>NW_026526843.1:91284572-91884572 GCF_024362965.1 Panthera pardus | reverse complement strand
GGGGTAAGACACACTTTTTCCAAGGGCATATTTGAATTCATTCCAGAAACTTCTGAAATAAAGACCCCTTAGTTTTTCTTTTTTTTTCCTTTTCTTTTTTTTTAAATATATGAAATTTATTGTCAAATTGGTTTCCATACAACACCCAGTGCTCATCCCAACAGGTGCCCTCCTCAATACCCACCACCCACCCTCCCCTGCCTCCCACCACCCATCAGCCCTCAGTTTGCTCTCAGTTTTTAAGAGTCTCTTATGCTTTGGCTCTCTCCCACTCTAACCTCTTTTTTTTTTCTTCCCCTCCCCCATGGGTTTCTGTTAAGTTTCTCAGGATCCACATAACAGTGAAAACATATGGTATCTGTCTTTCTCTGTATGGCTTATTTCACTTAGCATCACACTCTCCAGTTCCATCCACGTTGCTACAAAGGGCCATATTTCATTCTTTCTCATTGCCACGTAGTACTCCATTGTGTATATAAACCACAATTTCTTTATCCATTCATCAGTTGATGGACATTTAGGCTCTTTCCACAATTTGGCTATTGTTGAGAGTGCTGCTATAAACATTGGGGTACAAGTGCCCCTATGCATCAGTACTCCTGTATCCCTTGGGTAAATTCCTAGCAGTGCTACTGCTGAGACCCCTTAGTTTTTCAAGTTCGATGTCACTTCAGTGACCCAGAGAAGGTCAACATACCTGACCAAGGCAATATTCTCCTATCATTCCCCCTAGAACATGAAGTTTTATGTACTTTCAGTCTTAAATAAATAAAGGTCACCTTGGACCTGAACATATAAATAAAACTTTTTATTTCATTTGACATATCTGGTCTTGCACTAAATGGTTCTCATTACTTCTAGGTAGAAGGTTTCATGTCAGGGCCAGCCTTGTCTATAAAGAAGTGACAACTGCCTTTGTTGTAGAATGCCAACACTCTCCCCAACTTGAGTGCTGATACATGAAATATCCAAATCAAAGATTTATTAATTGGGCTTAAAATATAATGTCCCCTCTTTCAAATGGGGGCTTCCTTAAGGAAGAAGTCACATTTGGCTACCTCAGTAACTTAATTCAGAAAATCTATGTCTCAAGTACTAAGAATAAGAATGGGAGGCACATAGAGAAGCAAGAGTCAAGGAGGCACTAGGAAACTGGAGGCAACACGGCTTCTTCAGGGGAGAAAAGAGGCCCCGAAAATGCAGGCTAAAAGGACCAAAAGGCAAACTTCAGCTTCCCGGCTCTGCATTTGTTAGTCTTCATTTCTCAGGCAACTGTTGATCTGTTTTGTGGCTTAGTGAGGGTTCTAATGTCCACCAGGTCACTTTATGGTTCTTTCTAAGTAGCATTGCTTTGTTCTCTCAGCCGAAAGCAGCGTGCGAGACTGCCAGTATCTGAGCCTTGATCTGGCTCTAGAGAACGTCTGTTTTTGTTTTGGTTTGGTTTTTTAGAATCTTGAACTGTGAGTAGGAGTGAAAGCTAAATGTCATGTAACGTAAACACCCATGACTAACCATGTCTTCATCAATTAGCAAAGATGAATGTGAAAGATAGCCTAGAGTCACCATACATCCTACGTATTGGTCCTTTCTGTTGTACTGAATCCATTGGTCACCCATCAGAGCTCCCACAGTGCCATGTGCCTGAGTATCACTCTTACATTGCAGTCTGACACCACCTTCTCCCAAACACACACACACTTAATTGTGAGCTCCCTTAGTGCTGGACCTGTGGGGTTTTTTTTTTTCTTTTTGGTTTTGTGCTTGATTGAACATGTGACTCAGAGCCCACAAGTGCTTGTAGGAGCTGTCGTTTGCAGACCCCAGCCCGGGCTTCACTCAGTACGTTACAGAATGATGTACTTTGAGCTGGGAGACAATAAGTAACTTACCAGCACAATGAATTGGGTGCGCTCTGAATTAAAAACAGCCATAACACTGGCCTAAGCCCTGTTGGAACTCAAAACTGAGATCTGATGGTTCTGTTTTCAGGGAATTTAACAGTTAGTTGGGTAGAAAAGGTACATACCCGAAACGTTAATATGTATAGAAGAATTTTAGGAAGATGTAAGATGACAATATGAGCTGCCTGAAAGCCTTTCTAAAATAAGACAAGGTGTTAATTAACTATAAGAGATATCATAAGGTGATAAGTAATTAGGTAAATATTAAATAAGGGGCTTAGATAATAAAGAAGTGAATATTAAACAAGGGGCTTAGATAATGTTGGGAGGTCACAGAGGACAATGGGAAAGACATAAAATTGTAAGTGTGACCAGATGAGGACCTTGAAAGACAAGAGTTCAGGATAGCGAAAGGTGGGGAAGAGTGATTCCACATGGAAGAAACACCTTAAGTAGAAGTATGGATGTGGGGACATGAACAAGGTGGTTCTCAGAGCAGCATAGATTGACATTATATCGAACACTATTCTCACCAAAAAAAAATGTAATTTTCCAGTTAGATTGAAGCTTCCGACACTTTGACAAGACACTCTTTATATATCTTTGAAACAGAGACATCTTGGCAGATTCTATTAAGATTGTCCCAATACCTTTGGAATACATTTTCTCCCTAGAAAACTGGAATATAAAGTAAATGAACCGATTTTTCCAAATGCTGTCACAAAAAGAATATAACCTTGGTTGTTTATTAAAGTATATTTGGAAACCCCCATGTTTTGGGCCTTCACTGGCCTGGATCATGACTCAAATCTCAATTCCTGAAAAGCTATTTTTGTTCAAGTTCTAAATAATTTAGTCAAATGGGAATACAGTCAGATTTCATCCCACATGAGACACCCCAATGTTCAAACTTCATTCCCGCAGAGAGAAATGTCCTGAAAGATATAAAGGTGGTTTCCACCACAGGGGTTTAGTCCTTCATTCCACAAGAATTGATTGGGTTCTAGTATGTGCCAGGCATCACTCTAGGCTCAGGGGACCTGACAGGAAACCAGCAGGGCAGGGTTGCTTTTCTCATGGAGCTGTAGTCTAATAAATGACCACCTCAGTTTGTCCCAGAGGATCCATCATTCTAGCACCCCTCTCTGAGCAAGATGAGTTCAAGCTCCATAGTCTTTTTTTTTTTTTAAGAGAGAGTGTCATGGTGTGAGTGGGGGTGGGGCGGAGAGAGAGAGAGACACACACAGAAACCGAAGCAGGCTCAAGGCTCTGAGCTATCGGCACAGAGCCTGATGCAGGGGTGTGAACCCACGAACCGCAAGATCATGACCTGCAAGCTCCCTAGTCTTAACATCCCTGCATACAGGCTCAACCCAGGCAATGTTTCCCTATTCCCAGGTAATTTCCAAAGTTGATGGTCTTTTTCCTAGCAGGGACAGAGGCCTGGCTTACTGACAAGTGGTATGGCCTTGGGAGAATGTCATAACCTCCTCTACCACTACCCTTGATGGCATACTACCGAGGCACTGGGAATTTCCCAGAACCTCTCAGCCCCAAGGCCGCTTTACTGAAGAATTATTTACTGTTGAAAATATTAGAAATGGTATTCTTGAAATGATCTTTTAAAATGCTTTTTTCTCTGATGTTATTTCTAAGTACATATATATTTATATAATTTCAGATTTCTTCTTAGCAAGTTCAGATCAGCAACCAGGGGAGAAATCGTAACTCCAAAAACTGAAAGTGGGCGGAGCTACAGCTTGGACTTAGACGGCCAAAACTTTCGGAGTTTAAAGTCCATCCCTGGTTCAGACAGGTAAAGCACATACAGATTGCACAACGGTATAGCCTGAGAATAAGGTTGACTTATTTCCATCCAAACAGTGCTTCTAGGTACCTGTAAAGTATTTCTTCTTGGAGAACTTGTAACATAACATGAAACGCCAGGAGGGTATTTTTCAGTTGAAATGGGAAGCGCTTAGCCTTCTGGAATTACAGCTATCAGAATCATCGGTGTGATGTGTAGGGACGGGACTTGATGTTTGGGGATATACAGGGAAAATACATTCTTTTCAGTGATTTCTTGATCTTTCTCTGTTGAAGCTTCTGAAAAGAAACATGTGAGCATTAGATATATTCCTTGCAGCTTTTTAAAAGTTATTAATAATTTCATCACTTGAACTGCTCCAGAGAATTTCCATAAATTCCACCTCTTTCTAGTTCCACCTCATCCAACTTGTTATCAGTGGGGCCAAGTGAGAATCTCCTATGCCCAGGGTTATCACCTTGTCAAGAAAAGCAAAAAGAAAGGATAGCCAAGAGCATAGTCATTTCACATCAGGCTTGATTTTCTTTATCCTGTTGGGGTATAAGTCAAGGCTTATTTTCATGATTAGTGTACTATCAAAGGCAGTGATGAGAAAAAAGATGTACCCTCATGTTTCACTGGTTTGTCCAAATGTTAATTCCCTTTCATTTTCCTGGAGCTGCAGTAATTCTACAAATCCAGCTAGTGAAGCCTCCTCAGGTTATGTGAGCAGAATTGCATTCTCCCCTGTAATGTATTTTAGAATATGGAACAGCAAATTCCCCTAGAGAGGACCCTCTTATGACTTTGGTTTTTTCCCATGGTGGCTCTCTATACTGGTTTCTTTTTTCTCTACAGCATTGCTGCAAAGTAGTGCATTTTATGTAAAACAACACAAAAAATGAGGAAGTATAAAATCATTTATGATCCACTCTCAAAAGATCATCGATATTCAGTAGTTTTCAAATTTTCAAGAATGTAGATATATTTCCTTTATGATTAAAAAAAATTCAAACCATAGTTGCTTTTGTCCTTGAAATAGTCTCCTCGACTTACCTTGGGGCAGCCCCCTGCCATGTTCCACAGAATCTTTGTATAAAAACTTCATTTTTGTTTGCGGTTGTTGAACTTCTGACTCTCAGACAGTGGTCCCCATTATTTAGAGATAAGAACCAACTAACTTAGTGTTGCTATTTTTGCCCAGCTTCTTGGGGACTCCATAGATGAGCCATTTTGGCATAGACTTCAGGCTAATATTTAAGAGGGGTGATACACACACACACACACACACACACACACACACACACACACACACACACACACATATACATATACACCACCTGGATGGACTGGAAGCTAGCTGCAGAGGAGGCCCAGAAACAGGCTGGGCTGCTGCCTCAGAGCACTGATAGCACGGTGGCCAGGGTCCCCCGACCCGGGCCTGCAGAAGCCGTCACATCTTCGGTGGCCACGGGTACCTCTCCTGGCATCACCCTGACAATGTATTCAAGGCCCGAGAGCCACCTGGACCTCTTCAGGAGTCCAGAGGCAGCCCAGGCCCTTCCAGCTCCGGCCAGCAGATTGTCAGCCAAACGGCTGGCCATCCGCCGCGGGGCCGCTCTGGGGATGGCGTCAGCCACGCTGACAGCCTGGCGGGTCATCCACGTCCTGACCACCAGACACTAGCCGAGCGGCTCCGAGACGGAAAGGAGGCCAAGAGTGGCCGCGCCCACAGGCCTCCACACCTGTCCCCCTACAACAACACCCTGGGGACCCAGTGTGGGTGGATGTACACTTTGCACCACATCTAAAAAACAAAACCTTCAGCCGGCACCTCGTGTGATGTGACAGTTCTGTCAAACTGGCTTTTTCTTCTCTGCTCTTTTAGGAGGACGTCAGCCGACTGGAGAGGGACAATCCTAGGGTTGCTTCAAATCGGGAGATTTCAAATCAAAACACAATCAGAAAAACCAGTTACCCAATTAAAAATTACATATTTCCTAAAAAAAACGTATATATATATATATATATATACACACACACACACACACACACACACACACACACGGAAAATACATATACATAAAAAATACACATACAGGGAAAACATATTCTCTCTCTCTCTATATATATGTGTATATATATACATATACATATGTATACATATACATATACATATATACATGTATGTATATATACGTATATACACATACATATATGTGTATATGTACATGCATATATGTATATATACATGCATATATGTATATATACATGTATGTGTACATGCATATATGTATATATGCATGTATATATATACATATATACATATATACACATATATACATATATATACACATATATATACATATATACATATATATATATACGTATATATGTATATGTATGTATATATATGTATATATACATGCATATGTATGTATATATATGTATATATACATGCATATGTATGTATATATATATGTCTGAAGAGGAAAGATGGAGTTCCTGTTAGAAACCAAAAAGTCTCCTGACCCAGCAAATAGATTATTCCATTTTAAATTAATTAGTGTTACAGTTATTCAACAAGAATATGGTTTTGCTGTTCTTCCAGAATCCATGTGCCTGGGTTTATTTCTTCTGTGTTATCTACTGCTGAGTATAAATAATCATAATATTGTAAAGCCATATGGACATGTTTCACCAAACACTGTTGTATTGACCTAGGGTTTTCTTGTTCTTGTTGTAAACTGAAAGGAGGCAGACTTCATCTTCTAAATCCCAAGTACCTGAAATGGTTTATAGAAGATCAGGATATGGTAGTCGGGGATGCTTTGGGTTAAGCATGCCAGGAACAGTGTTTTCCCAGTAAGAAAGAGAATAAAGCCATTGGGGAGATCAGTAGAGCAAAACGTTCGTTTCCTAGAACGTGCATTTATCATAACGATGACTCATTAATGGACTGCCACAGTGAGATGAGTTATATTATCCCAAAACTATTCCTTGGAAAGTTGGGGCAGGAAGTAGCCCATCTTTTCCTAACTCCCCCACCAAAAAATATTAGCTCCTTTTTGTTTGCTTGAAGCTGCAGTAATTCTGCAAAGCTAAGTAGTAAAACTGGCAGACTTCCATTCCTCCTTAGCTTTTGCAAGCAGAATTGCATTCTCCCTTGTAACTCGTTTTAGAATATGGAACAGCAAATTTCCCTAAAGAGGCTGTAAGGGCCCAGCCAGTCTCTTTGGTCTGTTACCTGACCCAGCTCAGCAATGAATTCCCCCTTTCTCCTGCACAATGCATATTTCTTCATGGTCCGTTGCTCTTTTCTTGGAGCAGCTGGGCTTGGGAATTCTTGTTTAAAACTCCTATCCTATCAGAATGGAAATGATGTTTTACCAGATGCCTGGTTAACTTTCCTTTCAGTAGTTTGAAAGCAGGGAAAAGTATGAATGGGTAAGGCAAGGCCCAGCAGCCTCCCAGAGGCGCACAGCACACGGCCCTTCACTTGCTGCTAGGGACTTGACAGATGAGGCAAAGGAGACTTCTTTTTTTCAAAAGAATATGCATGGAAGCTATGGTTAATAAATAGAATGCTCTTCAGGGCAGCGGGTCCTAAGCCCTTTTATGTTGTGTTGAGTTTGGCAATGCGGTATGATTTGTGAGGGATCTGTGTGAAGTCACGCCCATCCAGAAACAAACCCTCAGACAAGGATTCATAAGTAAGTGATTTATTAATGAAGTGATTCCAGGAGAAACCAGTACAGGAGTAAGGGAAGCAGAATAAATGGGAAGAACCTAAGCAATGTGCTTTCTCAGATGAGGTCTGAATTTGAGAACTCAGCTTGATCCCTCAAGGGATTCTGGAGCTATAAGATGTGTCTCTTGAGTTTTTCCATTTTGAGGAGCTGGACCATCGCACTCCTTTACCAATTCGTCAATGACTCTGAATTCCCTTGGATAGGGTTTCCAGATTTAACAAACAAAGATACAAAGTATGCCCCGTGCAATATCATTTTCATTCATATACTCTATAAGTATTAGTATATTTTTGTACTAAAAATGATTCGTTGTTTACCTGAAATTCAAATGTAACTGAGAGTCCTGCATTTTGTTTGACACCTCTCCAACGGGGGTCTGGGAAGACCCACTCCAAAGCATGTCTAGGCCCCTTGCTCCAGTGCTAAAGGGCAGATCTCTGAAGGCCATGGGCGCAGGCCATTAGCAGGCAAGCGCTCAGAAGCTGGAGATGAGCGTGCAGAGCCAGCACAAGTGATATAAGGGGATCTGGGTAGGACATGAACAATGTCCCCTAAAACACATAAAGGAAAAACGGACCTTTGAACTTAACCTTCACTCAGTTCAGTACAAAATGGACAAAGGAAGATGCTGTGTTTCTCTGCGGCAGGTCTGTCGTCACGTTGGAGAATATGGCAATCATATCAGATTCACCAGTGTTTCATATGCTTAGACCGTGGCTCTATCGGTGGGAGTAATATGAAGTCTGGAGTTGCCAAATACATCTTCAGCTAGAAACTTCTGTTTATACCACATAGTCATCCCTTTCTACTTATCCTTTGCCCATCATACACACCTACCCCGATTTGGGTCCCCTCAGAGCAAACCCCGAAATAAGGATTCAAGAACAAATAATTTATTTAGGAGGTGGTTTTGGAAACCCAAGAGGAGTGGGGAAGTGAGCCAGAGAAAGGAAAGAAGCCGTTTACTACTATGGGGATCCAGTGCTCACTCTCAGTGGACACCTGCAGGAAACAGTGTACAACACACTTTAGAATTATCTAGTCAAGAGATTGGGAATCTGGGGTATTTATACACCGGCTCCCTGTTCATCACTGGCTGAGGACTAATTCTGGGGCACTGACTCTTTGGCACTTCTGACTTGTTCTGTGCACAGGTGCTCCATGCTCTTGTGATCCAAAAAATGTCCTCGGGCATAGAGTTATGGGTGTTCACAGTAAATAGGATTCTGTGGGTAGAGGTGAGTGCCAAGGGAACTGGGCGGGGGCACTGGGGTCTGCTACAGCATCCTTCCCAGACTGCTCTTGGGCCTCTTCCAAAGGTGCAGTTTGTCAGACCACTGGTTGCTCAGCTCCTGATTTATGCTAACTTTATATAGGTGTGACTTTCCTTTATGTAATGACAGTAATTTGAGGAGTTATGGAGACTTGGTCGTTCAGCCAGACTCTTGATATTATACTTTGGTTGGATTACAACTGGGTTCTTGACTTGCCTCGTTCTTGTGGTCAAATGATTGTGAGCCCAAGGACAGCTCCTTTGCTCTCTCATCTGTTTCTGCAGCCGTTTCTCAAAGATTCACTGCCTTGACATGTCCTATTTCTATGAACTAAATTTAACACATTTCCCCCTTCTGGTATAATAATTTTTTTCAGGCGTATTTTGTGGTGTGTCCATTCTCAGGGTATCTAAGATACACCAATGGTCTTCTCCGTCTGCAAATCATTAAGGTGTAGAGGTATATGACTGGCTCACCTGTGAATTTTATTTATACAAATAATTTCAACACACAGTTCTGTCAACATTATTGTCCTAGTGCCGTATTCCAAATGGTAGTTAACTGTGGAAGGTTTTAGACAGTGATATTATTCCACCCCTTCATGAACATCCAATTTGTCAAGGAAGATTGATATAACCACATAATTTCAAGACAATATTGTATCATGTTAAAAAGATGTTCTGTGTGCTATGGGAAAACCAGAGAGAGGCATTTATCCTTTGAGAGGATTTAGAGAAGCTTCACGGAGATGACCTCTAAGCAATTTTAAGGGATGAAGAAGACCCTGCCAGGTGAAGAAAGATAAGAATGAAACAGAGGAAAGAGAAAGTATAAAGGAAAACAGGCATAAAGCGATGTTGCGTGTACTGGAAAATGAACTGTTGGGGGATTTTAGAGTGTAAAAATTGAAGTGTTGTATGAAAGAGATGAAATTAAGAGCTAAGTTGGACCGAGATACAGTTGGCTTCGGATACATTGATGACCTGTTTTTATAAGCAACATAGCATCCCAGATGGAACAAGAGTTTGGCAAATTTGAGCTATTAAGTACAGAGCATGTGCCTTTTCCCTTTAGTTCCTGAAAGTTAAGTTCTGCTAAACACTTGTTTTCCTTGGTGTCTACACATGGAGGCAATCGGCTTTCTTGCCCCTGACTTCCAATTCACCCAAGGTTTTTCATGGCTGGTGGCCTCTCTCTTCCAAATGGCTTTCATCCATTATTTAGAAAGAAGACAGGGGATCAGGATTCTATTGTGATGGTAAAAGACAAAAGTATTTTCAGACTGGGAGTTTTACCTGTTCTTTTCCTTCATACCCACTCAGAATCCTTTCCTCATGGTGACTGTCTCCTCCACTTTAAGGAGAATCTTCTTAAAACAGGTCCTTTATGCCCATCACGCACTTGCTGGGATGAGCACTGGGTGTTGTATGTAAGCGATGAATCACAGAAATCTACCCCAAAAACGAAGAGCACACTTTACACACTGTATGTGAGCCATTTTGGCGATAAATTATATTAAAAAAAATAAATAAAGCAGGTCCTTTAAGAAAACGCTAAACATTTTCAAACCCACCAAACAAATCACCTTTGTTTTAGTAAATCAAATATAAAGGTTCTTGGGGGCGCCTGGGTGGCTCAGTCAGTTAAGCGTCCGACTTCGGCTCAGGTCATGATCTCACCCTTTGTGAGTTTGAGCCTCATGTCGGGCTCTGTGCTGACAACTCAGAGCCTGGATTCTGTATCTCCCTCTCTCTGCCCCTCCCCTGCTCACACTCTGTCTCTCTGTCTCTGTCTGTCTCTCTCTCAAAAAAAAAAGATGGTAAAGAAAAATTAAAAAAAATAAAGGTTCTTTATATAATTAACACTATGATTCATTGAATAAAATTTCACTGAGTACCCACCACATTGTATCCTTTCTCCAAGAAGGAGACAGAAGGAAAATGTGTGTAATTAAATCACAGAAAGCCAGTGACTTCAGAGGAAACTGCAGCTAGAGAAGCTTCCTGATGAACTTGTACTTTTTCCTCATTTCTCTGCTTCCCTAATTCTGCATTCCAAAGCTCCTATGATGGTTCACCTATGCCTAAGAATAAAACACATACATCTGTACACATGTATCCACACAGGCACACAGTACCTGAAATTCATCCTTTTAGGATGTGTCAACCTCTCCAAAGAGTTTTATTTTTATTTCTTTTCTTTTCTTTTTTTTTTCCACTTTAGAAAGAGCACATGAGTGGGGGGGGGGCGGGGGGGAAGAGAGAGAGAGAGAATGAGAATGAATCTTAAGCCACTCCTTGCTCAGCCTGGAGCCTGATGCGGAGCTCAATCCCACAACTGTGGTTGGGATCATGACCTGAGCTGAAATCAAAAGTCAGACACTCGACTGCCTGAGCCACCCGGGTGCTCCAAGGATTTGACTGTTAAATGGAGATACCCGTATCTGTATGTTGTGTGCCTGTGTGGATGGGCAGTACTCACAGGGGTCAACACAGCTTCTGTAGATATACAGATAGTTGATAGTTTGAGCTTTTTGGGCCACACGGTCTCTGTCTCAGCCACTCAACTCTGCTCTTGGAGCAGCTGTAAACAATAGATAAATGAATGGGCATGCCAGCATTACAACAAAACTTTATTTAGAGGCACTGACATTTGAACCCCATGTAATTTTCACACGTCACAAAATATTTTTTTTCAATTACTTAAAAAATGTAAAAACCACTCTTGGCTCACAGGCTACAAAAACAGACAATGGGCTCAATTCTGTCCGTGGACCGTAGTTTGCTGATTCCTGGTACAACACGTTCACTCACTAACAAAGAAAGTGTCCTTCCATTTATCCACAGGCTAAGTCTTGAGGACAGATCACTTGTATTGATGTGATTACTGAGGTTAAGAAAATAGTGGTATGAGGGGGGCAAATTGCAGATGGAGAGATGTCTGAGATGAATAAATTCAAACTAATCAAGAGTTTAGCCCAGTGTTTCTCAGCCTTGGCTGTATATTGGAATCACTGAGGGGTGGTGTCATTAAAACATATCGATCCTATGGGCCTAGATCCCATGCTCAGAGTCTGATGTGATTAGTCTTGGATGTAGTCTAAGCTTGGAGATTTTTAAAAGCTCCCCCACTGTTTCTGATGTGCAGCCACGGATGAAGACCACCCATCTCTCATAAGACTGTTAGGAAAGGCAAAGCATTTTGGGATCACCAGAGACTGGAAAGTTGACCTATGTTCAGCTTTTTTCTCTTTTCTTTCTCATGTTTAACATCTTTCCCATTTAATGGGATCACTTCACTTTCTGTTACCTCCCTTGCTTTTCTTATATATCCATTTCAGATCTGATATAACAAAAAAAAAAAATTAGGAAAGTGCATAAACCACAGAAAGAATACGCAGTCTCTGTGTCATGCTACGCACTAGCCTCATTGTCACAGTGAGTGTTAGTATCTCTGATATTAATGCTGCCTTTTGGTTGAGCTTTCTTAGGGGAGTATTCATTTAACCATGCGGGCACAGACTCAACATTGTCAGGCCACTCTGGGAGGGTTGCATCCTGGGAAATGCTTTCCGGACTACAACTCCTGGGAGATGGTTATATAATCCACAAAGGCAACTCATTAAATTATAGTCTCTGTCCCTTGTCCTTAGATCCTTTATCTAAAAATAAATCTAGAAAGCCATTATCAAGATTTGGGCCATTGTGAAATTAGAGATAACAAAATGGAAGGCTTTTAAAGTATATTTCATAAGCTAAAGTAAACGAGACGGTTTCTTACTCTAGGCAATGTGTCTTTCAGGTAACCTGGGATGTCTGAGCTCCCCAGGCGGTGTCCTTTCTCCACACTCTGGGCCCTTCTAGAACAGGAAAAATCTCTCTCTTTCTTGTCAGTTTCCCTTTAAGCAAATTTTAGCTAGAAGTTTTGTTGACACTGATTTCTAACACTTCCAATTTAAGTATCAGTGACCTGATATCTGAATCAAAAATAGCTCTTTCATTTTTTAAGAATAGTTGACACAGCGTCACATTCGTTTTAGGTGTACAACAGGGATTCAACCACTCTGTATGTTATGCTGCGATCACTGGAGATATAGCTACCGTCTGTCACCACGCAACACTATTACAATACCATTGACTATATTCTCTGTGCTGTACCTTTTATTCCTGTGACTCGCTCATTCTATAACTGAAAGCTTTTATGTCCCACTCTCCTTCTCTCGTTTTGCCTGTCCTCCCACTCCCTCCCCTCTGGCAACCACCAGTTTGTTTTCTGTATTTATACGTCTGATTCTACATTTTGTTTCTTCATTTCTTCGTTTGTTTTTTGGATTCCACATATGAATACAACCATATGATATATTTTTCTGTGACTTATTTCACTTAGCATTATACCCTTGCCCTATAGGTCCATCCATGTTGTCACAGATGATAAGATCTCATTCTTTTCTATGGTTGAGTAATATCCCATTATCTATATACCACGTCTTCTTTATCCATTCATCTATCATTAGTCACTTGGGTTGCGCCAATATCTTGTCCATTGTAAATAATGCTGCAATACACTTAAGGGCTCATATATTTTTTTTGAATTAATGTTTTTGTTTTCTTTGGGTAAATAGCCAGGAGTGGAATTACTGGACCATATGGTATTTCCACTTTCAATTTGTTAAGGAGCCTCTACATTGTTTTCCATAGTGGCTGCACCAATTTACATTTCCACCAATAGTGCACAAGGGTTCCCTTTTCTCCACATCCTCACCCAACTCTTGTTATTTCTTGTCTCTTTTTTTTTTTTTTGAGAGAGAGAGAGAGAGAGAAAGAGTGTGCACACAGAGGAGGGGCAGAGGGAGAGCGAGAGGGAGAGGGAGAGAGAGAATCTTAAGCAGGCTCCATGCCCAATGTGGAGCTGGATGTGGAGCCCGATGCAGGCGCGATCTCATGGCAGATTGTGACCTGAGCCAAAATTAAGAGTTGGATGCTTAACCAACTGGGCCGCCCAGGTGCCCCTTTCTTGTCTTTTTGAATCTAGCCATTCTGACAGTTGTGAGGTTAGATCTCGTTGTGGTTTTAATTTGCATGTCTCTGATGATTAGTGATGGTGAGCATCTTTCGTGTGTCTGCCGTATGTATGCCTTCTTTGGGAAGATACCTATTCAGGTCCTCTGACCCAAAAAATAGCTGTTTCTTAACTGAACTTTAAACTTCTTGAATTTAGACTTCTTTTATCCTCTTCCTATTTAAGTGGCAATGATTTATGTATTTTATGTCATATTTTATATAACATCTAAGAGAGTTGGCACCCAACTATTTATGATATTATGCCTCATCAGACTGAATCTTTTTTAGTCTGACCAACTGAAACAACTGACTGAGAGGAAAATATTTTTGAGAAGCTCACGGTAAATGTCAGGGACAAATGTGAAATTATATGTCATTTTTGAGGTAGTGCTTCTGGCAACAATTTCCAGTAGCTGACTTATAAGAATTTTTTTATTATTACAGGATAGCCTCTTGAATGTCATCACCACAATTAATCAACTTCTGCCAGAGCTTCTACATAAGTAGGACTTTTGGTTCTAGCGAAGCTCATCTGAGATGGGGACTTTTTCAAAACCACCTGGGTCAAGGAGAACTTTCAGGACAGGCACAAGCAGATATATCGACATGAGTCCCTTTGGATCCTAACTTCTTGGCTCATTTCTGCAAGATTAATGTCTAGCCCTTGTTTTTTCAAGGAGATTTTACCTAAAATAGCAGAAAAGTTTTGTGGTTCCACCACAGTGTTCCTGGGTAGGTCTCTAAGATCTTTCTAGGTAGGACTTCTGAGATGAGCAAAATCACTCAGATGGTTAACTGTCGTCAAGTGTAAAAGTGTAGCACCTGAGCTTGGAGGGCTCTGGAAAGTCTCCAAGGAACTTAGAATCTTGAATTATATAAATTTATTTAATCATAAAACTTTGTTCTCTTGTCAGAATCAAGACACAGTCCTAGACCCTTCCTGAGCAATCTATAATTCATTCAGGGTGCTATATCTAGAGGAAGAAGCCAGAGACTGTTTCTATGTGGTATCGTAGGAATGCTACCCAGAGAACTTTTAGATCTTTTCATCAGATTCCAAGAAACTAACCCCCAGCTCTCTCACCCTTGAATTGTTTTCTGTTTGATAGCTCCTTCTAGCAATGTACAGCCTGCCTGGTTCTATCAATTTGATCTTGGTGAGTGATGAGTAAGCAACAGGAGAAACTAGAATGAGCGTAGGCTTTGGGTAGGCAGGCAATTTTCAGTTTTTATCCTGACTTTATTATGTACGAACTGTGCGACGGTGTGGTGGGGGGGGGGTGGTGTGTGTTGTGTGTGTACACACACCTATGCCTACGTACATGGAATAGTTGTCTAACCTCTTTAGGACTCAGTGTTCCCATCTTTAAAATAAGAATGTTTTTGTTACAGGGATGTTGGGACATGGAAAGTGTCAAACACCTAGAAAATACTCAGTAAATGTAGCTTCTCTTTGCATAATTTTTGAGGGTGGTGGTAGCCAGGAGTAAAAATCAGGGCATATTTGATTTGATTTTGGTGGCTTCTCTGGTGCAGAGCCTTGAAAAAGTTAGGAGCTGTGGTTGATAGCTGCAGTGGTCATTGCCGATTCTTTCTTCTGCCAGATTTGTCTTCCAGTAATGTCACATGCACAATGAGACATCCTTTTTTTTTTTTTTTTAAAGCACTCTTCCTCTATTCTTTTGCATATCTTTTCTGATTGGCTCAAACGTAAGTTCTAATCACTGTTAACTATCACGTCTAGGCTTTAACATGCTTATGATTATAGATGCACTTATAACTTACTAAATAGTAAATCAAATAGTGAAATTCACAAAGGCTTATGTTTTACCACTTAGCGTATTTTGTGTTCACCGAGGATAAAGAATAAAATAGAGCAAACACTTCTCTTAAAATCTAATTTGTTCAAAACTTATACTTACGAAACTCCATGTAATCAGAAAATCATGATCACCTCAAAGGCAGGAGCTATTATTTTATAATCATTATTGAATGGGATTGAATCAGTTTTAGCAAACAAAGTGAGTCAAGCCCATTTACCAAATGTCATTATTTTTATGCCACATTTATTAAATGTGTACCATGAGCCAGACACTGAAACAACATAGGGAAATAAAACATAATTCCCACTCTTTGATTAAGTATGTACTGAGTGCCTCCTTTGCACCAAGGCATTTATGAAGGTGGTAGAGATAATGTGGTAAATATGTCATGAACTCTGTCCCCAAGGAGCTCAGGTTGAAAGAGGCAACAAGGCCCATATATGTGGATCACTTAGAAGCCAAATAAGACATCCTGGAGTGAAGTGCTACACAGTTTGGCAAAGACTGTGAGTCAGTAAGAACGGAGCAGAGCAGAGGTTCACAAGGCTTGTAGATGACAGGAAGTGCCTGATAGGGGAGGCTGGCCTTCATCTGGGCCATGAAGGATGGCGAAGATTTGCATAAGTGCAGAGTGGCAAATAGAGCATAGCAGGTGGAGAGAACATGAGAAAAAGCCTTAGAGGTAGAAGCTGGAGCGGGTGCCGTGAGTGTGGTGAGTTGAGAGGGGAGCGGAGAACCTGCGCAGGTGGGAGGATGCTGGTGAGCAGTAGGAAATAAGGCTGCAACGGTCCGGTGAAGCTCAGTTACAGAAACCCTGGAGTCAGACAAATGGGCTTGAGCCTAGTGAGTCTCTGAGGAAGATAGCGACCGATTCCAGTGTGGCTGCAGTGCGTTTCGGGGGGGTTCACTTGTCATCATCATTTTCTTGGAAGCTTTTCCATGGCTGTGTCTTTGCTTGCTGGTCTGCATCCTAGTTAAAGTCAGAATATTCTTTCTCATTTAGGGGAAGCACTGGTTCATCAGACCTTTATGACCAGGAAGCTGGCCCGGCAACTCGGAAGAGCAGCCGGAGCAGTGGAGTGACCCCCGTCACGCAGCGGTCACCGGCCCCAAGCACACGCAGCGTGACCTCAGCCAGCAGTAGAGTAAGTCCACAAATGCGAAAGGACACCCAGCTTCCGAGACTTGACCTCACCACCATTGCCTGGTTGGGTCTGAGTTCTCGGGATCTTGAAGGATGTTGTTTATGCCGTTTAATTGTAGATGCTTCGTTATCAGGACTGAACTTCCTGCACCCTTAGCTCTTGGTGGGAAGCCAGAAATGTGAAGGAAAGGGAAGGAGCAGGTTCAAGGGTGGTATTTGTATGATGGGGGGTTAAATGGCTATGTGGCTTAAACAAAATATAAATAATGTTTAGAAGTCTCCTAGTTTGATCTTCCATGTTATTTGCCAAGAATTCCTAAGTTGACTGCACTAAAACTTTCCCAGACTGATTTAAATCAGGAAAAGTAGAATCTTGAAATATTTGAATAGTTTTTCTTTATGTACACCTGTTAAAATTAGGGATCGACACACCATAAAGACTTAAATTGCATTATACATAAAATATAGAGAGAATATGGGTTGCCTGTGTGGCTCAGTCCATTAAGCCTCCGACTTCCGCTCAGGTCATGATCTCAGGGTTCGTGAGTTCAAGCCCCACATCGCGCCCTCTGCTGTTGGCACAGAGCCCGCTTCAGATCCTCTGTCCCCATCTCTCCCTGCTCCTCCCTCCCTCCCCCCTCTCTCTCTCAAAAATAAACAAACTGTGTGTGTGTGTGTGTGTGTGTGTGTGTGGACACACACACACACCTTCCATATATACATATATGGAAATGGTTCTTTTGAATCAATGAGCATCTAGATTTTTTGTTAAGCAGGAAGCTCCATACATAGAGCTGACATCTATGTTTAAGAAATCTTGGTCCTGGTCAAGCAAAGACTTGAAGTGAAAGAATTAACTATGCAGGAGTCTGGAGCAAGGTGTTTCTCCAGGTAGGGACAGCACTGATATTCAGCAGGTACACATACAGGGAAGGCTGTTCCAATTACTTACGGCCGGCCTCCCTCTTGGATGGTCAAGGCACTGTTCAACCAGTGCCTAAAATATTTTTAACGCCCCTAGAGAAACAGCCAGTGCTAAGACTCTGAAGTGGGAACGTGCCTGGTATATTTAAGGAAGAACACGAAGGCCAGTTTGGCTGTTGTGAGTGAACAAAGGGAGGAGGAGGAGGAAGTGAGCTCAGGTAATAGGGACTGACCACCGTATGCACTTTGACATTGAGTTGGAATAAGCTGGGGACAGTTGGAGGGTTTTGAGCAGAAGAGGGACACGATGTGGCTTCTTTTTTTGTTATTTTTTATTAGTTTGTTTAACTCCAGTATAGTTAATGCACAGGATTGTATTAGTTTCAGGTGTACAGCATCCTGATTCAACAATTCCAGGCATCACTTGGCGCTCATCGTGACGACTGTGCTCCTTAATTCAAAATATGTACAGAACTTACACAACCCAACACCCCAAGACATAATCCAATGAAAAATAGGCAGAAGATGTGGCTTCTTTTATACAGGATCTGGAGGCTGTGCTGAGAAGCAGCTGTAGGGGAACAAGTGGAAAAGCCAAGAGACCAGTTAGGATGCCATTGTCTTCCCGCAAGTGAGACACTGGGCTTTGGAACAAGGAGATAGAAATGGAGGTCGTGAATCCTGTGCGCTGTTGGTGGGAATGCAAACTGGTGCAGCCACCGTAGAAAGCAGTATGGAGGTTCCTCAAAAAGTAAAAATTGAAGTACCCTACGGCCCAGCCATTGCACTACTGGGTGTTTACTCAATGAAAAGGAAAGCATTAATTCAAAAAGATACACGTACCCTTATGCCTATTGCAGCATTATTTACAATAGCCAAGATATGGAAGTAGCCCCAGTGCCCACTAATAGACAAGTGGATAAAGAAGTAGTAAATGTATACAATCGAATATTGCTCAGCCGTAAAAAAGAATGAGTTCATGAGGCGCCTGGGTGGCTCAGTCAGTGAAGCGTCCGACTTCAGCTAAGGTCATGATCTCACGGTTTGTGGGTTCGAGCCCCACATCAGGCTCTGTGCTGACAGCTTGGAGCCTGGCGCCTGTTTCAGATTCTGTCTCTTTCTGTCTCTGCCCCTCCCCCACTTGTGCTCTGTCTCTCAAAAATAAATAAATATAAAAAAAAAATTTTTTAAAAGAATGAGTTCATGCCATTTGTGACAATGTGGATGGACTTAGAGGGTATTATGCTAAGGGAAGTCAGACAGAGAAAGAAAAATACCACATAATTTCACCTATATGTGGATTCTAAAAATCAGAATGAATGAACACACCAAGACAAAACCAGAAACAGATTCATGAATACAGAGAGCAGACTGGTGGTTGCCAGAGGAGAGGGGAATGAGGGGGTGGGTGAAATAGGTGAAGGGGATTAAGAGGTACAAACTTCCATTTATAAAATAAGTAAGTCGTGGAGAGGAAAAGTGGAGGATGGGGAATATAGCCAATAATATTGTAATAACATCCTATGGTGACAGATGGTGACTATGCTTATGGTAGTGAGCCCTGCATAATGCACAGAATTGTTGAATCACTATGCTATCTACCTGAAACTAACATCATATGGCAATGATACTTTAATAAAAATAGTTGTTATCTAAATACTGAATATAAAAACTAAATATTTATTTAAAATAGCGACTCTTCCTATAGTGCAACTTCGGAAAGATAAATCATAAACTTAAAAAAGAAAAGCAGAGATTGTAAACAGCCAGATTCTATAAATATTCTTAAGGAAAAGCTAAAAGGCATCCAGACAGATTGAATAAAAATAGAAGATTTCTTTAAATACTTACAGTCTGAATTGTACTTGCTGATAAGGTAAAAGGCAGATTTAAAATTTATAAATATTTATACTAAGCTCAGCAAGCAGTAGTGTTCCATACCCAGAAAAGTGCATTGATAGTTGGCAATTACCCTTACTTCGCTGGCAACCTAACAAGGAATGATATTCAAAATATTTAGTAACTGATATGGCAGAGGCACTGAGCTATCAGAACAGACTCTGGTGCAAGGCTGGGGCAGTATCCTGGGAGCCCTTCTGTGCCATGTGTTAACCTGGATTGTGGGTCATGGTCTTCTGTTAAATGGGGGTGTAGGAGGTAGGGGGTCATTGGGGAAAGAGAGTGTTGAGAATGGGGACAAACATGGGAGAAAACAGAATACTAAGCTTGTGTGTAACTTGAGGATGCAAAGCTAGCCAGATTCTTTTTTTCTTTTTTTGAAAATTTTTTAATGTTTTGTTTATTTTTGAGAGAGAGAGACACACACAGAGTGCAAGCTGGGGAGGGGCAGAGAGAGAGGGAGACACAGAGTCTGAAGCAGGCCCCAGGCTCTGAGCTGTCAGCACAGAGCCCGACGCAGGGCTCGAACTCAAGAACCGTGAGATCATGACCTGAGCTGAAGTCGGACGCTTAACCGACCGAGCCACCCAGGCGCCCCTCTATATATTCTCATATAGAGTTCATTTAAGATTGGAGCTGTACCTATATCATCTTTCTTGCTAATTATATATTGGAACACTCGCAGTTTTGTGAATGTAAAATTATTTGGAACAACTTTTGTCCTAATTAACAAATGGGTTTTATAGAGCGGTTATTGATAGTAAGTTTTAGAGTTATATGGACCCCTGATGAGGACCCCCCACCGCTAATGTTAACTAGCCCCTCCTAAAGAGTAATACAACATAAATGTGGTTATACTGAAGTATATTAATATGATTTGAAAGTAAACTACAGTCATCATAATGTTCTTTTTTCATTTTTACTTTGTGAGAAGGAACATGGTTTCGAAAATTCCATGGATTTGGCTGCCCTTGAAAGCACATCTGACGACCTCACAAAGAGTCGTCGCAGAAACACTTCCGGCACACCGTCCATAGCAGTGTCTGAGGTCTCCCTCTCCTCAGGTGGGTATTTACAGCATGACTACTCTCTTTTAAATCTATTTATTTATTTTGAGAGAGAGAGAGCGCACACGTGAACATAGGGGAGAAGCAGAGAGAGGAGCGAGAGAATCCCAAGCAGGCTCCACGCTGTCAGCGCTGAGCCTGACACAGGGCTCCGTCTCACAAACCCTGACATCATGACCTGAGCCACAATCAAGAGTTGGAAGCATAACTGACGGAGCCACCCAGGCACCCTTGACTAAGTTTTGGAATTGACAGTCTTGTGTGACATTAAATGGATATTTCATGCTTTAGAAAATAATCGTCTGTCCCTTGACCCGTGATGGTAGGTCCATTCCATAAGAACAGGTTAAATGTGGACCCAGGCGACACCTTGAGCCTCCTGCATTCATGCAAAATCCATTTATTAAGTGTATATGCTTGTCAGTCAAGTTTCAGAGCTATACCAAACATCAGTATAGGAGTGTAGGAAATATAATTGGTTCATTTGGTAGAAGGATAACACTTTTCCAGAATTCAGGGAAATGATAGTTCAGTAGACATGATGGTCTAAAATGCCCTATATCTAGAAAGAATAATTATCCTGTGGTTTAAATAAAATGTTACTTGTAAGCTGCATTAAAGTGAGTAATAACCCTTTTCATTCGGATGGTACATTCAAATACTGTATATCATTTCACTTCTCCATCACAACAACCCTGTGAAACAGGTGTTATTTATGTTGCAATTTTATTACCTACGAATAAGAAAATTCTTTAGAGACATTTGCAGTAGTCCTTTATGTAGAATTACAATCATGACAGAATCCTCAACATGGAAAGGTTAACTGTTACCTAATGATGATATTTGCATAAAGCCTGAGGCTAGATTCTGTGTGCTGAGTTGAGGAGTCTTTCCTAGTCATGTAGCTCACAAAGGGTTTTCTAAATATATGTGGTTCTTGTTGCATTTTGTTCAGGACTGCAAAATTGTTTCTCCTGTTAATAGAAAAAATTTTAACTAGTCTACAGGCCAACCTCATAGATTATATTTCTACTCCTTCTAGTCAACAGCTCCTGTTTTTTGATCACATACTCTGTGTCAGGCACTGTGCTAAGCACTTCTGCAGTGTTTCATTTACCATTTCAAACTCAAGTACGAACTTGCTCTCTTTAATCTTTCTCGTAGTGAACAACTATGTCTATCCCAGCAGGGCTTTGACATAGAACCACCACTCTGTGTAAATGAACTGTCTTTGTCTTAGTAAGTTGTCTACAGCATTACTGAGTGGTGCATTGTTCTTTAAATTATATTTTTAAGAGGTACCTGGGTGGCTCGGTTGATTAAGCATTTGACTCTTGATTTCGGCTCAGATCATGATCTCATGGTCATGAGATTATGCCCCACGTCAGGCTCTGTGCTGAGTGCAGAGCCTGCTTAAGATTCTCTCTCTCTCTCTCCTCTGTCTCCCCCTCTCCCTGACTTGTGTTGTCTCTCTTTCTCTCAAAAAAAAATGATAAATAAAATTAAATAAAAATTTTTTTAAAAATTTCAAACAATTACATATTTGAAAGCAAGATGTTCCTCTGATGAAAGACTATTCTTGTGTCTGAAGAAATGGAACTTCCTCTCAGTTTTCCTATGGCCACTCCCTTTTTATGTGAAAGAAATTTGTTATATCCTTTAATAGCATTGTATGTCAAATGTAAAAACACAGTGAATTCTCTAAATATATAAATCAAGAATGATTAATGCTTTATTTTTTTCTAAGAGCTCATTATATTTTAAGGCCCCGTTCTGTGAGAGTTTTTTAGTCTATGAGAAAAACAGAAGTCTTAGCTTAAAAATTTGCATTTTACAACAGAACATTTAACTTCCTTTAACCAAACGTGAAATGAATGCATCAGTGTTGATAATGCCGTCAAAGAAAATTTGAAAATACTATTTTAAAAAAGTATGTTAGTGTAAGCAGCATGAAGTTTCTCTGTTGCTTTCTTAACACTCCATGCCCTGTGCCTAGAAAGAATGGAAATAATGATAAAACATTGGCAATGAAAAATGAGATTGTAGCACCTGGGTAGCTCAGTCGGTTAAGCATCTAACTTCGGCTCAAGTCATGATCTCATGGTTTGTGAGTTTGAGCCCCATATCGAGGTCTTTGCTGTCAGTGCAGAGTCTGCTTTAGGTCCTCTGTCTCCCGCTCTCTCTGTCCCTCCCTGGCTCACATGGGCACCCTCTCTCTCTCTCTCTCCCTCTCTTCCTCTCCCTCTCCCTCTCTCTCTCTCTCTCTCTCTCTCTCTCACTCTCTCAAAACTAAACAAACATTTAAAAAAATGAAATCTTCTAACAAAATTAGCTGATTGATATCCCTCCTGTTCTCTTCCTTCCTCCAGACCGGAGTCGATCTGAATTAGATTTGAGTGGGTCATTTCCAGAAGATTTAGAGAATACTGTAAACATAAGAAGCAAGTCTGTCCCTGGGGCTTTAGACAAAGACTTGGTAAGTTGGATGTGGAAGAAAGTCTAATGATCATGAGGAAAGGGCACGGTCTTGTTCCAAACCTTCCCACTTTTAGGTGAGAATAAAGTGAAGATATATGGGAATCTGTTTCTACTGGTCTTCACAACCAATATATAAAAACAACTAAAGCATGTTTTAGAAGGGCTCCTGGAGTGGCTCAGTTGGTTGAGTCAAACTCTTGATTTAAGGTCAGGTCATGATCTCATTGTTGTGAGGTCAAGTCCCACGTCTTCGAGCTCTATGTTGAATGTGGAGCCTGCTTGAGATTCTCTTTCCTTCTCCCCTTCCCCTGCTTGCTCATGTGCTCGCTCTCTCTCTCTCTCTCTCTCTCTAAATTAAAAAAAAAAAGAAAAAATAATGATTTAGAAAAGTTAACTGGTAATCAGGTTAATGGGTGAAGATTATCCCTAAAAAAAATACCTCTTGGGGATTTCAACTCCTGGCTTAACATCACTTAATCTAAACCTGGAAAATGAAGGATGGTAACATTTTCTAAATCATATATTACCAGATTTATCTGACTGTATATTTTATATGAACATTTGTACATCTCAAGTTACCCCTAATAAACTACCTTCATAAATGAGATTAAATTATGTAAAATTTAGTGCAAACGTGAACTCGTTTTTGAAATCAGAAGGTTGAGTTAAATTATTAAGTTTCCTTCTAGTTCTAATACCTTGATATTCTGATTTGTGTAATTGCTATAATGGAATGTGAACTCTTTGAAAGAAAGTTATAAAACAATGTTAAATGACAGTAGTATAATTTTCCAAAGCAAGCCAGGAAACTTGGGTTCTAAAGCTCACTGTTATTTACTAGAGTAAAAAAGAAAACCTGTAAAGTATTTTAAAATCTACCACAAAAGGGGGTGGGGTAATAAGATCAAATGGTTTCAAAGCTTACTTGTGTTCAACCTTTAAAGAACAGCTAATTCCAACATTATGAAACTACTCCTGATCCTAGAAAACTCCATAATTGAAATTAAAAATATACTAGAGGGAATCAATGGCAGATTAGAATATGAAGAAGAACAAATAGATGATCTGGAAGACAGGGTAGTGGGAGGCAAACAAGCTGAACAGCAATGAGAAAAAAGAATAATACAAAATTAGAATAGCTTATGGGAATTCAGTGACATCATTAAGCATAATAATATTTACATTATAGGGATCCCAGAAGAAAAGGAGAGAGAAAAGTAGGCAGAAACTTATTTAAAGAAATAATAGCTGAAAGATTCCATAATCTGGGTAAGGAAATAAACATCCATGTCAAAAAGGCACAGGGAGTCCACAATAAAATCAACCCAAGGAGGTTCACATCAACACACATAATAATTAAAGTGGAAAAAAATAATGATAGAGAATTTTATTTTTTAATACAATTTATTGACAAATTGGTTGCCATATAATACCCAATGCTCATCCCAACAAGTGCCCTCAAAAGCAGCAAGAGAAAATAGTTACATACAAGGGAAACACCATGTGTCTATCAGCTGAGTTTTCATCCGAAACTTTCCAGGCTAGAAGGGAGTGGCATGGTATATTCAAAGTGCTGGAAAAAAAAAAAAAACCTACAATCAAGAATACTCAGCAAAGTTATTCAGAACTGAAAATGAGATACAGAGTTGCCCAGATGAACAAAAGGTAAAGGACTTCAACACCAAAACTGAATCAAAAAGAAATAGAAGATTTGAACAGACCAATTAGTAACAATGAAATTGAATCAGTAATCGAAAAACTCCCAACAAACAAAAGTCCAGGACCAGATGGCTTCACAGGTGAGTTCTACCAAATATTTGAAGAAGAATTAATACCTATTTTTCTCAAAATTTCTAAAACATAGAAGAGGAAGAAGACTTTCACATGAATTCTACAAGGCCAGCATTACACTGATAACAAAACCAAATCAAGACACTACAAAAAGAAAACTATAGGCCAATATCTCTGCTGAACAGAGATGCAAAAATCCTCCATAAAATATTAGTAAACCAAATCCAACAGCACATTTAAAAAATAATTCACCACGGGATGCCTGGGTGACTCAGTTGGTTAAATATCTGACTCTTAGTTTCGGCTCAGGTCATGATCTCATAGTTCCTGAGTTCAAGCCTCACATTGGGCTCTGTGCTGACAGTACAGAGCCTGCTTGGAATTCTATCTCTCCCCCTCTCTCTGCCCCTCCCCTGCTCGCTCGCTCGCTCTCTCTCGCTCTCTCTCGCTCGCTCGCTCTCAAAAATAAATAAGTAAACTTAAAAAAATCATTCACAATCAAGTGGGATTTATCCCAGGGATGCAAGTGTGGTTCATTATTCACAAATTAATTAACATTATACATCACATTAACAAGACAAAGGAAAACCATATGATCATCAGATGCATTTGACAAAGTACAATATCCATTCATAATAAAAACCCTGAACAAAGGGAAACTAGGGGGAACATATCTTAACATAAAGGCCATATATGAAAAAGCTGAGCGCAAACATCATACTCAATGGTGGTAAACTGAGAGCTTTTCCTCTAAGATCAGAAACAAGGCAAAGATGTCTACTCTTACCACTTTTATGCAACATAGTGCTCCATGTCCTAGCCACAACAATAAGGAAACAAAAGGCATCCAAATTGATAAGGAAGAAGTAAAATGCTCAGTATTTGCATATGACATGATACTGTATATAGAAAACCCTTAAGACTCCACCAAAAAACTACTAGAACTGATGAGTGAATTCACTAAAGTCATAGGATACAAAATTAATACACAGAAATCTGTTGCATTTCTATATACTAATAATGAAGTAGCAGAAAGAGAAATTAAGAAAATGATCCCATTTACAATTGCACCACAAATAATAAAATACCTGGAAATAAAATTAATCAAGAAGGTGAAAGACTCATAGTCTGAAAACTATAAAACAGTGATGAAAGAAAGAGCACTTAAGCAAATGGAAAGATATTCCATGCTCATGGAGTGGAAGATCCAATATTGTTAAAGTGTTCATACTACCCAAAACGATCTATGGATTTAATGCAATCCCTACCAAAATACCAACAACATTTTTCACAGAACTAGAACAAATAATCCTAAAATTTGTATGGAACCAGAAAAGACCCTGAATAGCCAAAGCAATCTTGAAAAAGAAAAAGCTGGAGGTATCACAATCCCAGATTTCAAGATCTACTACAAATCTGTACTAAGGAGTATGGCACTGGCACATAAAGAGACACATAGGTCAATGGAACAGAATGTAGAGTTCAGAAATAAACCCACACTTCGATGGTCAATTAATCTATTGCAAAGGAGACAAGAATATGCAGTGGGGGAAAAGACGGTCTTTCCAACAAATGGTGCTGGGAAAACTGGACAGCAACATGCAGAACAATGAAACTGGACTAGCTTCTTACACCACACACAACAACAAACTCAAAATGGATTAAAGACCTAAATGTGTGACCTGAAACCATAAAAGTTCTAGCAAAAAAATATAGGAAGTAATTTCTTTCATATCTGCTGTAGAAATATTTTTCTAGATATGTCTCCTCAGGCAAGGGAAATGAAAGCAAAATTAAACTATTGGGACTACACCGAAATAACAAGCTTTTGTCCCATGAAGGAAACTGTCAACAACAAAAAAGGGCAACCTACTGAATGAGAGAATATATGTACAAATGTTTTATCCGTTAAGGGCTTAATGTCCAAAATATAGAGGGATGTTATACAACTCAAATCCGATTAAACTGTGAGCAAGGGGCCTTAATAAACATTTTCCCAAAGAAAAGGTACAGATTTCCAGCAAACACTTGAAAAGATGCTTAGCATCACTAATCATCAGAGAAATGCAAATTAAAACCACAATGAGCTGTCACTTTACACTTGTCAGAATGGTTAGAATCAAAAAGACAAGAAATAACAAGTGTTGATGAGGATGTGGAGAAAAAGGACCCTTCATGCACTGTTGGTGGGAATGCAAATTGATGTAGCCTCTGTGAAAAACAGTATGGAAGGTCCTCAAAAAATTAACAAGGGATGGGGCGCCTGGGTGGCTCAGTTGGTTAAGCGTCCGACTTTGGCTCAGGTCATGATCTCACAGTCTGTGAGTTCGAGCCCCGCGTCAGGCTCTGTGCTGACAGCTCAGAGCCTGGAGCCTGCTTCCGATTCTGTGTCTCCCTCTCTCTCTGACCCTCCCCCATTCATGCTCTGTCTCTCTCTGTCTCAAAAATAAATAAACATTAAAAAAATTAAAAAAAAAATTAAGGGAATTTCCATATAATCCAGTAATTCCACTACTGGGTACTTATCCAAATAAGACAAAAAAGTAAATTGAAAAGATATACGCACCCCTACATTTATTGTAGCATTATTCGTAATATCCAAGATATTGAAGCAGCCTAAGCATCCATAGATGAGTGGATAAAGATATATCCACACACACACAGATGGACCTAGAGGGCAGAATTCTATGTGAAAAAAGTCCGAGAAAGACAAATACCATATGATTTCACTTATATGTGGAATGTTAAAAAAAACAAATGAATAAACTAATAAAAAGCAGAACTAGACCTATAAGTACAGAGAAGAAACTGGTGATTGCCAGAGCAGACCGGGGTGGGCAATGAATGAGTTCATGAGTTGGAGCCCTGCGATGGGCTCTGCAGGGACAGCACACAGAGTGGGCTTGGGATTTGGCCTCTGCCTCTCCCCCACTCGTGTGCACGCACTTACTTCCTTGTTCTTTGTCTCTCTCTCTCTCAAAAAAATAACCGAAAAAGAATATTCATAGCAACTTTGATAATGATAGAAAAAACTCTGGAAACAACCCAAACATTTAGCAACAGAAAATGGATAAAGTGTGGGGTATGAAACCATTGACTAATAAATAAAAATGAACAAATGATAACATTATGCAACAACTTGGATGACTCTTAAAAGACTATAATGTCGAGACAAAGAGGCAAAACCCAAAAGAGCCTCTTACATTTAATTGTATTTACATACAATTTAGAAACAGGGAAAACAATATATTGTTTAGGAATGAATGCTTAGGTAGCAAAAATAGAAAGAAAAGTAAAGATGTGATTACCATAAGAGTTAAGATATTATTTCAAAGATGAGAGAAAGAGGTCTGTGACATTGACAGAGCACAAAGGGGGCTTCTACTCGATCACTTAATATTATTATACTGTACAATTATGTTTGATGCACTTTTCTCCATGTGTGATATTTTAGAATTTTAGTTTAAAGCACAGAATTATATATATATATATAGATATATAGATATATATATATATATATAGAGAGAGAGAGAGAGAGAGAGATAGATATATAGATAGATATATCTCAATTTATAACAACATGGTTAAAGGAAATTCTTATGTATGACTGCTCAGATTTCTGTGTGCACAATTTTATATGATTTTTCGCATAAATAAGGACATATGGAATAGAATATATAAAATATTAGTTTAACCTGGGGTGAGAGGAGACGGAGGAGAGGAGAAGCAAAAAAGGTGTTCATGTAAAAAAAGTATGCATGATATATTCCATTTATGTGTGGTTGTATATGTAGGCATGTGTGTGTACATATCATAAAACTATTGAAACTTGATCATTAAGATATTAGTGGGAGTCCTGAGTTTAATTTATATTTATCTATATTGCTTGCAAATTTTTACTGTAAAAATGCATTGCATGATTAACCAAAGGAAAAACCACTTTATCATGTAGGAGAAGAAAAGCAGAATCTGGAATTTTGGACAAGAATCCAGTGTCTAAAAGAGTTAATTCTGTTGGAGAGGTTTTTAAGATCTATTTCCCCATATTGACAGTGTACACACATGCATAAACCCATTTTCTTTTTAGTTAAATAATTTAAGTACCTTGCCCAAAGCTTAGAGATCAGGGAGGTAGAAATTGAACACCCAGGTTTGTGTGATTCTAAATTTCATGTTCTTTTCATAAAACAAGCACCAGTAGGAAGGAGACCCCAATCCTCTGATGAAATAATTCACGTTGAATGGATAGCAAAAGAGAAAAACCTCAGAATAAGGTGATTTATAGATATTTGTATCTAATAGTTCAGGTATTTAAAAACAAAGTGGTTTTGGAAGTGAAAACTCTTTCTAGGAAAGAAAGAAACTAAAGCACTGATGTTGTCCTCCTTCCTTAGGACTCCTTGGAAGAGACTGGGGAAGGCATTAATGACTTAGTGTCCTCACGGTTTTCGGCAAACACCCACAGTCTAGCAAGTGGCCTGTCAACCGTAAGCATTTATCTAGCCTGTGACTGGAAGTTGCTTCTTTCTCTTGTTGATTCTCTGTACTTTTTTTCAAAGGAGATAGGAATGTTCTTGGGAATATGTGTGATAGTGAGTTAAACGTCATTATAATCACCTGCTTGCCTTTTGGCCACAGAAAACTTTTTGGTCTAATTTTGTATGGGTTTTTCCTTCCCTCTCCTTCCATGGTCCTCGCCCAGTTTTTAAAACATCTTCCCTCCCCGGTTCAGGCTCTCATCACCTCAAACCTATAAACTATCATAGTTCTCTGCATACATTTATTTCCCTGCCCCCGTTCTCTCAATTTCCCAACCGTCCACCATGCTGCTGCTAGTCGTTTTCCTCAAATGCATACCCAGTCGGGTTTCTCTCCTACTCAGACACTGTCCATAGCTTTTCACTGCCTGTAGAATAAAGTCCATTCTTACTTTCATGTTCAAGGCTTTGCTTGAGAAGTAGGCTTTAGGAGCCCCCGTGTCCTCATATCCATCTATGTGTATATGCCTGTAGGTCTTTTTTTTTTTTTTTTTTTTTTGCTTCTCTGATTTCTGTCTGTTGCTCTAATACCCTTTTTCCTTTTGACCTTTGGGCGACTTTCTTAAAGAGTTCTCCAGCAGGCTCTGACAGGAAGTGGACCTACCTGAATGTCCCTGATGCTGACTCAGACACTGTGAGTTTTCAGTCTTTCCTTGGCCTTCTTTCCAACCATACTTCACAAATTTCATGGTACGGGAAATCTGATAAGGTGGGCACATTTTCCAGCATTTATCTTTTCCTGCCTTGTGTGTAATTAACCAGAGTTTCTCTTTAAAGGGTAAACAACATTATCAGAATCCAAGTAGTCCAAGGGAAGAAAAGATCATTAAACATGAGAACCTGAGTGCCAGTCAAAAGGCACATGGTTCAAAATGATTTACCATTTATGAAACCTCTTTGAAATGAACATCTTTATTTTAAATCACATTAACTTGGTTAAGAGCATACCGGTCGGTTAGGAGCAAAATTGCCTTAATTTCTCCCAAGCTCCAGCATTTGTGGGTTCTTACATTTTCTTCTATCTATAGGGCCCCCCTGCTTACTGAGGACCTTTTTGAAAATGTGGCTACTGAGGGATGTGATGTCGACACAACTTAGTGGGGAGGCATGGTAGGGAGGTCCTCAGACTAAAAATCTGAAGATCTTGCTTCCTGCCTTGGCTCTGCCAGTAATTTCTGGAGGCTAGACTTTCGTCTTCTGTAACAGGGAGTAGAGGCGTATTCTCGAAGCCCTTGAAAGTCAAAGCATAGTCTATGCACCAGCAACATCGCATCCCCTAGGGCAGAGACTCTCACACTGTCCATTCACAGAACCCCTAGTGATTCTTTGATCCTACTCCTGAGCCAAAAATAACACCTGACCAGCCCATGTATCGAGTAGTTAGTGATGTGAAATGTTGGGGTCTGGGAGTGAACAGCCAAGAAAGAATTCTTGAGATGTCTTTGGTGGAAAAAGGTGGTTTTGTGAAAGCACAGGGACAGGCAGGAAGAGCTTTCTGTGGGCAGAAAGAGCTGCACTGGGGGTGTGAGGAGTGGACTGGTTATATACTTTCAAAGTGGGAGGGGGTGAGGGATAGTATAAGCCTCTAAGGAATTTGGAAGCAAGATTTCCGGGACCTTGAGGGGCTAGCTGCTGTGAAAGGTAAGGGTATTTACATAGTCTAGTAAAACCTTAGTCACGAGACCCTTCAGATGTATACCAGGGGGCCGTATGCTTGGAGGATGATTGCTAACATGTATCTTGCAGGGAGAGGGGGAGCGGTGGGTAGAGATAAAGGAAGTTTCCAAAGGGATTTTTATGTTAGAGACTTACAGGGTCCTGGAGGTCAGGCTGATGTCAAGCTAAGGTTGCCTTTTGCCTCTAGCAAAGTATTAGCATCAAGGCAGTTGAGTTCCTGGAGGAAAGTCACCCTGCCTGTCTCAGACTTGTCAATGGGCTGAAATGGAAAATTTAATTTTTTATAGATTTCTTTTGCCTTTGTTTTCCACATCAGTTAGGTTAAAAAACTTAATAAGCACTGCTATGCAAACAACTTAGTAGACAGGTGGAACAATAATACACATACATTGAAAGAAAAATATTTTTATTCCACTCTTAAATAGCTCTTATTCCTTACTAATGGGATGTGGTTGCCTGTTGGGCACTTCACAACTTGTCAAATCTTGGACTCTGATTGAACAGCACCTCTTTTATTTCCTGTTCCACGTTGATTTTTATGCAGCACTTTTTTTTTTTTTTTTCTTCATGGCAACTGTCAAAAACTCAGCTTCACACCGTTAGGACTTACCTGAAAAGAATAAATTGTGATTTAATGTTGACATCGTGAACTACCGTAAACAGTTTGTACCATGTCTGATAGATGTCGCTGTGTTTCCCTTGAAACTTTAAAATATCCTGTACTGCCCCTGTGCATGTGCTGCGGTACTCTGGGATGCCTCAATACACATTTTGGAAGCTGTGGGCCTAGGCGTTTGTTAGAAAAGCAGACTCTCAGACCCCACTGGGGACTAACTGGACCCGAATCATCATTTGACAGAGATCCCCAGGTGATTTATGTGCAATTAAAGTTTGAAAAGCACTGCTCAAAGCCACCTGTTATTATGAAAAATTTGTTGCGTTTTAGGACTGGGAAAGACAAATTAGATCACTCACTGGCTCTCTTGAAATTATCATTTTTAAGTAATCATGGAATTCTTAAGCCCTAGACTCCAGCTGAGAAGAGATGCTAGGCACATCACCCACATCCTGTTCTTTGATCGGTCTCTACTCTGAGTAACTAGAGGAACATGATGACTTTTGTTAGGCATATCTGAAAAGTGGGAAGCCTGGGCTCTCTTTGTACTCACTATAATCCTTCCCACTAGTTCACAGACAGGGCTTTTGAAACTACTGGGTCACTCATGAAAGCCTTTCAAGTGGTCTCTTGCGACAGTTGTGTTGCTAAGATACAGTTTGGGCACTCAAGGATACTTTTGTTACATTTAATTTAAATATGTCCCTTGCCATTTATTCATTCGGGTAGATTTGGACTGTTTTTCTCTCACGTTTTATTTTATTTGTTGGTTGGTGTGTAATTTTTTTGCTTACTCTCCGATTTTGTGGGTTGTTATTTTATAGAGGTTTACAAAGTTCTGGTCTCATACTACCCATGTGACCACAACAGCTGCTCAGGGAATTCACAACAGCCAAGGGTATATGATGTTCTTCTGGCCTGCCCTTGTTAAAGCTGCCGTTACGGCTTCCCAGAGACTGATGGGATGCTCTCTGGGGGTGTCAGAGAGGAAACCTTGTGTCTCCTGCTGGCACAGAATATATGAGCTTTTCTTTGTCCTGATGGATGCATTCTAGACCTTGAAGTAGACAGACCTTGAGTCTACCAGTGAGAAAGGTGAAAGCTACATGAATCGGGAGAGGATGTGGGATTGGAAATGCCTCAGTGACCCTGTATTCATTAGAAGTGAATAAACAAAGGCTATTTGCCACCCAGAAAGGCAATGCTTCCCTTCTCAGCAAGTTTCCTGCCTCCCTTACTAATGCTCCTTAAATCTTCTTGTCCCTTCCCAGGCTTGGACTTTATACAATACCAGAGAAACAAGCAAAACAAGTGATTTTTGCTTTCTTCTCTCACCCTACACCTTCCTGCTCATTATAACGAATAAGAATTGTAATTGAATGAAGGGGGTGGCTTCTGTGAGGAGACAATGAGAATAACACCGGACACCTGTCTTCATCTCGTTTATTCCAGACCAGCCTTAACAGCATGATGAGTGTTTACAGTGAAACAGGAGACTATGGCAATGTGAAGGTCAGTGGTGAAATCCTTCTTCACATCAGCTACTGCTACAAAACTGGCGGGCTCTACATTTTTGTCAAGAACTGCAGAAATCTGGCCATAGGAGATGAAAAGAAACAGAGGACAGATGCGTAAGCATATAGCATATTCCTCAGACTCTTTCAATCACTGCTTCCTTTGTCAGTATGTGTGTTTTTGTTTCAGAAGACTCTTAGCATTCCTCTTGATTCGGAGCCTTTTCAGGAGGTTGTCCCTTTTCTCCTGTGCTACACTTCCAGATATTCTCTTAGGTGTACATATAATGATTTTGTCCGTGATTATCTGAGTTTTTAAAAAGCTGTTAGTCACCGTGATTCAGGACTGGCACATTTGTAGTTTACGCAGAGGCAGCCGTTTGAGATACAGGCTGGCTGACACATGGGCACACCCCAGGATGTGTGAGTGTCCTGTTCTGGGAGAACCTCCAGAGAAAATCACCAAGCTGTTAACCCACTTGAACGACTCAAAAGGACAATTTTGAGGCTCTCAGGATTCCAGGTATCAGCTGGGAGGCAGATGGGGACCATGACACATTGGAAGGGAACTAGAGGAAAGATGTGTCAGTGCTTCCCAAGATCACTGCCAGGTTTGCTGGTTTACTAGGAGGACTCCCGGAACTCCACATGTAGTGATAATCAGCAAAGAAAAAAGGCATATGTGGTGAAGTTCTAAAGAATCCAGGCTTAAACCTCCAAGTGTCCTTTCCCACTGGAGTTACACAGGATGTGCTTAATTTTCCCAGCAACAAGTTATGGCAGCATATGTACAATGTTGTCCACCAGAGGAGCTCATTTAGAGACTCAGCTGGTCACATACCAAAATTCCAGTGTCCCAGAAGGAGAGCAGGTGTTCTGCATAAGCCATATTATTTTTTACACATAGTTTAGTCACAGTGAGCCCCTTTATCTGTTCTGGAAGTGATGAGAATCCTCCCGGAATCCAAGTTTCCAGATGCCAGCCAACCGCTAACCTTGTAAGCAAGTGTTTCTCAGGACAGCAAAATGAGGCCTGCTGTGTTATGTCACCCCTTTCCTTCATAATAGGTGACCTAGGTTCAATACACAACTCAAAGAAGCTGTTTCCAAGTGTCTTAAGATCAGAGAATAGTTTGGTCTACCTACTTCCTCAGCTAACTATCAGCGGGCTTCAGGACCAATATAGTCATTTAGAGTAGCATGGAAACAGGTCATTTAGAGCTCTGGTAGATGTGCCTCACCCTCTTGTACATTGCAGTCTTGTACATTTCTAAGTTTGCCTTGACTTGGATGCCCCCGCTCCAAGAGACTCCTGGGATAGCTCAACACAAGGTGTTGGGTAGAATTGTTATTGTGACATCAGGTTATGATTTCCTATTTGTTCTTTTCTGTCATTTTCCTTCATTTACCCATCACCATTGATTCCACTCATCTTAAGTCCTGACATCTGAATGGAGAAGAATACAACCCTGTGGTATTTTCTGAGACCATTGATCCTATAAATAGATGACATTTATTGAGTAGTATAATATGTCAGCTCCCCGTACGTATCAACCAATTTAATTCTTAGAATGCTATAAGTTACTGTTACTATCCCAGTTTTACAGATGAAGAAACTGAGGCATAGAGAGGTTAAGTAATTTCTTGAGTTTACCAAAACCAGTGAGGCATGGAGTGATTCAGACCTAGTTGGATCGACTCCAGATCCCACACTATTTATCACTATACTACTTTTCTCTTATTGAAGGTCCAGAGTTATATTTTAAGGTGTCCTGCTGTGCAGACTATATTCTCTTTTGTTTCTCATGTGTGCTGGCCTATTCCTTTCACCTCTTTTATTCGCTGAAGCCCCTATTTCTTGCAAAGTAAAAGTTTCCCAATAATTACTTTCATGTGTTATCGTTTACAGTTATGTCAAGTCGTACCTTCTTCCTGACAAGTCCAGAAACAACAAACGCAAGACCAAGATCAGAACAGGCACCAATCCAGAATTCAACGAGACATTAAAGGTAAGTACGTGCGCTCTCGTATTAACTCGGGTGATACTGTTCACACCCTCACTGGGTTTAAAAGTAACTTTGGAGGATTTGCATGTCCAGGCGTAAATATCTTTTAGAAAAGTAGAATGTGAATAAATTAGTGTAATACCCTTGGCTTTCCTGACAGTTCTTGGAAGAGAACAACTGTAAATCGCTCTTACTCTGCTTATTTCTCTGCTGCTGCTAAAGTTACACCTTAAGTAAATATGATCCAGTGAAATTACATTTGAGCTGGTGCATCTTGTCTAAAAGACATTTCACACTTGGGAAAGCTATTTTTTTTCCTAGTTCCCCTTAAGAGGAGTTTGTCACGATTTTGACACTAACTCAGGAAGTCACTTTGTACACACTCATTGTTCTGCTAGCACAGCATGAATATGTACTGTTTCTTGTGAGCTTTCAGAATTTGGCTAAATTTAGGCTTGTGGGTAATGAACAGTGGAGATGCAAGGTTGGATTTGGCTAGTCTCCAATCCTAGAGACATGACTTTTCCCCATGGGCTTCTATGTGACAACCCCTTCTCTCACCCTGGGCCAATCTAGCCTGGTAAGAACGATCTGAGGAGACTGGAATGTAGAAGTTATTGCTAGTTGCAGGGAAATTTATCGACCTTGTGCCCAGAGTGATGGAGTCAGAGTCCACCATAGCGGGAAATTGGTGAATGGGAACATCCATCAGTGGGGTCACGTTTAGAAGCAGGAGCCAATATGAAGATAGATCAAAATGGGAACGAATGAATATAGGCAGGGGGTGAATCCAGTGGCCATAATAGGATAGCAAAGCTGAGCCCAAGCAGAATAGATAGAGTGACCTGGCAAATTCAGGAAGCAGGAAGCCAAGGTTAACCATGTCAGGAAAAGTAAGGACAGGTAAGGATGTAAATCCAAGATCAAGAAGAGGTCTGAAGTGTGTCTCAGGTGGTAGTTGCAAGCAGGAGATTTGAGGGTGTGTAGGCATGAGTCAGTGGATAATGTTCTGCTGGAAAAAGAAAAGCTACCCCAGCAATATTTTCTTTCTGCTCAGTCTACATATTTGTCTCTTTATTCCTGCACTTATGCTACCCTTTATGGAGTTTGGTGTTTGCAAGTTTCTCACTTATTGTAGACTCTGGGTCTGTCGTTCTCTCTTGTCCAGCAAGAGAGCAGATGCAGGATTGAAATGTGAGAGAGGCTAATGTCCCAGAGGAGAAAAGTGCCCAGAGTAAGGGTCCTTGCTCCGTTTTTATTAGGATCAGAAGGCTTATATGCTAACTAATTTGGATGTAAATTAAAAAAATAAAATAAAATTGAAAATAAAAAAAAAGGAAGGCTTATAAGCCTGATGGGTGTGCACAAAGAGACAATGAAACTGTGAACATTAACTCATAGGCATGGGGGCAAGGGGGTTTTGAAGATACGTGGTGTTAGGGGTTTGGGTCAATACAAAACAAAATTCTGGTGCTAGGCATAAGGTTGTTTATAGCATACATGAGGCCCCACCTGTTTACCTAAACTGGCCTAGGGCGCAAGAAAGACGGAGCATGCTACCTCAGGGCCAACAAGGCACCTTTCTTTTGCTAATTAGCTCCACTCTTGGCAACTTTGCCCTGCTGGGATCTAAAGTCCTGTTTACCTGTTTACCTATTTTGGTCCTTCCTTCCTGTGAAAGCAGCTTTCTGCTGTTGTATTAGGTTGAGGGGCGTTTCCACCCTGAATTCCTAATCTTGTTTACCTCAGTTTTCATGCTTTCGTCCTGAGGCCTTTCTATTCCTATATCTTTGTCCTATACTGGGGGCCTTTGCCCTGTTTACCTAATCTTGTTTACCCAAAGTTGGGTGTGTTCATCCTATGACTTTCTAATTCTTTATGCCTCCTTAACCCATCAGTGCAAGCTCAGGGAATTCCTAAGCTTATTCCCCACACTCACTGACAACACTTTTCTGGATTTGGGGGTTCTCATTATGAATAAAATAAAAGAAGTTGGAGGGCACCTGAGTGGCTCCATTGGTCGAGTGTCTGACTTCGGCTCAGGTCATGATGTCACGATTCATGAGTTTGAGTCCCTTGTCAGGCTCTATGCTGACAGCTCAGAGCCTGGAGCCTACTTCGGATTCTGTGTCTCCCTCTCCATCTCTGCCCCTCTCCTGCTAGTGTGCTCTCTCGCTCACTCGCTCTCTCTCTCTCTCAAAAATAAATAAACATTAAAAAAAAAGTTGGAGAGTTGATATATCAAACCTTAAGCTTACAGAGTAGATGTTGGAGAAATGATTAGCAAATGAAACCCAAGTAAAACTGGAAAGGAGACAAGCTTCATCACTTATTAATATATTTGAAGTTTACTGACTTTGTCCTCAATGATTTGCTGAAATATCTTTCAGCGCAAGGTCTAACACAAAATCAGTTTATGGAATAGAACCCCAGTTGTAGCGTAAACAAAGAAAAATAAAGTTTTTGTGTTTGTTGTTCATATTATAATGTTATAATGCATATTGTGTATGCATTATATATAATGTTCATATTATAAGGTTCATAATGCATATCCGAAAGATGGTGGAAATACATTTCAGCCCGTTGTAGAATTGGGCAGAGCCCTCCATGTGGAGTGTGATGTTGTGAATCTCATTTGCAGTACACCATCAGCCATACCCAGCTGGAAACAAGAACTCTGCAGCTCTCAGTCTGGCATTATGATCGATTTGGACGTAACAGCTTCCTTGGGGAGGTGGAGATTCCTTTTGACTCATGGAATTTTGAAAATCCAAGTGATGAGTGGTTTGTGCTTCAGCCCAAGGTAGGAAATGCTTCCAGATTAATTAAACAGTTTTGCAGTGAGACAAGTTATGAACAAAATTGATGTCATAGGCCTAAAGAATCTGAAGACTTCTAATATTCAAGTGATAATCTGAACAGATTAGTGCAGCTAATTTTGGAATAATATAATAAACGTAAATCTGTTCCTTGGAACTCCTCCTTTAATACAGACTGTATAATGCAAGTCACATAGTCATGTATATTATTAATTTGACTTGCTAAAAATGTGTTCATCATTTGCAGGTCTCCATGGATACACAAAAGGAATGCATTATGTGATCCTATCATAATAGAAAGTACTCAATTTCACATAAGCAAAAACAGATCCATAGAGCCAATCGGTATCAAAGCATTCTCTCTATTCCTGAGTCTCCACTCTTCAGACAGACCGAAGCAGGAGTGATCTTGCCTTGGCTCACATAAGGAAGTAACCAGTAGCTCAAGTATCTGGTTTTCTACATTCCCACTTTTGAGATTCTTAACCTAGGTCTTGAGTTATATTCGGAAAAGCCATCTTAAAGCTGATTCTAGAAATTAAGTGCAATATAGCATGTTCTGAACTAGACCAGCAGTACCTTGGATTCACTCTATGCAACGGAGTCTCTCTACAGTAATTTTTTAAGTCAAAAGTGAGATTTAAAAAAAAAGGTCACATTTACGTAACCAAAGATTGTTCTTTATATACAGAGAGGCAAAGAGAACATGATGGTAAAGATAGTAGACTCAAATCAGACTTTCGGGGTTCAGTCCTGGCTTCGTGACTGTCTGTGTGACCTTAGGCAAATTATTTAACTTCCCAGGCTTTGGTGTTCTCATTTGTGATACAATAATTGGATATATCTTACTGGGATGTTCTGAGGCTTGAAGAAGCACTCTATATGATGCTCACAGTACTGCGTCAGGCACATTTTAAGCTCTCAGTCAATGCTAAGTAGTATTTATGTTACATTATAGTCCCTATGTTGCAAGTGACAGAAACCCCAGCTCATACTGCTCAAAAAATAAAAGGAAATTATTGGCCAGTGATTATCAAGCATGGCTTGATCCAGATGCTCAAATCTTATCAAGGCCCTGGACACTCTTGGTCTCTCTTCTGTCTGTCGGCTTCATCTTTAGACCTCATGCAGTTGGCTTCCCTCACTGGTTCCAGTATGCTTCTCTTGGCCACTACAACACCTGGAAGCCTCTCATGCTTGCACCACACTGTCCAGGAGAAGAAAGATTTCCTACTCCTCCAGCAGTCCAACCAGTGCCCTGGGCCTGGTTCTCATTCTGATTACATCAGTTGCCCATCCTAAGCTAATTGCTGTGGCCGGCCGGGGAGGTGGGGTACATCAGCTGACTTAAGACGATCAGAACCTACTCTGGTCCTGAAGGTGGTATTGCCCCAAAGGAAATCTAAATGAATGGTGGGTGAGTGGATGCTAGACAGCAAAACATGCATTGATCATCATCAATAGCAGCACTGTTCACAGCTAAAGGTACAACAAACATTGTGAGATAAGTGTCATTATTTCCGTGTTATGTGTGGAGATTGAGGCTCAGAAGTTACATACAGCTTTCTGGTGGAGTTTTATAATTGTAGACCTTAAGCTTGGTGTGAATAATTCATGGAAAATCTTAGGGAAGTATATTTGGGCTGGGGTAAAGTGATAATAAAATATAATAAAAGTCCTTAAAATAACTGCAAGCCCATGACTCACATAAATATGATAAAAATAGGAAGTGCAATATTAACAAGAAATAAGTCCACAGTAGAATTAGCATTCCCCTGACATGAACTAGGGGAAATATTTGGTCATTATAACACTAAGTCTCTTGGAATTGAATGACAAGCCCTACAATAAAGGATAGCACTTAATCTGACTTAACAGTCTCCTGTCACTTTCTTCCTTTTGTGCATAATGGGTGAGCACCATAGACTCTTAAGTTAGAAGATGTTCGAGACATTATGCGATGCAGGACACAGATGAAGGACAAGTAACATTCATTTCAATACATAAAATTGTCTGTCATAAATTTAACATTAAAACACAGAGGGGGTATTTGGAAAACAACTTGGAGGCTTCCAGACAGTTGCCTGGAAATGGTTGAAGGATGTGCACTGGGGCGCTATCTGAGCTCTCCCAGGCATCCTCTGTGCTCAGGGACCAACCACTTTCCGTGGCAATCACCTTCACATTACCACCGAGTGATTTCACTTTCTATCGTAAGGGAGAAGTAGTTCTCTGAGCCTGCTCAAAAGTTCTGATTGCATTTAATGTCTTTCCAGAGAAAGGAGCTCTGACTCCTCGGTCCTCTACCAGGTCGCCTTGGATTCCTTTCACCATGACTGTTAGGAGTTTTGTCTCCAACAGCTTTCACCTGAGTCTCTGTTTAGAAGCCTCTCCTCAGGCTACTGTAGCTTTTTCTCACGTGAGCAGAGAGCCAGAAGCTCCTAGGAGCTTACATACGCCCTGCCACAAGGCAACCCTTTACCAATAACTAATAGATGAGGGAGTCTGAAAGCACAGTTAATTCCCTGAGAGCGGCTGGGGGGGGGGGGGGGGGGGAGGAGTGGTGCCCCAAGGCATTACTTAGACTCTACAGCTTTGCTGCCAGATCAGGCTATGCCCTTACCTGGCTTCCTCTCCTTCCCTGACCTTTTTCCCATCACCCCTTGGCTGGTCTGTCCTGGGAGCAATTCTTTTGTTGAGGGCTTTATTTTTATTTTTTATTTTTTAAATTTAAATCCAAGTTAACAGAGTGTACTAATAATTTCAGGAATAGAATTTAGTGATTCAGCACTTGCATATAGCCCCTAGTATTCATCCCAACAAGTGCCTTCCTTAATGCCCCTTACCCCTTTAGCCTTCTCCCCGCCCAACACCCCGCCAGCAACCCTCAGTTTGTCCTCTGTATTTAAGAGTCTCTTATGTTTCTCTCCCTCTCTGTTTTTTATCTTATTTTTGCTTCCCTTCCCTTATGTGCATCTGTTTTGTATCTTAAATTCCACATATGAGTGAAATCATATATTTGTCTTTCTCTGACTGACTTATTTCGCTTAGCATAATACGTTCTAGTTCCATCCATGTTCTTGCAAATGGCAAGATTTCATTCTTTTTGATCACCGAGTAATATTCCACTGTGTGTGTGTGTGTGCATGTGTGTGTGTGTACACACACACACACACACACACATATATATATATATATATATATATATATATATATATACACACACACACCCCATCTTCTTTATCCATTTATCAGTCGATGGACGTTTGGGCTCTTTCCATAGTTAGGCCTTTGTTCACAGTGCTGCTATAAACATTGGGGTGCATGTGCCTCGTCGAATCGGCACTCTGGGAGCAATTCTTAATAAGTCACGTGCATAAGAATGCTCACTTCAGAGTCAGCTTCTGGGGAACTCAATATAGTTCACGTCTCTAATCCAGATCATCTTTCTCTGCAAAGAAATAGATGACACCTATGGATACATATAAGTGTCTCTGACACGCATAGAGGAAAGCCTGCAGATTCGGCCTCGCTTAGGTGCCATGCCTTCCAGAAATGGGGAGGGCAGGTGCACCATAACTCTGTACACTGCCTCCTGTCCCTTAGTGGCCCGTCCTCAGGAGGAGCTGTATGGGCTCTGTAGTGACAGCTATGAGAGCTGTCACTTCATTTTCAGTCTCCTGTCTCAGACACTTCAAGGCAGTAGTCACTTCATCAGCTGTACCTACAGGATGAGCAGCCCGGAGTCTTGATGTTTTCTTGTAGATTATCCAGCTGAGGAGGTAAAGTGTAAGCTGCAGAGAACCAATTTCTTTAGGGATAGAGGATCAGAATTAATAGTCCTTTAAAGCATTTGGAAATACTGACATCCTTTTGCAGTGGGAATACTGGAAGGACAGAGTGCCTTATTTCTTATTGACTCTGTGTTAGTGAAAGTCCCTTGCCACCTGCCTTTGTCTTTGCTAGGTCTTACAGCACTAAGCCGGTGAGGAGGCTGGTGCAGACAGAGAAAGAGCTCAAGATGTCACGCGTACCGCAAAGTAGTTTCACAGTATAACTTCTGTTTCGCTGCATGACGTGAGCTTGTTTATTAGCTGTAACTCATTATCTTTCTGAAAGGCATGTTAGGTAGTTAGACAAGAAGTGTTTGTCAGTATGAATTGCCTTTCATGTCTTCCCAGAAGGTGCTATTATAAAAACAAGGAGCTTTGAAAACCCACAGCAAGCTCAAGTGTTTTCCAAGGAAATCTTCTCTGTTCTGCCTTCAGGCAGAGAGTAAATGTAAGTTCCTGTGAAATTATTACCTAGCTAAAAGGCTCTCTCTGTATTTGGCAGTTTGGGCAGACACTTGTCCATAATTTATTACCACCACCTTACACCTATAAATGTACTAGAAACTCCGCTTTCAACTCTGATGGAATGTGGATCTCTCTCTCTTTTCAAAACGCAGACGATAACAGGTGTTACCTGATGACGCCACACCTCTGCTTGGTCCGCTGCCTTCACTGGTTCCCAACTGCTTATGGATATGGTTTGAATAAATCCTAACCCATCACCCTGGTACTTAGTGGCCCCTTGATATGGCCCAGCCTTCTGTAACAGAGGAGGATGCCAGTGCTCTACCTGTACCCCCACATTCATGCATATGTGGTTCCCCATGGCTTTCATTCACATAAGCCAACACCTGCCAGTCTTTGTAGGGGAGGAGCCAGCCCTTAAGCTGCTGATGTGGTCTTGGTCTGTGGGAGTGGAAAGCCAGAGCAGCCTGAGTAAGTTTCCTGGAGGTTGAGGGCAGAGCCCTTGATCAGTAAGTGATGGGTGAAGGAACATACATAATAAACACTCTGATTCCCTTGTCTCTGGTTGAGACAGCTCTGACATGTGATCTGTCTTGTCTCCAAAGCTCCCCTGTGGAACTGAGCAAGTTGCTCACCATATAAAACTTTGCCTGATATCACAGCCTTCTTAAGTCTGTCTTCATTTTGTGGTCCCACTTCTCCACTCCCTTTCCTAATAAAACACTCTAAGATAAAGTTGTGTCTTAAAGTCTTCCAGGCAACCCAGAGTAGACACCTTGTTTCCATCCTCCTTGCCACAACCTCCCTTCACACACACCTCTAATCACACCTGACTTCCTACCAGTTCTTAAACACATTTTATACAGTCCCCACTATATTTTGCTCGTGAGTATCTTGCTCATACTTCTTTCTTAACCCAGACTGACCTTCTTCCCATCCTGTATTTATCAGTCATCATATCTCCTCTCCTTTAAGCACCAAGCAAAGGCCACCTCTTTATCCCAATCTAGATTATTCTCTTCCCACAGTAGTTTCTTTGCATCTGTATCAGAGCAACTGTCATCCTTTGACCTGAGTTTGAAATAGTAGGTCAGTTAATAAAACCACAGAAATTACATACCTACAAACATACACCCCCAGTGCATTTCTTAATCATTTATTTTAACTTAAATGTGCATTTATTTTAAAGTCTTCTAATATAGTAATAAATCATTTTGTTTGAGTATAGTTTCAATGATTAGAATTCTTCCATATCTTCCTGGCATAAATTCTGACCTTAATGCATTATAATCAGTAATTTCTAGTTTGAGCTTTTCTAAAGTGCAATAAGAACCTAAGAATGCTTTCAAAGTAAACCAAACATAAAAGCTTTCTAAATATTCATGATTATTTTTTTCAGTTTATTTTTTCATTTTATTTGTTTTAGAGAGAGAGAAAGCATTCATGAGCAGGAGAGGGGTAGGGGGTGGGGAGAGAGAGAGAGAGAGAGAGAGAGAGAGAGAGAGAGAGAATCCCAAGCAGGCTCCACGTTCAGCATGGAGCTTGACGTGGGGCTCGTTCTAATGACCCTGGGATCATGACTCCAGCCAAAATCAAGAGTCCAACGCTCAACCTATTGAGCCACCCAGTGCCCCTCATGATTGTTTTCTAATCTTTTACAGCTTTGAGCCCAAACATAACCCAATAGCAAATTTATTTTCAAAAACTTAGGTCTTCAGAAGTATTCGGCTTAATTTTGGGGCGCCTGGGCAGCTCAGTTGGTTAAGCATCCAACTTCAGCTCAAGTAATGATCTTGCAGTTCGTGAGTTTGAGCCCCGCACCGGGCTCTGTGCTGCCAGCTCAGAGCCTGGAGCCTGCTTCAGATTCTGTGTCTCCCTCTCTCTCTGCCTCTCCCCTGCTCATACTCTGTCTCTCTCAAAAATAAATAAATATTTTTTAAAAATTAAAAATATTCAGCTTAATTTTTATAGTAGTAGTTGTCTTTTTCTTCTCTTTAGTGTATTAATATTAACTTATATAATTAGAACCACAAACATGCCTGGCATAAAGAGCCTGGGAGACTAATTCACCTAGCTTTTGATGAGCACAGTTCAGCTGATAGAAGTAGGCATGCATGGTCTTTGTATAGAGGATCTGCTCTTCATTGGGAATGGAGAACATTAATCTGATGAATCAGTTAAATAAGGGCAGATTAACAGAGCTTCTGTTGAATATATGTCTCCTGGATAGAGTGAAAACTCATAGAAAGCAAGGTCTGTGCAGCACTCAGCAAAATGCCTTAAAAGCATTACTACAAGAAGGTGTTCCATATGTGTTGGTAGAATTGAATGCGTTGCATTATACCATTTTTCTGAGCAGAAGGTGGTTTAATAATGTAAGATGTTGGTATGTCAGAAGATGACATTGCCTTGGAATTTCTGAGCAAGAATGCCAAAAATATCCCAAGACATTAGTATATGTGCTGCCAAAGCAAGCACATATCCCAAAGACATTAGATACATGCAGGCTACAGGATAACTCACTCCACTGAATTTCTTTGGTATGTGTTTATAATGCTACAGGACTTTATCTGTACTATTTTCTACTCTCATAAGAATTCCATACTGGGGGCACCTGGGTGGCTCAGTCTGTTAAGCGACTGACTTTGGCTCAGGTCATGATCTCACAGTTTGTGGGTTCGAGCCCCATGTCGGGCTCTGTGCTGACAGCTCAGAGCCTGGAGCCTGCTTCAGATTCTGTGTCTCCCTCTGTCTCTGCTCCTTCCCCACTCACAGTCTGTCTGTCTTTCTCTCAAAAATAAATAAAACATTTAAAAAAAGATTTGAAGACTGTATTTACAAAAAGTCACCAGTATATTTTAAGCTAAATACCAATGGAACATTAATAAATCCCAATAATGCATGTTTTAGCCTCTACTAATATACTATATATTAGTATGTGATACCCACACATATCACTTTTTCCTAACAACATATTTTCCTATCCAAAACTTTCAGCCAAAAGCAAATAGAGCCTGCATTGGTTAACTGTTGTATAGAGACTACCCTAAACCTTAGTGGTTTAATGTTTATTTTGAGAGAGAGAGAGAGAGAGAGAGAGAGAGAGAGAGAGAGAAGACATGTGAGCAGGAGAGAGTCAGAAAAAGAGGGAGAGAGAAATCCCAAGCAGTCTATGTGCTGGGCCTGACATGGGGCTTGAACCCACAAACCGTGAGATCATGAGTTGAGCTGAAATCAAGAGTTGAGCTGAAATCAACCAACTGAGCCACCCAGGTGCCCCTAAACCTTAGTGGTTTAAAACAATTTATTATTGCGCATGATTCTGGGGGTGACTGGGCTCAGCTAGGTGGTTCTCATTTAAGGTCTCTCATGTGGTTGCAGCTAGATGGTAGACTGAGGCTCTGAAGTCATATGAAGGCTTGACTATGCTGGTTGTTCAAGTTGGCTGTCTCACACTTAATGTTAGCTGCCAGCTGGGAATTCAGCTAGGCCTGCCAACCAGAGCACCTACATGTGGCTCCTCCATGTAGCTTGGGCCTCAACATCATGGCTTCTCAAAAGAGCACCCCAAGAATATCCATTCTAAGAGGGGAAGTAGAAGCTGTTAATCTTAGGGTTGGGGCCCAGAAACTGGCACATTGTCACTTTTGTCATGGTCTACTATTCAAAGCAATCACAAGGTCCACTCATCCAAAGAGAGAGGATAAATACCCCACCTCTCATTGGCTGTAGTATCAAAAAGTTATGACGTCTTTAATCTGCTACAATGTCCATTAGAACTTGCCATTTGTGACATTCTCATTAAGTAAAATTTACTAAAACTGTCAAAACAAAATTCCTTTTACAAGGCACGTGACTTACAACAGTTAAAAATTAGATGGATAGTCTATTTCACCATCCAATCTCATGTTTACCCCTAGTAAGAAGATTGAATAAAATACTTCAAATGATTTTTCCCACCCTTACTAATAAGTTTTACCACGACCAAGAGGAAAGTCAGGGAAGGATTCCTTTTCCTGGTAATGGTCTCTGTCTTTGCTGAAGCTTGAACAGCCTCTGGCTTCACTGTGAGTTTTGGGGTTTCTGAATTCTTTTGGTCTACCCTCTCAGAAGACAGCAGTTCTCAGCCCTTGACTCAGTGCTCAGGAGTCAGGTACCTGAAGGAAAAGCCTAAGAAAGTATATGACTTTTCTTACCCCACTTATGAAAAGTCATAGTTCTGTTGACTCCATGGCAAGTAGGAGCCTTACAGAACAAAGGCTCTTGGTATATGTTCACATTGAATTTTTGAATTGAAACTTTTGGTTTTGAGATGATTGTAGATCCACATTCAGTCATAAGAAATAATACAGGCAGATCTCATGTACCCTTTACCTAGTTTCCCCCAGTGATATCATCTTGCAAGGCTATGGTGCAATGCCACAAGCAGGGTAATGGCATTGATACAATCCACCCATCTTCTTCAGATTTCCTCAGTTCTCGTGTGTGTGTGTGTGTGTGTGTGTGTGTGTGTGTGTGTGTTCTATGCAATTTTATCACATGTGTAGCTTTGTTTATATACCACTACAGCCAAGATGCAGAACAGTTCCGTCACAGCAAAGATCCCTTGTGATCTTTTATAACCATACCCACCTCCCTCCTGCCACCCTTCCCTAACTCCCAGCAACCGCTTATTTTGTCACTTCAGGAATGTCATTTAAATGGAATTGTATGGCATGTATCATTTGAGATGGGTTTTTTTCACTCAGCATAATTCTGTCGAGATTCATCCAAGCTGTGTATATTGCTAGTTCATTCCTTTTTATTGCTGAGTAGTGTCCCATGGTATGGCTATACCATAGTTTGTTGAACCAGCCACCTCTTGAAGGTCATCTAGTTTGTTTCTAATTTGGGGCTATTAGAAATAAAGATGATATGAATATTTGCATACAGCTTTTTATGTGGACATAATCTTTCATTTCTCTGGGATAAACGTCCCAATGTACAATCGCTGGGTTGTATGGTAGTTGTATGCTTAGTCTTATGAGAAACTACCAAACTGTTTTCTGAAACGGCTACACCATTTTACATTCCCACCAGCAATGTCCAAGTGAACCAGTTTTTCCACATTGAATGATTTATTTATTTAATTTTTTTTAACTTTCAACTTATTTTTTATATTAAATATAATTTGTCAAATTGGCTTACATACAACACCCAGTGCTCATCTCAACAAGTGCCCTCCTCAATGCCCATCACCCATTTTCCCTCTCCCCCCCACCCCCCCCCACACCATCCACCTTCAGTTTGTTCTCTATATTTAAGAGTCTCTTGTGGTTTGCTTCCTTCCCTCTTTGTTTGTATTTATTTTCCCCCTCCCTTCCCCCATGGTCTTCTGTTAATTTTCTCAAGGTCCACATATGAGTGAAAACATGATATCTGTCCGTCTCTGACTGACTTATTTCACTCAGCACAATACCTTCCAGTTCCATCCATGTTGCTGCAAATGGCATGATTTTATTCTTTCTCATTGCCAAGTAGTATTCCATTGTATGTACAGGAGTGCTGACCCATAGGGGTACATGTACCCCAATGTTTATAGCAGTGCTTCCACATTGAATTTTAATGATGTGAATTACCAACATTGTTTTTAATGTTTGGTGGCTTGGCAGCCCAATGTGAACCAAGCATTACTGCCTACTTTCCCCCTCTTGGTCACTTAGGAAAGCCTTGAGACCTCAAGAACAGACAAGGAGAAGGATCTTCTGGGGCTGTTTTCAGTGGTATCTTTATTTCCACCTCATACCCCAACCTATATGTTCATTGATGGGTTCCAGTCCTCATTGTACCATAGACTGTCAGTAGCCACTGATTGACCACACGTGTGTCCTATATCTCCTCTCAAATTCCTTTTACTTTAATGTTAAAAGTTGCAGAGAAATACCTTCATAGAGTTTTCCAGCCTCTCTTTTTCTTATACCTAAGGCATATCTTAAACCAGTAAATTCTAACATAGTTGAACGGAAATGGATTGTCATATTTAATCCAGCAAGTTAATATTGTACATTCAAACATGGGCTACAAAATAATAAAGCAAGCATTGTCACTTTTTCTTTTCACGTGTTTTTGTTGGCCAGGTGGAATTTGCTGCTGACATAGGCCTTCACTATAAAGGAGAGCTGACAGTTGTCTTACGTTACATTCCCCCAGAGGAGAACCTGGTGCTTCCTCTAGAACAAGTTCAAGGTAGAGTAAAAATTGGTGACTTTGATCAAGGACATTCTGTATCTAGAAGCGTGGGAATAGGGCTCAGGAATTGTTGGATTATGTTACTTTCCCATTACGCGGATGAAAATGTAAAGGATTAGGTGTCACCAACTGGAGAGAGTTGAGAAGTATATCTGACATATGGGGAAGGGTGCAAGATCTTTACAAGTAAAGGGCAAATTTCATACTTAGAAACCAGCCTTAATGGTGATATTTGTTTCCTGGAAGTCCCAGAGATCTAGAATCTTCCCCAGGATGGAGTGGGGAGGGAGGGAGTGGTACAGTCTGCTGAGAGGGGAGGTGTAAAAAGCTGCTGTACCTATTTATGATATTGACAGTTACTCAGGGAGTCTTGAGGAGGAAGTTGACTAGAACACACCAAAGGAAAAATCCAGATGGAGTCAACTTTTAAATCCCTTTTGCCCTTCTACCATCAACTCCTATAGCCAGCTTCCTCTGTCCTTCCATTCGTTATCACCCTCTTCATTGTGACCCTGTGCAAGTAATTACCATCTCTCAGCCTCCGTTTCCTTCATAGGGTTATTGCAAGGATTAAATAGGTTCATTCATGTAAAGTGCTTAAAGCAGCACTAAATAAAGGTGGTGGTGGTGGTGATTATTCACGTTGAGCACATTTCCTCAGAATAAAAATGTGACACAGGAAGAGTTTTCTCTCACTCAAAAATGTAGTTGTGCCTGGGCTATATATTGCCTTTGGAGCTGGCCTTGCACAGTTCTCAATTTGTAAGACTGAAACATCCAAGAAGGAACTTATGGAATTTTCTCTTTTGGAGTCTGCACACTTGTGTGTGGTGTGCACTGTAGCTGTTTCTCACTGAGAGCAAGAATGTGGCTCAGGCAGCTCTCAGGGTCTTTTCCCTTTTCTCTCTATATATACCTGTGAAAAGATATTCCTTGTTGGGGAATAAAGTTTTAAATTTATTTGTTCCTGGGGGGTGGGAGGGAGGGGAGGGTGGGTGATGGGTATTGAGGAGGGCACCTTTTGGGATGAGCACTGGGTGTTGTATGGAAACCAATTTGACAATAAACTTCATATATTGAAAAAAAATAAATTTATTTGTTCTTGTTTTTCAACAAACACAAATGGGAGACCTATCCAGAAGGAATCCAGTGGGGTAAAAAACATTTAAATAAATACATGGAAAAATACACGGTAGCATAAAGACCTGATTCAGTCAGCAAATGAAATAAGTATTTGCAGATTTTCTTTCTGAACTTTGAAATAGAACCCTCTCTCTCTTCCCTTCTTTCACTTCCCTTCTCCCTCCCTCTCTCCGTCTCTCTCAATCTCTCTCATTTTGATGGCTGATGCAGGAAAGAAGAGCTTCAAAAGGGGAAAGAAGAAGGAGTCACCTGTAATATTTGGAGGAATACTGGAAGTGTTCATCAAAGAGGCAAAGAATTTGACCGCAGTGAAGTCGGGAGGCACTTGCGATAGCTTTGTGAAGGGGTAATTTTGTTTTAACTCATTTTAGAAAATACTTAATGGGAGATGAGAGGGTCTGTGATCCATAAGACAGTGGTGGCTGTGAGACTTCTGTGTTAGTCTTACTCTAAATGTACAAGGTAAGAGCTACCCTTAAATGCTGCCTTTTTTTTTTTTTTAAGTTTATTTATTTTTGAGAGACAGAAACAGAGAGTGAGCAGCAGAGGGGCAGAGAGAGGGAGAGACAGAATCCCAAACAATCTCAAAAGTTGAATCCCAGTGCGAGGCTCAGTCTCATAAACTGTGAGATCATGACCTGAGCCAAGATCAAGAGTCAGACACTTAACTGACTGAGCCACCCAGGTGCCCCATAAATACTGGCTTTTAGATATGAAACAACACAAGTATAGAGGGGGCTGCTTATTCTAGCTTTCAGCTTGCTTCCAGCATATTTCAGGATTTCTCATCATTCTCATCCTCAATACTGGCAGATTTTCCTGTAAGATTCATTTCTCAAAGGAGGAGAAAATATGATTTTCTACATGTAATATATTTTTTATTGTGCTTTGTTACCATTTGATACTGGTAATATACAAAAGCAACAAAAATATTAGATCATTGGTGTTTTGCTCTCTTAGGGGAAATTGTAAAAAGTAGAGAGTTCAGAGCACCTTCCCCAGAGATATCAACTGGAGAGTGCTTTGGCAGAGGCATATTTCTTTTTTCCAGTTTTTTCTTGTGATTGATTTCTAGTTTCATACCATGGTGGTCAGAATAGATACATGGTATGATTTCAGTCTTCTTAAGTTTATCGAAGCTTGTTTTGTTGCCTAAGATGTGATGTATTCTGGACAGTGTTCCATGTGCACTTGAAAATAATCTGTATTCTGTTGTTTTGGAATGGAACGTTCTGTATATATCTGTCATGTCCATCTGGTCTAATGTGTCCTTCAAAGATACCTTTTCCTTATTGATTTTCTGCCATTGATTTAAGTAGGGTGTTAAACCCTACTGTTATTATGTTACCACCAATTTCTCTTTATGTCCATTAATATTTGTTTTATGTATTTAAGTGCTCCAATATTGGGTGCATAGATATTTACAATTATTATACCCTCTTGTTAGATTGATCCTTATCTCATTATGTAATACCCTTCTGTGTCTCTTGTTACAGCCAGCCTTTGTTTTAAAGTCTATTTTGTCTAAGTATTATTGCTCTTCCAGACTTTTTTTTTTTGCTTCCATTTGCATGGTAAAATTTTTTCATCCTTTCACTTTCACTCTGTATGTGTCTTTAGGTCTGAGGTGAGTCTCTTATAGGCAGCATATAGATGGATCTTGTTTTTTTATCCATTCTGCCATCCTCTGTCTTTTTATTGGAGCATTTAGGCCGTTTATATTTAAGATCATTTTGAATAGGTAGGAGCTTACTGCCATTTTGTTCATTGTTTTTCTGGTTGTTTTTGTAGTTCTTCTTTGTTCCTCTCTTCTTCTCTTGCTCTCTTTCTTTGTGATTGATGATTTTCTGTAGTGTTATATTTGGCTTTCTTTCTCTTTATGTTTTGTGGATTTATTATAGATTTTAGGCATGAGGTTAATTCTTTGAGTCAATCACATTACTGTTCTTCTCATCAATCCTTCTTAGAAAAGTATAATTGTCTCTATAAGAAAATGAGTCAAACTTTTACCCTCACAACATTCTAATTTTGATAAAGCAAATAATAAAGAGAAGCAGATATCTGGGACTTTCCTGCTGGTGAGTGTGTGGGCCTGAGTCCCAGTCCATCTGTCCTTCAGTCTTTCTCACAATAGTTTTAAGCACAAAAGATATGTTTTATTTGTATCCTGCCATTGCATTTTCTCTCATCAGCCCCACCATCCATTCCGGCCTCTTCCTGCTCACTGTCTGGTGGGATGAGGGGATGGCTCCTTCCTATGGCCTCATTGTCACCTTACAGGGGTGATTTAACATCTTTTGAAATAGTTTTCACTGTATCTTGTTGAACATTTACAAAGCAGAGATAATAAAAGATAGTATCTTTGTTCTATAATGAAAAAGGGCCTATGACTTTCTAGTAAATTGTCTCCCTAGTTACACTTAAATATTGAGCTGATTTTCAAGAGACCTTACATTTTTTTAAGAGAGCTTGAGAAAGCAAAGTTTTTTCTGTTGCATGTAAACAAACACAAAAGGTAAAGTATCTAGGGCAGGTATGAAAGCTTCATGATAATTAGCGACCCATGTTTCTTCTGTCTTGTTATGGTATTCACCTCATTGGCCCAGGTAGCTGCTGGAGTTTCAGCTATGCCATCCAAATTCCAGCCATAAGGTAATTCCCAGAAACTTCATATAGAGCCACTTTTTGTGTCCTATTGGCCAGAACTTAGTACACAGCTATATAGGCTGCAAGGGAGGCTAGGAATGTTGTCTTTATTCTGGGCAATCTTGTGCCTAACTAAAAAAAAAAATGAGTATTTTAAAGAAGAAGGAGAGAATGAATATTGGGAGAAAAGGAGTCTTTTTCTTGGTACATGAAATGAAATCTCAAGTGTTGCAAAGTGTCTTATTTATTGTAAGAACCTACTATAGGAGATATTTTCATTTCAAGATTAGGGACCAAAATAGGATTAGAAAGGAAAGTGCAGGAATTTTACTATCGCCCTACTTAAAATAAACAATAAACCAATCCACTTAAATCTAGATTTAAGCATAGAAGAACCTAGAAGAAAAAAATCAAATACACACACACACACACACACACACACACACACACACACACACACACACACTAAGAATTAGGGGAATTGATTGGGGGCGCCTGGGTGGCTCAGTCGGTTAAGCTTCTGACTTCAGCTCAGGTCATAATCTCAGTCCATGAGTTCGAGCCCCACATCGGGCTCTGTGCTGACAGCTCAGAGCCTGGAGCCTGTTCCATATTCTGTGTCTCCCTCTCTCTCTGCCCCTCCCCTGCTCACATTCTGTCTCTCTTTCTCTCAAAAATAAATAAACATTAAAACAAATTTTTTTAAAGAATGATGGGGAATTGAAATGACTACTCAAGGATGCCATTGCTACTGTCTCACCGATGGCTTGATTGCATTTTCTCTTGCAGCTACCTGCTCCCTGATGATAGCAAAGCCACCAAGCACAAAACTCTGGTAATAAAAAAGAGTGTTAACCCTCAGTGGAACCATACTTTCATGTTCAGTGGCCTGCATCCCCGGGACATAAGGAATGTTTGCCTAGAACTTACTGTCTGGGACAAGGAGGCCTTTTCCAGCAACATCTTTCTGGGAGGAGTTCGTTTGAATTCTGGAACTGGTGAGGGACTTGGGGACCCTGAGATGGTCTGTGACGAGGCATGGGGCAGAAGAGTGGTTCCTGCCGGTTAATGTGTAGTAGATGCACACATAGTTTCAGCTTAACTGATTCCTGAAATTACCACACATGCTCCATCCCTTTAGCCAAGAATCTGTTCATTGTTAAAAATACTACTACATAAGTCTGCATCCTTTGGCTATAAGTTTAAGATATAAAATGTTTGTATTCAGTCCTTTTATAAAATATCACCTACATCTTAGTCTAAGTGAATTTCAACTACCTGCTTGGGTGTTATTTCATGTTTTGCTCAGGAGAAGATCACCAAGACAGCACAGACTTCTGACAGGGGAGAGAACAATTTCCAAGACCAACTTTACTTCATCCTCTTCTCAGATTACTCACTGGTTGAATGGAAAGGAAACCCGTTTTCCCCGCTAAAAAATAACATCTAGTGTTGTTTAAACAGATTATGGAAGCATACTACCGATGCCACAAGGTGCAAGCCAACAGGGTGAATTGGAGGGAAATGACAGTGGTAGAGCACATGTAGCCCCCCAGATTCTCATTATTCCATAATTTTAAATTTTTTTTTTTAACGTTTATTTATTTTTGAGACAGAAAGAGACAGAGCATGAATGGGGGAGGGTCAGAGAGAGGGAGACACAGAATTGAAACAGGCTCCGGGCTCTGAGCTGTCAGCACAGGGGCCCGATGCGGGGCTCGAACTCACGGACCGCGAGATCGTGACCTGAGCCGAAGTCGGCGCTCAACCGACTGAGCCACCCAGGCGCCCCTCATTATTCCATAATTTAAGTAAGACATGGAGGGTCTGCATGCACCATGGTCTATATTCCTGTTAAGAACAACCCTGCCTCTATGATGCTCTACTTTGTTATAGATTAAGGAGAGCCAAGAATATCTATACCACTAAAGTGAAAAATCCCCAGGTCAGTGGGGAGTTTAAGAAGGGGCCTTGTTAAAAAGCGAGTGCTTCAGAGACCCGTTCAGCCTATTCTTCTGTCAGGTTAACTCAGTCCACAAGAGAGCCTGCTCTGTGATAAACTACCAAATTGGAGGGTGGTGGAAATGACCCACTAGGGCCGTCCTGATTTGTTTCTCTTCATCTTGGCAGAAGTGAGTAGTCCGACTACAAAGGAAGTCTTTCGTTCTAACTAACACTACTCACTAGATGTGGTAAGGAAAAACAAGCCAGTGAAGGACTCTCTGCTCAAAAGACCCCCTTAGAGGTTGATAAGTGTCTTCCAGAAGATCGAAATGTTTCATCTGTGAAGTGTAACACTCCTTTTCCCCCTCTTCAGGTATGAGCCATGGGAAGAACGTGGATTGGATGGACTCTCAGGGGGAAGAGCAACGCCTTTGGCAGAAGATGGCCGACAATCCCGGGACTCCCGTAGAGGCTGTACTCATGCTCCGTTCCAGCATGGGGAAGTGTAGACTCTGAAGGTACCAGTCTCCAAAATGGGGCCTCCAGGCACTGTCTGGCTGCCATTTCCTATTATTATCAGGCTTGGTACCTGGGATTCTGCTTCCCTGCCATTTCTCACCTGAGGGAACTGGGACATGCGGGGAGAGATGTCAGTGTTATGAACATTTAGGGACTTGCTGAGTGTCTATAAGAGCATGTACCTCCATATGTCCGTGGACCACGGCCTTTTTGATTGGATGATGGAAAGTGTGTCACATTGTCCTGTCAGCAAGCAAATTGTACAGTGATTCATGGGCTTTATACCATAAGGGAAATGGTGCAAGCTTCTTTGAAACTACAGTAGAGATTTGGAGTCCCTAAACTTCTATTAATGAGTTATTTTGGGTTTCTTAAAAGGGTTTGAGGGATCAAAGGGCCACTCATAATATAGATCACTTGAAGAGTAAGAAGGAATACTGGCTGCCCTTTTCTCACCCTGGGAATCCCCGCAGTCCAAAGAAGGCATGGTGGGGATGGTTGCTTGGACAAGGAGGTGGCCCTGTTATTGTAGCAAACTTGTGGATTAACCAGGTAAGTTTTCAAGATGAACTGAAAGGTTTTTTTGGTGACTATATAATTTATAATCTAAATCAGCCCACTTTTGAGAATGAGAAGAACGAAATTATTATACTGGAACAACAGATGTAAACCAGGATTGAACTGGGAAAATTGGGATGTAGGGTCACCCTACTTATGACCTAACAATTAGTTCTATGATAAACAATTAGTTTATAAAATATTCTAAGCCACTAACTACAAGGAAGTAAGAACTAATGCACATTTTGAGCTCCTGCTTGTATCATATTTACTGATATCTCTTTGGTCAAAGGAAGTCATATGGCCAAGCCTAAAATCAAGAGGCAGGAAAATCCATCTGTGCACGATGAAGCCATGGCAAGATTGATGATGCAGAAAGGGAAGAAGAATTGTTACCAGTAGTTCAGTCTACCATACTTTCTGTTACCTGGAATTCTAGATGCTTTAGCCGCCAAACTTAAATGCAAAGGTAGTTGAAGCAGAAAGGTACCTCAGACCTGTTCCTCATTTTGCATATTCCAAATCTGAAGCCCAGGGAGCTGACATGACTTGGCCAAGGTCATATAGAAGCGATGACTGTATTCAGACTTAAATCCAGGCTGTGATTTATAGGCCAGTATTCTTTCTACTGTAGCCCCTGGCATAATCTTGTGCTTATCCAGGTGGAGAGGAGGGCATAGATGAAAGAAGGTGGAGCAGAGTCGGATTACTTCAGTATGAAGTACCTGATCGACTTTTCTGCCAGAGTCCTAGTCTAGCCCCTCAGCTCATTTTTTTACTTGGATTCATATAAAATCTTTGAAAGGATAGAAACTGAATTTTAGTGGTAAGAAAGGTAGAATCATCTTTAGGCTTATTCAAGCTAATTTTTCCATATTCTAAATTTCTCCTTGAATTTTGAAAACTGACTTAAGAATATATTTAGCATTATTCTGAGGGAATAAGCAGTCCATTTTCAGTATTATTCAAAAAAGGCTAATTCTCAAAAATTAAAGTTACCAGTCTAGTGTAGCTCAGTATATATGGAATATTTTTTAAAAACTCAAACTCCCATCCCTATGTTGCCCTTCTTAAGAAACAAAACACAAAGTGTAAGATCATCACTACTTCCTGTATTGGAAAACTTGTCTTCAGACTTGACCTGACCCATTCTGTCTTCATTGATATTTTGGGGACACGTGAGAGGGAGATGATGGTGAAGTATGGAGACATCTCTAAAGTAAACAAAATGGGGGCGCCTGGGTGGCTCAGTCAGTTAAGCGTCCGACTTTGGCTCAGGTCATGATCTCACGGTTTGTGAGTTCAAGCCCCGCATTGGGCTCCGTGCTAACAGCTTGGAGCCTGGAGTCTACTTCTTTGGCTCCCTCTCCCTCTGCCCCTTCCGTGCTTGCTCTCTCTCTCTCTCTGTCTCTCTCTCTCTCTCTCTCAAAAATAAATTTAAAAAAAATTTTAAAAATACAGTAAACAAAATGAAGTAGATTTATTCGCTAACAATAAAAGTGGCAAAATAATAAATTCTAAAATCTATAACTTAAACTCTAGATGAGCATAAACTTTATGTGTTCAGATCTTTGCCACATTTAGAGCAGTTTTCTGTATTATGGTTTCATAAAATCCAACATCTAACTGGGTATTTCCACAATGCGAAACCTAGGTATGCAGAAGTCCATCAGAAACCTGCGATGTTGTTCTCAGAGAGAAAAGGTAAATTGATCTTCATGTCATTCTTTTTACTAAGTATTGTGTAGGAGTACAAATATTTTTAAATCTAGATTACATATGTGAATGGCACACAATTCAAATAGTTCAAAATTGTGAAAAGTCCATCTGCCTTCCTCCCCTTCCATAGCAGAAATGATTGATAGTCTCATTCTTTCTTATGCATATAGGGTATTACATTATAGGGATATAGCACATTTATTTAACCATTCCTATCAAATGCCATGTTAAATATGGTTAACTAAGCTATCTACGTTTGGTGGCTTTTCTGAACAACCTTTTCTTTCAAACATCAACACTTCGAAATTCAAAATGAGATTTTTGGGTATTTCCAATTTGGGGTATTTGTCCTACAGAGATAGATACAGATGTGAGAAATGAGTACATACAAAAGTATTTATTGCAAAAGATAGAAAACAACCCAGTAGCTCCTCAGTAGAGGCCTTCTGCAATATCATATATGCCTAGTTTTTCTGTGTCGTTAGTTGCTCCCTCTCCTTCTCTGTTAAAGATTGTTAAATGATAAGCATCGGATTCTTCAGTGCTTGTTGTTTCTTATCACTTCATACACCATCTCTGGCATTATCATGTATGCTGCCCTCGTAGTTTTATATGCTTATAACTTCAAACTCACATCTCCAACCCAGACCCTTCCTCTCAGCCTTAGATTCAGACCCACCTACCTATATGACCTATCCACCAGCATAGCTCATGTTTTCAACATAGTCAAAATGGAACCCTTTATTCCACCTTCCCCTTGTACCCAATTCTTCCTATTCTAGTATATCCTGTCTCCGTGCCTTGTACTGTCATCTACCCAGTTGAGCCAGTTCAGCTGGACAGTTCAGCCCAGTCTATCTCAGCATAGATAAAAGCACAGAGAGTGCTCTCCAGCCCAGCTCTCCATATCGCCTTCTCAGAAGATACCATGACCTTGCTGGAGTGTCCTTGTCAGGACATCTCAGCCCTCGGCATTCCCTCACTTGAATCATACAAGTTGTAAAGGGACATGGGCAAGCTTTAAAGCCTGACTTTATCCATTCAGATTGTCAACAGTACTTTCAGGACATCTGGAAGATAATTTATCAGCTCTCATTTCACTTACATTGTCACTATAACTGGAATCATCATGTTGTAGATCTTCCAGGACACAAAAATGCCAAACACAAAGATACTTTGATGGAACTTCATAATCCTAGTCTCCTTTTCCTTAATAAACCCACACAAATATATGACCATTGATCTTTAAGTGTTTAAGTAACTAATGGATGGCCCGCCTGATTCACAGTAATATCATCTCATCATCACCTGCTACCCTAAGGTTTATATTTGATGGGGGAGGAGAAAGTCATCGAAGAAACAAGGGCAAATCCTACTTTTAGAAGCAAAGTAGATCGAAATATTGAATCATCCCGGAAGTACCTCAGAGTAAAAGCCTATGGCATGTGGGACTGTGATCAATGTTTATTTTTTTTGTTCCATATAGATATTTCACATTAAACAGAGCATTGCCTTTAGAAGTTGGCAGAAGGGCTCTCCTCCTATAATGGTGTCATTTATGGCCTCTGAAATTAAAACAAACAGGAGGAGGAAATCTACACAGGTAACACTATAACAAAAATTGGATCTAGCAAAGTTTGAACAATAGCCATGGAAACTGAGCCACATCGAGGATTCCAAAGGATTATCTGAATCATCCGGAGTATGAATTTAATACACTGCTTCCAGAGCATTGCTCCAAACCTACTGAACAAAATCCTCAGAAATTCCCATCATTCTAATCAAGATTCTTGGGTGATTCTGATACAAATGGATCACAGTTTGAGAAACACTGCATAAGAAGACAAAATAACTCAACTGTAATAACTGGACTCACTCTATGTCATGATGGCAGGTTAGATTTGCCTAACTTGGACATTGTTCATTGCAAGGCAATCATGGTGAAATGGAAGGAGCCTAACCTCGGACTCAGATGACATTAGCTCAAGTCTTGACTGCTTACCAACTATGTGACCTCGGTCAAGTTAAGTATCCAATCTAGGCCTTGATCTTTTTGCCTGTAAAACAGGAATAATCAGGATAACTTGGAGTTACTGAAGATATGAAAGAAAGTAATATATGTAAATATGCTTTGTAAATTTTAACCACTGGGGTGGGGGAGGCCATTGGTGAGCTAGATACAGCACTCTGTTGTTCATAATCTCTTGGGCCCTTCTTTTCCTGAGTGCTTGGCTGGAACTTAATCATTCTATGTACAATTAAGTGGTCTCCAGTGTATAGAAATACAAAAAAAAAAGGAAGAAGAAGAAGAAGAAGAAGAAGAAGAAGAAGAAGAAGAAGAAAAGAAAAGAAAAGAAAAGAAAGAAAAGAAAGAAAGAAAGAAAGAAAGAAAGAAAGAAAGAAAGAAAGATAGATAGATCTTATTTTGTGCTATATTACCCATTGTGGGTAATAGTAATTTATTTTTAGGCTGGAATTTCCTACTTCATCTGACTAGATAATAAATATTTCAAAATGTGTTTTATTTGATGGGGAGAAAAACTGTGGTCAGTTTTTTTGTTAACAGGTTGTGGAATCTACAAGCAAACCATGTTGCCATGCCTTTCCGTAACACCCTCTTTTGGTGTAAAGACCATCTCTTTCTGTGGCCCATTGCTTATCCTTCATGCTAGAGAGATCAAACCTGCCTTCCTCACAGGGTTGTTGTTCAGAATTGTGCTTTTTATTTACAGAAGGAAATTTACCGTTCTGTTGAAACAAATTCCATAGAAATACAAACTACTCTTGGCATTATGAGGAATGCACAGTGTTTCAAAGATCAGCATTTTTACCTCATTTGCCTCCCTAGAACTCATCAAACTATTCTGGCAGGGGGTTCCTTCCATATTTGGAAAAGGGAAGTGGAATATGTAGTTAGTATTGCCTGTACATGACAAAACACTCATATGGGGTAGTAGATCATATTTTTATCTTTAGTATCTCAGCACAAAGGGAGACTTAACTCTGCTTTTCTTTTTCTTTGGTTGAGGCAGAGATTAGCACAGCAAGAAAGTAAAATATTTTATTATAATTTAAAGCAAAAGTTTAAGTCATTGGCATTTGTGAGGGAAAAAAAGGCTCCTTATCGAAGAGCAGAGAACTAGATACGTGTTTGAATCTAAATATTTTCGTTTCACCTCTTTATTGTTAGATCTGCTTACTTTGGGAAAGAGTCTGATTGCTCCTTCCATGCATTTTTTTCTGCTTCGCCCAAGGTTAATTTTGTCTTCAGAAAGTTGACACTCGTTTGTGCAAATCCATGAGAATTGATGAGTCCAAACAATAAAACTTTTCAAATCTTTCTCACTTGGAAACAAGGAAGGGAACCATTCTGTTACAAGACAGTTTATGTCCATCATTTGTGGTTAAACTATAGTTAGAGCAATTGTAGGTTGGGAATATATTTTCTTTTCTATCCTTTCCTCATATTCATTATTCACAAATGGACATTTTTGAAGAGAGATCATTGGCTTTCAGTTGATATGAAGAAATAGATGTCTAGAATTTCCTGAATCTTTTTGCTTTTGACCTTCATCACCCTCACTTAATTTGTCCTCCTTAATTCCTAAATATCTTCCTACATTGTCCCTCTGACTAATGGGGTTTATACAAGAACCTTAGGAACTCCTCATGATCCCACATGGATTAATGGAAATATTATTGTTAATTTTCAGCTTTTTCCTTTTACCTCAAAACCCAGCCCTGTTAGAATCATATGCTTGCAAAGCATCTGAATGCACAAAGCCAGTTTACGGGGTTGGGTAGGGGCTGTCCTGGCTACTTCCCGGGGTGCCAAGTTATAAGGGGCACTAAACATCCCTGAAAAGGTAATGAGGCAGAGAACTTCTCTAAGGAAGAGTATGGTATTAGGAGGATGAAATAATGTCTATTTCAATAAATAAGTGAAGAAGGGAACCCATGCCTGAAGAGCGATTCATGGTTGATAAATTCTAAGAAAGACAGGTCTATTTAGAGGTAAAGCGTTTGTTTTGTTGAATAAGATTTACAGTTTGGGCTAGACATGAATTGCTAAGGACATAGGGAAAGAGGGGGGGTGCCTCCATTGAGGGTTTCCTTTGTACCCCTTCCACCAGGCAGGTGTTCCTCAAGTGTTATACAATTATTTACAGAACCTCTGAGAGGGGCACCATATCATCAGTGCAAGAATTGGCCCGACTGAATGTACTTGGTCTCCATTCCTAGATTGAGTGTGGTTGTCACAAGCAGTCCATTTGTTTTTTTTTTTTCTGGGCCTGAAGATGAGTCTAAGAGTTTAGTGGGCTGGAGAAGGAAGACAAACTCTCAATATCCTAAGAACAGCTACCGATCATTGGCTCACTGGGACATTAGAACAGGAGCTCTCCTTGGGAAGAAATAAGAGGGGAAATTTTCCAAACTGCCAAAGGCTGGGTAGCCTACATGTGAGTGTGTTCATTTCTGCTTTGTCTCTGCCACCCACCTGCTTTGGCTGCCAATTTATTCTCCTAAACTCCTGCTCAGATAGGAATCCGACTTCTTTGTTTGCTTTTAAATCCATAGATTTTATTTCTCATAGCAGTATTAGGTTTACAGAAAAATTGAGCAGAAAGTACAGAGAGTTCCCTTATACAACTACACCGTCCCCAACAAGTTTCTCCTATAATGAACATCTTGGTGTAGTACATTTATTGCAATTGATGAATCAATACTGGTACATCATTATTAACTCAAGTCCGTAGTTTATATTAGGGTTCATTCTTGGTGTTTTACAGTTTTGTGGGTTTTGACAAATGCATAATATCCTGCATCCATGATTACATCATCATGCAGAATAATTTCAGTGCCATAAAAATCTGTGCTCTAACCTGTGGCAACCACTGATCTTTTTACTGTCTACTTGACTATAGTGTCTTTCCTTTGCCTTCTCTTAGAATGTCATTAGTTGAAATCATATGGTATGTACCCTTTCTGACTTGCTTGTTTCACTTATCGATGCGCATTTAAGGTTTCTCCGTGTCTTTTTGTGGTTTGATAGTTCATTTGTATTTTTTTAAATTTCATTAAGAACACTTGACATGAGATTTTACTGTCTTAACACATTTTTAAGTGTATGATACAGTATCTTTGTTTTTAAATAAAGAGAAAAGGATGGAAAACTCTAGGAAACAGTAACATTTTTTAAATCCCCTGGAGATGATGGGAAGTCTGCATTTATTTTGCTAGTTTTCTTGGTTTTCTTCAACCGTTCCTATTTACTTGTCTTGCCATGTTTAGTGCAAAATTAGTAGCAATACTTAAATGTTTAACATGCCTACTTCTAACCTTCTGTATGGAATATGTACCCCAAACCAAAGCTTTGTGCCACCCTGTACTTGCTGCAAACTTTAATGTCTTTTTCATTAAATTCACTTTCCTAATATCTCTAATGTGTTCTGTTACAAGTTATTCCTGAGTACTTGAAGATGGATTGTATATCCCTGAGGACTGATTATATGTCACCTATATTCCTCCTGTTTTTATACTTATTTGTCTTTGGAGAAAAGCACATTTGTTGAATTGACACACACAGATGGAATGAGTGTCTGCTTTTTGTTTCTAAGGCTAGGATGATGTTGAAAAACTCTTCTTGGTGCTCAGCTATTGAATTCGACCATCACTGTGGCTTTTGCTCACTTATCTTTCTGTAAATCTGAACCCTGACACCATCACTCCCTTTGCGCTAAATAAATCGTAGGTGATGACAAGGGAAGGGATCAGAAGTGACCTTGGTTGTGCACCTATTATGTATCAGGTGGTTTCCAAACTGCTTTGTGCTTTGCTACTTTGCTCTCTGGTTTTACGCTGCATTTGGCCAACTGGAGCCAATAGTGGTAGATTAGAGGACAAGAGGACAGAAAGTTCAGGGTGTTTATTCCCCCTTGCTAGGCTGAAGGCTGTTAGAGACTGTTCTTCTGTCACAGCTCCTCTTAGGTGATCTGTCCTAAAACTATACATACAGTTCTCTCTGGGCTCCACTTGTCACTCCCTCCCCTTGCCCTGTAGGCCTAGGGTGGTAAACATCCTTTGATGCTGTTAGCTTTGAAGTGCTTCAGTACCCCTTACTGAGTTCCTTTACCATGCCCACACCGTTATAATCCTTTCATTATGTCCTCTCCAATTCCCGTTTGAGTCTGTTGTCTGTTTCCCAACAGGACTTTGACTAAAAAGTATGTCATTGATTGTAAGACACTCCCCACCTCAGAGATGTTAAAATGTGAAAAGAAAATGCGTGTCTTAGAATCAGTGAACTATGCTAGTCGGGATGTATTCCTGGTGAATGAACAAATCATTGAATAATGAGCGTTCATAGTGCCCCTCATCTCAAAGACAGAGAAAGTGTAGTGGTATGACAGATTGTGTTGTTCAGGCTAAACTTCAAAAATAAGAGTCAACACTGATTCTTCCTAAGTACTTAGATGCTCTTTTTCAGTCTTGAGATGGGTAGTCAGCGAGAAGGTCATGGCCTTGCCCCAAACTCCTAGTTGTTACACCAGGGCTAAAACATTAAAATACTATTTAGTCATTCCATTTCTCATGAAATGAGATAACTCCAAAGCAAATGCTACCAATGTGGGTACAAATTTGCTTTTTGTGAAGCTGTACTTTGTTATTGTTGTTTGTGATTCTACACGAACTGACTTCACAGCTTTCTGAAAGAAGAGGATGGCCCGCAAGTTGGCTCACATTCACTGACTGCTCTGTGTAACAACTGGCATATATTCTGGCCAAGCCTATTTTTTAATTTTTTTTTAATGTTTGTTTATTTTTGAGAGGGAGATAGCATGAGCAGGGGAGGGCCAGGGACAGAGGGAGACACAGAATCTGAAGCAGGCTCCAGGCTCTGAGCTGTCAGCACAGAGCCCGACGGGGGGGCTCAAACTCACAAACTGGGAGACCGTGACCTGAGCCGAAGACACTTAATCAAATGTGCCACCCAGGCACCCCTGGCCAAGCCTATTTTTAATAGACGTTGGCCTTATTTACAGCCTAAGACATTACTTAGTCTAGGTTGCCTGTCTAGAACTTACCAGTCCGTTAGCAAAACTACTCATTGGAACTGCACAGGCTGTCTTATCACAGAAAACTAGCAATGTCTGAGTCTAGTCTGACAAGTACAAGAACTACTGTGGGTCTCTACAAGGCACACAGCTACCAGGAACACTAACACTCTCCATGAGTCCCGTCAGCGTTGAGAAAAGGGCCGAATTTTTGGTATGCTTCCACTCTTTTCTACTCATGCTTCTGTCACCATTCCAGAGCAATCAGTGCACTTTTGTTTAAGGAAGTGGTCTGCAGACCACTGGGTGTCCTAAAACATTTTTGCGGGGGGTCAGCAAAGTCAAAGCTATTTTCCTTACTTGCCTTTTTCACTGTGTTGACATGGGTACCAATGGTCCAGAAGCAATGGTGAGTAAAACTGCACGGACTTTAGCATGAATCAAGCCAGTGTGTTTCTTTGCCTTTATGCGTTCGTAGTAAATAAATAAAATACCACTTTGAAGAAAGTTCTTCATGAAGGAGTAAACATTACTAATGTTATTAAATCTGGACCTTGAATACATGTGTTTTTAAATTTGTGTGCATGCCAAAGTACCATGGTTGTCTCAGGGTAAATAAAGCATTTGTGCATTTGAGTTGCAAATTGAACTGGCTATATATATATATATATATATATATATATATATATATATATATATATATTTTACCATTTTTATTTTAAAGAATGAATGACAGATAAACCATAGTTATTCAGTGTTGAGGACTGGGTGGACATTTTCTCAAAAATGAACAGTCTCTCATTTTAAGAAAAAAAAAACTGACATATATTTAGTGACAAATATAAAATTTGAGCTTTGAAGTGAAAATTTGAATCTTGAAAAACTTGTATATACCTTTGTGTGACAGCTTTCCAATGATTAGAGACTTTTCTGATAAGATTGTTGATGGCCTTAACTAATGTGATTTTTTTGTTTATATTGTCGAACAAATTTTATCGACCTTTGGAAGATTTGCCTGATTCAGTGAACCAGTATTTTCTAAATGACCAGGATTAAATGAAATAGTGAAGTACAAGTTAGAAAATCATGCCTGGGTCAAAGATCCATTCAAAGCGCAGGATAGACCAATGGATTTTAATACGGTAGAGTATGAAAACTTTTTCATATTGACATTAATCTTTAAGGAACTAGTAACTGCTGGGTTTTGGTGAAGGGCCAAAGAAAAATATCCAGTTATCTAAATAGGCTGTTAAAATACTCCCTTCTTTTTCAAATATATATCTCTGTGAAGCCAGATTTTCTTTACATGCTTCGATCAAAACAATATATTGATACTACAACATATTGAATGGAAAGTACGTATGAGAATCTAGCTGTCTGCTTTTATGGCAAACCAAATTTGAAGAGACTTGTAATAATGTAAAATAATACCAGTTATCTCACTTTTTTTGTCTCAAGAAGCATATTTAATTTTTCTAAAAAATATATCTATGTTAACCTGAGGTTATTGTTTCCTAAATGAATCAAAATATAGATTTTTAAAAAATTGTTTTAACCTCTTATTAAGTTACGCTTGATATATAATGCCAAAAATGCTATAATTTTTATACTCAATTTTTTTGTTATAATTGACATTATTTGCTTCAAGTGTATAACACGATTCAATATTTGTATATATTGTAAAATGATCACCATGATATGTCTGTTTAACACCCGTCACCATATATGGTTAGAAAAAATTTTTCTTGTGATGAGAATTTATAAGATTTACTCTCTTAGCAACTTTCAAATATACAATACAGTATTATTAACTATAATTGTCATGGTCTACAGTAATCCGAATGACTTACTTATTTTATATCTAGAAGTTTCTATCTTTTGATCCCTTTCACCTACCCTCAAACCCCTACCTCCTGCAACCACCAGTATGTTATATGTATCTATGAATTTGGCTTTTATGTATGCTTCCTTGCCATTTTAGATTACTAATATAATGGCCCTGTATGGTATTTATCTTTCTCTGATTTATTTCATTTAGGAGAGTGTCCTCAAGATCCATGCATGTTGTAGCTGCAAATGGGAAAATTGTATTTTTTGTAGCTGAATAATATTCCAGTGTGTGTGTACACATTTTCCTTATCCACTCACCCATTGATGGACATTTAGGTTGTTTCCGTATCTTAGCTATTGGAAATAATGCTGCAGTGAATGTGGGGATGCTTATATCTTCTTGAGATAGCGATTTTGTTTTCTTTGGGTAAGTATCCAGAAGTAGATATGGCAGTTCTGTTTTTAATTTTATGAGGAACCTCCATGCTGTTATCCACACCCACCAAAAATGCATGAGGTTTCCTTTTTTTCTACATCCTTGTTAATACTTGTTATTTCTTGGCTTTCTGATTCTAGCCATTTTGACAGATGTGAGGTGAGATCTCATTGTGATTTTGATTTGCATTTCCCTGATGAGTAATGCTGAGCATCTTTCCATATACCTGTTGGCCATCTGTAAGTCTTCTTTAGGAAAAGGTCTATTCAGGTCTTCCACTCATTTTTTAATTGGATTGTTGGTATTTTGTTTTTGCTTTCTGTTTTTGTTTTGTTTTTTGTGTTTTTATTTTGCTGTTGAGTTGTATAGGTTCTTTATATTTTTTGGATACTAACCCCTTTTGGGCTACATGATTTGCAAATATTTTCTCACATTCAATAGGTTGCCTTTTCATTTTAAAAGGGATTTCCTTTGGTGTGTAAAAGCCTCTTACCTTGATGTAGTCCCACTTATTTATTTTTGCTTTTGTTACTGTTGCTTTTGGAATCAGATCCAAAGAATCCTATCCAAGACTAATGTCAAGGAGGTTACTGCCTATGTTTTCATCTAGGAGTGTTATGGTTTTAGGTGTTTCCTTCAAGTCTTTAATCCATTTTAGGTTTTATTTTGTTTTTGGTTTTTTTTATGTATGGCATAAGGTAGTAGTCCAGTCTCATTTTCTTGCATGTGACTGTCCAGTTATCCAAACACCATTTATTAAAGAGATTATCCTTTCCCCATTGTATTTTCTTGACTCTTTTGTCATAAATTAATTGACCATATATGCATGGGTTTATATATGGACTGTCTATTCTGTTCCATTGATCTGTGTGCCTGTTTTTATGCTCATGCCATACTGTTTTTATTATTATCACTTTGTAATATAATTTGAAATCAAGGTAGCAAGATGCTTCCAGCTTTGTTCTTTCTCAAGATTGCTTTGGCTATTCAGGGTCTTTTGTGATTCCACACAAATTTTAGGATTGTTTGTTCTATTTCTGTGAAAAATGCCACTGGAATTTGGATAAGGATTACATTGAATTCATAGCTTTCTGTGAGTAGTATGGGCATTTTAACAATATTAATTCTTCCAATTTATAAGTATGGGATATCCATTTATTTGTGTCTTCTTGACTTTCTTTCATCATTGTGTTATAGTTTTCAGTTAACAGATCTTTCACTTCCTTGGTTAAATGTATTCCTAAGTATTTTATTCTTTTTTTTAAAGGTATATTATTGTTTTTGATACTTATAAATGAGATTTTTTTTCCTTCTCAGTTTTAATTTATAACACGGTAAATATGCATAGATATCACCCAAATAAACAGAAATGCTTTGGAGCATTACCAAGTTTTGAGAACTGCTAGCTTAAGGGAATGCTTACCATACAAGATGGCCTCATTTTTGTTCTTTCAGACAGTTAAATTACTAGTTCATCATCCTGATCTCATGGAAGTTTGATTTTAGGATTTGTTGAGCAGGTCTATTTTGGTTTATCTTAGTCCAGAGACTTAGTCTTTACTTCTGGGTTTTCCATGGAAGCCTAAGCTGTTCAGTGAGCCCCTTTGATTTGACTTGATCTCAGGCACTGATCAGCTCCCGAGATATCTGTTCAGCTCTTTTACCTTCAACTTTTGTTTTCCCACCTGGACCCTTTGGAACTTTGTTCTGCACAACTCAGGGGTCAGTTAAAAGTTTGAGATAATTTTATCTCCAGATTCAGAGCCTCCTTCACTGTGGCTTTCTCCTCTCTCGTGTTTCCTCAATTTCCAGCCTCTCTAGCAATCCTATCTCTGTCCTCCAAATTCTCAACTTAGTAAGACTATAGCCTTCTGCTTGAGCTCCGTGTTCAGTTCATCAAGCAAATGGAAGAGGCTTCAGAGGAAATGCCAATGAAATTTGGAGCTCATTCAATGTGTTTCCTTCTTTCAGGGTCATATCTTCTCCAGTTTTTACCTGCTTTTGGTTGAGTTGCAGTGAAATCAAACAACCTTTTTTTTCTATGTTTTTCCGGAGTTATAGTTATATGAGCTACACTCCTGTTAACGGATGTGGAATTCCTGTCTCTTTCCATCTTTGAACCAAGATCCTCCTCCTCAACCATGTCCTCCTCTGTGGGGAGAAAACTGAGTCAGTAGCAGGTCGTTGAGAATATGTTCTCCTCCACCTATGCGGTGTTGCATAAACTTTTCTTTCCCCACAATCCGCACAGTGAGTCTAATTTAACATCCTCTTATCTGGGTGGTTCCGATGTTGGGCCAAGGACCATCGTGAGACACTCATTTTCTCATAGTCTACCCCTTCAGTCTTGGTGGATGGTCATATATCCAATATCTTGAACTCACCCTTGCATTTTGTGATCAATTCACATCATGACATATGCTGCTTTAAAGCATACTTTCTGGTTTGGGACCATTTTATGTCATTGTAGACTTATGGTTCTAGTTGACATTAATCACGATCATATTTTTGGTGCTCAAGTTGTCAGCACTCAGGCTTTAACCTACATCCCCATCAAGGTAGAGTTTTTCTAATACCCTATGATGCTTCCTTTGTGCTCCTTTTCAATTTATTTCCTGACAGATGAAACCACTTTTGTGTTGGTTTCTGTCACTACAGAAAGTTTTGCCTGTTAAAAAATTTCACGCAAAGGGAATCGTACAGTATGTACTTTGGCAGTTTTTAAATTTTTTAAATGTTTATTTTTGAGAGAGACAGAGACAGAGTGTGAGTGGGGGAGGGGCAGAGAGAGAGGGAAACACAGAATCTGAAGCAGGCTTCAGCCTCCGAGCTGTCAGCACAGAGCCCGATGTGGGGCTTGAACTCACGAACCGTGAGATCATGACCTGAGCTGAAGTCAGACGCTTAACTGAAACCACCCAGGCACCTCGTACTTGGGCAGTTTTTAATATTTTGAATATGTCATTCAACTCTCTCCTGGAATATAGAGTTTCCCCTGAAAAATCTGCTGATAGCTTAATGAGGGTTCCTTTGTAGGTTTTATGGTCTTCTTTCACCTGGCTGCCTTTAAAATTCTTTATCATTGACTTTGGTAATTTTATTGTAATATGTCTTAGAGAATGTCTTTTTGCATTGAGATAAAAAGGTGTTTAATTCACTTTGTGGACTTGTAGATCGAGTTCTTTCCCCATATTTGGGAAGTTCTCAGCTGTTATTTCTTTAAATAAGCTCTGTGCTCACTTGTCTCTCTCTTCCTCCAATATACCCATTAATCTTGTGTTTGCTCTTGTAATGTAGGAGTCTGAGAGTACTCATTGAGTTTCTTCACTTAAAAAAAACCTTAATTCTCTCTTCTCTTCTACATGAATCATTTCTAAATCACTGTCTTCCACCTTGCTTAGTCTCTCTTCTGTCTGATCTGCTCTTTCCAATGCTTTCTGACGCATTCTCCACCTGATTTATCGAGTCCTTCAGCCCGAGAATTTGCTTCTTTTTCAGAATTTCAATCTCTTTGGTGAAGTAGTCCTTCTATTCATTAATTTAATTCCTGAGTTTACTGAATTGCCTTTTTGAGTTTTCTTGTAGCACATTGAATTTCTTCATAACAGCTAGTTTTAATTTTCTTAAGTTAGATCACAGTAATTCCATGTCTTTGGGTTTGATTGCTAGAGAATTTATATTTTTCTGTTTGCAATGTTATATTACCATGATTTTTCATAGCGTCTGATGAAATGTGCACCTGCTGCCATATGTGCCGTGGAAAACACCTTTCTTATTTTTGTGAGGTTTTGTTTACTTTGACCCTATTTTTAAAAATTTATTAAGTATAATTGACAATGTTATATTACAGGGATACAACATGTTGATTTGATAATTCTATACATTACTCAGTGCTCAGCATCTGTCACTATAGTGCTATTACAATATTACTAATTTCCCTATGCAGTACTTTTTATGTCTGTGACTTACTTTATAACTAGAAGTTTACACCTCTTAATTCCCTTCATCTGTTTCACCCATCCTCCCTAGTACCTCCCTTCTAGAAATCACCAGTTATTTTCTCTGTATTTAAGAATCTTAGTCTTTTTCATTTATTTGTTCATTTGTTATTTTTGGTTTCCACATATGAGTGATCATACAGTATTTATCATTCCATGTGTAAGTTGTTTAACTTAGCATAATACCCTCTAGGTCCACGTGTCACATGTGTGTGCATACATGTGTGTATCACATCTTCTTTTTCCATTCATCTGTTGACAGGCATTTGGGTTGCTTCCATATCTTGGTTATTATAAATAATGCTGCAATAAACATAGGGGTGCATACACCTTTTCAATTTACTGTTTTCATTTTCTTTGGGTAAATACTCAGGGGAATTACTGGATTTTATGGTAGTTCTATTTTTAACTTTTTGAGGAACCTCCATACTGTTTTCCACAGTGGTTGCACCATTTTACCTTGTACCCAACAGTACATGAGTGATCCCTTTTCTCCACATCCTTACCCACGCTTGTTATTTCTTGTCTTTTTGATTTTAGCCATTCTGACTGTATGAAGTAATATTTCACTGTGGTTGTGATTTGCATTTCCCTGATAGTGATGTTGAGCATCTTTTTATGTGTCTGTTGGTCATCTGTATGTCTTCTTGGGAAAAATATCTGTTCAGGTTCTCTGCCCATTGATTAATCAGATTATTTGTGGATTTTTTGGTGTTGAGTTCTATAAGCTCTTATTGTATTTTGACTATTAGCCACTTATCAGATATATAATTTGCAAATACCTTCTCCCATTCACTAGGTTGTCTTTTTGTTTTGGTCTCCTTCATGTGCAAAAGCTTTTTCTTTTGGTGCGGTCCCAATAGTTTATATTTGCTTTTGTTCCCCTTGCCTCTGGAGACCTATCTAGAAAAATGTTGCTAAGGCTGATTGATGTTCAAGAGATTATTGCCTATGTTTATTTTTAGGAGAATTATGGTTTCAGGTCTTTAATTCAATATCTTGGTTATTGTATTGGTTTTATATTCAATGTCTTGGTTTTTTATTCCTGTGTACAGTGTTAAGAAAGTGGTCCATTTTCACTTTTGCATGTAGCTATTCAGTTTTCCCACTGGATAGCTACACTGGATAGTTTTCCTACACTATAGCTACACAGATAGCTATACTATCCAGTTTTCCCACTGGATAGCCATTTATTCAACTCTTTTTCCCTTTGCATATTCTTGCTTCCTTTGTTAAAGATTAACTGACCATATAATTGTGGGTTTATTTCTTGTCTTTCTATCCTGTTCCATTGATCTATGTGTCTGTTTTTGTGCCAGTACTATACCGTTTTGATTAATTCAGCTTTGTATTATATCTTGAAATCTGGGATTGTGATACCTTTCAATCCCTGTTTTGTTTTTTCTTTCTCAAAATTACTTGGCCATCCAAGGTCTTTTGAGGTTCCACACAAATTTTAGGATTGTTTGTTCTAGTTCTGTAAAAAAATGTTATTGGTATTTTGATAGGGAATGCAATGAATCTGTAGATTGCTTTGGTTAGTATGAACAATTTACCAGTATTCTTCCAATCCATGAGCATGGCATGTCTTTCCATTTCTTTGTGTCATCTTCACTTTCTTTCATCAATGTGTTATAGTTCTCAGATTGTAGGTCTTTCCCCTCCTTGGTTAAGTTTATTTCTAGGTGTTTTGTTCTTTTTGGTATAATTGTAAATGGAATTGTTTTCTTAATTTCTCTTCCTGTTACTTTGTTATTAGTGTATAGAAATGCAACAGATGTCTGTTAGTTGTCTATCCTGAAACTTTACTGCATTCATTTATTCTAATAGCTTTTTGGTGGAGTCTTTAGGATTTTTGTATATAGTATCATGTCATTTGCTAATAGCGATGGTTTTACTCCTTCCTACCAATTTGGGTGCCTTTTATTTCTTTTTCTAGTCTGATTGCTTTGGCAAGGATTCCCAGTACTGTGTTGAATAAAAGTGGTGAGAGTGGACATCCTTATCATGTTCCTGATCTTATAGGAAAAGCTGTTTTTTCACCATTGAATATGATGTTAGCTGTGGGATTTTCATCACTGGCCCTTATCATATTGAAGTATGCTACTTCTAAACCTACTTTGTGGAGAGTTTTTATCGTGAGCAGATGTTATATTTTGTCAAATGCTTTTTCTACATCTTTTGAAATAATAACATGGTTTTTATCTTTCCTCTTGTTAATGTGATGTGATATATCACCTTAATTGGTTTTTGAATATTGAACCATCCTTCTATCCCTGGAAAAAATCCCACTTGATGGTGAATGATCCTTTTAATGTATCATTCAATTTGGTTTGCTAATATTTTGTTGAAGATTTTCACATCTATGTTATTAGCCTGTAGTTTTCTTTTTTTGTAGTATCTTTGTCTGGTTTTGTTATCAGGGTAATGCTGACCTTATAGAATGAGTTTGGAAGTTTTCCTCCTTCTGTTTTTCGGAATAGTTTGAGAAGAATAGGTATTAGCTCTTTTAAAAATACTGTATAGAATTCACCTGTGAGCCATTGGGAGTTTTCTGATTATCAATTCAATTTCATTATAGCAATTGGTCTGTTCAAATTTTCTGTTTCTTCTTGAGTCACGTTCTGGAAGATTGTGTTTCTAGGAATTTATCCATTTCTTCTAGGTTGTCCAATTTGTTAGCATATAAGTTTTCATAATGTTCTCTTATAATTCTATTTCTGTGGTATTATTTCTCCTCCTTTATTTCTCACTTTGAGTCCTCTCTTTTTCTGATGAGTTCAGCTAAAAATTTATCAATTTTATTTATCTTTTCAATAAACCAACTCTTGGTTTCATTGATCTTGTTGGGTATTTTTAGTGTCTATTTTATTCATTTTCCCCTCTAATCTTTATTATTTCCTTTCTAGTACTGGCTTTGTGTGTTCTTTTTCTACTTCCTTCAGGTGTAAGATTAGGTTTTTTTGCTTGTTTGTTTCTTTGAAATATTGTTTCTTGAGGTAGGCCTGTATCACTATACATGTTCCTCTTAGAAATGCTTTTACTATGTCTTAAAGATTTTGGACTGTTATATCTTAATTTTTATTTGTCTCCATGTATTTTTTTATTTTCTCTTTTATTTATTTGTTGAGCCATCATTTATTTAGTAGTATGTTGTTTGTTGGCCTCCATGTATTTGTGCTTTTTCTAGTTTTTTAAGTTGCATTTGATTTCTAGTTTCATATCATTGTGGTCAGAAAAAGTGCTTGAGATAATTTCAATATTCTTAAATTTATTTAGACTTCTTTTGTGGCCAAACATGTAATCTATCCTGGAGTATGTTCCATGTGCACCTGAAAATAATGTGTATTCTTCTCTTTTTAGGTAGAATGTTCTATATGTAGCTTTTAAGTCCACCCGGCCTAATGTGTCATTCAGAGACAATTTCCCTGTTGACTTTGTGTGAATGATCTATTCATTGATGTAAAAGTCTCCTACTATTATTGTATTACTTTCAGTTTCTCCCTTTATGTCTATTAATATTTGCTTTATGCATAGAAGTCCTATGTTCAGTATGTAGATATTTACAATTATTGTATCCTTTTATTTGATTGATCCCCTTTTCATCATGTAGTGCCCTTCTTTGTCCTTTATTATAGTCTGTTTTAAAGTCTTTTTTGTGTGATATAAATATCACTTGCCTTTTTCCATCCCTTCACTTTCATCTGTATGTGTCTTTTGGTCTGATGTAACTCTCCTGTAGGCAGCAGCATATAGATGAGCTTGGTTTCTTTTATTTATTCAGTCACCCTATATATCTTTTGACTGGAGCATTTAATCCATCTATATTTGAAGTAATTATTGGTAAGTGTGTACTTATTGCCATTTTTTAAGTTGCTCCCTGGTTGTTTTTGTAGCTATTTTCTGTTCCTTGCTTCTTTGGCTTTCTTCCCTTGTGATTTGATGGCTTTCTTTAGCACTATGCTTAGATTTTATTTTTTTTGTGTGTATTTTACTATATGTTTTTGATTTATGGTTACCATTCGGTTCATATGTAACATCCTACATGTATAGTAGTCTTTATTAAGTCGATGGTCACTTAAGTTTGAACACATTTTAAAATAGTAAATTTTTACTTCTCCCTCCATTATTTTTACATATGTATGATATATATATATATCATATATATAATATTTTACAGTTTTTTATTTTGTGTATCCCTGGACTAATATTTATAGATATAATTGATTTTACCGTTTTGTGTTTTAACGTCCATATTGCCTATTTATAAGTTATTAATCTATAGTATGTTGGGTGTAGGTTTTTTTTCCTTTCATCACATTAAAGATATCATGCTATTCCCTTCTGGCCTGCAAAGTTTCTGCTGAAAAATCATCTAGTACACTTATGTGATTTCTCTTGTATGTAATTGTCTTTTCTCTTGCTACTTTTAAAATTCAATCTTTATCATTATTTTTTGCCATTTTAATTATGATTAAAAGACCAACTTGGATTCATCTTCTTAGGGACTAGAGAGTCCTGGACTGAATGCTTCCTGGACCTGAATGTCTGTTTCCTTCCTCAGATTGGGCAAGTTTTCAGCTATTATTTCTTCAAATAAATTTTCTGACTCCTCTCTCTCTTTTCCTTCTAAGACCCCCTATAATACAAATGTTATGACATTTGATGATGTCAGAGTTCCCTTCACCTACTTTTATTACTCTTTTTTCATTTTCAGCTTGGTTGCTATTATCATCTTCCAGATTGCTGATCCATTTCTTTTCATTCTATCATCTGCTGTTGATTCCCTCTAGTCTATTTTCATTTCATTTATTGACTTCTTCAGCTCTGTTTTTCTATTTCTTTGTTGAAGTTCTCAGCACCTCCACTCTTTTCTCAAGTCCAATGAGTATCTTTATGACCATTACTTTGAATCTGCTATTAGACATACTATCTCTGTTTCACGTAGTTCTTTTACTTTGATTTTGTCTTGTTTTGTTTGGGACATACTCCTATGTCTCCGTGTTTTGTTTAATTCTGTGTTTCTGTGTTTTTGGTCTTAAAATTAGTGATCTTGTGTAAAAGAGGTCCTGTGGTCCCTTCTAGCACAATCCTACCTGAATGTCAGATTCAGACATTTTAGGGGTGTCCCGTGTCAGCTGTGTGCACCTTCCTGTTGTGGCTGAGCCATGGTTGCCTCCAGGTAAGCTGTCTGCAATAACCTGCTTGGCCTGCTGTGAATGCATTAGGTAGGTTTGCTCCCTGTGCTATTGACATGTCTGGCTGCAGTCACCACAGCCTCCTTAATAGGCCAGGCCAGTAATCAGCCCAGCTGTCTGCAATTAGCCTTTCTGGCACAGCTGCAGGTGCATCAAGGAGCGGAGCTTATTCCACAAACAGTGAAAAGGTCTGGTTGCTGGAACTGTGAGTGTTCTGGTGTGGCAGCAGGAATCACATTGGAGTGGTGCCAGTCGTGGCCAGAGCTGCCTGCCAAGTGAGGCAGGGCAGGAATCACTTTGGAGGCAGGTATATTGAGTAGAGTGGTTGCCCAGGAGATGGCCAGCGTAGAGCATGCAGTGCTAACAAGATGGATGGAGAGCGTTACAACTGGTTCCCACAGGCATTTGGCTATCTAGCCTGGGGAAGAGCAAGAAAAATGGTGCCCACCAGCACTTTTGTTCCTGGAGGAATCTCTTGCAGATCTCTACTCCTCTGAAACTTGTTCTAAGATTAGTGGATAAATCTCCTTCGTGTACACCCCAGGCACTTACCAAACTGTTGGTTCTGTGCTATGTCTTGGGCTGTTTTTTTAGTATGTTGGCTTTTTAAGGGCAGAAACTTGGTTTCCTATCACTCTTGGACTCTCCCAGAGTTAAGCCCTAACAGTTTTCATAACCAGACATTATGGGCACTAGTCTTCCCAGTACAGGTTCCCAGTGCCGGGGTGCCCGGTGTGGGGTCTTAATTGTCTTGCTCCTCCGCGTTTGTGATGTCCCTCTTGTTTGCAGTTAGTTGTGCCACAGGTTTGGTTCCTAACCACATCTCTACTCCTCTTACCCTTTTTGATATTGTCTAAGACTAACTGTAAAGATCTGCTGTGCCAGTCTTCAGGTGATTTTCAGAGTTAGTTATATACATGTAGTTGATGCCTCAGTGTGCCCATGGGATGAGGTGAGCTCAGGATCCATCTACTCCATCTTATGAACGTCTGTTTACTTTGATTCTAATTGTTCAACTGGTTAGTAGTTAGGAGGCTTTTTTTTCCCCTCCAGAAAGTAGTGCTACAGCAAAAGTTTTTGGTTTCTCCTGGGGGAGCTGACTTGCTGCTGAGGTGGTGAGTGCATGTCTAAAAAAAGCTGTCGGGAATAAAAGGTGGTGGCGGAGTTGGGGAGGTGGGGGAAGCACGTGTCTAGCTTTTGTGGCTTTGGGTGTGGCCACGGACTAGTAGGGCTATCTTCGAGTGGAGGGTCCCAGAACATGGACTTCCCTCAATAGGGTGATGACCCAATAGGGTGCGGATCCACTTGACCTTTGACTGATACAATGGTCCACTGGGGAAAAACAAAAGGGCAGAATTGGTGCTTCCTCTGGTTTTAGCCTCCTGTTTATGTCATCACAGCTAGTGATTAAGGGCTTAACGCTTTAATTTTTGGCTTGTTGCTTCAATCAGCTATGCTATCACGTTAAAGCACAGTTCTCCCAGCTCAGCTGAGCACCTCCTGACAAAAGTAATTACAGTTTTCAGTTTTCCCTTCCTGAAGCACCACTAAGAAGCCCAGCCCTCAAACCCCTGACCACATTGAGCAAGTATGGCTTGTGCTTGAAATACAAAATGAGTTTTAATAAATTTGCTCCAAAATATTTTATTCATATAAGTTTTATATAAAAAAAACAAAATAGAAGTAAGTTATGTGTTACACTGAATAACACATTGAAAGCATGTGTATGGTTGTGGTTTCTAATTTCTCTATAAAATCAACCAGCCATGATGGAATAAAGAGAAAGAGTAAATATCATATTCATAATTTTTTGGTACACTTCCAAGTACAAAAAGCATCATGGTAATTCTTAAGTGCAAAGAAAGCTCATATTAAAATAGACTTTAAAAATTACAAATAAAAATCTGTACATCAAGGATACTTTTAAGGCCTTTCCGTGTGCATGGCACTCTGTTGGACGACCAGAGGAACTGCGAAGAGAAGAGCCATGGCATCAGGTGTTGCAGGTCTGGCCCATTTCAGCCTGCAGGACCATCTCCTCTTTTCTCAAGGGGAAAGTATCAATCAGGTTGAAGAGGGCCACAGGCATCACCAGGGAGACATAGCGCTCCTTGTCCATGCCATGCTTATCCACTAGCACCATACTGAAGGAATAGAGTGGGATTCGCAGCAACAACCTACGGCAGAGAGAAGATTGTCAAACCTGGTTCTCAAGGGTCCCGTTGGACCAGCCAGTGCCCTATAGTGACACGGTATGCAGCAAAAAGGCTTAATACCACGAAGGACTTACCCATCTAAAGACTGACAGCCATCACATGGGACGTTGTTAGAAATGGAGAACCCCATGCTCCACCCCAACCCTACTGAATTAGAATCTGCATTATTAGCAAGATGCCTAGATGACTGGTATGCACACGTAAGGTTGGGTAGCACTACTTTAAATTGTTTAATGTTTATTTTTGAGAGAGTGTGTGAGGGAGAGGCAGAGAGAGAGGGAGACACAGAATCTGAAACAGGCTACAGGTTCTGAGCTGTCAGTATAGAGCCTGACGTGGGGCTCAAACCCATGACCTGCGAGATCATGGCCTGAGCCACCCAGGCACCTCAGATAGCATTGCTTTATGGTGGTCAGGAAGATACTAGGCCTGCATTGGTGCTCTATGCCAATAGCTGCTACAAGGTATGTCCAACAATGCTAACAGATTTCTTTTGCCTTAAATTGGAGTCATCTGAAATTTACAGACTAGGATTGCATAACCATGTACATACTAGAACTAGGTCAATGGTTAATAGGACTGATTTGACCTTTTAGGAAATGTTTGGCTATGTATGAACACACTTTTTGTTGTCACAGTGGAGTGGTGCTTGTGGCTTCTAGTGAGTAGAGGCCAGGGATGCTGCTTAATATACTACAACCCACAGGAAAGTATCTTCCGACAAAGAATTATCCAGTTCCAACGATCAATAGTACTGAGGTTGAGAAACCCTGGACTGGGTGAAGCTGACTGAAATAAGTTTCTAAACACTGTAGTTCTGGCCCATTCTGGCTTATTCAGTAGCCAGCTCAGGACTGCAGTTAGAGGAGATTAAATGTGGTCTATACCCTAGGTATATTAATTTGGTTAACTATACTTTCTTTGTACCTCAAAGTCTGATGTTTTTTTTCCTACTCTACCACACTAGAATTTATACTGGGTAAGTTATTTTTATATCATCAGAAACATGTTTAGATGAAAGAAGTCAGAGAAAGCAAACAGGCTGGTAAACTGAGCCCACTGATAAAATTGAGAAGAGACTGGGTGGGCTTATTTTATTTTTTAGTTTAGTTATCTAGAGATTATGTGTAAGGTAGAATACACACTGCTCTCTGTAAAGTGAAATATTTTTCCTCACACAAAAGGATCAAGGGAAAAATTCACTACTCAAAATCCAAACTGATTACGCTTTCTTCTACCTTTTAAGAGGGAGTTTCAGGGAAGATGAGGACAATTTATATTTTATCTCAGTGGGAAGCTAAACTGCTAATCCACTGCTAGTGACTAGAAATAAAAGACATTAAAATATCTCCATCAGGTCTCCTGAGGTAGTAAGATGACTGAGAAATGCATTAATGAGTGTTTGTAGACTGTGAAGTGAATCAAAATGGAGAGAGAAACTGCTGTGCATCTTCAAAAGAGGAATATTTAGTGTTTTTCTGGGGGAGGGGAGAGGGATTACCTATGGCAGAGGGGTCCCAGAAAACAAGAGTAGAAAAGAAAATAGGTTTGGAGGGAGAAAAAGGCCAAGCAATGTTGTGGTTGCAACCAGTGGGAAAGCGCAACTAATGAGGAATTGGAACATTTGATGTTATAGTGCTGAGGCTAGGATGGAAATCTCCCATGATGCCACCATCTGCGACCACACACATTCCTTGTGTGAGCCTTGTGCCTTGATAGAGCATAAAGGAAAAGAAAAAACTACCATGGGAAGAAATGAGTGTTCAGAGCAGCAGGCTATCAACAGTCACTAGAACGTGTCCCACCATGGCCAAGAGACCACAGAAATCTTGGAGATGGATGTTGGGACACCCCACAGGTTGAGGGGGGTGGTGCCAGCAGGTGTTGGAGTTACATAAATGCCTGTCATTAGATTGGAATGAGCTCTTCCTGAAGAATACTGTAGAAAACTCTTTAGAGTGGGATGTGGGATAATGTGGGATGTTCCAGTTCAAGATGGCAGTGGAAGAAGATTCTGAACCCACCTCTTCCCATGGACACAACAAATTTACAACTTCGTCTGGAACAATTTCCTCTGGGGGAAAAAAAACCCGAAACCAAGCAGTGCAACTCAGCATTTCAGGAAATGAGAACAAAGCCACATCCAAGTGGGTAAGTAAAAGCTGAGACCCACTCTCACCAAAAAATTCACACACCTAGCAGTGACCCCAAATCGGGAGGGAACTGAAAACCTGGAACTTCTCCTTGAGGATCAACGTGTTCCCACCCCACTTGGGGAACCCTATCTTTTGAGACCTGCACCTGAGAGAGTCCCCTAAATGTCTAGTTTTGAAAACCAACAGGGCTGAAACCCCTGAGACCTGTAGGTCTGTGGTAAATTGAGAAATGGTTTTTATAGGACTCATGTGCAAACTCACCCCACGGTGCAGCCCAAAAGCAGCCATCTGAAAAGCACCCAGACATCAGGTGGAAGAGGCTCCTTGAGAGAGAGAGCACGCATGCACGCACACATGAGCAGGGGAGGGGCAGAGAGGGGAGAGAGAGAATCCCAAGCAGGCTCTGTGCTGCCAGCACACAGCCCGTCACAGGGCTCAATCTGACAAACTGCAAGATCATGACCTGAACCGAGATCAGGAGTCGGACACTTAACCAACTTAGCCACCAAGTGCTCCTCCTTTGATAATTTTTAAGTGTGTGACTGAGGGGCAGGGGCCTGAGGGATACTCTCCAGGGACAGAGGCTGGTGGGTGCCATTTTCACACCATACCTCTGTGTTGCTAAAGCCAGTGGCAGTCATCTCTTTTTCATTTTTGGCCCGTGGGCTACTTCTTCACACTCTTGCCAGCGGGTGCCATCTTTGTGTTATCCTGCCTTCTATAACTGGTGGGCATGGTCACTCTCTCTCCACCTTTCTCTCTCCCTCTGTCCCTCTCCATCCATTTCTTTCTCCCTGGCTTGTACACTCAAGCTCTCTCGCTCCCAATCTGTTCCTGATGCTGTCCCTCCCTCCAGCTCTATCCACCTCTTGCTCCCCAGCTCTCACACACACTGTCTCTGTCATACCCATCCTCTCTCCATCTGTCCTTTGTTCACTCTCATTTTCCATTTCTCTCTCCCTTTCCCTCTCCTCTGTGTGTGTGTCCATCTCTTTGTCTCTCTGGGTGTGTCTGTTTCTCCTTTTCTCCAACCCCTCTCTCTCTTTGCCACCCTTTCTCTATGTGGGTGGGTCTTTCTACCTCTGTATCTCTCTCTCTCTCTCTCCCTTTGTGTGTCTCAGTCTTCCTCTGTCCCAGCTTCCCCTTCTCTTCCTTTCTCTCCCGTCTCTTCTTCCCTCTACCTCTCTGTACATCCCTCTTATTCCCATCTCTATTCTTGTCTCTCTCTGTCCATCTTGGTCTGTGTCTCCCTCTACCCTCTCTCTGCCAATGTCTCTCTTTCTGCATCTCTCTCTGTATTTGTGTGTCACTTTGTGTGTCTTTCTCCTTTGCTCATTTCTCCTCTCTCTACTCCCACCTCCCTCTCTCCATTTCCTCTTTCCCTCTAACCATCTCCTCATTACTCTCTCTCTCTCCATGTGTGTGTCTCCTTTGCTCTGTCCCCCTCCATCTCCGTTTGTCTTTTTATCCCTTTTTCAGTAAGTACCATCTTTTACACTCCCCCTCTGCTTCACTCAAGCTGGAGGACATGATCTTCACACTTTCCGTCTGCCTCCCTACAGCTCACTAGTATGTTAAAGAAAGGAGCTTATACCTTATCTGGCTCCCTAATACTTGCTGCTGCTGCTGCTGGGACACTTCTACATCATCTGGCTCTTCGGCCAGTGTTGCTTACACCTGTATAGGACAGCAACCACCATCAAGAGACAGCAAGAAGATCAGACCCAGGAGTTCAATCTTTCTGTGAAAGAGGCCTCTTAGCTTATCATCATAGCTACAGCGTGAGGGAAAGGCTTCTAATTAAATACACATCTATGGACTGACTGTAAACCTTTCAGAGACCTTGGAGGGGAGATGCTATTTTTGTACTCTCCCTCTGCTGCTCTCCAGAGTGCTAGCATCTATTGCAGGGGAGCTCATATATGTCTGGTGCCCCTGTTTTTATATCTAGTACCATGGTTTTCACAGATGCCACCCAAAGGATACCACTTGATCACCTGGCTCAGTGGCCAAAAGGACTTGCACTCCTGGGTGCCACAAGACTAACAATCAAGAAGGCAGTTCTTGGCAGTCTATCACTTCTGGGGCACTGTGCAGACAAGATTACAACAGACCCCATCTTTCTGTGAAAAATCCCCACTTGCTTATCCTGGAGCTTCATCCTAAGGGGCAGGCTTTAGATTTAGAACACATCTAGGAACCTCTAAAGGGGCTCTCAGGAAACATACACCAAGGGATGCCATCTTTGTGCTCTTCCTTTGTCTCACTACAGCTCACCAGTATGTCCCAGAGAAGAGCTTATACAGTGGCTGAGGCCCCAATTTTTGTGGCTGATGCCCAGAGAACACCTCCCAATCACCTACTGGTGGCCAGTGGAGCTAACACTTTACAGTCCCACAGCACTATCTATCTATCTATCCATCTATCCACCCACCCATCTATCATTTGCATACTTAACAGCTGCTGATTGAAAGTCTGGCTTCCAATGAGCCTGAATGTAAGTGCTGAGATTCTCATCTTTCATACACTGACACATATTGACACACTCTCAAATATTGGAAATGACTGAAAATAAAATGACCTGCTTAGAGAATCAGAAAGGTATGAGAGAGAACCAAAAGCTAGGGCATGGGTGACCAATAAGGATCATCTCCTACATGAGACCACTCTTTCAACATTGAGAAGGGTGGATGTTTCATCTAACGCAAAAGAATATGTTCCGAACAAAATAGTAAGATTTTGTTACCTCAGAAAATTTTGTAACCTCAGAAAATAATGAAATGGAGAAAAGTAATTTATCCGATAAAGAGTTCAACGTAATGATCATAAAAATGTTCACCAAACTTGGAAAAAGAATGGTTTAGTATCATGAGAATTTCAAAAAGTTTAAAAAAAATATAAGAAAGTACCAAACAGAAGTCACAGAGCTGGAGAATTCAATAACTGAAAAATATTTAAGAGGACTTCAACAACAAACTAGATGAAGCAGAAGATATAATAATCAGTGAACTCAAAGACAGGGAAGAAGAATTTACCCATTCAGAAAATCAAAAGGAAAAAAGAATTTTAAACAATGAAGATAGCTTAAAGGACATATGGAAAAATATCAAGCAGACTTTCATATATAACATGGTCCCATTATTCACATGCAAGGGGTCCCAGAAGGAGAAGAGAGAGGGAGAGACTGAAAACTTCTCCAACATGAGGAATAAATAGACATCCAGATCAAGGAGAATTCTAAATAAGAAACCAGAGACCTATACCAAAACACATTATAATGAAATGCCAAAGACAAGGAGACAACCCTAAAAGCAGCAAGAGAAAAACTTGTTACATACATGGAAACCCCCATAAGACTATCAGCATGTATTTGCAGAAGAAACTTTGCAAGCCAAAGGGAGTGGCATGATACATTCAAAGTGTTGAAAGAAAAAAGCTTCCAAACAAGAATACTCTGTTCAACAAAATTATTCAGAAGTGAAGGAGATAGTTTTCCAGACAAGAGTTCATCACCACTAAAACAGCCTTACAAGAAATGGTAAAGGGACTTTATGCTGAAAAGAATGGGCACGAGTTACTAACAAGACCACATATGAAAGTATACATTTCATCGGTAGAGGGAAATATATAGCAAAGGTAGTGGATTCATCACATAAAGTTAGTATAAAGGTTAAAATACAAAAGTTGTAAAAATAACTACAATAGGTTAAGGGATACACAAGATAAAAAAGATAGAGTTGTGACACCAAAAACATAAAATGTATCCTTTGGGTAAATGCCTAGTAGTGCACGTGCTGGATCAGAGGGGGGGTAGTTTGAGTTTTAACTTTTTGAGGAACCTCCATCCTGTTTTCCACAGTGGTGGCACCAATTTGCATCCCCATCAACAGTGCATGAGGGTTCCCCTTTCTCCACATCCTCACCAACTCATGTTGTTTCTTGTGTTGATTTCAGCCACTCTGACAGGGGTGAGGGTGGTATCTCATTGTAGTTTTGATTTGTACTTCCCTGATGGCCAGTTATGTTGAGCATCTTTTCGTGTGTCTGTTGGCCATCTATATGTCTTTTTGGAAAAATGTTCGTGTCTTCTGACCATTTTTAAAATTCGACTATTTGTTTTTTGGGTGTTGAGTTGTATAAGTTCTTTATATATTTTGGATACTAACACTGTATCAGATATGTCATTTGCAAATATCTTCTCCCCTTCCATACGTTGCCTTTCAGTTTTGTTGTTTCCTTTGCTGTGCAGAAGCCTTTTATTTGGATGAAGTCCCAATAGTTTGTTTTTGTTTCCCTTGCCTCAGGAGACCTATGTGGAAGGCAGCTGCTATGGCTGATGTCAGAGGTTACTGCCCATGTTCTCTAGTATGGTTATGGTTTCATGTCTCTCATTTAAGTCTTTAATTCATTTTGGGCTTATTTTTGTGTATGGTGTAAGAAAGTGGTCCAGTTTTATTCTTTTGCATGTTGCTGTCCAGTTTTCCCAACACCATTTGTTGCAGAGACTTTTTCCCACTGGATATTCCTTCCCGCTTTGTCCATGATTAATTGACCATAGAGTTGTGGGTTCCTTTCTGTTCCATTGTTCTATGTGTCTATATTCATGACAGTATGATACTGTTCTTATCACTACAGCTTTGTAATAGATCTTGAAGCCTGGAATTCTGATGTCTCCAGCTTTACTTTTCTTTTTCAAGGTTGCTTTGGCTATTTGTGGTCTTTTGCGGTTCCATACGGATTTTAGGATTGTTTGTTCTAGCTCTGAAAAATGCTGGTGGTATTTTGATAGGGATTGCATGAAACATGTAGATTGTTTGGGTAATATAGACATTTTAACAGTATTTGTTTTTCCAGTCCATGAGCATGGAATGTCTTTCCATTTCTTTGTGTCTTCTTCAATTTCTTTCATCAGTGTTTTATAGTTTTCAGAGTACAGGCCTTACACCTCCTTTGTTAGCTTTATTCCTAGGTGTCTTATGGCTTTTGGTGCAATTGTAAATGAGTTTTATTAATTTCTCTTTCTGCTGCTTCATTATTGGTGTACAGAAATACAATAGGCTTCTGTACACTGATTTGGTATCCTGTGCCTTTACTGAATTTATCAGTTCTAGCAGTTTTTTGATAGTCTTTTGAGCTTTCAATATATAGTATAATATCATCTGCAAATAGTGGAAGTTTTACTTCTTCCTTATCTATTTGGAGGTCTTTTATTTCTTTCTGTCGTATGATGGCTATGGCTAGGATTTCCAGTACTATGTTGAACAAAAGTGGTGAGAGTGGACATCCTTGTCTCGTTCCTGCTCTTTAAGGAAAAGCTCTGTTTTTCCCTATTAAGGATGATGTTCACTGTGGGGTTTTCACAGATGGCCTTCACGATACTGAGGTATGTTCCTTCTAAACCTACCTTGTTGAGGGTTTTTATCATGAATGGACATCGTACTTTGTCAAGTGGTTTTTCTACATCTATTGAAATGATCGTATGGTTCTCATCCTTTCTCTTATTGATATGATGTATCACATTGCGAATATTGAACATTCTTTGCAACCCAGGATCAAATCTCACTTGACTGTGGTGAATGATTTTTTAAAATGTATTGTTGGATTTGGTTTACTAGTATTCTGAGGATTTTTGTATCTATATTCATCAGAGATATTGGCCTGTAGTCATCTTTTTTGTGGTGTGTTTATCTGGTTTAGGTATCAGGGTAATGCTGGCCTCATAGAATGAATGTGGAAGTTTTCCTTTCTTATCTGTTTTTTTGGAATAGTTTGAGAACAATAGGTATTAATTCTTCTTTAAATGTTTGTGGCTCACTGGGGCACCTAGGTGGCTCTGTTGGTTAAGCGTCTGACTTTGACTCAGGTCATGGTCCCACAGCTCATGGGTTAGGGCCCCGTGTCAGGCTCTGTGCTGACAGCTCAGAGCCTGGAGCCTGCTTCAGATTCTGTGTCTCCCTGTCTCTCTGCCCCTCCCCCATTCTCTCTCAAGAATAAATAGAAATAAATAAATGATTGAATGAATGAATGAATGTTTGTGCCTCAGTTGGTTAAGCATCCGACTCTTGGTTTGAGCTCAGGTCATGATCTCATGGTTTGGAAGTTTGAGCCCCACAGTTGGGCTCTGCACTGACACTGTGGGGCTGCTTGGGATTCTCTCTCTCTCTGCTCCTCCCCTGCTTGTATTCTCTCTTTCACTCACTCACCCAAAATAAATAAAAATAAAAATAAATGTTTGGTAGAATTCACTTGTGAAGCTATGTGGCCCTGGACTTTTTATTTGTTGGGAGTTATTTGATTATGGACTCAACTTCCTTGCTGGTAATCAGTCTGTTCAAGTTTTCTATTTCTTGTTTGTCCAATTTGTTGGCATAGTTTTTCATAATATTCTAACTGTATTTCTATGGTGTTGGTTGTTATTTCTCTTTTATCATTTGTGATTTTCTTTGAGTCATTTCCCTTTTTTCCTTAATAAGTCTGGCTAGAGGTTTATCAATTTAATTTTTTTCAAAAAACCAGCTCCAGGTTTCATTGATGTGTTTAGTTTTTATATCACCTATTTCTGTTCTAATCTTTATTATTTCCTTCCTTCTGCTGGTTTGGGGTTTTGTTTGTTCTTTTTCTAGCTCCATTAGGTGTAAGGTTATGTTGTTTGAGATTTTTTTGCTTATTGACGTAGGTCTGTATTGCTATACATTTCCCTTTTAGTACTGCTTTTGCTGCATCCCAAAGGTTTTGAACCATTATGTTTTCATTTGTTTCCATGTATATTTTGTTTCTTTAATTTCCTGGTTGATGCATTCATTGTTTAGTAGTATGTAAATTAAACCTCCATATATTTGTGGTCTTTCCAGAATTTTTTTTTTTTGTGGCTGATTTCTAGTTTCCTAGTGTTGTGGTGACAAAAGATGCATGGTAGGACTACGACCTTTTTGAATTCGTTGCAGCTTGTTTTGTGACCTACTATGTGATCTATTCTAGAGAATGTTTCATGTGATGAGTGCCCTATTTTCTTCATATAATACTTTATGTGTTAGTTTGTTCTCTAGGAAAAAAAATTCCATTTATCAACAACAAAATGCCCTGAGACCGAATGAATGAAAATATACTAAAACTTGTAAGAAAAAAATCTGAAATAAACAACCTAACCTTACACCTCACCCAGAAAAAGAACAGGGGAAGCCCTAAATAGACAAAAGGAAATAATGTTCACAGTCAAAATAAATACAAAGGACTAAAAGGACAGGAAAGATGAAAGAAGAGCTTGCTTTTTGATGAAAACCAACAATCTTGATAAACCTTTAGCTAGACTCACCAAGGAAAAGGGGGCTCAAACAGAAATGCAAGAGGAGACAGAAAATCATAGACTAGTATGAACAATTATACACTAACAAATTAAATAATCTGGAAAAATATATAAAACCCTAGAAACACATAACCTTCCTAAACTAAATCATGAAGAAATAGCAAATCTGAATACACCAATTTCTCAGTAAGGAGATACTCATAATCAAAAAACCTCCCACCAAACGTAAGACCATGTCCATATAGCTTCACTGGAGCATTATACCAAACATTCCAAATTTAATAACAGTCCTTCTCAAACTGTTTGTAAAAATACACGAGGAGGGAACTCTCCCAAGCTAATTTTATGAGGCCAGAATTTCCTTGATACCAAAACCAGATGAAGACACTACAAGACAGGCCCAATATCCCTAGTAAATAGAGATGAAAAAATCCTCAACAAAACATCAGAGGGCTGAATTCATTAATACATCAAATGGATCATTCACCTATCCAGTAATGTTTATTTGCAGGGATGCAAGGATGGTTCAACCTATGTTAACGTGATTCACCACATTTGCAAAATGGGTGGTAAAAATGATATGCTCATCAAAAGATGCCGAAAAACCATTTGCAAAATTCAATGTCATTTATGATGAAAACTCTCAACAAAGTATGTATAGAGGAAGCATACCTCAATATAATACAGGCCATATATGACAAGCCCACATCTAGCATCATACATGATGTTGAAAAGCTGAAGGTTTTTCTAATAAGATCAGGAACAAGACAAGGATGCCCACTCTTACCACTATTTTCAACACAGTATTAGAAATCCTACCCACAGAAATTAGGAAAGAAAAATAAAAGGCATCCATTAAAACTGTCACTACTTGCAGAGAACATATTATATATAGAAATACAAAATCCTGAAGATTCCACCAAAAAAAACTATTAGAATAAGTGAATTCAGTAATGCTACAGGACACAAAATCAAGATACAAACACCAATGATGAAATATCAGAAAATTAAGAAAACACTTTCACAATTGCATGAAAATGAATAAAATTCCTAGGAATAAATTTAAGGAGGTGAAAAACCAGAACACTGAAATCTATATGACATTGATGGATGAAATTGAAGACACACAAAAATGGAAAGATAGTCCATGCTCATGAATTGGGATATTGTTAAAATGCCCAAGCTACCCAAAGCAATCTACAGATTCAATGCAATCCATATCAAAATTCCAACTATATTATTATAGAATAAAAAAACCTTAAATTTGTATAGAAGCACAAAAGATGCTAAGTGGCCAAAACAATTTTGAGAAATAACAAACCAGGAGGTATCATGCTCCTTGATTTCAAACTATGTTGCAAAGTTACGGTAATTGAAACAGTATTACACTGGCATAAAATCAGACACATAGATCAACAGAATAGGGTGCGCAGAAATAAATCCATACATATACGGTCAATTAATTTATGAGAAAAGAACCAAGAGTTTACAATGGGGACGGGACAATTTCGTCAATCACTGTACACAAAAATAAACTAAAAAATGGATGAAAGACTTGAATGTAACACCTGAAACTATAAAACTCCTGGAAGAATAGATAGTAAGTTTATTATCACTGTGATGATTTTTTTGGATTTGACACCGAAATTAAAGGTAACAACAGCAAAAATAAACCAGTGGGAGTACATCAAATAAAAAAGTTGCTGTATAGCCAAGTAAATTATCAACAAAATGAAAAACAACCTACTAAATTGGAGAAAATATTTGCAACTACTCACATGTGATAAGAGGTTAATATCCAAAATATATAAAGAACTCCTACAACTCAATACCAAAACAACAAACACAAAATTTAAAAATGGACAGAAGAACTGCATAGACATTTTTCCACAGAAGACACAAGGATGGCCATCAGACACACAAAAAGATGCTCAACATCACTAATCAGCAGGGAAATGGAAATCAAAACTACAGTGAAATATCACCTCATGCCTGTTAGAATGGCTATTACCAGAAATACAAAAAGTAAGTATTGGTGAAGATATGGAGAAAAGGGAACACTGGTCACTGTTGGTGACATTGTAAATTGGTGCAGCCACTTTGGAAGACAGTATGGATGTCCCTCAAAAAATTAAGAGCTATATGATTGATCAATTCCGCTTTTGGGTATTTATCTGAAGAAAATTTAAAAAAAAGCTAACTTGAAAACCTATATGCACCCTCATCTTTAGCATTATTTACAACAGCCAAGAGATGGAAACAATCTAAGAGTCCATCGATGGATGAATGGATAAAGAAAATATGGCACACACACATACACACGAATATTATTCAGCCATAAAAAGAATGAAATGTTGCCATTTGTGAAAATATGGATGAACCTTATGGACATTATCCTAAGTGAAATAAATCAGAGGACAAATACCATATTGTGTCACTTACATGCAGAATCTAAAACAACAGATAACAACAACAAAAAAAACCCAAACTCATAGATACAAAAACTTAGGGGGCAGGGGGTTAGGGGTGGGTAGAATGTGTGAAGGGGGTCAAAGGGTAGAAACCTATAGATATAAAATAAATCATGGGTCTTAATGAGGGTTTGTAGAAGGGAGCAGGGGCCATGGGCTACATGGGTGACGGGCATCAAGGAGGACACTTGTTGGGATGAGCACTGGGTGTTGTATATGTGATGAATCACTGGGTTCTACTGAAATCAATGCTACACTATATGTTAACTAATTTGAATCTAAAAACTTTGGAAGGAAAAAAGAAACTCTGACTTAAGGTTTAAAAAATTATTTAAAGTCTCTGAGTTCACAAAAGATAAAAAAAGTCATAGGGATTAATTAATGTACAGCATGGTGGTTATAGTTAATAATACTGTATTACATATTTGAAAGTAGTTAAGAGTAAGTCTTAAAATTTCTCTTCATAAGAAAAAAATGTAACTATGTATGGTGACTGATGTTAAATAGACTTAGTTTAGCATGATGATCATTTTGCAATATATACAAATATTGAATCGTTAGGTTGTATACTTTAATAGTGTTAATTCTAGCTGAAAAATAACATGGAAATAAAAATCATGGAATTCCTGGCCCCTGTCACCCTTGCAATTGCTGGAAATTTACTCTAGGGAAGATGAATTTGCTCGTACCTTCATCTCTAAAAAGACATGAGCGCAAGGAAGCCGGAAGGTGGTATCTTTACAACACCAGGCACTGCTGATGCCCTTTATTGTTTTATCATGGCCTCAGTGCTATTTGAAAATAGTATTCTAACCATACAGGAGAATTTTTAGATTCTCCAGTCATTCTGCCTCTCCTTTTCTTTCACGCTTCCCATTCTTTGCCTAAATTGGCTCTTTTCATGTGCACTAGACTCTGGGGTGGAATTCAAAGGGAAGAAGATAAAACATCCATCTGTGAACTCCCTTATTCCTCACCGATAGGTCTGATAAAGGGGACATGTAGCCTGACACCGAATCCCTTAGACAATGCATGTGATGGATCATCTCTGTGTGACATTGACCCGGACTATCTTCCGGCTACACGATAATGACTGACCCTCCTTTTACAGGCTGCTTTGCAAAATTTCCATTTCAAAGCTGGGTGAAGCCTTTGGTAAAATGCTAGGCCAGTCGTTCTCACAGTGTGGTCCTCAGACCAGCAGCTTCAACAACAGGGGAACAGGAGCAGGAACTTGCTAGAAATGCAAATTCTCAGGCCCCATCCTATACTGAATCACACGCTCTGGGGGTGGGGCCCCGCGTTCTATGTTGTAACAGTGCTCCGGGGGATCCTAGGGCAGGTTCAAGTTTGAGAACCACTGTGTAATTCATGTATGTAACTTCTTTGTTGCTCAAATCATCCTCAGCCTGAAGAGGTCTCGAGTAGCCCCAACATATACAACCTGAATGATAAGAGTTTTTTTCTTGAATCAGAGTTTCCTTTTCTTCAAATTGCAATAGTTTAAAATCACATCACATTAATATTAATAGAGAGGGAATCTCCCTCTCTATAGATCTGCAATCCAAAGAGAAACATGTATGTAGCAAATTCTGTGGCAAGTTTTTTTAAAAAATCTTTAACACAGGGTATGTACAGGTAGTTCTAAATTACCAACAGCTTCAAACACCTACTTTGGGAATTTTTCAGATGTCGACATAATCTCGAGTTGTGCTGTTTTCAACTTGAAATATAACTGTAAATACACTCTTAGAGGCCACTCTCGCTCCTGGAAATAGTAAATCTGTTTCAGTTTAGAGTCATTGCCTCCACTTACCTCCAACATGGTGCCCGGCACTGTTGTGGAGATCTGGTACTGACCTCAAAGTGTTACACTCTAGAGAGGTGCTACTGAATGTAGCCAGACATACATACACACACACACACACACACACACACACACACACACACACACACACATATATTTATGCTTGTGAGTATACCCAGCCTTCTCCCTCTTTCAGCCAACTAAAAATAATCCAGTTATCCTCATTTCTTTTTGCATCCCTCACCCTCTGAGTTTTTTACCTCGGTATGGTATGGATGGGGCACTCTTTTTGGGTGAAGAAGTATAAATCAGAGATGGGGTGGGGGTCAAAAGGCAGATGGAAAATACGCAAATTAAACAATCTATTGTGTCAATCTATAATATCACTGGCTAAGGGCATAGTTCTAGCATATAATTTCTCAAGGAATTTCTGTGAACCTCTTTGAACATCTGTGATGGGGCTCATCGAGTCCTCTTTCATTTTCTTCTTCCTGGGAACACAGAAAGGCTGCGTTTCCCAGCCTGCTTTGAAGTTGGGTTGCAATCACGTGACGAGTTTTGGCCAATGGACTTGCCGAGAGCAATCTCAGGCTTCCAACATGAAGCGTGAAAGAGTGGTGAGGTTCGTTTTTACTCTCCTCCCCCTTTGCAGAAACCCGGAAGTCATGTGTTCCAAATGATGCTACCAGACGGTGGAGCCACCATCAGCCTGGGACCCTGAATGTAAAGAGTAGCGATTATAGACTATAAACAAAGCACCCTCCCTTGCGTTGTGAGAAAAAGGATGGGTGAGGAAGCAAGATTTTGGGTTTTCTTTAGCCCAATTATCCTTTTCAGAGTGGTCAAGAGATGCAAGTAAAAATTGGAGACTGTTCTGAAATTACCTTTCGGCTGTTGAATTCTGCTTTTTGTAACACACCACTACACAGAGCCTGGGCACCATGATTCTAGCTTTGTAAGTATTACCAAAATAAAATCTAGCTGTTAAAATGGGGGTATGGGCAAGTGCCTGGAAGCATGGAGGGAAAAGAGAAGAAGCCTGGAAAAGTTAATTGGATGCCTGCTTTCCTAATAACACAAAGGATTGCATAGGTCCGTTTTTTCAGGCTCTTCCCTTTCCATCCCACCCCCCAACCCCCCAAGCAGAAAGAAAAACAAAACAAAGACACCTGGTTAAAAGGGACAAGAAGAGAACACTGGAAATTACCCACGGCATGATATATTTGGACAAGCAGCACCATGCCAATTAGCATGGTTATAGAGCTCTCAGACTAAAAGCAATTAAACACTGAAGGTTACTTGGAATCAATACCAAATAGCAAGAAATCAGGGAACCTGATCTAAAAAAAGTACCTTCATAGGGGATACAATTTAAGGACAGAACTTCCGCCTACCTGAGCTGCAGAGCTAGGGCTGGAGGCATAATCTTTGCTCCTATCCTGCCGATGAGGGTCGGGAACACACCTACCAGCTCGACCACGGTGATGTGTCGAAGATCCAGGCCACACTGTGCTTGCTGGAAAAAAAAAAAACCCAACAGGAAAGGCATGAGCAAACTCAAGAAAGAGACTCCCATGTCAAACTACAGACTGACAGAACCAGCACCGTTCTGTTTTGGGAAGTTGATTTGCCTATTCCAATGGTCTTGAAAGCAGGTGAGAAATGTTGGTTCAACTAGTGGTTACAAAACCTATAAATACTCTCCGAGAAATCATTCAGAAATGGCTTGGCCATAAGATTTTGAAAATGTAAGCAAGATGGCAATCTGCGTATTTCCAGGTGGGGTGTGAATTTGCATGAGCCTAACATCCCAGGAAGTATCCAAAACCAGCCCCAGAGAATTCTTATTTGTATTTTCAAGGAGAGAAGAATACTTCCAGAGTCCCCTTATCTGCCTTGCTCCCCCCACCATCCATGCCCTTGCCCTAAACTCCTCATGCCCAAACACAGAAAGAAAACACACAGTAATAAAAGGTTTCAATCTTCATCTGGTGCCCTAGTTTTTACATCTAGTGACCTGATTTTTATGCCTGCTTCTCATAGGACACCCTTCGATCACTGGATTCTAGAGGTGGAGGGTAGGGGGTGGGGGCTTCCATTCCTGGGTCCCAAGGAACCATAACAATTGGAGAGATGGTTACTGGTGAACCACACCTCCTACAGCACAGGACAGAGGGAAGACTGAAAGACACCTGTGGCCTTTCTGAGAAAAAGAACCATCTGCTTGTCCAGGAGGTTTGGCCTAAAGGGCAGGCTTCTGGTTTGGCATCTAAGGGCCTACATCTGAGGCCCTACAGAGGGACTCTCAGGGAATGGACACTAGTGGATGCAATCTTTGTGCTCTCCCTCTGCCTCATTCCACCTCACTGGGATCTTCCGGAAAGGAGCTTATTCCCTTGTCTGGTAACCTGACTTTTATGGCTGCTGCCGGGGCAAACCTCTATAACACCCAGCTGTGGTGTCTAGTGAGGCTCGCACTGGCAGTCCCACAGGACCAGAGCCAAAGGAGAGAGAGTTCTTAAACAGCCAGCACCCTCAGGGCTCAGCAAGAGGTAACAGATCCAGGAGCTCAGTCATTCTGTGGAAGAGGCCTGTGAGTTTATGATCATAGCTGCAGCCTGAAGGGTGGGCTTTCACATAAATATACCTCTAAGGGCAGACTGTCAACCTTTCCAGAGAACTTGGAGGGCAGGCCCTGTCTCTTCACGTTCTCCCTCTCCCACATTCCAGAGTGACAGCATCTCTTGGAGTAGAGCTCTGTAAGTATCCAGTGCCCCAGTTTTCATGTTGGTGCCCTGGTTTTTATCGCTGCTACTCACAGGATGCCCCTTGATGGCCTGGCTCTGGTGGCTGGGAAGGCTTACATTCCTGGGTCCTAGGGAACTGTGACAATCAGACAGTTCTTGGCAGGTTATCGCCCCTAGGGTACTTCACGGACAGTAGAATGAAGTACAACCCCAGGATTTCTATGAAAGAAGCCCATCTGTCTGGGATCTTTGGCTAAAGGGGTAGATTCAGGTTTGGCACACACCTAGAGCCCTAAAGGGATGCTCTAGAACATAGGCCAGTACACACCATCTTTGTGCTCTCACGTGCGCGCTCTCTCTCTCTCTTTCTCTCTCTTGGTTTTCTCTGCTATGCCCAGGCAGGGGAACTCCTTGCCCCACTTACTATGGATGAAGGCTCACAGCCACTCCTGAACAGAAAGCCTGTTTGGGAAACTTTGGGAGTTGCCATAAGTGAACCTTCCTAGTCTTGCCCAGGCAGGAGCATGAGTCATGGTCCCACCAGCTATGGAGTATTGCTTCTACCCCCGTCTAATAGGGAAGATTGGTAAGAATGCCAGGACACTACATAACCCAGCAACTCCAGAGCTGGGAGGTGGATGGTAAGAGCCGATTGTCCCCAGAACACACACAGTAGCCCTGTTCAGCCATGGAGCTTGAAGCTTGTGTCGGCTTGAGTCAAGACCAAAAATAAAGAGCATTAGTGGCCTCAGAGCTGCTGTTCCCACTGTACCCAAGCAGGGAAACTAGTGCATACCCACTGATTTGTAGCCCCACTTATTGCTGAATACAGTCTTCAGACTGCCCAACCAGGGAACCTTACCGCAGCTTAAGGGATGCTGCATAGCCTGGTTAACAACCCTGCTTAGAGTGGCACTTGAACAGAGAGCGCTGCCCATGGCTTTCCCTGTCTACAGAGCAAAACTGGTAGCCTCACCTGACTGCGATATTCAGTGCACACTCTTTTCTGATTCAGGTCCACAGTGAGCTGTGCAAGCCCTGGGTTCTGTCCTGTTGCCCCACCAGAACAGCGAAGATAACTCATAGCCCCCCACTACTGCCGAGTATAGTATCTGGTCCTAACTAATAAGCCTGACCAGGGATTCCAGGCAATGGTGAAGTCCATCCTACAGCTTCACTTGGACAGGGAACCAAGCCAGCAGACTTTTCCCAATATTCTCAGCAGTGGCGCACACACCCCACCCCCAACCACTGACCCTAGAACTCAAACAGTTGCCTTGCCCCAAAATAGACCCTAACAACAGGCCCCACCTGCCCAAGGACATTATCAGCAGCCATGTCCAAAAAACCAAAACTGGGCTTATTGCTAAGGAATGGTCTCAGCCACAGTGAACCTGCAAAGTCTGGAAGAGAACACTTACTTAAATGTATAGATCCCAACATAAGAAATCAAGGATTGTGAAGAACCACCAAAGGAAACCAATAAAGGACACCACCAAAGGGAACTAATAAAACTCTAATAACTGATCCTAAGGATATGGGAATCTATGAACTGTCAGAGAATTCAGAATAATTTTCTGAAAGTGTAGTGAACCACAAGAATGCCCAAGACATGATGGCTTCACGGGTGAAGCTTTAAAGAAGAATTAAAACCAATCCCTCTCAGGCTCTTCCAAAAAACTGAAAAGTAAGGAATACTTCCAATTTCATTTTATTAGGCCACCATTACTCTGATACCAAAGCCAGAAAAAGATAATACCACAAAACTACAGACCAACATCCCTGATGAATACAAATGCAAAAATTTTCAATAAAATATTATCAAACTAAATTAAGCAGCACATTGGAAGCATAATTAGGGCAGCAATGCATGAACAAAGTAAGAATTCAACAAAGATCAAGTGGGATTTATTCCTGAGATGCAAGAATTTTCAACTTATGTGAATCAACCAATGTAATACATCAGATGAAAAGAAGAAAGTCAATAGATGCAGAAAAATGACTGGATAAAATTTAACATCTGCTCATAAAAACTCTTAACAAATTAGGTATAGAATGAATGTACCACAACATAATAAAGCCCAAATCTGATTTCATACCAAATGGTTAAATGTTGAAAGCTTTTTTCCTGATAACAAAGAAAACAAAGGTGCCTGTTCTCACTACTCCTATTCAACTGGTACTGGAAGAACTTACTAGAGCTATCAGGCAATAGAAAGAAAGAAAAGGCATCAGAATTGGAAAGGAAGTAAAATTTTCTCTGTTTGAAGGTGACATGACTTTATATATAAGAAATCCTAAAGATTCCACCAGAAAAATGTTAGATAAAATCAATGTAATCAATAAAGTTACAATATAGAAAATTAACTTAGAAAATTAGCAGCATTTCCATAAACTAACAATGAATTATCTGAAAAAGAACTAAAACAACCCCATTTACAATAGCATCAAAAACAGTAAAACACATAGGAATAACTAACCAAGGAGGTAAAAAATCTCAGAACTTATTTTCATCAAGGCAATGATGAAAGAAATAAAACACAATTAAATGTTTGTGCATACTACCAAAAGCCATCTATAGATTCAATGCAATCACTATCAAAATTGCAATGGCATTGTTTTAACAGAAGTAGAAAAAAAATCCTAAAACTTCTATAGAATCACAAAAGACCCCAAATATCCAAAGCAATCCTGAGAAAGAGGAACAAAGCGGGAAGTATTAACACTTCTTGATTTCAAGCTATACTACAAAGCAGCTGCAGAATCAAAACAGGATGGTTCTGCTATAAAAACAGACATGTAGGGGAGCCTGGGTGGCTCAGTCGGTTGGGTGTCTGACTTCAGCTCAGGTCATGATCTCACAGCTCCTGGGTTTGAGCCCCGCATCAGGCTCTGTGCTGATGGCTCGTGGCCTGGTGCCTGCTTTGGATTCTGTGTCTCCTTCTCTCTCTGCCTCTCTCCTGCTCATACTCACTCACTCACTCTCTCTCTCTCTCTCTCTCTCCCAAAAATAAAAAAACCTTAAAAAATTAAAAAAAATAAAAACAGACATGTAGATCAATGAAACAGACTCAAGTGCCCAGAAGTAAACCCAAGTATATATAGTCAACTAATATTTGACAAGGGATGCAAGAATACTCAATGGAGAAAAGACAGTCTCATCAATAAATGGTGCTGGGGAAAATTGAATATTCATATGTAAAAGAATGAAATTAGACCCTTATCTTATACCACTTGCAAAAATTAACTTGGCATGGATTAAAGACTTAAACATAAGACCTGAAACCATGAAATTCCTAGAAGGAAAATTAAGGAAAAGGCTCCTTGACATGGATCTTGGCATTGACTTTTTGGATATGCACTTAAAGCACAAGCAACAGAATAAAAAACAAGTAGGACTGCGTCAGACTAAAAAGCTTCTGCACAGCAACAGAAACAATAAAAAGAAGGGAAAAGACAATCTACAGACTGGGAAAAATATTTGTAAGCCATATACCTAAGGGGTTACAATCCAACATATATAAAGAACTCCTACAACTCAGTAGCAAAACCAAACCAAAACAACTCAAAAAACCCACAATCTCATCAAAAATGGGAAATATCTGAATAGAAATTTCTACAAAAAAGACACACAAAAGGTCAAAAAGTACATGAAAAGATGCTCAACATCAGTAATTATCAGGGAAATGCAAATCCAAACCATAATGAGATATCCTCACTCCTGTTAGAATGCCATAACAAATCCTGGTATGATGTGAAGAAAAGAGAATCCTTGTGCACTGTTGGGAATGTAAATTGGTGCAGTCACCATGGAAAATAGTATGGAGATTACCCCCCAAATTAAAAATAGAACCTCCATATGATACAACAATTCTACTTCTAGATATTTATCCAAAGAAAACAAAAACACTAACTCGAAAGGTGTTCATTGCAGAATTATTCACAGTAGCCAAGATACAGAAACAACCTCAATGTCCACTGGTGGATGAATGGATAAACAAAATGGGAGATACACAGACAATGAAAGATTATTCGGCCAAAAAGAATGAAACCTTCCCATTTGCAACACCACAAATGGACCCTGAATAATCTAGGGCATTGTCCTAGATAAAATAGAGAAAGACAAATACTGTACAATCTGATTTCTATGTGAAATGCAAAAAAAAAAAAGAAAGAAAGAAAGAAAAAAGAAAACTGATAGAAAAATCTATTATCAAATTCAAATTTGTGGTTATCAGGGGTGAGAGTTGGGGGGAAGGGGAATTGGAGAAACGTGGTCAAAAGGTGGAAATTTCCAGTTACAAGATAAATACATGCTAGAGATGTAACCTGCAACATAAGTATAGTTAGCACCTGCTGTACGATATATAAGAAAGTTTTTGAGAGTAAAACCTAAGCATTCAAATCACAAGGAAAAATTTTTTCTTTTTTTGCTTTCCATTCTATTATATACTTATTTAATTTATACTGAGAGAGAGAGTGAGCATGCATGAGCAGCGGAGGGGGGAGAGGGGTGGGGGGGAGAGAGAGAGAGAGAGAGGGAGGGAGGGAGAGAGAGAGAGAGAGAATGAGAATCTCAAGCAGGCTCCACGATCACCACATACCCTGACGCAGGGGTCCATCCCACATCCCTGGGATCATGACCTGAGCTGAAATCAAGAGTCGGGATGCTCTATTGACTGAGCCACTCACCCAACCCTACATTTGTATTTATTCATGAGCTGATGGAGGCTAAGTAAACTTACTGTGGTGGTCATTTCACAATATATGTAAGTCAAACGATTTTGCTGTACACCTTACACTCATACAAGGATGTAGGTCAATTATATGTAACTATAACTAGGGGAAAAAGATCCAGAGAAAAGAGAATGTGACATTGGCATACAGTGGATTCTCAAGGAGTAAATTAAATTTAAAACACTCAATGAAATGATGGAGATATGTAATTTACCTTATAAGCAGTTCAAAGTAATAGTCATAAAGGTGCTTACTGAACTTGGGAGAAGAATGAATGAACACAGTGAGAACTTCAACCCACAGCTAAAAAATAGAATACAATATTAGAGAAGTCACAGTGCTAAAGAATACACTAAATGAACCGAAAAACACATCAGAGTGGTTCAATAGCAGACTAGATGCAGAAGGATCAGGGAGCTCACACACAAAGCAGTGGGACACAATTACAGCAATAAAAACAAAAATGAATGGAAATAGTGAAGATAGCTTAACTGACTTGTGGGACGTCAACTGGAGAAACATTCACCTTGAAGGAGTCCTGGAAGTGAGAAGAGAAACAGAAAGGGGCAGAAAACTTATTGATGAATTAATGGCTAACAACTTCTCTAACCCAAGTAAGGAAGCAGACAACTATCCAGATATAGGAAGCACAGAGAGTCTAAGAGAAACCCAAAGAGGCCCACATATCAAGACACAGCATAATTAAAAATTCAAATGTCAAAGTCAAGGAGAGACTCTTAAGGCAGCAAAAGAAAAACATCTTGTTAAGTGCAAGGGAGTCCCCACGAGCCCCCTTCAGATTTTTCAGCAGAAACTTTTCAGGACAGAGGGAGTGGCAAAACACATTCCAAGTGCTGAAGGGAAAAAAAAAAAAAAACTTCCAACCAAGAATACTCTACCCAGTAAAAGTTTTCGTGCAGAATTTAAAGAGAGATAAAGATTTTTACAGATGAACAAAAGTTAAAGAGCTCATCACCACTAAACTAGCCTTAAAAAAACTACTAAAGGGGACTTCTTTGAGTTGAAATGAAAGGGCACTAATTCATAACAAAAAAAAAAACATATAAAAGACTCACTGCTAAAAATAAATATATAGTAAAGGTAGTGGATTGATCACATAAAGCTAGTATCAAAGTTAAAAGAGTACTAAAAATAACTTTAACTACAATAATTAGTTAAGGGATACATAAGATAAAAAGATGTGCATTATGACATCAAAAACATAAAATGAAGGAAAGAGAAGAAATGCAGAGCTTTAGAATGGATTCAAACTTGAGGTCTAATCACCTTAAAATAGGCTGTTAAAAGTTATGTGTAAGCCTCATGGTAGCCACAAAGCAAAAACCTATGGTAGAAACATAATATAATGAGGGGCGCCTGGGTGGCTCAGTCGGTTAAGCGGCCCACTTCGGCTCAGGTCGTGATTTCGCAGTCCGTGAGTTCAAGCCCCACGTCAGGCTCTGTGCTGACAGCTCAGAGCCTGGAGCCTGTTTCAGATTCTGTGTCTCCCTCTCCCTGACCCTGCCCGGTTCATGCTCTGTCTCTCTCTGTCTCAAGAATAAATAAAGGCTAAAAATTTTTTTTAAAAAAAGAAACATAATGAGAAAGGAATCTAAGCATACTACTAAAGTCATCAAACTACAAATAAAAGAGCGAGAGATGAAGTAAGGAAACCCAAGTAGTACAAAACAGCCAGAAATTTGGGCGCCTGGGTGGCTCAGTTGATTAAGCGTCCAGCTTTGGCTCAGGTCATGATCTCATCATGGTGTGTGAGTTTGAACTCCACATCCGGCTCTATGCTGACAGTGCAGAGCCTGCGTCAGATCCTCTGTCTCCATCTCTCTCTCTGCCCCTCCCAGCTCCTGCTCTCCCTCTCTCTTTAAAAAATATTTTAAAAAACATAGCCATAAATTAAGAAAATGACAGTAAGTACATATCTGTCAATAATGACTTTCAAGGTAAATGTATTAAATTCTCCCATCAGGGGCACCTGGGTGGCTCAGTCAGTTGAGCATCTGACTTTGGCTCAGGTCATGATCTCATGGTTTGTGAGTTCAAGCCCCGTATGAGGCTCTGTGCTGACAGCTCAGAGCCTGGAGCCTGCTTCAGAGTCTGTGTCTCCCTCTCTGCTCCTCCCCTGCTCACACTCTGTCTCTCTCACTCTCAAAAATAAACATTAAAAAAATTAAAAACAATTCTCCCATCAGAAGACATAAAGTAGCTGAATGTATGTATATATAAAAAAACAAGGGGTGTCTGGGTGGCTCAGTTGGTTAAGTGTCCAATTTTGGCTCAGGTCATGATCTCACAGTTTGTGAGTTCAAGCCCCGTGTCAGGCTCTGTGCTGATAGTCCAGAGCCTGGAGCCTGCTTCGGATTCTGTGTCTCCTCTCTCTCTCTACCCCTACCCCACTTATGCTTGCTCGCTCTCTCAAAGACAAACATTAAAAAATTTTAAAAAAAGAAAAAACAACCAAGACTCATATATATGCTTCCTATAAGACACTCGCTTCAGATGTAAGGACACACACAGACTGAAAGTAAACGGTTAAGAAAACATACTCCTTACAAATGGTAACCAAAAGAGAGCTGGGGTAACTATAGTTACATCAGACAAAACTGACTTTAAAACAAAGACTCTAATAAGAGACAAAGAAGGGTATCATACAGTGAACACAATGATAAAGGGATCGATCCAACAAAAGGATATAACATTTGTGAATCTTTATGGACACAACATAGAAGCAACTAAATATATAAACCAAATGTTAACACACCTAAAGAGAGAAACAGCAGTACAATAATAGGACACTTCTTTTTAAATTTTTTAAGGATTTTTTTTTGTTTATTTATTTTTGAAAGAGCAAGCAAGCACACAAGCAGGGGAGGGGCAGAGAGAGAGAGAAGGAGACACCGAATCCAAAGCAGGCTCCAGGCTCAGAGCTGTCAGCAAAGAGCCTGACACGGGGCTCGAACCCACCAACCATGAGATGATGACCTGAGCCAAAGTTGGATGCTCAACCAACTGAGCCACCCAGGTGCCCCTGGTAACAGGACACTTTAATACTCCACTTACAACAATGCATAGATCATCCAGAGAGAAAATTAATAAGGAGCCACTGGCCTTAAACTACATGTTAGATCAGATGGACTTAACAGATATATATAGAACATTCCATACACAAGCAACTGAATACATTCTTCTCAAGGACACATGGAACATTCTCCAGGATAGATCATATGTTAGGCCATAAAACATTTAATGCATTTAAGAAGACTAAAATTGTATCAAATATTTTTTCAGACCACAGTGGTATGAAACTAGAAATCAATTATAAGAAAACTGGAAAATTCACAAATATTGAAGATTAAACAGTAGGCCACTGAACAAGCAATGGTCAGCAAGTCAAAAGAGCAATCTGAAAAAATACCGAGACAAATGAAAATGGAAATACAATGTACCAGAAACTATGTGATGCAGCTAAAAGCAGTCCTCTCAGAGAAGTCCGGAGTGATAAATGCCTATCTCAAGAAGCAAGAAAATGCTCAATAAAACAACCTAACTTTACACCTGTAGGATCTAGAAAAAGGAAAAGCCCAAAATTAGAAGAAAAGAAATGAAATAGAGACTAAAAAGCCAATACAAAAGATCAATGAATATAAGAGTTGGTTCCTTGAAGATAAAATTCGCAAACCGTTAGCTAGACTCACAAAGAAAAAAAGAGGACTCAAAATGAGAAATCAAAGAGGAAACATTAAACTGATAACACAAAGGATAATAAGAGGCTACTCTGAATAATTACACATCGAGAATCTTGACAACCTAGAAGAGATGGATAAATTCCTAGAGTCATACAACCTTCTAAGATTGAATCATGAAGAAATAGAAAATCTAAAGAGACCTATTACTTAGTAAGGATACTGAATTGTTAATCAAAAACCTCCCAACAAACCAAAGACCAGGACCACACAGCTTCACTTGTGAATTCTCCCCAAAATTCAAAGAAAATACAGATCCTTCTCAAGTGCTTCCAAAACAACAACAACAACAACAACAACAACAACAACAAAAAACAGAAGAGCAAGTGTTCTGTATAGAAGTTGTTTATGTGACTTGGCATCCATTTCTGCCCAGAGCTGCACATATACAATCACGGGGGCTTAATTGGCTTGTACTCCATATCTGGCCTCGGGATCAGAACTGGCTCTTCTGTTCCTGATGCCAAGAGGGATTAATGTGCCTCATCTTCCTCCTTGAGTCAGACCAGGCTGGCCTCCTGGAATGGATCGGGGAGGGAAGAGGTATATGCAGATTCCCAGACTCCTAAGATTGTGAGTATGATAAGAGAAACAGAAAAAAACAAAACAAAACCCAGCTCGCTCAGGACTGCGCTTGGACAAACTTAACGACTAACCATAAATGACACACAGGTAGTGTATATATTGCCCTGGCAGGAAGAGCTGGTTGGAAGTCTCACCAGGGGGGAGGACGCTTCACCCAGGACCGTCAGCTGGGACTCCAGTCAGGCTGTTCAGCAGGGCTTCCCCAGCCAGAAAGTTGGATGTTGTAAGTACCTGATTCGATATGTCAAGCCTTCTTTGTTCTTCTCTGTACCTCTCTCCCTCTTTAAGTTTACTATAATTGTTTATTTCCTTACATTCCTTTTCCCTTATAATTAATAAATTCTTCCTCCACAAAACTGGAAGAGCAGCTATCATGAATTCCTATTATTTAGAACAGGAGGGAACATTTCTAAACTTATTTTATGAGGCTAGCATTTCCCTTATACCAAAATCAGATAAGGCCACCATAGGAAAAAAATTACAGGCCAATATCCCTGATGAACATAGATTCAAAAATCCTCATCAAAACATCAGCGAACCTATAATGTATTGTATTTCAACAATACATTAAAAGAATCATATGCCAACATCATTTCAGGGATGCAAAGATGGTTCAACATCTGCCAATCAATGTGATATAATATGTTAACAAAATGAAGGATAAAAATTATATGATCCTCTCAATAGATACAGAGAAAGCATTTGACAAAATTCAATATCCATTTAGGATAAAAACTCTCAGCAGAGTGGTTATAGGGGAAACAAAATAGTAAATGCCATATATGACAAGCCTACATTGAACATCACACTCAATGGTGAAAAGCTGAGAGCTTTTCCTCTAAGATCAGGAACAAGGTAAGGATGCCCATTCTCACCACTTTCATTCAACATAGTACTCGAAGTCCTTCCCAGAGCAATTAGACAAGAAAAAGAAATAAAAGCCACCCAAATTAGAAAGGAAGTAAAACTTACTATTTGCAGATGACACAGATGGAAAATCCTAGACTCCACCAAAATACTGTTAGAACTAATAAATGAATTCAGTAAAGTTAAAGGATATAAAATCAACATACAAAAATCTTTTGCCTTTTTGTACACTAATAGCAAACTATCAGAGAGAGAAATTAAGAAAACAATCCCAATTGTTTTCCAAGGAGTAAATTTAGGAATAAATTTAACCAAGGAAGTCAAAACCTGTACACTGAAAACCATAAGACATTGATGAAAGAAACTGAAAAAGACACACAAATAGAAATATATTCCATCTTCAAGAACTGGAAGAATTAATACTGTTAACATGTCCATACTATCCAAAGCAATCTGCAGATTCAGTGAAATCTCTATCAGAATTCAAAAGCCATTTTTCATAGAAATATATCAAACAATGCTAACATTTGTACAAAATTACAAAAGATCCTGAAAACCAAAAGCAATTTTGAGAACCAAGCTGGAGGCATCATGATTCCTGATTTTAAACTATATTACAAAGCTATAGTAAACAAAACAGTATGGTATTGGCATAAAAACACATAGATCAATGGAACAGAATATAGATCCCAAAATAAACTCATACATATATGGTCTAATTTATGACAAAGGAGCCAAGAGTATAAAATAGGGAAAGGAAAGGATGGTCTCTTCAATAAATGGTCTTGGGAAAACTGGACTACTATCTTATACCATATACAAAAATAAAATCAATTGGGTTAAACACTTAATGTAAAACCTGAAACCATAAATATCCTAGGGCTTAAAAAAAAGGCAATAAGCTCCTTGACATAGGTTTTGGTGATAATAGTCTGAATTTGACATCAAAAGAAAAGCAAAAAGTTTTCAGGAAGATGGCAGGATAGGAGGATCCTAGGCTCACCGCATCCCATGTATATACCTAGATAACACTTAGATCATGAAAACAACCAGAAAATGACCCAGAGACTGGCACAACAGGCTCTCCACAGCTAAATATAGGAAAGAGGCCACAGCAAAGAGGCTAGGAAGGGTAGAGATGCAATCAGGAGACAAACTGACTGGTGGGACTGTCCATGGGAAGGAGGAATGCTGTGGGTGTGGAAAGGGGAGAGTAACAGACCCCACAACAGGTACTGCAGGCATGGGGGACCAGCACTGGGAAGATGAGTCCCCAGAATATTTGGTTTGAAAAGCACAGGGGTCAACTCTGTGAATCCTTACAGTGGGGCTCAACACATGGAACTTTGAAACAGTGGGCTCAGATGTGAAGGCTACAGGAAACTGAGTCCCCAGTTTCCTTAAAAAGGCAGCACAACAGGGGAGCCTGGGTGGCTCAGTTGGTTAAGCTTCTGACTTCGGCTCAGGTCATGATCTTGAGGTTCATGAGTTAGAGTTTGAGTCCTGCATCGGGCTTTGTGCTGACAGCTCAGAACCTGGAGCCTGTTTCAGATTCTGTGTCTCCCTACTTCTGCCCCTCCCCCCCACTCTCTCTCTCTCTCTCAAGAATAAATTAACATTAAAAATTTTTTTTAAAAGACAGCGCAACAAAAAGCCCTGCTGAGATACAGCAGAAAAGGAGCAGTTTGAAAAATGCCTGGGGTATACAGGGAAAAGATTTGTTTCCTAAGCTCAGCGCATGTGCTGGAGGGGCAGGGATTTTTGACAGACTTCTCCAAGAACAAAAGAGTTGGAGGGCCCCATTTCCCACCCAAGCCCTCCAGCCCAGATACACCAACACCTGCAGGAACCAGTGCAGCACTAACACTCTTCATCTATCTTGCTATCTTGCCCTGGCACCTTGCTGGCACTGTGCACCTCCCTTCTTGCCCGATATTCTCCTGTGGCCCCACCCCCTCCAACACACCCTTGGCAGGAGTCCATCCAAAGTGGTGCCCCAAGTACAGCAGTGTGCAAGCAACCCCAACAGGGGCGAGCACCATGTCAAAGTGTCTCCTGCCCCAGGGAGAGGGGAAGAAAACCACACACACCAGTTTAACTTCAGCCCCAGCAGTAGGCTGGGAGCAGACATCTTGACTGACTACAGGCACCGCCCGCCAATGAAAACTTCTCAGGGTACAACACAGAGAGAGCACCCTGCAGTTCAGTGCTCCTGCAGTTCTGGCAAATGTCTGGTCTGACCCAACTCAGGTCCAAGGCAGCCCTGGACTGGCTCACAAAAAACACAGGGACCGAGTCCTGTCCACAAAGGACAAACCGGTTCTGGTGAACACGGTACATTGCACTGCAGGGCACTAAAGGAAGAGAAGGAACTATATCCCACTTTTGTAACACATAGAGAGGCAAAACGAGGAGACAGTGGAATATGTCCTAAATGAAAGAACAGGAAAACAAAAGCATAGCAAGAGCGCTAAAATAAATGGAGATAAGTATTATGTCTGACAGAGAATTTAAAGTAATGGTCATAAAGATACTCACGTGGACTTGAAAAAGGAGTGGAGAACCTCAGTGAGACCCTCAATAAAGAGAGAGAAAACATAAAAAAGAACCAATCAGAGATGAACTTAACTGGAACTAACGATATTCTACATGGAATAAATAGCAGACTAGAGGAATCAGAAGAGCAGACCATCAACCTGGAGGACATAGTAATGAAAAGCAATCAAGCTGAATAGAATAGAGAAAAAAGAACAGTAAAAAATGAAAATAGATTAAGGGAACTCAGTTACATCATCAAGCATAATAACATTTGCATTACAGGGATTCCAGAGAAAGAGGAGACAGAGAAGGGGGCAGATTATTGAAAGAATAATAGCTGAAAACATCCTGAATCTGGGAAAGGCAACAGAATCCAGGTCCAGGAGGCACAGAGAACCCCCAGCAAAATCAACGCAAGAAAGTCCACAACAAGAAACAGAGTAATTAAAATGACAAAAAGCAGCAAAAACAGTTACACACAAGGGAAACCCCATAAGGTCATCAGCTGATTTTTTTAGCAGAATGCTTGCAGGCCAGAAGGGAGTGGCACAATATATTCAAAGTGCTAAAAGTGAAAAACCTACAGCCAAGAATGCTCTATCCAGCAAGGCTATCATTCAGCATAGAAGGAGAGATAAAGAGGTTCCTGGACAAACAAAAGTTAATTTGTCACCACTAAACTAGCCTTACAAGAAATGTTCAAGGGGATTCTTTGAGTGGAAAAAGGAAAGACCATAATCAAGAATAAGAAAAGTATGAAGCATAAAAGTAGTAAAAATAATTATATCTATAAAAATCAGTCAAAGGGGGCACCTGGGTGGCTCAGTCGGTTAAGCGTCTGACTCTTGGTTTCAGCTCAGGTCATAATCTCACAGTTCATGAGTTTGAGCCCTGCATCGGGCTCTGTACTGACGGTGTGGAGCCTGCTTGGGATTCTCTCTGTCCCTTTCTCTCTGCCCTGCTGCTCTGTGTCTCTCTCAAAAAATAAATTAAAAAAAATTTGTTTAAATCAGTCAAGGGATTCACAAAATAAAAGGGTGTAAAGTTTGACATCACATACCTAAACCTGGGAGCAGAGAAGAGTAAAAATTTAGTGATTTTAGAATGGTCTCAAACTCAAACATCAACTTAAAATGCATAGAGGTTACATATAAACCCAAAGTAACCACAATTAAAAAGAACAGTAATACATATGCAAAAATAAAGGGAAAGGAATCCAAGTCTATCACTAAAGAAAGCCAACTTATGAGAAAAGAGAACAAAGGAAGAAACAGAAGAAAGACAAAAATAATCATGAAACAAGTAACAAAATGGCATAAGTACAAATGTATCAATAACAACTTTGAATGTAAATTGACTAAACACTCTAATCAAAAGAGACGTATGGTGATGGAATGGATAAAAAAAAAAAAAAAAAAACACAGGACCCAGCTATATGCTGCCTACAAGAGACTCACTTCAGACCTAAAGACACATGCATATTTTTTAAAAATTTTTTCTTAACATTTATTTATTTTTGAGACAGAGAGGGAGCATGAACAGGGGAGGGTCAGAGAAAGAGGGAGACACAGAATCTGAAACAGGCTCCAGGCTCTAAGCTGTCAGCACAGAGCCCGACGCGGGGCTCGAACCCATGGACCGTGAGATCGTGACCTGAGCCGAAGTCGGACGCTTAACCGACTGAGCCACCCAGGCGACCCAACACATGCATATTCAAAGTGAAGGGATGGAGGGCACCTGGGTGGCTCAGTCAGTTAGGCAACTGACTCTTGATTTTGGCTCAGGTCATGATCTCATGGTTCGTGAGTTCGAGCCCCACATCAGGCTCTGTGCTGACAGCGCGGAGCCTGCTTGGGATTCTCTCTCTCTCTCTCTCTCTCTCTCTCTCTGCCCCTCCCTCACTCTCTCTCTCAAAAATAAACTTTAAAAAAAAAGAAAGTGAAAGGATGGAGAAATATTGATCACGCAGATGGAAGTGAAAAGAAAGCCATGGTATCAATACTTGTATCAGACAAAATAGACATTAAAAACAAAGACTGTAACAAGAGACAAAGATGGGAACTATGTAATTGTAAATGGGGAGAAGCCAACAAGAAGATATAACAACTGTAAATATTTATGCACCCAACATGAAAGCACTCAAATACATAAAGCAGCTAATAGGAAACATAAGGGAAGTAACCAATAGGAATACAATAATGGTAGAGGGCTTTCACATCTCATTACATCAATGGCCAATTCAATCAAACAGAAAATCAACAAGACAATAGTGGTTTTAAATGACACACTGGACCAGATGAATTTAACAGATATATTCAGAACTTTATATCCCAAAACAGGAGAATACATATTCTTTTCAAGTGCACATGGAACATTCTCCAGAACAGATCTCATGTTTGGCCACAACAAAGTCTCACAAATTCAAAAAGATTGAGGTCATACCATGCATCTTTTCTCACCACAACATTATTAAACTTGAAATCAACTATAAGAAAAGAAAGAATCTGGAAAGAAACAAATACATGGAGGTTAAATGACATGCTACTAAACAATGAATGGCTCAAGGAAGAAATCAAAGAGGAAATCACAATATAAATGGTGACAAATGAAAATGAAAACACAATGGTCCAAAGTCTTTGTGATGCAGCAAAAGCCATTCCAACAGGGAAGTTTATTAGCAATACAGGCTTACCTCAAGAAGCATGAAAAATCTCAAACAACCTAATCTTACAGAAAAAAAAAAACACCCAAAGGAGTGGGTGGAACCAGAAAAAAACCCACCCAAAACCAGTAAAAGGAAGGAAATAATAAAGATTGGAGCAGAAATAAATGAAATACAACCTAAAAACCCCCAACAGAACAGATCAATGAAACCAGAAGCTCATTTCTTGAGAAGATTAACAAAATTTATAAACCTTTAGCCAGACTAATCAAAAAAAGAAAAAAAGAGCACTCAAAAGCAAAAATCATGGAGGAGAAATAACAACCAACACCACAGAAAAACAAATAATTAGTAAGAGAATGTTATGAAAAACTATATGCCAACAAATTGGATAGCCTAGAAGAAATGGATACATTCCTAGAAACATGTAACCCTCCTAAAACTGAATCAAGAAGAAATAGAAAATTGGAACAGCCTGATTACCAGCAATGAAATTGAATCAGTAATCAAAAAACTCCCAGGAAACAAGTCCAGAACCAGTTGGCTTCACAGTTGAATCCTATCAAACATTTAAAGAAGAGTTGATACATATTCTTCTCAAAATATTCCAAAAAATATAAGCGGTGGGAAAGCTTCCAAATTCATTCTATGAGGACAGCATTACCCTGATACCTAAACCGGATAAAGACACCACAAAAGAAGAACTATAGGCCAATATCTTTGATGAACAGAGATGCAAAAATTCTCAACGGATTATTAGCAAACCAAAATCCAAGGATACATTAAAAAAAGTATTCACCATGATCAAGTGGGATTTATTTCTGCAATGCAAAGATGGCTCAGTATTCACAAATCAATGTGATACATCAATAAGAGAAAGGATAAAAACCATATGATTATCTCCACAGATCAAGAAAAAGCATTTTGACAAAGTACAACATCCATTCATGATAAAAACCTTCAACAAAGTAGGTTTAGAGGGAACATACTTCAACATTATACAGGCCATATATGAAAATACTGTTTTTCTGTAGTCTAATTTTTTTTTTTAAGTAGGCTTCACGCCTTCAGCATAGAGTCCAATGCGGGGCTTGAACTCATGACCGTGAGATCAAGACCTAAGATGAGATCAAGAGTTGGACGCTTAATCGACTGAGTCCCCCAGGTGCCCCTGGGCCATATATGAAAAACCCACAGCTAACATCATCGTCAATGGTGAAAAACAGAGCTTTTGCCTTAAGATGAGGAGTAAGAGGGGGCGCCTAGGTGGCTCAGTCGGTTAAGTGTCCAACTTCAGCTCAGGTCATGATCTCGGGGTCCGTGAGTTCAAGCCCCGTGTCGGGCTCTGTGCTGACAGCTCAGAGACTGGAGCCTGCTTCCGATTCTGTGTCTCCTTCTCTTTCTGCGCCCCGCCCCCCCAGCTCATGCTGTATCTCTCTCTCTCAAAATAAATAAACATTAAAAAAATTTTTTTTTAAAAGATCAGGAATAAGAGAAGTATGTCCACTATCACCACTTTTATTCAACATATACTACTGGAAGTCCTAGCCACAGCAATCAGACAACAAAAAGAAATAAAAGACATCCAAAATTCTCACTATTTGCAGATGACATGATACTATATATAGAAAATCCCAGGGGCGTCTAGGTGGCTCAGTCAGTTGAGCATCTGACTTTAGCTCAGGTCATGATCTCATGGTTTGTGGGTTTGAGCCCCACATCGGGCTCTGTGCTGACAGCTCAGAGCCTAAAGCCTGGAGCCTGCTTCAGATTCTGTGTCTCCTTCTCTCTCTGCCCCTCTCCCGCTCACGCTCTTTCTCTCTCAAAAATAAATAAACATTAAAAAAGAGGCAGAAAAGAAAAGTAAGTTCCAATCCTCTAAGTTGGCCCTTGGGAAGAGCTTCAGGAATGTGGCCCTCAACCATGTGCCCGGAGGTCACATCAGGAACAGCAATGGCAATAGGGAACATGAAAGTAATGTAAGATGAATCTGGCTAAATAGGGAAAGAAAATTTAAACTCCTGAGTCATTACAACACCAAGCATTTTACTACAATACCACTGCACTGAAACAACTCTCTATAAGGTAACAGAATTGGTAAAAAGTATAAAAATACATAGATTTATTACTGTAACTGAACCACCTATCTCAATCAAACCTTTCCTTGAAAGCTCTGGTTAAAATGCCAATGTAAATATGTCATGGGGGTCACACATGAGGACCTTGATACCAAATACCTTGTCCAACCGAGACAGGCAAACTGAAGGACTCTATAAAAATCTGCTTTTTGCTCCTCTTCCTGCTTCCATTCTTGCTATTCTTGCACCCCCGCTTTACACATATGTTATAATGCAAATAGTGTATGTCCTCCTCCTAAGGGACAAGAAATTAATGACTTCTTTCGAACAGATAACATTTAAGGAAGGACCAGGTGAGAATGACCAGAGGAAGCCATCATAGGCATATTCCAGACCACCAGCGCTAGATATCTCGATGTCAAGATCTCCTGGCTCCAAAGACTAACACCTGGGCCCTCGTCTTTGTTCTGACCGGTTCCTGGATGCCTGAGAGGGCACGTGCACCAGACCACGATCCTCAGTATAAGCCCCAGACCCGGAACAAAGATGGGACACTCTCTCCTTTCCTTTCTGAGTCTCCCAGACGCTCTGTACCTACACGCTTTCTATACCTTCAGTAAACTTCACTTTCACCTCCTGCTGGCTCCTACTTAATTTCTCTCTTGTGTGCAGACTGGGACCCGATTGGCTGGTCCTAAGGGATGCCCTCTCTGGGTCCTTGGATCCTGCCTGCTGGCATCACAACTATTTCATCAGTAATTTAGCAAGTATCTGAAAGGATGAGATAGACTCAGACAAGGGTCAGCAAACAGTTTTTGGTAAAGGGCCAGATAGTAAATATTTTGGGCTTCACGGGGCTGGATGGTCTCTGTCCTAACTACACAGCTATGCCACTGGAATGCAAAAGCAGCCATAGACAATGCACAAATGAATGAGGGTGGTGGTGTTCCAATCAAATTTCACTCGCAAAAGCCATAGTTTGCCAACGTAGAGGAAAAGCAAGTTGTCCGGCTTATTCATTTTTCTATGAAACTAAGGAGTCAGGAAATGTATGCTTATGTAATGTAGCCTGCAAGGCCAGCTTCCCACACAGTGGAGCCATGTAGGCTGGTGATCCCTGAGAGCAAGTCCCTAGCTGGGACAAAAGGTTACAAAGATGGAAGTAAGGTGGTAGGGATTGGGAATAAAGATGTAATGAGTTGAGTTCCTGTCAAAGGAGCCTAAAACATTTTGCACGATTCTTCAGAGTTTACATGAAGCCCTAAAAGTACACGGGGGAAAAGGAAGAAAGACTTATCATTATCATTGCATTAATGCTGATATGAGACGTAAAATTGTAGCTTTTGATTAAACCAAGATTGTTTGAAATACTTAGTCTTATTCACTGTAATAGATGAAATTAAAAAACAAAAACAGAATGCCCTTTGTAGCAACGTGGATGGAACTGGAGAGTGTGATGCTAAGTGAAATAAGCCATACAGAGAAAGACAGATACCATATGGTTTCACTCTTATGTGGATCCTGAGAAACTTAACAGAAACCCATGGGGGAGGGGAAGGAGAAAAAAAAAAAAAGAAGTTAGAGTGGGAGAGAGCCAAAGCGTAAGAGACTCTAAAAAACTGAGAACAAACTGAGGGTTGATGGGGGTGGGAGGGAGGGGAGGGTGGGTGATAGGTATTGAGGAGGGCACCTTTTGGGATGAGCACTGGGTATTGTATGGAAACCATTTTGACAATAAACTTCATATATTGAAAAAAAAATAAAAATAAATAAAATGAAAACAAAAACAAAAACAAAAACAAAAACGTGAAGCACCATTGTCCATGACCCAGCATAACATTCTGCCTCTTTAGCATTCAGTCAGGTTGGCCATTCTTGTTGCATAGCAGCTTCTGGACAACATCTAGCAAGATCTACTTCTATCCTTTTCTGTTTCTGGTTTTTGGTTTGTTTGTTTGTTTGTTTTCAGAAGACCCTGCTTGCCTCATTTTGTAGCTACAAAATTTACATCACGGAGAAAGGCACATTGCTAGAAAAGTGTACCTCAAACTTTCAGTTGCTTAGGAATCACCTGGAGGTCTTGTTAAAATGTAGATTAGACCCAGTAGGTCTGCGATGGCGGAGAATTTGTATCTCTAACAAGCTCCCAAGCGATGCGGATGCTGCTGGTCCACAGACCACACTTTGAGAACCACTGTTCTTAAAGAGAGCCATCATTCTCTGAGGAACTCTAAGAGACTTGGGGAAGCTCCCTGGAGCAGGATCTGGGGCCTGAGGGCTCCTGGACTCCCCTCATTCCTTTTGGGCAAACAACTGAATGATGGCCTCCAGCATAGGCATATCCTGGACAGGTTCAACAAAGACAACTATTCTGGATGGCAGGTGAATGAGGCTTACTAGCGAAGACAAACCTTTTTAGTTGGAAAACAAGTGGGTTAGCTCTGGGAGTCCAGGTTAAGCAGGTTATGCCCCAGACCCAGAAATGAATGGAGATAGCTCAAAAGTGCCAGTTCCTGAAGTTCGTGGTAACTAGATGAGGCAATGAATCTGGCCTTTGCTTTTAATGAAATCACTGAGCCCTTCCTGTGAGAGGTCTCCCCCTCACCTTTGCCCTGCTGCAAGGACTCACCTGCAGCATTCCCAACTGCAGCCTGTATAGAAGGTTCCGGGCTGTGGGTGTGGACACAATGAGGAGTCTCCTTTTCTCATAAAACTGGTCCAGAAGTGCCGCTGCTGTTCTGACACCCACGTTGACGTTCATGGCTGGAATGAGAAATGGCCAGATGCGTGAGAAAGTCTCTGCTTGCTCTGGCTCAACCTAGCCTGTGATAACCTACAGAAGTGTATGCATCAAGAAGTAAACCCCAAGATAAAATTTCACCTGTAAGTGGTTCATGTGGGAGATGGTCCCAAGAAGCACGGGGTTGGGGAATGGGGAAGTATATCAGTTTTTTTCTTACTGTTATCCCAGAGCACCATAACTGTAGGGGCTTAACCCACCAAATTCTCCTCCAGTCCTGGCAATCAGGAGTTTAAAATCAGTTTCACTGGGCTAAAGTCAAAGGGTTGCCAGGCCTGCATTCCCCCCGGTGCTCTAGGGAAGAACCTGTATCCTTGCCTTTCCCAGCATCTAGAGGCCACCTTCATTTCCAGGCTCATGGCCGTTCTTGCATCTTGGAAGTCAGCAGCGTGCTATCTTCACCTCTTTCTCCTCTCCACCTTCTGCTTCCATCGTTTTCTCTGCCTCCCCCTTATAAGGACCCTTGTGACTACATTGGGCCCACCTGGAAAATCCAAGCTACCCTCCCCATCTCAAAATCCTTGATTACCTCTGCAAAGTTCCCTTTATATTCACAGGTCCTAGGTAATATATTTGGGTAATATATTATTCAGGTAATAGATGCAGGTAATATATTATTACAGGTAATATAGTCACAGATTCTAGGGATTAGGCTGTGGAACATCTTTGGAGGATGGGCATTACTCTCCCTGCCTCAGGAAGTTATTTGTACCTTAACGTATGAAACTGAAGAACACTGGGAATTTAGCTGATGGTCTACATGTGTCTCTCTCTCACCCAACTCTGAATGGCTGGGGTTTAAAAGGAAGCATAAAGATGAGAAAGTACCAGGAAATGCGGGGTGGGGGGGAGAAGTGGAGTATATAAATAAAAGATATGCCCAGAATCTTCTGGCTAGTCCAAATTTCACACCATTATCATTACCCAGCTCAATCTGTGTTCCTCGGTAATAAGAGCGGACATGCATTGAGCCCTTACCCTGTGACAGGCACTGCTCTAGTCCACTGTTCAATGGATGACCTCATTTACTCCTTACGACAACTCAAGTAGTAGGTAAGGTATGGTCTTCCTCATTTGACCTGAGGAGGAAACATCCTGAATGCCCACGGTCTGTGTGACTTTCAAGCCAGCACTGCAAAGCAGGCATTACACTGTCCATACGCAGTAGTATCCTGGCTTTGCCAAAAAAAGACCCTCACATTTGTAGAAGGGAAGGCTAAGGGTACCTAAAGCGGACTTTGCTAATTTGCAAAGTCACTAATGGCGGGCCCTGGGTTCCCACCTCCAGCTTCTTCCTTAGAGGGCATGAGAGAGAAATCAGGAGACGGACAGAGGCAAAGGAGGAAGGTGGATGAGATGAGCTGCCCCAGATTCAGGGACCATTTTCCCTCCTCAGATAAAGAGGGATGGCGCTGAACCCTTCAAAGTGTACAGAATGAAGTCCTCGCTCCCTGTACTGGAATCCAGAACCCAAGGGTCTTCGGGTTCTGCCGCTGGCTGGGTAGAGGGCTGTATTCATACCTGCACAGGTGGGCTCCGTGCCAGACCAGGCCAGGTTGGACTGACAGACTCGGGCAGGACTACCCTGTAGCTCATAGCCACCGATGCAGGAGAACTCACAGGTGGCCCCGTAATTATCGCCATCGCTGGAGCACTTCATGTAACCGTTCTCTGGGGCGTTGAGTTTGCCACAGCGGCGGACTGTAGGGACACAAGGCCAGAGGAGGCTCAGTGCTGAGCTACCCTCCACAGAGTAACCAGGGAAGGCAGCAGTCTTGCAGTCAAGCTTCTCTACTGGCCTGTGAATGAGTGAGGGGGCACATATGACTATCTGGCCAGTGGGTGGGCCTTGGAATGTTTACCATTCATACCAATGAGACCACTGAGATCAACTGGTTTAGTCCCTGTGCTGTACATGAGGAGGTTGAACCCAAAAGAAAAAAGAATAAAGAATACAGATGGTTAGGAATTAGCTGCCCAAGCCATGAGGCATAAAATAAATCTTAAAAATATTTTTTTCAGGGAGAACAAAGGTTCTGGAACACCAAGAACATGGACTCCTGATGGCCCAAGGTAGGGGGCTCCTAACCTCCTTTATAGAAGGACTTAGAGGCTTTAGGTGGTCACTCAAGCCCGGGGATGAAAAAGTCATCAAAATAAGATTCTTCTGGGACAGCCAGCTGTGGGCTCATGCGAGACTGGCTTACTGCTCCCTCAGACCTCATAAATAATCTGCCAGCACTGAACCTCATCCAGAGTTGTATTCTGAAATTCAGCCATTAAGATGGCCCACTTCCCCTAGCCTCATCATCAGAGGCTAATCCAAAGCTGGCAAGTATCTCTATGGCAGCAGGAGTTCATAAAGGGTTCTTGCCTGAGGGCCTACTTCCCTTTGCTCCTGTAAAGAGAGGAAAAAGCCAATAAGCAGTATTCTTACCTCTTACTTTAACTCGAAATTTGCAAACACCCTTGTTCTCAGCTCTGTCATAGACTGTGTACTGGATCTTGTGGTCTCCTTCTGGAAAATTTGAGCCTGGTGGGAGGCCTTTTAGAATAACACTTAAAGAAGGGGAAAAAAAACAGAAACACCAAAGATGATCATTAAGGGCCTAACAACAACTAGGCCATTGTGGGCCTAAGGATCAATGATGATCATTACGAGCACGTGTTCAGCACCCACTCTGCCCTGGATGTGGAGATACTGAGGGAGAGCCATTAGGCCAATCTGACTAGAACAAAGATTTCTTGAAGAACAGAACTTCCTGAGCTTTATTCTGCTTTGGAAGAGCAGTTTGAGACCAGAACAAGGAAGTCGCCAATTCCTGGCAAATTTAGATTCATTTTTCTCACTGGGAGGTAGAACAGATGATGGGGCATGCTGAGAACCCAGGGCCCAAGTCTTCTTCCAGGCCCACCTTTGTTCCAGGGGGACCCTTAACTGCCTCACTCTGGAGAGGGTGAGGGAATTTTCTGTGAGGAAAATCATTTGAGGGTATAGTCCAAGTAGTCATTGGAAATTTGGGCCTGCAGGGGGGTGCTAGAATTGTCTCTTTTTTTGCTATCTGGCCTAGTGGAGAGCTTCCCTGAGCAAAAGGCAACTTTATTGTGATTCCTTGATTATCCCGGTGTAGTAATAATAATAAGTTCTTTGTACTTACATAAACCTTATATACATATTTTAGGCACAGTTCCAGGCATTTTACACATATTAAACCTCACAACAACCTTATGAGATAGGTATTATTATCTCCATTTCACAGATGAGGAAACTGAGGCATCAAAAGTTTAGGGAACTCACCCAAGATCACATAACTAGGGCGACTGTAGTAGCTTTCTTCTTGGCTGTCTGAGGAGAATACCAATAAGTGCGGCATGATCACATGCCAGGTTGGTTGGTTTTCCAACACATGGTTCATTGGCCTTCTCTCTACAGTTCTCAGCAGTGATGAGAATATTTGCTAATAATGAATATGTGAAATTATCATTGTCACTACTGAAGAGAGCCTCCCAGAGAGGCGGACAGGGGGTCTGTCCATAAGGTGTGAACTGAAGGGTCTTAGGAAAGTGCCAGAAATCCCACCATTAGAAATGTATCACTTTGGGTCTTAGATGCTCAAAGGTCCTCAGGAAGCACAATTCAAATGCACATAAACCTGAGAGCAGGGCGCCTGGGTAGCTCAGTGAGTTAAGCATCTGACTCTTGATTTCAGCTCAAGCCATGATCTCACGGTTCCTGGGATCAAGCCCCACATCAGGCTCTATGCTGACAGTGCGGAGCCTGCTTGGGATTCTCTCTCTGCCCCTCCCCTGTGTGTTCTCTCTCGTTATCATTCTCGTTCTCTCTCTCTCTCTCTCTCTCTCAATAAACATTTAAAAAAACCTGAGAGGAATCATACTTCAAATATGAGTGGCCGCTAACCTCTTGGAGACTCTATTTCATCTGCGACATGAAAATAACCATCACCAGGAGTCAATAAGTGAATTCACAGGAAACACTTGTTTCCGAGCTTAGGGGTGAAGACTGAACATCTTCCCAGTAGATGTTCTCTCATTGCCCATAATTGCTTAAGATATTTCCTCTTGCGCAGTGAGCCTGATAGGATTCTAGCAAGGCTTTCCCCGCCGTGTAGCTCATAAGGCAGTAAGTCAGAGGTATCCTTTGTCCGCAGATGGAAACTCAAGTAGGGAGGTCTGACAGGGCCATGAACTTTAAGGCACAGATGTGAACGTGCTGACATGAAGTAGTGGCATCCAGGGAACAAGAAGACCAATCAGACAGCTGCAGGGGGACAGGCCCAGGTGCTAGACTAGAACAACATGTAGCTGAACTTTCCCAAAGGGAACCATACATTTGAAAAAGCATTCTGGATGTATGTCAAACTACTACTACAGTTGGTCCCGGAGAATGGGGTTGGGGTGGGGAAGAAAGCTGAAGACCCTTCCTCTGGTTTTATAAACTTCTTCTGTAAGTCTTTAATGTAGTCACAAGTTGATTTTTATTTTTTTTAATGTTTGAAAATTAATTATTTAGAGACACAGAAAGAAAGTCAGAGGGGGCAGAGAGAGGGAGAGAGAGAGAATCCCAAGCAGGATCTGCACTCTCAATGTGGAGCCCAACGTAGGGCTCAAACTCACAAAGTGCGAGATCATGACCTGAGCCGAAACCAAGAGTCGGATGCTTAACCGACTGAGCTGCCCAGGCGCCTCTATTTTTTATTTTTTTTTAAGTTCATTTATTTTTGAGAGATAGAGCACAGAGAGGAGCAGAGGGAGAGGGATATAGAGAATCCCAAGCAGGTTCTGCGCTGTCAGCACAGAGCCCGACGGCAGGCTCTATCTCAAGAACGTGAGATCATGACCTGAGCTGAAATCAAGAGTCGGATGCTCAAATGACTAAGCCATCCAGGCTCCCCATTGTGGTCACAAGTTTAAAAAAATTTAACTAGAAGTCAAAGTTTTGAAAGGAGCAGTTGCCAAAAACCAAGGGATAGAAAGTTCCGCACTAAACCATACTCACAGAGCACAAGGGGAGGGGGGCAGCGTCTGGCTCTACCTGGGACACACGGAGGCTTATCAGGGAGGCGGGTGATGGCTTAGTGAGGCCTAAGGGCTTCGGTAGGAGCCCCGTGGGTAGGCAACGGGGGTAATTTTATCCCAGAGTTAACCAGCTAGCGTCCTCTTTCTCCTCCCATCCCTCTTCTTCCCTTCTTCCCTTTCCTTTGACGGATATTTACCGAGTACCAACTCTGTGCTAGGCCTGTTTCTGGGCATTAGGGATATGGCAGTAAACATGCTATCGTGGAGACAGGCGATAAACAAATACATAAGTAAAATATACAGTATGGCAGGTGCTGAAGACGACTACGGAGAAAAATAGCGCATGAATGAGGAATTGCTAAAGGAGTGCTCTGAAAGCATAAATGGACCAGCAGAGATACACTTCCCCACTCTAGGCAGTAAACGTCTCTCATAAAAGAAGCAACATCCTTCCCACTGCCAAAGGTGCACTTACTCAGTTAGAATGCCATCTGCCGTGTCTCTGCCCTCCGGCGTCTCCCAGGACACCCGGACTGTCAGCTTATTGGGTTCAGCAATGCGTTCCTTCACACTTGGGCACTTGATTCTAGGAGGTTCTATATCTGAAAACAGAACCACAGTACAGTCACCATCACGAAGAAATATCTCGTCGGCTTGGGGTGCAACAACCAGCATTTGACCTGCCGGTAGCTCCACGTGCTCCCCATTTTCAAAGAGTCTGTTCACCCCTCTGTATTTCTCTTCCCTGCATTCATCTTGCCTCTTCTCTCCTGCTGAGCTTTGAAGACTGCTTGAGAACTCACAGGGCCAGACCCGCAATCAACTGGTCTTGCAAGGTGTCTTCTAGCATAATTGATCAGCTACGGCAACTTCTCCCCACGCTTCCAGACTCTGCTTACTGACTTCACAACATTGCAGCCACCCAGCTAGAACTCATTCAGCCATAGGGAGTCCTTCCTGCTTTAAGGACAGCATGACAGAACATCAGAAGGGGCACCTTAGCTGTCTTCTAGTTCAATGCAGTTCAAGGCAACACATCTCTAGTGAGCGACTGCCTTACTCAAGGCACCATTCCAGCTGCTAGGTTTAGGGATGCACAAAGGCAAGGGAATTACGTGCTTCTCAAGAGTTTACAGTCTACTGGGGGGATTATTGTCACCATACATAAAATAGGACACGAGGTAGAAAATGGTACCGCCCACGGTGAGGCAGAAGCAAATGGTACAGAGGCTTAAAGAAACGACCCAATGCTCTATTTTACAAGTGTGGAAACTGAGGTTTAGAGAGCTTAAGTGATTTATTTAAGGCCAGGCGTGTAAACAGTGACAGTGTGAGTTATAACTGAAGTCCAAGCACTTCCTCCTAGAACAAGCCCTCTCTCCTCTGGCTAAGTCCACTCCCCACTCCTCAATAGCTTACAACAAACAATGGTCTGCACTGTGCTCTCCAACTACCACTGGACGACACCCATGGTTTTGTGTTTCGGGAAAGCAGTTTTTACCTTGCCTCTGGCCCTCCAAAGGCCTCCTGAATTTGCCCAGGTAGTTTCTCTACCTGGGAACAGAATTTCTGCTCCCTCAGTATCAAGGATGGGTTGATAATGAGGGTTAGAAATAAATGAGATGTCAATCCTCGCTGGGTTGGGTTTCATTTTGTCGTAGCTAAAGTGAAATCACAAGAAGGGGGAATTCAAACTTTCGAAAATTCCGTTTGATGATTCTGAACAGGTAGAGAAAATATTTAAAGACAGCCTGGCAAGTTACAACATTTAGATGTGCATTGCTTTAGACATCAACTGATAATTATTTAAATGCCGCTATGCTACAACCTGAATGAAAATTAAATGTCATTTCATTCTGAGTCAGAAACATCCTTGAGAGACTAAAGCACCACGTAAAGTCTTAATATGCTTTCTCTGGTCTTTTTTTTAATGTTTATTTATTTTTGAGGGAGAGACAGAGAGACAGAGCATGAGCAGAGGAGGAGCAGGGAGAGGGAGACACAGAATCTGAAGCCGGCTCCAGGCTCTGAGCTGTCAGCACAAAGCCCGACGCGGGGTTTGAATCCACGAACCTTGAGATCATGATCTGAGCCGAAGTCGGATGCTCAACTGACTGAGCCACCCAGGCATCCCTCCTTCTATGTCTTTTCTAATAACTTCTCATTTTATTTAGGGCAAGAAGTTATGAATAACTTGGTAAACAACTTCGCCTTCGGCTATGCAAATTCATATGCCTCCCATGTCATGCTTCAATGGAGTGTGAATTTACAAACCTTAATACGCTAATCCTAAATTGAATAATTACCATATTTTACTGCGTCTAAGTTACAATCAATTTTGAGATGCATTCCAATTTCAGGGATATTAAAATGTAAACAAATATGCTTCCTAAAATTGATAAAGTATATACATGTTCTGATAAAATGGAAGCTGCTTTAAATGCATTTGAGGTGCCTATTTTCATTTGCTAAGTTTTTAAAAATAATCCTTTTAAGTTCTGTTATGATAGATGATAGAAGACATACATTTATAATTGAGATGAACATTTCACAGCTTTGGGGGAATCCCAAAGATGAGTATACAGTACCTGCCCCCTGCTGGTCAAATCTAGCTGGCAATCTCATCCTAGAAAGTATGTATTTTTTTAGGGGCACTTGGGTGGCTCAGTCGGCTGAGCGGCCAACTTCGGCTCAGATCGTGATCTCCCAGTTCATGAGTTTGAGCCCCACAATGGGCTCTGTGCTGACGGCTCAGAGCCTGGAACCTGCTTCGGATTCTGTGTCTCCCTCTCTCTGCCCCTCCCCCGTTCATGCTCGCTCGCTCTCTCTCTCAAAAATAAATAAACATTAAAAAAATTTTTTTAATAAATAAAAAAGAAAGTATATACATTTTTTGTTAATTTAAAGCAAAAAAGGATGGGCTGAGAAAAGGAGATAGATTTCAATGCAAAATTATACAGTGTTTCCTTATTTTCTTGGGGTGACATTGTCAGAGTGAAGAGATACATTTAGCCTCTGTGTCACGGAAAGTAAACATCTGGAAGACATGCTGGGTTTTCTGTATTTAACCATTCGTACCGCCATTGTGAGCAAATGTGCTCTAAATTAGATTATCTGGGTGAAGGCTCTCAGAGCTTTCCAGAGCCAGCTTATGTCCGGGCTAACAGTGATTAGCTGAAACTGGCCTAGTTTTTCAGAAGCAGTGCTCTTCCAAACTAGAAACAAGAAAAAAATTAATCATTAAAAATAACAGCGAATGTTTACGGAACCAACCTACCTGCCCACCCCATGCATTATGTCACTGACTTCTCATGGCCACCCACCAGACTGAGTATTGTTGTTAACATCCCCATTTATATACCAGGAAGTATTTCCTCTCTTGTGGAATTTCTCAATGGTCTGGGATTTTCAGACATGATCACATATTTTTTAATTATCTTAATAAGCCAAACACGTCTGGGTGTCTGCCTGCTGCTGACCCGGTAATTTCCTCCCAAGACATACATTCTTTTGGGGTCGCCTGGTACAGCTTCGCCATCGATCCCTGAAGAGCAGATTCTGCTGCACCCTCAAGCATGCTGCCCTCATATTCAGCTGAGGAGACCAGCTAGCCTGCCTTTCAGCAGATGTTCCAGAAACCTAAGCCTATGATTACACAGCCATGGCCCTCATGGTTTCTAGAAGCGATCACAAATTTCCATGAATGAACACAGTTACTGTAGAAACATAATTGCAATTCCCTGTTGAGTCAGGATGACCGCAGAGCCAGTTACTGTGTGGAAGCCCTAAAACTTCTGGGAGAACCCAGGCCATGCACAGGAGACATCTGACCAACTGTTCCCCTTCTCAGGGCTCTAGCTGCCCCTCTGCATATAAAATATCAGAAACAAATATATTTCACTGTATCACCTACTATTTATTGGAGAAGCTTGGGAATCCTTAACACGTCTAACCAGGTAGGTGGTGGAAATAAGAAAGAGGTTCAAAAGGACAGTGTCCTGGCCAGCAGGTCACTTTTTTCCAAGAGGGAAAAAAAAAAACCCTTTTAAACTGAGGCTGTAAAGTAACTGCATCCTCAAATGTTTCCTTAAATAGTGTTTCCCACCGGAGAGCCATGTTTGAAGATGGCGTATGATTAACGGGCGCTTCAGAGCATGGCAATACCTTTATCGGAGACTGCAGGACCTGAGGTGGAGTCCCCTCTTTCTGCCTCATTCTAAGGCAAGATGATAGTCTTAACCCAAGTAAAAGGTTGCCACTGCTCCACACAGAAACAGACTCTTCACTGTCCCTTTCCCGACTTCCTACGTACAAATTGGCTTTCAACCTGCTGCTTCTCTCACCATGAAGTTTATTTATTTATTTATTGGGGGGGGGCAGCAAGAGGGGGAGAGATAGAGAATCCCAAGCAGGCTCTGGGATGTCGCTGTCAGTGCAGAGCCCCATGTGGGGCTCGATCCCAGGAACTGTGAGATGGTGACCTGTGCCAAAAGCAAGAGTCAGGCGCTTAACAGACTGAAGCACCGAGGCACCCCACTTCTCTCACCTCTTTTATCCCCTGATCTTTCACACCAACTTCCTCTCACTCTCTACAGTCAGTGTGGCTGGGACTGGTTAGTTACCTACTCTCTGATCCCCTTTTTTGTAGTCAAAGAAGTCTGCCTGGGCCTTTGGCCTTCTAGAAGAAAGACTACATTTCCCAGCTTCCTTTGAAGTTAGGCGTGGTCATGTGATGGGCTCCACCAATGGGCTGTGAGGAAAAGTGACCTGTGCAACTTCTGGGTTGTGCTTTTAAAAAGGGTGGGAAGAGCGCACCTTTCCCTTTTTCCTCCCTCCTCTACCCTGGTTTGAATGTGGATATATGGTGGGGGAGCTATAGCAGCCATCTTAGACCGAAGAACAAGTGAGGAGGAGTTGGGCCTCGGACACTGCCCAAGGCTGCTTAAGCATAAACGTTTATAGGAGAATAGAACCTGTATCTCATTTAAAGCATTATGATTTTAGCTTTGTTAATAGTGGCCGAACAGGTATATAAGCAATCACACCTGGTTTTTTTTTTCAAACTTCTTCATCTTGTATGGCATCTTCCAAGATGTATTTAATTAATGATTTCTAAGCACTTTTTTTTCAAACAAAGAATATTGTGGTGAATTTCTGGCAAAGATGGCTACTCATAATCCCCTTATATATATTCAGCACCTCCTACCAAGAGGTAGAGTCTATTTCCCCTCCCTCTGAATCTGCACCAGCCTTGTGACTCACTTTGACTAAGAGAATGTAAGGGAAGTAAATCTATACCAGTCCCAAGTCTGGGCCCTTAACAGAGTCTGGCACCTTCTACTTTTGCTATCTTGGGAACCAGCTGCCATGTAAGGGTCTAATTATCTGACTGGAGAGGCCATGTGGAGAGGACAAGAAATTATGAAGAGAGAGAGACAGACAGACACACTCAGCCAAACCCCAGCCAGCACAGCCAATTGAGGTTCCAAACACGTGAGTGAAGCCATCTTGGATCCTTTGTCCCCAGTCACCTCAGCTATTACAATGTCAAACAGAGATGAGCTGTCTCCACTGAGTCCTGCCCAAATCCCCAACCCAAACAACCAGAAGCAATAACATGGTCGTTTGAAGCCACTGAATTTTGGGTTGTCCGTTGTGCAGGAATAGATTACTGATACAAATATAAAACAGTTTGAGGCTGGTGACAGAGGAAGGAAGTGGCCACTACATGGGGCACAGGAGGAGAGTAATTCCCAAAGGCAGAACAAACCTGGACTCTGCAAACTTGCCCGACTGTTTGCTTTCCCCAGCTTTAGTATAATATAATCCTTGTGGATGTGTCTCAGAGGTGGTTCTGTTTTTTTGCTATCATATAAAGTATCAGAAAATTTTCCCCAGTGGACGCAAGAGGCAAGAAATGGAGGCAGTGAATTCCACAATTAAAAGTCACCATCTTCAGGGCACTTGGGTGGCTCAGTTGGTTGGGCGTCCGACTTCGGCTCAGGTCATGATCTCACAGCTCTTGGGTTCGAGCTCCGCATCGGGCTCTGTGCTGACAGCTCAGAGCCCGGGGAGTCTGCTTCGGATTCTGTGTCTCCCTCTCTCTCTGCTCCTCCCCTGCTCGCTCACACACTCTCTCTCTCTCTCTCTCTCTCAAAAATAAACAAACATTAAAAAATTTTTTTTTAATTTAAAAAAAGTCACCATCTTCACCAGAAAGATGCCCAACTGAAAATTCATTGGTGATGTATTTATATTATACAAGGTCACTATGAGTTTACCTGTTGAGGCCAGGTAAAAATGTGGATCAGTATCTCAATCCAATGAGTCGTTTCAAAGCTAAACTAGCTTCCTGAAGGTTTGCCAAAGGATGTGTGCTTGTCAACCCAGGAAAAATGTAGCATAATTTAAGATCACTGATAACGATGCACTGACACATTTATTCTTAGCCCCATAATGTGTGTATCTTCAACTGATTCTCTGGAAGTAAGGCAGGGCAGTCCATCGAATGTCCCTGTGGGTCAGTGGGTAAGCCCAGCTGTCAGAGAGCTGAGAAGCCACAAAAGCAATCCATCAATGTGCATATCTGAAATCTCAGAGATGATATTTTATTCCAGAATTTCGTGTGTGCTAAGTCTCAATCTATTCTACTCTGCGGGAAATACAAAACAAGCAGAGAGCAATTCCAAAAATCAAGTTGGTTTGTACACTGTCCTTTGTTAAAACAACTAAATGGGGGCTCTCTGCATGTCAAAAGGTATCGGCTGGGTCTTCATTATCGGTGATTTTTAATTTTCTTTAATGTTTATCTCTTCCTCTTTTTGCCCAGGGAAAAGTGTTGGTCTCAGGGAGAAATCACACATCAACTCAAAATCTGGCATCTAGATGAGGGCTTGCTTGTAATTCTAACTGTCCATTGTTCTATCTAAATGCCAATGTAACCAAAAATAACTAAAAATGGAAAGAAAGAAAAAAAATCCCCTAAAAACAATAGTTGTTTAATTTCAAGGTTTTTTTCATATATCTATGTATCTAGATACAGATATAGATCAATGGAAGTTGTGGCTCTTTAGTTTAACCCTCCTGCAATTGCAGCAGGATTTTTCTCCTGCATTGACTTCTTTCTCTCCATATCTGTTTTGGAAATAACCATGGACTTGAGTCCACTGCCAGAGTGCGGTCTGCCTAAGAGAATTAATTTTAACTCATGGTACTTTCAAATTAGCCAGACCACAGAACTGACCACCTCAGAGTCAAAAGCCTGGCCAGTGTTCTCTCCTCCCTCCAGGTCTGGAGGAGAGCTGGGACCATTTTCTCAGCACTCAGCAAAGCTCTGGCCAAGACGCGCTGCTGGAAGTTGTGCGGAAATTTGGGAACTACTCAGCCACCATGGGTCAGCATCTAAAAGAGGCTGAGGCTCTGAGCTATGCTCAAGGACCCTCTACACATGAACAAAGTTATTAAACTAATTTAATACATTTAAAGCCAACAGAGTCCATGACATCCCTGGAGTAAAAGTCACTGGGGACAAACTCCAGCTTCTCTGTCACCAAAATTAACGAAAGAAGTGCCTGCTGGCTTTGTATGTCTCTTTTTCCTGGGAGCTCTATGCTCTCCTGTGGCTCACTGGTCCCCTTTTCGCCTCTCCCACCTCATTGTATGCACAATATCCCTTCCCCACCCAGGATGCCTGAACCTTGCCCTGGCAAACTCTAAGATAAATTCCCTGCAACTGGGGTTCATTTCTTAGTCCTTTCTCTCTCCCTCTGGGAAGGTTCCAGCCCCATCTGGTCCAGCTTAAGCCATGCCTGTTGCTTTTTGAGAACAATCAGCATTTTCTTTCCATTGTTGCACACGATCTGGACACCTGAACAGTGTGATCCCTAGAGAACTCATCGCCAATGCTTGCTTAGCAGAAAGATTTTCAAACATCTCCTTTCCTCCCATCACCTCTGTCCTTTCCGACATGAGGGAGCAGAGATTTAAAATCTGGGTGGCTGTTCTGAAGAGCTAGCTTGCACATAGCAAGTCACAGGGGAGATACTGAAAACAACATCTGTGAGAGGTCCTGCTGACTCGACCGCCTGGCCTTAGGTCATGTCCTTCAAGAGGTGTGTGTCCTCAGCACCACTCTACCTGCATCGGTTGACCAGGACTGCTCTGCCATCTTCTCACCGAGAACTACTGTGACTCAGGGGGAGAAGTCCAAACCCTCGGAGAAAAGTTGCTGAACCAAATATCCCGTTGCTACTCAGTTTTTCTGTAATCTCCCTTTTACCACCTGGACTGAAGGTCTCAAAATTCTATCTCCCAGACTCTTTTTGCCTGCTGGGTGCCAGGTAAGTTTGCAAACAGGAGGCACCTGTCAGAGAACAGAACGCAAGGAGAAGGCAGAGCTTCAGGGAGGGTTTCCTGGACTCCCGAACTAGCGGCAGGAGTGCGGGCTCCTGATTTCACCCTCATCGACGATGGCGTCAGTTCCAGAAATGTCAGCAATAAGGCCAGGCTTATGAACTTTGGGTGACAGCACCGTGGCACTATTTGCTCCTCCAGCTCTTTTTATATTTTTTAACCAATTCCCTGTGTTAAATTCTCCTCCATGTGAAATACCTAGCATGGTTTCTGTTTTCCCAACTACTGACCACTACGAACTCCTACCTAAAACATAGAAAAAGAGAAGCCTAGAATCAATCTGAGTCTGTTATCTGAGTTTATTTGGACCTGTTGCTCTCGGCAAACGGATACAAGGTATGGTCCAGGCTGTGACTCTGACCTAGGAGGGTTCATATCACATCTTGGGCAAGATCCCTTGGCTATAGCTCAGTACCCACAGAACTGAAGAGCGAGAATGGCTGCCAGGGAAGACCATGGACAGAGGTGCCGTCCTGAAGACAGCCCTGGGACTGAGACCAGAGTTGTTACTGTTATATTTCTGCCCCCGGAGGGTAGCATCCAATTTCAGTCTTGCTCCTGAAGGATATGCCCCAGACAATGAACAGTCAGGAACGAGTCCTTGGCATAAGGCACATTCGCAGACTGAGCTGACCAGTTCTCTGGAGGACGGGCAGATACCAACAAGGGAAGAGCCAACCGCCTATGGCAGTTGCTTTAGCACGTCAGTGCCAGAGGTATCTCTGGATCCAGGAACTTTGGGCCTGAGAGCCTGGAGACACAGGCTTGGCTCTATACAACCTTGCTTATGTCAGGTGACCTCTCAGGCCTCATCTGTAGAATAGGGGAAGGGACTAGAATATTCTGTAAGGGTGGGTCCTGGCAGCTCTAATGGTTCATGAGTAAATGATCCTCTGGGAGAGTGGTTCTCAACCACTTGGAGGGAGCTTTGGAAAAATACCAGGGTCCCAGTGATTCAGATTTAAATAGAAGCCAGAGTTGAAAAACCACTGTCCCAGAGCAGTCTGCCTCGGTATTTAAAGGGCACAGGAATCCCCTGGGGATCTTATTCACATGTGGATTTTCATCTGCCAGGTGTGGGATGGGTCACAAGATTCTACATTTCTAACAAGCTTCCTGCTGGTGCTAACACTGCTGGTCCAAAGGCACTATTTCTGGCATAAAGGTATTAAAGTTCTTCCCATATTTGTTATTTTTTTTAATGTTTATTAATTTTTGAGAGAGAGAGAGAGAGAGACAGTGCGAGAGACGGAGGAGCACAGAGGGAGCCACAGAATCCGAAGCAGGCTCGAGACTCCGAGCTGTCAGCACAGAGCCCGATGTGGGGCTCGAACTGGTGAACCATGAGATCATGACCTGAGCCAATGTCAGACACTTAACTGACTGAGCCACCCAGGCGCCCCCCCAAGTTTGATATTCTTAAGGCAGATTCTCAAACTTCAGAGCATGAGAATCCCCTGGAGGGCCTAAGAAAATGCCAATTGCTAGACCCCCACCCCAGATCTGCTGAATTAGAATCTGCATTTTCACCAAGGTTTCCAGGTGATTCCAATGCACTTTAAAGTTTGAGAAGTACTGCCTTACATCAGGGGCTCTCTTTCAGCCCTTCAGAATGCCCCGGGGGCTCCTTAAAGTGCAAAGCACTGGGCCCCACTCCCAGAGCCTCTGATTCAGCAGATCTGGGGCAATGCCAAGAGTTTGCCTTTCTAAAGAATTCCCAAGTGCTCTGTAGCTCCCAAGGGCACACCTTAAGAACCATTGCTCAACAAACCCAGAGTCAGGTAACATTTCCAAATCCCAGTTTAGCAAAGGGAGTGCCTGCTGACTGACCATCCCATCGCAGTCTACAACAAATGAACTCCGTCTGTCAGCTCAAAGACACACAGATGTTCTCTGTGGGGCTGTCCTGCAAACGTCAACCACTCTGCTCAGTGCTTTAGGGCAGATCCCTGGACTGAAGCAGCACCCCTGACAGCCTGCCGCGGCCTCAGGAGCAAGCCAAGAAAGAGAGGCATTAGATGCAAGCCCCTGGCCGTGAAGTGGGCTCTAGGATAGAGCCTGAGGTTAGGTCTGGTCTAAGCCACAGGACTAGGGATGAAGAGAGCTTCTGGAAGCAAAGCTGGGTACTTATGCTTTACATTCGGGGTGCTAATGCTTCCTGTAAAATCCACTGTAGGAACCCACCCAAAGCATGCGCTCCTTGAAGATGGGTATTTTCTTACCGACACAGGAGGCTGGGCGGCCGCTCCAGGCCTTGTTGTCCATGCACGTGACCGTCCGCTCCCCTTTCAACGTGTATCCTGGTGAGCAGTAGTACTCACACCGGGAGTTAAAGTAGGCACCGTCGACGCACTTAAACCCTCCATTCGCTGGCATGGCCAGAACGGGGCACCGCTTTTCTGAAAAAGAGAAAACCAGACACTCAGCATTTCTTAGTTTTTGTCCATAGAGTTTGAGCCCAGAAACTCCGAAAACACAGAGTGCAAAGCCAATTTAAAGATCACAGATAGAGTGGGTCAGTCAGTTAAGTTTCCGACTTCAGCTCTGTTCATGATCTCACTGTGAGTGAGTTCAAGTCCTGCATCGGGCTCTGTGCTGACAGCTCGGAGCCTAGAGCCTGCATCAAATTCTGTATCTCCCTCTCTCTCTGCTCCTCTCCCACTCATGCTCTATCTCTCTCTGTCTCTCAAAAATAAATAAATGTTAAAAAAAATTTAAAAAGAAGATCACAGATAGAGGGGCGCCTGGGTGGCTCAGTGCGTTAAGCATCCAACTTTGGTTCACGAGTTCAAGCCCCATGTCTGGCTCTGTGCTGACGGCTCGGAGCCTGGAGCCTGCTTCAGATTCTGTGTCTCCCTCTCTCTCTCTCTGCCCCTCTCCTGGTGGTGCTCTGTCTCTCTCTGCCTCTCAAAAATAAATAAGCATAATACAATTTTTAAAAGATCATGGCTAGAACCAGAGAAACCATGGGTGGCTGCTTGTTACAAGGAAGGGCACACAGTTTCATATCAGACTGGCTTGGATTGTCATCCCAGCTAAGTCAGTGTTTCAGGTCGGGTTCCTCAGAAGCAGACCCTGAGGCGTGGATTTGTGTGCAAGTGATTTAGTGAGAAAGTTCTCCCAAGGGAGACCAGCGAGGGGCGGAGAAGGTAGAACAGGGGAAGGAAGGAGGCCAGGCAAGATGGGATCTCAGGCAAAGTCAGCCTTGGCCTGCCCCCGCCCAGGGGAGCTCTGGAGCAGAGTGACCCCGGGGTTTGTCCTGTCTCCACACAAGGAAGTTGGGCACCCATAATCCTTTACCAGTCAGTACTGGGCAGCTCCAGGCCTACTGGGGATGCCCTCCCTGTCAGAACAAAGAGAACAGCCCTCTGAAGGAACACAGTCTCCTCTCTTCCTCTGAAGAAGATCTAACATGCAAGTCAGAAGCTGGGGGATGGACACCCAGAATTGGGAAAACAGGACCCAAGGATATCCGGGCGAAGTACCAAAAATGTCCACTATGTATACAGTCACCCTGTCACATGGTCTGCATAGGCAGGGTCATATGGCTGCAGCCCGGAACCTCAGTTTCCCCAACGATAAAGTTAAGGTACTGGCACCCATGTCAATAGCCTCAATGCAAAAACTGGACATATGTCAAACGCCCAGCATACAACAGGTGCTCAATTAATGGTGGCTGTTTTGAATAACAATGGCACCTGAAATGTGCTTCAACAATGCTGTACCTCTGGCAGTTGCCTGAATGTGATGTGACTTCTCTTCCAGCTAAAAGTGAGCCCCTGAAACGCTCTGCCCATCTTCTTTCGGTCCCTTTCCTGGAATGGCATTCTTCAGTAACTTTCCCGGCCGGCCGGCCTCTGTCAGCTCTGCCCTCTGGGTGAACACTTCTTGTCTCCAGGAACACAAGTCCATGACTTCGCACCTGGTACGTTCTGCACGATTTGCACCCCTGCTCTGCTCTCCGATGCTATTCTGTGAGACCCTTGATGGCAGAGCCTGCGTGTGTCTTATATGTTTCGAGATCCCCAACACCTTTTCAGGGTCTAGCACATATTGAAACAAAACCTGTCTGAGGAGCAAACCTCTGTTCTCTCCCCCTTTCTTGAACAGCTGATCACACTGTGGTGTCTGAAAGGTGTTCTCTCCCTTCCACCAAATCTCGCAAACCCACTGGCATCCGCTCACAAGGTCAGTTTTTCTCATTAGAGATCACATAACATTCGGTAAAGAAAAAAAAGCTCTAATCTCATCTCAGAGCAAAAGAACCTTGGTGCTGACGGGCCCCAAAAACCCACCCCACTGGGGCCAAGCTACTCACGCTTGCAGATGACCTTGTCGGACCAGCGCCTGTTTGACTGGCAGATGAGCTGGGAAGAACCATGCAGCTCATAGCCCTTCCGGCAGCGAATGTCGCACCTGGTTCCCAGGGCTGTTTTGTAGTATCCTCCTTGAGGGGCCCTGCAGTACACATCCCCATACTTCACCTTGATGGGGGAGCACCATGGGGTGTCTGCAGGTCGCAGAAACAAAGGAGGGGAGAAATAGGAAATGACATCTTTAGAAAATGTGTCTCCTCATTCTCAAAGTCCCTGGCTGACTGCACTCTATATTTTGGAATCTCTCAAGGAGTCGTTTAAGGTGTCTCTGGGTGGGGAGGTTACGATAACAGGACTAGGTGTCAGACATATCTGTCTATGGATCCGAGTTCCTCCATTACTAACTGTGTGATCTTGGACAAGTTACTGAACCTCTCTGAGTCAATACCTATACCTCTGTCCCAGGGCTCTTCTAAGGATAAAAAAAAAAAATAATGCATATCAAACACCTAGCACAGTGCCTAGCACATAGCAAATATTCAATACATGCTTGTTCTTGTTGGCATTTCCCTTGAGGAGATAACATAATTCTTCTTTTGAAGGCATTTGATATCATTGTAAACCCTAACCCCAACCATCCATACATAGTGGCAAGGAAGTCCATAATTGGTTAGGTTTTTTTTTCCCAAATCTGCATGCATATTCTCTGTAAAAACTCATAATACTATTTTTATTCATGTGAACAAAGCTGCAATTTCCAAGGTTTTACCACAGGAGATAATTTTGGCTTAAAGTCACAGAACAATCGCTTCCCATAGGGAAGCAACTCCCCTTTTCAGACGTCCCCGGTTAGGCCCCATTCAGGTAAGAAAGTGTCACAAATGGTAAAGTTCCCAAATGGCAAAATTCTGGCGTGTTTTGATTTTTGTCTAGTAGTTGCCCAGAGCACAGCTAGGAGAACGCTGACAAATCAGAGCCTCTCCCCTGTGCCTTTGGAAGGTACTCGCTGAAAGCCATAAAATTGTTAGGGCAAGGCTGGCTCATTGGTGGGGAAGTTCCCACAGTGCCCACCTCACAAACTACCAAGAGTGGAGCCTGCCTCGCTCCCAATGCCTCCGAGGGGAGCCCCCTCCCCACAGCTGCCAGGCTCCTCTGCACCTGGGCTGTCCGTGAGTGGGGTGCGTGCGCCATCATGTGGCCAAGGAGGACACCTTGTCTGACTTCCCAAGGAATTTTCTGAGGATGTGTTTCTGACTGCTTCTCAGCCATGAAGACCAAGTCAGGTCCAGGGCGTGTGCACAGGCTGTTTTGGGTTTTTTTTTTTTCTTTTGTGCTTTCAGAACTTCTTTGGCTAATACTTTCATCATATAATGTTTTTGCAGACAGCTGCCACGTGAGTCCTACAGTCAGGACTCAAGCAAGTATTTCCTGGACTTTCTGGGTAAAAGTCATGTCCTGCAGGCTTGGCCTGAGGCTGATTAAGTTCGACCATGCGGACGCACGGACACAGGCTTCCAGGAGCTTACATCAGGCCTACAGACCTTCCTTGAACAAAGTTTCCTCTTAACACACATTGTATGTGTGAACATTTTTTTTCGTTTTTATTTTGTTAAGTTTTTGTTTATTTATTTACTGGGGGGGGGGGGGGCAGGGAAAGGAGAGAGTCCCAAGCAGGCTCCATGCTGTCAGCACAGAGCCCAATGTGGGGCTCAAACTCACGAAACCATGAGATCATGACCTGAGCCGAAACCAAGAGTCAGATGCTCAACCAACTGAGCTACTCAGGTGCCCCATGTGCTAGCATTTTTAACTAAGAATAATCTGGACCCTGAAGTAAAGTACAAAACAGCATACATGTCTCCATTATTGTCTTCTAGGTATGAAAGAATTCTTGAAACAATTTTAAATGCCTCGGTCCTTTCTTCAGTGATGGCTCCAGGAAAGCCAGGAAACCAGGAGATTTCACGATCACAGGTATTGATATTTCATCTGTAATCAAATGATCTTAAGATAAACTCTGGAAAAATCCATAGATGCCTACCACTCAAATAAAACTGAGATTTGGAACCTACTGGCTTCTGTGACTACTAGACGTGAGGTCTGCCTGTCTGTCTGTCTGTCTCCCTCCCTCCTTCCCTCTCTCTGCCTTTCTTTTCCAACTCCAATAGGAAAGATCACCTACAAGGAAATTCCCAAATGCTCTTGCTGTTTTGTCTCAAAGAAGCACTTTACAGTTTGTCAGAGGATTTCCATGGTAACTAAAAAAGATCTTAAAAACGACCTGTTGTTTTACCTCTTTATCATCTTCCCCACTCCTTCTCAACTCCTTCACTGCCTCGTTTCCTTTTAGTTTCCCTGCCTGTCCTGTTCTCCTTCTAGACCGCATTGCTTCTGCGCTCCCCATCTCCGGCCTCCTCCTCTTGCCGACTGGGCCCCTTTCCTGCCTTATTTTCTGCCATCTCACACACCAAACTGTGGAAGCCCGAGAACTGGCCTCCAGGGAGAGAAAGTGAAGCCCGCACTGGGGGTGGGGGAAGGGTGGTGAGGGAGAAGTGAACATGGGGGACACAGAGGGAGAGGAGGAAAACGTACTGAACTAGTCAAGTGTGGGGAGTGTAATACCAGGCAAGGACAGGAGCCCCAGGCATACATTCTAATTCCATCCTCTCCTAGCAATCCTGGACAATTCACTAAACTTTTCAGGGAATCAGATTCCTCAACTCTAAGCCACAGGAGTGGATTAAATTATTTTCAAAGTCCCATCTAGCTTTGAAGCCGTAGGCTTCAAACTCTGCCTTATTCCTTTCCGATCCCCTGCCCATGCCTGCCTCCTTACTCCTTCTTCTGCCTGCTGAGTGGTCTCTCATAACCCTTCCAGCTGAAGGCAAAGCCATTGTGCATTCTGGCTCCCGATCACAACCCCACTGATGTAAAAACGGGAAGAGTGTCCCAATTCTTAACTTGTTTTTCACTCAAATGTTGAATACACACCTTCCAGCTTCTGGACTTCTTTTTCAGGAGGGACACGATTTTTGAGGAAGCTAATGCGAAAGCAGCATACCTTCCCTTTAGCACGCGTGTTACGGTCGTCTTTGCCACAAATGTACCCAGGACAAGTATTTAAGGCTGGCAGGTACAGTAGAGGATGACCGGGGTATACATACATCACAAATTCACATATTTCAATACAATATTTTCAGTGCGATTCCTTTCTGTCCCTCGTTCTGAGTCCTCAAATCCTCCTAGAAGTGCTGGCTGCACATCGAAAGCTGCGCTGTTGTCAACATGTGGGGAAAAAAATCTTGTTTTCATTTATTCGCAGAAGGAATGTCTTTGGGTCATTTTCCAAGAAATCTTCTAAGGAAGATACCGTGACAGTTTCACAGCTCTGCCATAATCATAATTAAAATGCTAGTGACTGACTTGAACTTGAAGTGCACAAAAGCACTAGGAGTTAGAGTGAACTAGCAAGATGTTTAACACAGAGGTTTTAGCGAAACAAAGCCCTTACGCTGCTTCAATTAAGACGGGGTTTATTTAGGGAGAACTCTAAATCAGTTATTCAGGAAAGCTTTTTCAGCACCCCCTTGGCCAAAGCGGTAAGCCTCCCAGTTACCTGGAGTTTCTAGGATAGACAGTGTCTTAGAGCAGATGAGTGAGAAGCCAATCTCTGGACACAGAGCTTCAAACATCTGGATTTCACACGTGAATGCAATGTTGGCTAGCTGAAGGACTCTGGGCAACTCACCTGCCCTCTCTAATCTGTGGTTCCTTCATCTATGAATAAGGAATAACAAGATTATCTCAACATGCCCTCCCCCTTCCCTCCATTCATGTGACCGTGCGATGGCATTCCAAGCAAGAGAATCAAAAGCAACGCTTGCCACATTCTGGGAACACAATAAATGTCGTTTACATTTTCCTTTCTTCCTTCTTCTCCTTTAACTCAAAGCACTTATTGGGTATACACTCTGTGCCGGACACTGTGCAGGGGCCTGGTTAACAATGGTTTGCCTCTAAAGTGTTATGACTTGAAAAAAACAAACAAACAAAAAAAACTGGGGTGCCCGGCCTGGCTCAGTCAGAAGAGCATGTGACTCTTGATCTCGGGGTTGTGAGTTTGAGTCCCAAGTCGGGAGTAGAAATTACTAAAATAAACCTGACAATAAAAACAATTTCCTAAGACATATTTGTTCTTAAACACTCATATTTTAGCCATCTAAATATATTGGCACATATTTTAGCCATCTGGTCTACCTTGCACACTTACAGTGCCATGAGGGGAGGATGAACACTGGGAACGCTGAGCTGAGGGCACTGGGCAACTCTACTGCACAAGGGAAGGATCACATGTGCACATATGTGTTTTAGGAAGATTTTTCAAGAAGGGACTCAAGGAAAAAACATTTTTTTAAACCCTCAGTTAATTAAGAAGTGTTAGGAATTGGAATATCTCCTTACCCCAAACACCTAATTAACAAGTTTGTCCTTTGTTTGATTGGTTAGTTCCTGAGGCAATTAATGTACGAGCTGTGCATAGGAATGAGTCTCTGCATTCACAAATCATAAGAAAACGTGGAATGTGGTGGGAAACACAACTGGACAGACACTGGTCATTATATTAGACTGTTCACTCATGTGAAAAACAACCGAAGGACTGGCCGGTACTACCCTGATTCTCTTACAACTTGGACATATCGCGACAGAGCAGGGCAGTGTCCTCTTGCCAGCCTGTGGGCACATTTCTTGGGCAAAAGTTCCGCAACAGAACTTTATTAACCAATTTTTCTTCACATCATCCCTCCACTGAAAAAGGAAGCAGCTTCAGAGAGAAATCACCTAAATGTACCTTCCCTTTTCCCAGGGCTCCCTAAGCTTCAGAGAAATGACTCACCAGTAGAAATATTTGTGGACATACTTACCTGAGCCTGCTTAGAAGTTTCTTGATTAGGCTTTTTATACCTGGTGGGGGGTGGATTGCTGGAAATGTGTAGAGATGGAGTTCTTTATCATTAGAATAAAGTTTCATCTGGCAACACACTCTACTTATCATTTCGGGAGCCAAGCTGGACTCAGAAAGAGCACAGTGAAATGAGCTTATGAAAATCAAGTTTTCCCATTCCCCATTCATCTCAGTACATTAGCAGCACGGGGTCCAGATTCAACCTTAGGTGGTTTACTCTGGACCATTCTGGCTGTAATGTACGAATCAGGCAGAATTCACGGCTTGATTTTCACTTTCATCAGCTAGAGCTTGGCTTTGCAGAAGTAAGGACAGTAAAGAAATTTACAAGAATAAAATGACCACCGCGGTGCTGAAGGACAGCACTTCAGAGAATTCCAAATGCTTTTTCTTTCTTTCATTTCTCTTCATTTTGTTTTTAAATGGGAGCATATGCTTATTAATTTTTAAATACATTTTTTTTCCCCGACAGGTCATTTGAACTTTAATGCATTGTCTGGTCACTTTATTATAGTCTGCTCTGCAGGGCAAAAAGGAAAGTTTTCCTGGCATCAGCAGGTCCCCATTAGCACAAAAGCAAAGCATTCACCTTTATATCTAGCGTGTGAATACCCGACTTCATCGTCTTCTAGCGGTGAGTCTCCAGATCCTACAATAAAAAAGAACAGAAACTGCAGCAAGGAGAGCCACATGATATGGACGAATATTTTGAAGCACTGCTTTGGCAACAGTCATGCAAGAGGGGCTTATTAGAACGCAGAGCCAAGAGTGAAAGCTTCGGTGGCCATTCACGAAGGGACAGGGGCACCTCTCAGAGTGAACCTGGCTGGGCTGAGATTGCCAGAGCCAATCAAAACGAACCTCCGTCTGCTTTGGAATCACCACAAGCCAACTGGAATTCTGGACTCAGGACAGAAAGTCAACTTCGCTCTGAGAAGACGCCAATGTATATGAATCTCATGCCAGGGGAGACGCAGTAAAATGTGTGTGACTCAGACATGGCCTACGGTTTCTCCGGCAGTCAAAGAAAACCCAGGAGAACCGAGTGTTTGTGGTACCTGAAAATCAGTCCATCTTGTAAAATGAATTTGGGTGGAGGATAAGGAGGCAAATCAAATGTCTAATCTTAATGACAAAAGAAATGCAAAGCTACTTTGATAAATTTGTAGGAAATGAAGGCCGAAGTCAACAATCTGGATGTTTATTTGGAGCCTCTCACCCAGGCATCACTAAAGTAAAGTTTCTTGATGAGTCTTGCTACCCTTGAAAACCACAGCCTTAGAGGGAAAGTCTGTATTCAATTTTAAAATTTAAACTCATTTAGCAGTTGGAACCAAATCATTTTTAGAATATCCAATACCGAATTCCAGTAAGTGGTACAATCTAAATCTTGAAATTGGTATCAGGGCCCAAACTTCAAAACCTTAATCTTAAATTTACATACCTTTCCCTTTAGACTTCCTGGTCTGATCACTGACCATGCAGTTAGCACCATCATGGTCACACATTTACCTAGAGGGACAAGGGCAAGGGCAAGCACACTCTCTATCATGAGGCTTTTCAAATCCCCACACAGGATAAGTGAATGAGTCATGGTCCCTGCTCTACTTATATTCTGGATGAGAGAGAGCATGGAAATTGAAAGTGGGAAGGTGATGAAGGCTGGACCATGTCCATTTGAAAAAAGCCCCTACTCCCCCCACCTAGGGAAGCCCAGTTCTGTGTCTCTCTTTGCTCCAGGTTTCTGGCCACTCAAACAGGTACAAAGTTACGTAAACTATTCCTCACTCAATAGCAAAAAGTGAACGTGAAGACCAGTATTGCCCTTCAGGAAAGCAACCTAGCTACCCGAATCAAAAGCCTACGTTCAAACCCCTTTATCGAGTCATCCCACTTCTGGGAATCTATCCCAAGGAAATAATATTAAATATAGGAAAAAAAATTTGCACACAAAGATTTCTTTGCAACGTCACTTATAATAGCAGAAGACTATAAACAGACCAAATAGTCAATATTATGGTTAAATAAACCACAGCATATTCATTGGATTATACTATAATGGGTCCATTGAAAATAATGTTTATAAAAAGATACAACAGCATGGGAAAAGGTTATAACATTAAGTAAACAATATGCTATGGCAAAGTTATACAAATGGTGTGATTTATACCAATGTAAAACAACCAAATTCAAAATAAACAATGCTTAGAAGACCTTATGCTAATTGGATGTTTTTCTTCTTTCCCGTCTAAATTTTCTACTATAAACATGTATTACTTTCACAATGGAAAATAAACTTTATTATGCATAGAATTCAGAGAAGCTTAGCTTCCAAAATACATTTTGAATATATTAGAAATGTTTAAGAATCTGCTGTCTGTCCCTCTCCTCCCACCCTGCCCCCATTTCTCTCCACATTCAGAGTTGAACTGGATTCCTCAAAGAATTGCTGGATTCTTCAAGCCCATATGGCATAGCTCATATAAAGTGTCAAGAGATCTATTTCATATTAAGAGCACTTCCTTCTTCCCCCAAGTTAGCCTGGCCTCCATATCATCTACCTGGGCAGTAAGAGGCTGTGGACTTATATTCCTGGTTCAAAGCAAAGAAGGCAACTGTCACAGGTTGGGTTCTCTGGGAAGTGGCTTGTGAGATGGCGTATAGCGCACAGGAGGTCTATTAGGGATCAACCCCTGTGAAGGGACTAAGAAGGAAACAGGTTTGGACAGAGGGACAAGTCGAGCTTTGATGTCAGCCCAAGGACACCCTCTCAGGTTGGGTATAAATGGCTGAGCCTTTATATTCCTGCCTCCATCAGCCATAGGATATGGCCCACGTTGGAGGGACATGACCACGGGCAAAGCACTCCCAACAGCTGAGGCAGTCTCTGAAGGGGTTGAAAGCTTATGGCTGACCAAGGCCAGCATTGCCTCCAGCTGAGACCACTGGCCCTTCCTTGAAGGAAAATCTGGTCAGGGCAATCCATGACCACCACAACACTTGCTCATTGACAGATAACTTGAGATATGTAAATGCATGGTGGGGGAGGACACTCCATAGAGAAGGGAAGAGGCTGAGACCTACTGGGGAGGCAGGTGACCCTGGGGTGCACAGTCCCATTTTGCCAGTAGATCAGCATTTTAAGACACATTTGCCACATATTGTTTATTAGAGGGAAAATTAAACATGTGACAATAGGGGAATGAGCAACCACGTTATCCTCTATCAACAAGCTATTATATACCCACTAATCAAGTTTGCAATAGGGAAATGTGTATGAGATACAGCCAAGGAAAAAAGCAAATACTGCAAACTATATACAGAATGAAGCATAAAACTGAATATACACACACATATACATATAATACTGACCATGTAGGTCAAATTTGGAATATGATAAGGTAGGAGGACTAATCAGTGGGGGGAAAGGTCAATAAATATGCTAAGATTAAATGGATATGCATATGAACAAAAAAATGAGTCCCATCTTGCACCACACCAAAAAAACATTTCCAGAGAGGTTATAGGCCTAAATTTGAAAGCCAAAAATGGGAGAAAAAAATGCTGAATATCTGCATGATGATGAGGTAAGGAAAGACTATTAAAACTTACAAACAATAACCTATAAAGGAAAATACTGCTACACTTCACCACACTAAAATGTAAAAATTCTGGGGATGTCTGGGTGGCTCAGTCGGTTAAGTGTACGACTTCGGCTTAGGTCATTATCTCATGGGTTTGAGCCCCACGCCGGGTTCTGTGCTGACAGTTCAGAGCCTGGAGCCTGCTTCAGATTCTGTATCTCCCTCTCTCTCTGCCTTTCCCCTGCTTGTGTGCTCGCTCTCTCTCTCTCTCTCTCTCTCTCAAAACTAAATAAGCTTAAAAAATAAAATAAAATAAAATAAAATAAAATAAAATAAAATAAAATAAAATAATAAAATAAAATTAAGTTAAATTAAATTAAATTAAATTAAATGTAAAAATTCGGGGGGCGCCTGGATGGCTCAGTCGGTTAAGTGTCCGACTTCGACTCAGGTCATGATCTCACGGTCTGTGAGTTCGAGCCCCGCATCGGGCTCTGTGCTGACAGCTCAGAGCCTGGAGCCTGCTTCAGATTCTGTATCTCCCTCTCTCTCCACCTTTCCCCTGCTTGTGTGCTCGCTCTCTCTCTCTCTCTCTCTCTCTCTCAAAACTAAATAAGCTTAAAAAATAAAATAAAATAAAATAAAATAAAATAAAATAAAATAATAAAATAAAATAAAATAAAGTTAAATTAAATTAAATTAAATTAAATTAAATGTAAAAATTCGGGGGGCGCCTGGATGGCTCAGTCGGTTAAGTGTCCGACTTCGACTCAGGTCATGATCTCACGGTCTGTGAGTTCGAGCCCCGCATCGGGCTCTGTGCTGACAGCTCAGAGCCTGGAGCCTGCTTCAGATTCTGTATCTCCCTCTCTCTCCACCTTTCCCCTGCTTGTGTGCTCGCTCTCTCTCTCTCTCTCTCTCTCTCAAAACTAAATAAGCTTAAAAAATAAAATAAAATAAAATAAAATAATAAAATAAAATAAAATAAAGTTAAATTAAATTAAATTAAATTAAATTAAATGTAAAAATTCGGGGGGCGCCTGGATGGCTCAGTCGGTTAAGTGTCCGACTTCGACTCAGGTCATGATCTCACGGTCTGTGAGTTCGAGCCCCGCATCGGGCTCTGTGCTGACAGCTCAGAGCCTGGAGCCTGTTTCAGATTCTGTGTCTCCCTCTCTCTCTGCCCCTCCCCTGTTCATGCTCTGTCTCTCTCTGTCTCAAAAATAAATAAACGTTAAAAAAAAATAATAAAATAAAATAAAATAAAATAAAATAAAATAAAATGTAAAAATTCGGTGTAATAAGAGACACGTGAACAAAGTTTAAAGACAAGTCCCAGACTGGGAGAAAATATTTGCAATGCATATAATACAGAATTACTATCCAGGATATATGAAGAAAACAGTCCAATGGAAAGAAATGACAAATATGAACAAGTACTCCTGAATTTAAAGCAAATGGGACAAAATGTTACTAGGAAAGACTCCTGAACCTCACTAGTGATCAGGACAATATATATCAAGATACCAATTCACGCCATCAGATTGGCACAAATTTAACTGGCAAGAATGTGTTGATACGGGAAGTCTCAAGTTCTTTTTTTTTTAATATTTATTTTTGAGAGAGAGACAGAGAGACAGAGTGTGAGTGGAGGAGGGGCAGAGAGAGAGGAAGACATAGAATCTGAAGCAGGCTCCAGGCCCTGAGCTGTCTGCACAGAGCCTGACACGGGGTTCGAACCCATCAACCTACCGAGCCACCCAGGCACACTGGGAACTCTCAAGTTCCGCTGGTGGAGTACAACTGGTACTACTAGGGTGAAGAGAAGCTTTGCGCTGCGTTTGAAACTAACCCTTCATATCAGCCATTCCACGTCTAGACATATGCCTCAGGAAAAAGAAAAGAGAAAATCTTGATAATGAGCTGAAAGGAGACAGAGATGGTTCACATGACCACGCTGAACACAGCGCTCTCCCTGGCAGGGGTAAAGCAACCATTTTCTTTTCTTCATTTGTTTCTTTGGATGGCCGGCTCAAACCCAAAGTCAACCATTCTCACTACTGCTTTTACTTAAATTAGAGACTGCAAGGCAGACATTTCAGTTTATCTCAATTCAGAATCCTGGCAGAGGTTACCTTTATTAGCATCTTGATTAGCAGCTCACTTACATTGGTCCATCCCCCTCCGCCTAGATCCCAACCCACCATTATCTGTCTCCCTAGCACTGACAGGCGGCAAACAGCAAATGGCTTTTGCATACTGCAATAACAAGTACGCCAGGGAAAAGGGAGCCCCGCAAAAGCAAGAAGGATCTGTGTTTGCCAAAGACTGCTGACTGTCAGCCTGTCAGCCATTCTCCTCTTCTTGCTAAAAGACCCCCAGGTTGTGTTCAGCAGCAGTGTGCCCGTCCCCAGGAGATGAACTATAATGGCTGTAAGTCAGGAATTCCCCTTTGCCAACGACTGTTCCAAGGGTAGGCAAGAAACCCAGTATTGGCCAATGGCAAGTAAAAAGAAGTCTGATTTGGGGGGATGGGGCATATGGGAAAGATTTTCTCCTTGATAAAAGAGAGAACCGCACAAGTAGAAAATTCTTTTGCCCTCTTTTCTCTCCTCCTGTTTTGGAAGCTATTGTGTAAGGATGACTGCCTAAAGCTATGGCAGCCATTTTGCAACCATGAGGTAAGATGTGGCGACTCCTAAAGATTTTCAGCTGAGGATGGTAGAGTGGAAGGATAACAAGAATCTGGGGTCTGTAATGACCTTATTGGGCTACTAAACCAACTTAGACATCTTCCCTCCATACTTCCTGTTAGGTCAGTAATAAATGTCCTTTCAATTTAAGGTTCTATGAGTAGCATTGTTTAGTACTCGCAGCTGAGTGCATCCAAACTGAAGGGAAAATTTACTGCCTATTACTGATAGGGGATAAAAGAAGTGGAAAGAAAATAAATGGATATTAGCCATCCCTCTCCAAAAGTGTCCAGTTTATATTCAGCCTAAATGCATACATCAATTTCTATAAAAAATAATGACCAGTCTACAAAATGAACATACTGAACAATACGATAGGACGGACCAAAGATGAACATGTTGTTCAGCGGCTTTTACTTCTAGAGTTTAATAAGCAGTAAAAGAGATTCATACATATTGGGGATGTTTCATAGGGTTACAATGAAAAGAAAGGAAGGAAGAAACAGACAGAGGGTGGGGAGGAGAGAAGGAGGCTCCCTAACACATTCTTCGTTATTTCGGAAAGTCTATTCCTTTAGAATTCTGGTTAACTGAGGTTTTATTATGACAACCATTAATCAGTCCTCATATGGTTCAGATTACCACTCTTTGGAAAGAATGCTTCAGTGCTTCTTCCACACAAATACAAATTCTACATTGGCTCAGAAATCAGAAACTCGGTGCCATGAAGGATTCTGTCCCTCAGCCATACCTGGAGCCAATTCCATTTATAATTCTGCTCTCCTTGCAGAAACTTCATCTAATTCAACAGATTTCCAAAGAAATAGCCACTTTTCTCCCCCACAGTTCAAATAAGGGTCTTCCTGGTCTACTGAATCCCATGCTATCATTCTGAATGTCCCATGTATTACTGAGGCACCAAATCACCCTTAAGACATATCCGTTATGTGTATTAGAGTTACAACAGGACTTTGGATTTTATTTATTTTTATTTATTTATTTTGAGAGAGCATGCTCGTACTCTTGTGTGAGTAGGGGAGGGACAGAAAGAGAGGGAGAGAGAGAAACCCAAGCAGGCCCCGCACTGTCAGCTCAGAGCCCCACGTGGGGCTCAATCTCATGAACCCATGAGATCACAACCTGAGCCGAAATCAGGAGTCGGACAATGAACTGAGCCACCCAGAGGTTCCAGGGATTTAGATTTTAGAAGGCTAGTAGAATGTTCCTTCTACCACCCTAAAAGTTTTCTCATGGTTGTGGGGGGGAGCATTTGAGACTAATGAAAATGTAGCCAATTTGCTAAAACTATATACTTCTCTATTGATTGTGATACACGATCCAAATTGACAGATTTGCTGGTTCTATGTTATATTTTTAATTTTTAGTTCAAAGGGTTGGGTTTATGTTTCAGTTACTTTGAAGACAGCTCTGCATTCTTAATGTCTGTAGGAAATTTTTGTTTTTCCCCATCATCATTATTCTAAATATACTCTTACTATTATCAGAAGTCATCATATTAAATAGCAAACTGCATCATCAATTTTATACTGAAAGTCAGTAGCAAAATCAAATTCACTTTACAGTAGAGATCCTTAATCCAAGTCCCTGGCCTTCTAGAGAATCAATGGAAGGGTTTTGTGGGGGGTACTCCATGAACCCTCTGTAATCAGACATGCCTTTTGGTACATGAATACACACATTCCTGGGGGAAAAGTTGCTAACTTTCAGCTTTTAGTAAGGGTCCATGATCTAAAAGATATGAAGAACCACAGTTTTATGGCATTCTTTACTATAAAGCATATCAGAATGTTTACTGAAGCATGCAGTATCTCCTTTAGTATGGGAGAAGAGAGATAAATACATTTAAACCAGAGATAAATGCTTATCTTTATTAGATCGTATTGTTTTTCCCCTAGATTTTGATGTTGAAGGAAACCTTCTGCAATGATGGGAACGTTTTATATCTCTGCTGTCTGATAGGGTAGCCACTAGCCATATGTGATCATTAACCACTTGAAATATATGGCTAGTACAACTGGGGAACAGAGTGCTTTTAAATTCAAATAGCCACATGTGGCTGGGAGTGACCACATTAGGCAGCATAGGTCTCGACTTAATATTCTATGGAGGAGCGCCTGGTTGGCTCAGTTGGAAGAGCACGCAACTCCTGATCTTGGGGTCTTGAGTTCGAGCCCCACATTGGGTGTAGAGGTTACTTAAAATAAGTAAAGAAATAAACTTAAAAAATACTCTGTGGAGACAGATTATATCTCTAAAGAGCTCAGCTGTGAGAACCATGTCTAATATGCCTTGTATACCTAGTATATGACTCAGAATTGGTAGAGAAAAATCCCCTTAAGTTTCTGATGACACATAAATCATGTGTTCTTATGCTTATGTGTCTGGAATGGTTTTATCCTACTCGGTACGGCTTCGGTACATAAATTTGAAATGTGACAATGCTGGAGAGATCTGGATGTTTAGACAAAGGTATTTTGTACCATTGGAAGCCAGAGGGTATTTATTTGTGGGAGCCAGACGATTTAGTGCTACCAAATGATTTGCCAAAGGGGCTACAATGCAGCCGCAATAAAGTGAAAAGGACATTTGGATGGCTTATGAACAAAGACCAAACCCAGGGCATTGCCAGGAAAACAGAGGCTAAAGACGAAGCCAAAGATATGACTGTCAAATCCTTTGTTAAATCAAGGTGGTGCCTCAGTTATCTTCAATCATACAATAGGTCCCTGAAAGAGAATGAGGATGTGTCTCATAGATCCTTTCAACCAAACAGCAGAAGAGAGTTTATATCTATAGAATCTGTGGCTATGGTTTTGTCTAATGAAGTGAATTCCAAGAAGATTCACAGAAGACCCACAATGTTCTTAATGAATTCTATATGCAGAAATATCCCCAGCATGACGGAGAAGACAGAAACATTACAGAATGAGGAAAGGTCTTTGAACTCCCAGAACTGTCCTGTCAGGAAGCAGGCTCACAGAACTGCTTGGCTGTCAACAGGTGTGATCTTTCATAAAAATAAAATAAAATAAAATAAAATAGTGCTCAGAGATTGGAATCAAGAGGGCAGAGAATCATAAGGAATTCTTTTCAGGGGCGCCTGAGTGGCTCAGTTGGTTGAGTGTCTGACTCTTGATTTTGGCTCAGGTCATGATCCCAGGGTTGTGGGATTGAGCCCCGTATCAGGCTCCATGCTGAGTGTAGAGCCTGCTTGGGATTTTCTCTCTCTCCCGCTCTGTCTCTCCCCACTGCTTACATTCTCTCTGTAAAAATAAAAAAATATGGGCACCTTGGTAGCTCAATAGGTTAAGTGTCCGACTTCAGCTCAGGTCATGATTTCACAGTTCGTGAGTTCAAGCCCGGCGTAAGACTCTGTGCTGACAGCCCGGAGCCTGGAGCCTGGAGCCTGCTTTGGATTCTGTGTCTCCCTCTCTCTCTGCACTTCCCCTGCTCATGCTCTCTCTCTCTCTCAAAAGATAAACATTAAAAAAAATAATAAACAATAAATAAATTTTAAAAATAATAATAAAAAAATAAAAAGCATTATTTTCAGACTGTGACACACGACCAATAAACTATCAAAATTGAGGCAGCTAGATTTCTGAGTTTCTAGAGAGCAGTGACTACTTTATGCCCCCAATTTAACCTCATTTTTACATAAATTTTTTAATGTTTTTATTTATTTTTGAGAGAGAGAGACAGAGAGACAGAGCACAAGCTGGGGAGGGGCAGAGAGAGGGAGACACAGAATCTGAAACAAGCACAGAGCCCGACATGGGGCCTGAACTCGTGAACCATGAGATCATGACCTGGGCCAAAGTCAGACGTTTAACCAACTGAGCCACCCAGGCACCCCTAACCTCATTTTTAAAAGGAATGTCTATAGCAGTTATATTATGCCTACCCCACCATTGTAGGCTGGGTGCATGGGAAGCAGATAACTTATCTCTTTAGTTTTACAGGTCTCCAGATAAAGAAAAACTATATTTAAGGAGTAACAGCTAAGGAAGTATAGATGAGGGGGCTCATACCTACCCAGACCTGATGTGGATGATGAGACTGTGGATTCTGAGTTGATGGTAGAATGAGATGAGACTTTAGGGACCTCGGGAGGGGGTGAATGGATTCTGCATGGGGGAATGACATGAGTCTTTGGGTGCCAGAAGGTACAGACTGAGGTATGCGTCCCCTAAGACGGCTGAGTGGGGGAGGGAGTGCAACCTGGCAGAATATATGGTTTTGAGCATCTTATGCTGCTAGATTTTACCTGAGACCATATCCCTGCTCGGCACTTTTTTGCTCCCCTCCCTCACTTGTAGATTTTCCCTGAGAGCAGTCCCTCCACAAGCCACAGACTCAGCTTCCGGGGGACCAAGTTAAGACAGCCATTGAATCTCCCTAAAAGTCAAATACCCCAACTGGCCATGTGTCATAGGGTTGCTGTAAAGGTCAAATGGCATATGTATAGGTTTTTAAAGTACTATATTAAAATACAATAATTGGTACAGTGCTTGGTTTTTTTTTATAAACTTCTTATTTGATGGTTTATAATCCCATTTTCTATTGAATTCAATGTGTATTATATTTTAGGCTTCTATTACCTTGAGCTATTATGCATGTAAATGAGCTTCTGGTAAAAATATTAAAATATGACAAACTTAATCTGGCCTAATATGTTTTTCGAGAATTTTCAAAGCATTAAGTACAGTCAGGAACCTCAGTGCTACCGAAGTTTACTGTGGATGTTTTCAAACTCCTCCAACTAAACTATCTTGTATAGTGTGTGTGTGTGTGTGTGTGTGTGTGTGTGTATACACACATACTTTTTTCTCAATAACCACCAGGAAAAGCCACATATTCAATCCTCTAGTAAAATAAACTATGTCAAATTTAGTCTATGGATTCAGATGATCAGATGATAAGATTTGCCTTAGAAAAAAAGTGATTCTCGGGCTCAAAATATTACCGTAGCTTATCCTTTGAGGCAGAAAAACCCCTGTTGCCCACTGTGTGCCTTCACAATCTAAGATCTTTACAAACAGGGAACCTACAGAAAGTGATTTTATTGCTGTGGAATATTACTACTGCATCTCATATTTTTGTGGCTCCTGGTAGCACATAGGAGTGTTCAAATATTTGGAGGCCCTGAGGAAGGGTAGACAGAGGGTAGAGTGGTAACCCTTCTCTCCTCCGTGGGTAAATTTACAAAGGTTGCTTAATATATGGGAGGCCACTGAAGAAGCACAAGAGTGAGTCCATTCCAGGAGCTGTGAATATTTATGTTTTTTAAGTTTATTTATCTTGAGAGACAGAAGGAGAGAGAGAGAGAAAGCGTACGTGCACGTGAGTGAGGGAGGGACAGAAAAACAGGGAGAGAGAATCCCAAGCAGTCTCCACGCTCGCGCGGAGCCAGACACAGGGCTCGATCTCATGGGAGAGCATGACGTGAGCCAAAATCAAGAGTCACACACTCAATCGACTGAGCCACCCGGCACCCCCAGGAGCTGTGTATAAATGTGTGTGTTTATTTAATTTTTAAAAAAGAATTTTTTTAATGTTTATTTATTTTTGAGAGGGAGAGAGAGACAGAGTGTGAGCAGGGGAGGGGCAGAGAGAGAGGGAGACACAGAATCCGAAGCAGGCTCCAGGCTCTGGGCTGTCAGCACAGACACCGATACAGGGCTCGAACCCATGAACCGCGAGATCATGACCTGAACCAAAGGCGGACGCTCAATCAACTGAGCCGCCCAGGAGCCCCTAAATGTGTGTGTGTAAAGGAGTGGAGCAGATTAGACACTTTAATTTGACAAGAGCTTCAACTTCAAGATGCAGGCCCAGAAAAAGTATGCAGAGGGCCAGAAACTATAAATGAGCCACTCTTCTTTGGAAGCCTCACTCATCCAAATCAGTAGCAGGCTAACCGAAGATAGCCCAAACCTAAGTGAAGGGGTGGGAGTGGGAGGGCGAGTACACCAAGAAGATGCCTGTTCCAAGTGGAACAAGTGGATCCAGAACAATCAATCTAAACCCTTCCCGAATCATGAGGAATAGAATGAAAGAAATGTTTATCACCAGTGTTTTTCTTGGGGGAGAACGTTTACCAAAATGTTCAGATAGGACAAGTACAGTGTATCTCAAGACATTCACTTCACACTCTCTCTCTTCCCAAGCCCCTGACATGTACCAGCAATCAACTAGAGTAGCGCGTTTTAAACTTTTAACCCAATGTAATGGGTCATAAGGTACTTCTGTAGTGAAAGAGAATTGAAAATGGCAGGGTTTGCAAGCGTCCATCGATAGATGAATGCATTGCTAAAGAAGATAGATATAGATATAGATATAGATATAGATATAGATATAGATATAGATATAGATATAGATATAGATATAGATATAGATATATATAGATAGATGGATAGATATAGATATAGATATACACACACACATATATATATCTCCACACATAGACACATTATGTATTACATTATGTATGTAATTATATACTACAGAGTAATATTCCCCTCTGCCATGAAAAAGGATGAGGTCTTGCCATTTTCAGCAACATAGATGGACCTAGTGATTATGCCAAGTGAAACCAGTCAGAGAAAGACAAACGCTACAGGGTCTCACTTACATGTGCCATCGAAAAACTAAACCATGAATAAACAAACAAAAATGAGAAACAGACCCCTAAGTATGGAGAACAAACTGGTGACTGCCAGAAGAGAGGGAGGAGGGGGATGGGGAAAATGGGTGCAGAGGAGTGGGAGAGGCAGGCTTCTGGTTATGGAATGAATAAGTCAGGGGAATAAAAACATAGCCAAGGGAATACAGTCAATGGTGTTGTAATAACACTGTATGGTGACAGATGGTAACTACCCTTGTGGTGAGCAGAGCGTAATGTGTATACTTGTCCAATCCCGGTGTCGCAGACCCGAGACTAATGGACCCATTGTGTGCCAACCATACTTCAATTAAAAAAAAAAGAAAAGAAAATAGCACAGTCTGCTACCTGTATTAAATATAAATGCCGCTTTGTGCAACTTTGTTTCAATTACATGGGTGTGTGTGATAAGGTGTCCCCAGTTTGCACTGGAAACTTCAATTTTGTGTCTGTTGTCCCAGCATTATCAACAGCGCTCCTTTTGACACTCGAAAGCCTCCTAATTGGACAGTAAATGATATAGTCACTCTAATAATAGGCCACAGTAGAATATATATGTCTTCTTATGGGTCTCAGTCAAAATAATTGGAAAAACAGTGATTCTGAATATGGTATTTAAAAAACCCATAGGTAATGGCTTTGTCGTGTTAATTCTTTGTTTCTTCCCTCAAAATGAAGACATCTACCTAAGAAAGGCCCCCAGGAGCTGTGACAGAAGCCTTTGCTTCCCCCTGATTTGTTCAGGACATGGATGTTCAAGCCCATGGAAAGTCAAGCAGGTACTGAGTTTCTTCAACTGCCCATGGCCACCCTGGCTGGTAGGATGCAATTGAAAGCCCTGGGATTGGGGCACCGGGGTGGCTCAGTCAGTTAAGCGTCCGACTTCGGCTCAGGTCAGATTTCACAGTTCGTGAGTTTGAGCCCCGCGACAGGCTCTGTGCTGACAGCTCAGAGCCTGGAACCTGCTTCAAATTCTGTGTCTCCCTCACTCTCTGTCCCTCTCCTGCTCACACCCTATCTCTGTCTCTCAAAAATAAATAAGCATTAAAAATAAATAAATACATAAATAAATAAAAGGAAGAACCCCGTGATTAAGTTCCAGCCCCTCTACTAACTGTATGGTCCCAACTGGGGAAGAAGCCACTTGCCTTTCCTGAACCTCAATTTGCTCATCTGCAAAAGAGAGTGACCATAGAGGACAGTATATATTTTCAAATTATGTTCTCTCACAACAGTCCCACCTTCAACCTGTCGTTGAGATCACTGTGGTCAAGCAAATCAACCTGCCCTCCTCCTCCCCCTCTGACTAGTAAGAAACAATTAGCAGAGGGAATCACTACCCTTCAGCAGGTTCTCTCATTTTCATTGCCTCTTCAAGTCCTCAGTGCAACCCCATGAGGTAGTTATGAGCCAGGCACTAGAATGTAAAGCTGGGAGGGCAGCAACTCTTTGCCACCTTGTTCATGACTGTAAGCTGCGCTCCGAGAATGAAGTGAATATCAATGATAAGAGAAAGAAGGCTTGGACTTCTCTGACCGTAAATCAGATTTTACAACTTTACAACCACTCGTTTCTGTCTTCATGCCTTCCTGGCACAACCAACCTGAAAAGTCCTTCCCCTCCTTCTTAGTCCCTTTCCTGTTTTAAGAGCCATTTCAAAGCCTGGTTCCTCTCGTTTGTCTTCTCTAACCTTTACTTTAAATGCGATTCACATGGCTAGGCTCTCTTCACATTTTTGGAATTAGGACTGATCTTCTATTGCTTTGGATTTTCGGAAGTCATTTTAGATGTGTGTGTCCCAGGCCACCCATATGGTTCCAGTCTGCCTTCCCAGCTAAACATCAGACTCCTCAAGGAATATGGTGGGGTTTCATTTCCTCTTCCTGCCCCAGTGAAACTAACAAAGTACCCCCACACCACTGGTCTGTTCGAGCTCTCCCATCAGTGTCAAAATGAGACACCCATCTCCCTTAGTGAAGGCTGCACTTACAGAAACAGATAACTGTATTTAAGATTCAAAGAAGCTGCCCAAATAAAGTGGCAACTGGTACATCATTCCTGGCACTGAACCAGTGGTATAATTTACAAAATTCTGGCACATTGTGGCAAAACTGAGAATAACAGGATTCAAGCAAGCTACTAAGAAAAGAAAATGAAATTGCAGCAGCGTGTACCAGGAAGGGTAGGCAGGAAGCCTTTCATTGCACAGCTGTACAATGATATTTTAATAAAGATTAAATGGTAGAGAGACGGAGGGAGAGAGAAGAGCCTGCGAGGAAAGACACTTCGAGTCAACAGCCCTCACGTGAACATTGTGAAAATGTCTACAAGTGCCAGGCTGCAGCCTGCTCAGCTAAAACCTGACGCGTTGTCCTTCTGCAACATTCTCTGGTTCCCTGGCAGAAGACGGAGCGCGAGCACCCAAGGATGAAAACCTGGCCTTCCCTTGAAGCCCTCACGCATGATTTATTTAGCCAACTCCACCCATGATAGGAGGTAGAACGCTCTCTTTGGGGGTAGCTCCTCTCTTTGATTTTGCAAGCACCCATTTCCCATATAGTGCCCTTGAACTGACAGTCACACGCTGGCTGCTGTCAGTTATCATTATCTTCACTGGCAGACTCAAGCTCTGGGGGAAAAAAAGAAGGTGGAGCTGAGCGGATGGCAATTCTGGTTTTCAAAATGATAATCTGCAGGCCTCGCACAACACTTGTTGGGAGAGGCTAAGACACAGGACACAATGCCTGGCGCTATCCCTAGGGTCTAGGTGTGAGGGACATCTACTGTGTTCTTCTACATGAAACAAGACCCTTCTTTTTGGAGAACTACATCGTTCCCCATGCCACCTGGGCAACTCTAGTGGCGATGGCTTTATCCCATCCCCTGACCACAGGGGCAATCACATGAATGAAGCTGGGACGATCAGAACCTCCAGAGGACTCTTCTCTGGTGGTAAAGTAAGGAAGATGTGAGCCCTGTAGTTGCCAATGACAAAGGTTAAGTCTCAAAGAAAATGCTAATCTCCAAGAGAATGGAATCACCAGAGAAAAGCAGAGAAAAAACAGAGAAAGAGGGAGAGAAAGAGAGATGCACAGAATTTGAGTCCCTGGCTCCAGTATTCCTTGGGCCCAACAGCATATTCCTGCCTTTACATAAAACAATACCATCTCCCTTTGGCCAAAGCTAGTTCAAGATGGGTTTCTATTACTCACCATCAAGACTTCTGACTTCAACAGGAGGCCATCAATTCACATCTGAGCAAAATGAGTGCCCACAACATATGGCAGGACATCGGGTTTGGAATAACAAGTCGGTCTCGGCATATCACCTCCAATCCCTTATTTGAAAACAATACCGCAGCTCGGTTTTAAAACACATTAGTGTGTTAAACAAATTCACTGGGACCAGCTTTATTTTCAACAAAATACATTAGATCAGAATAGGTAAAAAAAAAAAAAAAAAAAGGCTCCCTTTCTCATTGTAGAAACCCCACGATCCTCACAGGAAAACTTCAGGTAGCAGAACAGGGAGTGGGGGGCAGTATATTGCATCAATGGGCTTCTGGTGTCATCATCCAACAAATACCACATGTAGCCTCCTGCCCAAAATGAGGCACAGGATGGCTTGTAACCCTGCCGGATTTCGGGCACTGGTGAGAGTGGAGCCCAAGTGCCTCTCACCTACACACGTCAGTGTCCCAAAAGTACAATTTTAAGTCAGCTGCTTACAACCTGAACTTGGGTTTCCCTTGGAAACCATATTATAAATGGTGATCAGATCCCCTGAAGAGTCCACAGGAGCCATTTTAAGTCATAATGTTCCTGGGGGGTGACTCAGTCCTCACTAAAAGGAGAGGGCATTCTCCTCTCTCTAGCTCCTGCAACAACATCCCACATCTGCTGCTCCCCGCCCCAGCCCCAGGACACAGCATTCAAGCTCAGCCTATTCCCAGTACAATCATGCTGCTAGTTGGCGGTCTTGATCTGCTGACCTAGAGTCTAACAAAGAGACTAATACCCATATGGATGTTTATATGTGCGTCCTGGTTTCTCTTACTGAGAATCCTCCGGTCCAAGAATTCAAAGCTCAGAAATTCCAGATGCAAACACAAAATCCCATTTTTATGTCTTGGCTGCTGTAAAGGATGCTGCAACTTGTCAATACAGGAGCCTGTTGGCATGCTGGCTCCTTCCCAGCCCCTTGCTAGAGACAGGCCTGCAGTGACGAGCTCCCTTTGTCCTTCCTCCGGCAACTCACGTCACCAGTAAGCCCCAGGGTCAAGGCAAGACTGCAAGCAGAGAGGGTACTGGTGGAGCTGGTCAAGTCCCCATTTGCGGGGCTGAGGCCAGTTCTCAGAAGCCAGGGGCCAGTGAGGAAGGAAGTACGCACCCTGAAGGGAACTTTGCCAAAGTCACATCTTTCTGCACAACTTTCCAGCACCCTGATGAGCAGATGCAAGTCCAGGGTAAGAAGGAAACAGCGAAATAAAAGGTAAATGCGATGAAGTAGCAGTGATTCCTCCAACCCTTCATCCTGCACAAGCAGCTCTGTGCAGCACCACTTTATTCGGCCTATTGGCCAACGTAGACACCCGTGAGTCCTAACACAGGTGCTCACAGCTTGTAAGGAAGAAGAAGAACCTACCATTTAGTGAACAGACACTACCCTAGGCACCGCCCTGGGTGATTTACATCAAGTATTTATTTAATCAGTGTATTCATATGAAGCCTTCATAAAGAGAAGGAAGAATGTAAGCACACTACTTTGCACCCCTTACAAAAGTTGGCAGTAAATTGTTTGGGGTGGTATTGGTCTTTGAAAGTTTTTTCTAGATGTATGGTAGTCATGTCACACTCAAATCCAATACAGCGAAATCAAATCAGGTATGGAATCTTTTTCATCAGTAAGGATGCACTGGGGAAGCAACACATGGGCATTTTTAGAGCATGAATGCAGATGTGTCCTAGAAACTACCACTCTTCAATGAAACGCTGAGCAAGGAATTGCAAATGAAAACTAAAAGCGGGCAGTACATGGGAAGCATCCCAGCAATTTAGCAAAGGCACCCCTTTGTTTTAGTGTAAAATGCTGAACAAGTGATGGGGTAGCCATCTCCACATAGAATTTTATAGTATGTGAACTTGAGGTACAAGTGTCCTTCAACCCATCAAACTACTAGATTGTGCTGGTCTAATCCCATAAAATACATTTTAGAATTTTTTAATATTTATGTATTTTTGAGAGAGAAATAGAGAAAGAGAGGGCAAGCACAAGTTCAGGAAAGTCAGAGAGAGGGGGAGACACAGAATCCAAAGCAGGCCCCAGGCTCTGAGCTGTTAGCCCAGATCCTGATGCAGGGCTCAAACCCACAAACCATGAGATCATGACCTAAGCTGAAATCAGATGCTTAACTGACTGAGCCACCCAGGTGCCCCCCATACAATACATTTAAAAGTAACTATAGGTTGGAAAGGGAACCGGTTGCAAAGTCAAGCAGTTAGGACTCTATTTCAAGCAACATGTGAACCATTGTAGCCTGACTGGGATCATACAAAAATCAAGTAAAAATTTTCAATTTTTGAAAAATTTTTTGAAATCTACTTCGAGTTTGCAAGAAAGAAGGAATACTTAGAGGCCAAAACCTTTGCAAAAGCAGGAACCTGGTCAGATAAGCACAGGTTGGGTTTCACCTTTCATTCTGAGGACAACTATTGAAATTGAACTTTGACTTCCATGGACTGGACTCACTGAAGACTGAAAGTTTCAGAGGAGACCTCTCTCCTCCCCTCATCACCCACACAGAGCTGATATGCCAAACGTCTACACACTCAGCATAAAGAGTAAGCTAGAAATAAATCCAGTCCATGTACCAGGCCTACAAAGAAAAGTTGTCTTACACCCTAGCACTGAATGGAAGATGAAAAAACCCTCCCAGGAGAACTGATGACTACACTATTACTGCTATTGTATTATTACTAGAATCTCATTAATAATAATTAAAGCCACAGTGATACCATTTCACACCCAACCAGTTTGGGAAAAATTTTTAAATCTAACGAGATCACAATGATGTTGACAATGATGGTGAGCGCAAGAAACACACATCGGTTGTAGGACTTTAAATTGGTACAAATTGGTACAATACAGTGCCTTTAGTAAACAACTGGGTATTGCTGAACAAACTCAAAATTATGCATGTAGTGTGACCCAGCAATTCCACACCTAGGTATTCATTCTAGAAAATTCCTGCACATTGTTCCAGGGAAATGCACAAGAATCTTCCTCACAGCACTGTTTGTGATAACAGAACACTAGCAAGAACCCAAATACCCATCAAGAGCACCATGAATAAAGGAGGGCATATTTATGCAATGGGATTCTATAGAGTAATGTGAATGAGCTGACGAAAACTACATGCAATAATATAAACAAATTTGAAGAATCTAATGTTGAGAAAAGCAAGGTGAGGAAGAATACATTCAGTACGAGACCATTCACACAAAAGTCAAAAACACATGCAAACATAAATAATACATTGTTAGAGATATAAACATATTTGGTAACACTATGAAGAAAGCCAGAGGAATGGTTAACCTGAAGGTTGGATATTGGTTACCTCTGAGGTGATAGAAGGGATAGAATCCAGGAGGCACGTAGCAAGGACTCTGAGATAACGCTTATGTTCTTTTTTGATAATGTTTGTTTGATTAAACTAGCTGGTAAGTACACAGCTATTTGTTGTTGCTGTTGTTGTTTATGACTTTACCCATATTATATATTCTTTTGTTCTACTCAATGTTTAATTAAACCTTTTTTTTTTTTAACCAGAGCAATTACAACGTCTTTGATGCAAAAAGTTTGTTAGGTTGGTTTTTCATTTGTTTGCAATTACAAGAACTTGTTTATCCTAGAAGTTCTTAAGAATGACCATTTGAGCCTCCAGTAAAAGGCATGCTTTGCCAATGAAATTAGAGAGTCTTAGATCTGGAAACACTCTCAGAAGATAATCTGATGCAGACACCAGCTTCAAGGACACACTGTCCCAGCCAAGTCTCAAGCAACTCCCAACATTTTACCTCTAGGATGGTCCACGGTCCTTCCTTAAAGCCTACCGAAAATTTTTCTTGCTTTAATACGTATGCCAATATCCTACCATCGCTACCACTAATGCTCAGGAGAAACCTTCTGTGTGGGTCAGATACATGTGGGAAAGGGCTGATGAGAATATAACAAAGTGGACAGAAAAGGCCTCTCGGGGCTCAGGTCAACTGAAGGCAAGGCCAAGTGCACAGACAACAGAACTTGCCATCTCTGCAATGGGAAGTTAGGGTTCTGAATGAAGACTGCCCAGGAGAGAAGGGCCTGGAAGTGCTGATCACCATGGCAAGATGAGAAAGGATCTGAAGTCTGGGAAAGAACAAAAGGGAAAAGGCTTATAAATTAAATCCATAAAATGTATCTTCCCAAAGAGATTAGAAAAACTTTAAAAGATCATCAGTATCTAGTGTTCTTACAGTGTGGGGAAACATATCGCTTATAGATGTGCAATTGGCAGGAGTCTGTCTGGAAAGCAAACTGGCAATACCCATGAAGATCCTTAAAAACACACATGAACCGTATGCCAGTCACTTCCAAAATTCATCCTAAGGGAACAGAGAAGTGTGCATAAACCACAATGTTCACTGTGATGGTGTTTATCCTAACAAGAAGCTGAAAATACTCTAATGTCCATCAAAAGGGGACTGGTTAAATAAATTATGACAGAGCTATTAAAAATAATGATACAAGAGGCGCCTGGGTGGCTCAGTCGGTTGAGCGGCCGACTTCGGCTCAGGTCATGATCTCACGGTCTGTGAGTTCGAGCCCCGCGTCGGGCTCTGTGCTGACAGCTCAGAGCCTGGAGCCTGTTTCAGATTCTGTGTCTCCCTCTCTCTGACCCTCCCGCATTCATGCTCTGTCTCTCCCTGTCTCAAAAATAAATAAACGTTAAAAAAAATTTTTTTTTAAATAATGATACAAAAAATAATTGAAATGACAATGCTATGCAGACTAAAGCATGGGGGCGGGTGTTAAGGTCTATACGTGTGAAATATATTTTAAAAAACTAGATACACTGATGGACGGATAGAGGCATGGATAGATACGCAATGAAGCATGTACAGTAAATGTTAATCGTGGAATTGAGTTGGTACCATATGGCTGTTCACCATAAAAATGTTTCCAACTCTTCAGTGTCTTTGAAATTTTTGCCAACATTTTATTGGTAAAAATATCAATTAGAATGGAAAGGGGACCCCCGCAAATTTTAAGTTTACAAAGAGCAGATTACCCAAACACAGATGGATAAATAACACTGGTGTCGTTATGTGAACGTACGTAGAGAATAGAGCCTAGAAACATAAACGCCAACATTAAAAGTGGTTATCTCTGGGTGGTAGATTACAGGTGACTTGATTTTCTTTTTCATACATGATGCTTTTCATACATGATGCTTTTCAGTCGTTTTGGATTTTTTTTTCAACGGCCTGGTGTTACTTTTACAATTATTTAATAAGTTATTTCCAAAAAAGCAAGTAGAGAATAGAGCTAAAGTATTTCAACGGTGGAAAGCAGGAAGGGGGTGAGTTCGGGAGTAGGGCAGAGTGGAGCAAGCCCAAAGCCCAGGCAGCCATGCCGGCCCTGCTGCTGCTGCGCCAGCTGGCTTTTGACACCCAGCCCTAAACGCTGTCTTGCCCTCTCAGGAATCTAGAAGCTTCCACCATGGCCTGCTACTCCCATAGTCACGTGGAAGAGTCGCTGAATTAGTGACCAGGCAAGAGCAGCATCCTGTCCATCCTATTATGACACAAAGTGCCCAGATTCCATATGTTTTCATCTAAACAGAGAGCTTTATGGTGACAAGAAGATAAAGATGAATTTTATACTACTTGAGAGGCTGTAGAAACATTAACAGATTAACAGATGAAGACTAGCTTCTCTCAACTCCTGCTATGTTTCCAGCACCTCTGTGGAGATGAACTACCATCAGAGGTAGAAAAACAGCACACAGCGGGAAGAGGGTTTGAAACAAGAGCAGCGAGACCCCCAGCAGGCTCAAATTCCCAGAGCCAGCTCAGGGCCTGAAAGGACATACGGGGCAGGCTATGGAACGATTCCTTGTAATCACTGAAAAACAAAAGGGAACCAAAGAAATGTCAAAGACGAAGGACGGGCAATTTTCAAACCGGTTAACATACGGAGTGTGGAAACTACAGACAGGAAAATCTTCAATTCTATCCTCAGTTTTGTTTGAGAAGGTCTTTTTAAACAGAAAAATGAGGAGAATGTTTTTAAATAGGGATAATTTGGAATCCGCCCTGGTTCAAAAAGAAAAATCAGGCCAAATTAACCTCATTTCCTTGGTTTACTTGATAGAATGGCCCTCTGATACAGCACATTGCATTTGCATGAAGGCCCATACACTCTCACTTGATATCCCTGTGTCTGGACAGTAATACTTGAAGCTGATATAAATACCCTAAAAAATACTGATTTATATACTGTGTTTGCAAAAGCAGTGACTTTTCAACTTTTTTTCTTACCACAACCCACAGTGAGAAATAAACTGTATCTAGTGACTCAGTAAACATATACATTTACACGACGGAAAATAGTGTCACAGAACAATACTTAAGGTGTGATGCCTTCTCATATTTTGTGTTCTATTCCATTTTAGTTTCAAAAAAGTGCTGGTGAAGGGGTGCCTGGGTGGCTCAGTTGGTTAAGCCTCTGACTTCAGCTCAGGTCATGATCTCGCACTTCCCGAGTTCGAGCCCCACATCCGGCTCTGTGCTGACAGCTCGGAGACTGGAGCCTGCTTCGGATTCTGTGTCTCCCTCGCTCTCTGCTCCTCCTCTGCTCACACTCTGTCTCTTTCTCTCTCTCTCTCTCAAAAATAAATAAACATTAATTTTTTTTTTAAGTGCTGGTCATGACCCAGGAAACGGAGTTTATAACCCACTAATGGGTGACGCTCCTTCAGGAGATATGCCGTAGGGCTTTGTGTAGTTCTAGGAGTTGAAGAATTAAGAATAATTTTCACAAGTCACAAAGGTGGAGAGGACAGGTCCTTAGTTTTGTTCCTCCCAAAGCGGGCCCTGAGATAAGGACTTAGGTGCAGGTAGGTGACTTGGGAGGTGACTGCAGAAACCATAATGAGAAAGTTAGGGGAAGTAAGAATAAAAAAAAGAGTAAAGTCCACAAAGGTGTGCTAATGAGCAGGCTGCTTCTGGAGACGACCACACTCATTCCCAACTGGGGAAGCTCTGCAGAGTGGGTATTTATGCACTGACTCCCGCCCCTACCTGGCTGAGGGCTGGCCTTGGGGGTGTTTTATCTTCTACTCTTCCAGAACTTTCTGCGAAGCAAGCTCCCACAGCACCAATGAAAGCCTGCAGGCAAAGCCTCTGAGACACAGGGACATCCGAGGCGAGAAACCATCAGCATGAGTGGGAACGGTCTACCTGGGCTGCAGGAGAATGCGAAGGTGGGCTGAGGGGAAATGGGGCGGGGCATCGGCAGCAATGGCTACAAATGGGCAAGACGACAGATGAAGAAATCATCAGAGGCAGTAGCTGGTTGGAAATCTACAAGGAGAAACTGAATAGAGATTATAAACATGAAGTCTTGTATATTTCTTCCCACACTAAGCTGTACAAACCCAGTGTGTGGGGATCTGCCCTGGCCGACTTGGTCAGCTAGTTGTCCACACTGTGAACTAGCAGGTGAAGCACCCTCTTGAAAAGAGAAAGCAACATGGGGCACCTGGGTGGCTCAGTCGGTTAGGTGTCCGACTTCGGCTGGCTCAGGTCATGATGTCATGTGGGTTTGAGCCCCATGCTGGGCTCTGTACTGATGGCTCTGGAGCCTGCTTCAGATTCTGTGTCTCCCTCTCTCTCTGCCTCTCCCCTGCCCATGCTCTGTCTGTCTCTCTCTCGCTTTCTCTCAAAAATAAACATTAAAAAATTTTTAAAAAAAGAAATCTGTTAAAAAGAGAAAGCAACAGTGATCAGCAAGAGGGTAGAGGCTAAACTACAGAAGAGCAGTTTATTCTAGACTGAACCAACTACACCAGGAATACCAGGCCATTTAGACCAACTCTAGGGCCACATTTAGAGAATGACACAGACCTGCTAGAAGAGGCTAGAAAGAAAAACCAAAAAGTGACCAGTATGCACTAGCTTTAATAACAAGGAAATAAGTAACCAAATAATTAAAATGTTTCTTGAATGGTGAGGAAAGTTTCAATTTGTTGTCTGAAGAAAACTAGACTTCAGGGTAAACAAGAATGCCTGTGTTCCGATTTCTCGTGGATGAAAATATAAAGAGAGATATTTGGTCTGCATAATCCCCAAAGTGAAAAACAGGGACAGTGTTTGGAAGTTATCCAGAAGCTAATTTCAGCTCAATTTGGGGAAAAATTTTCTAAGGCTTTGAGACCATCTTGAGACGCCATCAAATCTCAAGGAGCCTGAAATGTTCCTGCAAGGCTGGGGGAGGCTGGCGGGGTAGGGGGGAGTGAGCCAGGGATCCTTGTGCTGGGGAGGAGCATGGAGATCTCAGGCCCTTTCCAAGATTAAGATTCTGTGGGTCTATAAAACTAATACCAAATAATATATCGCACATAGACTCCCAGATTGGCTTCTATGTCATCGAAAAGCAGGCTCTGGGGAGGGACAGATGGGCAGAAGGGTGGAGGAAAGAACCAAAGAAGACTCTAAACATAAGAGAGAGACATAATGAAAAGGCAGGGTGATGAACACCTCCACAAGATCATTTCGTCAGCCCTGGGGAGGAGGGAAGAATCTATGGCTTTCAATCCACTGTTGGTTACAAACTTGGGCTCCTGCCCCCTCCCCGGCTATAAAAGGAAGGGGGTGGGGGGTGGAACGAGAGAAGCTTCAAAGAAGAATCATTTCCTATGTCTTGGATCCAATGTAAAAAGAGAAAAGCAAGAGGTTTCAGTGCTGTCATTTAGAAAATAAGCTACAGACTCCCTCGCACATATTGTCGGAGCCTTGGAGCACAAACGTGCAGGGAAACTATAAATCCAGATGTGCCCTGGCTTGTTAGAAAGCGTGCACAGCAAATATTAAACAAGCAAGCACCCCGGGGTGGGGACCAAAATCACTGCATGATTATCACTGTGATTTTCGGCTGCGGCAAATACCTCCTTTTAAGCAGGATTCTGCAGCACTGATGGTACAAAGACGATGCAGGTGCCAGGAAGCAAAAGTACCCTGGTGAGCAGAATAAAAGGTCTTGAAGAGGAAAATGAATTTTTAAGTTCTGAGGCCCAAGTAAAAAATCAGGAATCGTGCCACATGCCACTTCTCTCCTCTTGTGCACTTCTCTCTTCCGGATACTTTTTTGTAAATGTTTTATTTACAGAAAAGTACACGGTTCAACGAACTGTCACAAACTGAAGACACCCGCGTAAAAACACTCCACTCGAGAAATGGACCACAACCAGAATTACACCACCATCCTGACTTCTAACATCGTCACAGGTTGTTTTCTTTCATATTCTTAAAAAGTGCGGAGAGAACGTTGTAAGCAGACTAAAAATGCAGTGTGGTACCTTCAGAGGTGAGGTTCTGGGAACAGCGCGGTGCCTTTCTAGAAGACTGGGAGTGAAACAGTGGAGTGGGTAGCAGAGGTACCAGCCGGCCGCTGCGCGACCTCGGCCAGCCCCACCGTCTCTGAGTCTTACTGTCCTCCCGTTGAAAAGTGGAGTTGGTGTATTCTTTTGAAGATCGTTAAACTCAACACAGGCATTGCCACAGAGGGAAAGACTTATTTCAAGACGGTGAGCATGAGGACACAGATGAACTGGATGATCAGACTGATCAATGACAGAGTGGCTGGAGGAAAGGAGGGAAGGTCTCGGCTCGTGGGACTGGAAGCTCCAGTCAAAAGCAGCATGGCCCCATTTTAGATTCGATCCTGACTTATACTCCTGAAGCGTTTCTATGAGCTAATGATGAATTACACGTCAACATTGTTGTCTCACAAGAGAAGACTTCAAAAGAGCCTATTAAACTGGGGGACTTGGCTTTTGCTGATTTTTTTCAATTTTTTTTAACACTTATTATTAAGAGACAGAGCGCGAACAGGAGAGGGGAAGAGAGGGAGACACAGAATCCGAAGCAGGCTCCAGGCTCTGAGCTGTCAGCACAGAGCCCGACGCGGGGCTTGAACCCACAAACCACGAGATCATGACCTGAGCCGAAGTCGGACACTTAACTGACTGAGCCACCCAGGCACCCCTGGCTTTTGCTGATGTTTTGAACAGAAATTGGATGTTAATGCAAATGTTGTTTTCTGAACCTCAGCTCTCGCTCGAATTAAGCTGCAGTCAATTTCAGATGTCTGCACAAAATCAGGATGTATGGTTGGTTCCTCTGTGATTGGAAATAGCGTGGGTGGGAGTAGGAAGCAGAGCCAATCACCTGAGCTAGGGCCACCTAGTACATGACCTGCACAGCTCATGGGTCTACTGCAGAAAGCAGTCACCTGACTAAAGTAGAAAAGAACCACACAGTTCCTCAAGTTCGCTCTTTTATAAATAAAATGGATATAATTTCACTTATGTTTTTTTAAGTTTATTTATTTTGAGAAAGAGAGAGAGCAGGGGAAGGGCAGTGAGAGAGGGGGAGAGAGAGAAAGAATCCCAAGCAGATTCCTACTGTCAGCGCAGAGACCAAGGCGGGGCTCAAACTCACAAACCGTGAGATCATGACCTGAGCTGAAACCAAAAGTCAGACGCTGAACTGACTGAGCCACCCCGGCGCCCCTTCACTTACGTTTTAAAGCTTTTTACTTTCATGATACCAATACGAGTGCCAAAATTAAAGTAATTAATTGAAAAGTTCACCAAGAGCCTGATCTGTATGAAAATTCATGTTTTACTGAATCTCCATTAATTCCACAGTTTCCATTGTTCAGGCTACAGATAGGATCGTTCATTTGCCACTAAGATGAGCTATCTAATAAAGCAAAAGAAGGAGGCCTTTGATGTATAATTGCTCTGCATAGTCATGTTCCTTCAATCATTACCAGCATTACGTTATGAAAAAAAAAAAAACTTTAGATAGAATTGAGTTCATTTAAAGGAACAAAAGTAACTTACACCTGTGTCACATAGAAGTATATTATCCTTTTGAACTTTCAGAGTGACTCGACTCCATAAGATTAGTATTCCCCACTTTTTAAATTGTGATTGTTTTCTAATCTCATCCTACTAGATATATCTTTGGTGAGCAGAAAGTGTGTTCCAATGCAAAGCATTCCAGTCGTTTCTCAAAATTGTAATATTTATAAAACATCATGCAAATGCAAAAAGGATTTTTAGCATCTGCAATGAAGTCAAGTAAGAAGTTATTTATCAAAGTCTACCAATATATTTGGTACCACAGTCAAGAAAATGTAGGAAAGAGGGGCGCCTGAGTGGCTCAGTCAGTTAAGCATCCAACTTCGGCTTAGGTCATGATCTCACGGCTGGTGAGTTCCAGCCCCACGTTGGGCTCTGTGCCGACAGCTCAGAGCCTGGACTCTGCTTCAGTTTCTGTGTCTCCCTCTCTCTCTGCCCCTCCCTGTTGGTGCTCTGTCTCTCAAAAATAAACATTAAAAAAAGAAGAAAATGTGGGAAAGAAAGAAGAAACAAAAGAAAGGAAGACAGGAGGAAGGAAATCACCCATTTGACCACCACGAAAAAGATTATATAACATTACCAGAACAGCTCACAAGATTCCAGGTCTGGGTATGATGAAGTAAATACACTCCACCTTGACTTTCCTACAGAATGCAACTAGCAAACCCGAACAGGGTACACTGAACAGCTATCTGAGGACTCTGAAACATAAACATTAGTAGACAGACTGGAGAAGAAGACAAAATTTGAAGTGCCACTGAATTTGTGGTAGCTTTCCCTTGGACTGAATTCAGGTCAGCCCAAACACAAAAGTGGACACTGGGTGCAAACACAGTTCCAGAAGAAGCCCTTTAGCTCTGGCTCAGAGTAGAAAAGGAGACTCTTAATGTCCAAAAAGAAGGGAAAATCCTTCAGTTTTCCTTTGTCTTCTTTGTTCTCTCATGTCCCGGGCCCCAGGTAACCTCATGGTGGCAATAGGCAGGAGTGATGGCACTGGCAGCTATGGCAGTAGCAGCAGGGGTCTGTGGGCACCTGAAACTCCTGAGTAGGGGGAACCTTTGTCTCTGGAAAACTAGAGAAGCTGTGGTCTCAAAAGGTAGGGGAGATCACCCATGGCTTTTTGTCCTTCCCTGTATTCCCCTTGCTTGGTTAATTTTTTTCCAATCTTTTTTTTTCTGTTCTTCAGGGACTTATGGGACAAAACCAAAAGGTCTACCGCTCAAGGCAACAGAGTTCAAGAAGGAGAAGAGAACGAATGTGGTGGGATGCAGCTAAAGCAGTGCATAGAGGGAAATTTATAGCATCCGATGCTTAGATCACAAAATAGGAAAGGTATCAAAACAATAAACTAAGCTTCCACCTTAACAAATTAGATAAAAAGAAGAAAATAGAGGTGGTTCAACCAGTTAAGCATCAGACTCTTGGTTGTGGCTCAGGTCAAGATCTCTCAGTTCATGAGATACAGCCCTGCACTGGCTTTGCACTGACAGCATGGAACCTGCTTGGGATTCTCTCTCTCCCTCTCTCTGCCCCTCCCCTGCCTGCACACGTGCACGTGCACTTTCTCTCTCTCTCTCTCAAAATAAATAAATAAACTTTTAAAAAAGAAGAAAATAAAGCCAAAGCAAGAAGGAAATCATAAATGTAAAAGCAATCAATGAAACAACACAATAGAAAAAAAAGTCAATCAATGCAAAAGCTGATTCTTTAAATATATTCATATAATTGGTACAACTCTAGAAAACATGACAAAGAAAAACAGAAGAAACAAATCACCAATATCAGGAGCAGAGCAGGGGATATCACTTCAGATACTACATATAACCCTACACATAACTTCGACAACTTAGATGAAGTGGACCAACTCCTCAAAACTCACAAACTACCAAAACTCACCCAGAATGAAATCAATAATCCAAATAATCCCATAAATATTAAAGAAATTAAATTTGTAGTTAAAATCTCCAGGCCCAGATGATTTCACTGGTGAATTCTACTAAATATTTAAAGAAGATATAACATTAAATTTTATAGAATCTCTTCCTAAAACAAGTGGAGAGAACATGTCCCAATTTATTTTAGGAGGCCAGCATTACTCTGATGCCAAAACCAGACAAAGAAATTACAGGAACACAGATGCAACAGTCAGTGAAATATTACCAGATAAAACCAACAATACATTTAAAAAAATACCAACATCAAGTGGTATTTATATCCTGGGAATATAAGTCTGGCTTAATATTAAAAAAAATCAATCAAGAAAAAAATCAATCAATGTAATCTACCACATTAACATACTAAAAAAGAAAGTTCACATGATCATATCAATTGATACAGAAAAAGCATTGATAAAATTTCACATCCATTCATGACCAAAATTCATAGTAAACTAGGAAGGGAAGGGAACCTCCTCAACCTGATGAAGAAGATGTATAAAAAGCTTACAATTTAACATTATGCTCCATGGTGGAAGATTGAGTGTTTCCCCCCCACCCCGAATGACTGGGGAAAACGTGAAGACATTCACCTTCACCAGTCTTATTCAACATTATGCTGGTAGCCCCAGCCAGCACAATATGGAAGGGAAGGGAGGAAGGGAGGGAGAGAGGGAGGAACAAGAGAAGGAAGGAAAGAAGGCAGGCAGGCAGATTGGAAAGGAAGTACACTTGTCCCTCTTCACAGATGGCATTATTATCTATGTAGAAAGTCCTAAATAATCTATGAAATATCTCCCGAAGTTAGCAAGGTTTCAAGATACAAAGTCAAAGCAAAAAAATCGATTTCACTCAGATGTGAAATTTAAGAAACGAAACACACAAATGAAGAAAAAAAAGGAGCCAAAAAAACCCACCCCACACACAAGCTCTTAACTACAGAGAACAAACTGGTGGTCACCAGAGGGAAGGTGGGTAGAGTGACAGATGAAATAGGAGATGGGGATCAAGAGTATACTTGTCATGATGAGCACTGAGTACAATGTATGAAATTGTTGGATCATGACACACCTGAAACTAATATAACACTGTGTATGTTAATTATACTGCAACTAAAAAAACCCACAAAAATCACTTGTATTTCCACCTGCTAGCAAACAACTGTTAGAAAGTGACTTTTGGGGCACCTGGGTAGATCAGTCGGTTAAGTGTCCGACTTCAGCTCAGGTCACGATCTCTCGGTTTGTGGGTTCGAGCCCCGCGTCAGGCTCTGTGCTGACAGCTTGGAGCCTGGAGCCTGTTTCAGATTCTGTGTCTCCCTCTCTCTCTTCCCCTTCCCTACTCGCGTTCTGTCTCCCTCCGTCTCAAAAATAAACATTAAAAAAAATTTTTTTAAGTAAAAAAAAGAAAGTGATTTTTAAAAAATATCATTTCTATTTGCTCCAGGAAATGAAATACTTAAGTATAAAGCTAACAAAACATGCACCCAATCTGTAGCCTGAAAACTCCAAAATACTGACAGAAGAAATTTTAAAAATGACCTACATAAATGGAGAGAGATGCTGTATTTGTGGGCTGGAAGATTCAAAATAGGAAAAATGTCAATTCTCCCCAAACTGATAGATAGATTTAACCATTCTGATCCGAATCCCAGCAGATTTTTTTGGTAGATACAGATAAGATGATTCTAAAATTTACATGGAGGTTAGATCCAAAACCATTTTGGAAAAGAATAAAGTTGGAGAAAGCACACTACCTGATATGGAAATGTTGGGGCTTAGAGCTGATGGCCAAGAAAGAATTGTTGAGATGTCTTTGGTGCAAAAAGGTGGTTTTATTAAAGCATGGGGACAGGACCCATGGGCACAAACAGCTGCACTGGGGTTGTGACAGGCGGCTGATTATATACTTTCAAGTTGGGAGGGGGTTAGGGGTAGTCTAAATCTCTAAGAAATTTGGAAGCAAGGTTTCCAGCACCTTGAGAGGCTGGTTGCTGTTAGGATAAGGTCATTTATTAGTGTCTAGTAAAACCTTTAGTCATGAGACCCTCCAGATGTATATCAGAGGTCCATATTTTTGGAAGATGACTGCTAACATATATCTTGGGTGGGGGATAGAGATAAGGAAGTTTCCAAAGGGATTTTTATACATTAGAGGAGACTTACAGGATCCTGGAGGTCAGGCTAATGTTAAGCTAAGATTGCCTTTTGCCCTTAGCAAAGTATTAACATCGAGGCAGCTGAGTTCCTAGAGGAAGGTCACTCTGCCTGTCTCAAGGACTTGTCCATGGGCTGTACATTGTAAGGAACTTTCATTTTTTTCTTCTGTCTTTGTTTTCCACATCACTACCCAATTTTAAGACTATTTACAAAGCTACAGTAATCAAAATAATGTGGCACTGGAGAAAGGATAGACACACAGATCAATGGATCAAAATAAAGAACACAGAAGCAGACCTGCAAAAAACAAACGTGCCAATTAATTTTTGAAAAGGTGCAGGGGGCGCCTGGGTGGCTCAGTCGGTTAAGCATCTGACTTTGGCTCAGGTCATGATCTCAAGGTTAGTGGGTTTGAGCCCCACATTGGCCTCTGCACTGACAATGTGGAGCCTGCTTGGAATTCATTCTCTCTCTCTCTCTCTCTCTCTCTCTCTCTCTCTCTCCTTCTCTCCCTCCCTCCCCCATTTGTGCTCCCTCTCTTGCAAAATAAATAAATAAACTTAAAAAAAAAGAAAAGCTGCAAAGGTAATTCAGTGGAGTTTACTGTGTCAAGTAGACTTCAGTAAAGCTGTTAAAAAAAACAAACCCTGTGTGTTCCTCTCACAGTATTTTTTTTTTTTTAATTTCAGGAATTCCAGGAATTTTAAATGCATGAAGAGGGGCCTTTGGGATTCACAGAAATGGAAAATCATTTGGGATACTGCAGCTGTTCATCTAAGCTTCTTTTTCCAAATTTAGAAACTTGATGAAAAATGTTCTCTTACTCCTCACACAATCAGTGTCCTTACTAAGCATTCAGCACTGAATTTAACATGAGGTCCTAGAGAAAAAATATAATATGTGAGAATATAAAATAATACATCTCAGACTTTACCACTGATAACAAATGAATTCCAAGACAAAAAAAAAAATCAAGGCCAAGGTCAATCTCTTAGGTATTGACAGTACTCAGGGACACTGAGGCCCTTGGTTACAGAGCACAAATGATGCAAGTTCCTTGAAATGAAAGGACATTGGGACACTTGAGGGCAGAAGAAGTAGACAGTGGGAGATTTTTTTAGGGAGCCCTAAAAACCAGACTGGTTTGGAAAAGCACGGTGGGAGACACCCACGTCCACTTGAGCTTACAGTAAATGACTGGCCTCAAATTGCCAGTGGCCAGTGGTTACCTCGCCGTCAGAGCCAGCAATTTGTGGGTGTCTGTCACATACGGTCCAATGAGGGAGAGAGAGAAAATGGCTAGTCAGCCCTCTACGAGGAACAAAGATGTGCACGAGTTGTTTTGGGGGAGTTACAACAATACCTTATATTTGTGCTGCACATTACAAATCACTTCCCCAGGGGAGCAGGTGGCATGGTTCACATTTGGCAGATGAAAGCAGAAGTGAAGCTGGCCAAGTTCATCCAGCCAGTAGGTGGATAATCACTCTGAGCATCTTTGCATATACTTTCTTTGGTGAAGTGTCTGTTAAAATATTTTTTTTGCCTACCCTTGGGGCGCCTGGGTGGCTCAGTTGGTTAAGCGTCTGACTCTTGATTTCGGCTCAGGTCGTGATCGCATGATCTCTTCGTTCATGGGACTGAGCCCCGAGTCGGGATCCACACTAGCAGCCTGAGATTCTCTCTCCCTCTCCCTCCCTGTCCCCTGCTCGCTCGCTCGCTCTCTCTCTCTCTCTCTCACACACACACACACACACACACACACGTGCATGCTGTCTCTCTCAAAATAAATAAATAAACATTTAAAAAATAAAATATTTTGCCTACTCTTTAAATTGGGTTACTTGTTTTCCTATTATTTGGGTTTAGAGAGCTCTTTATATATTCTGGACAAAAGTGCTTTATCAGGATTATATGTCATTTGTAAATACTTTCTCCAGTCTGTGGCTTATCTTTTCATCCTCTTAACTGTGTCTTTTGAAAAATGAAGTTTAAAATTTGGATGAAGCACTTTCTTTTACTCTTTATTTTTAATAAAGTTTATTTATTTTTGTGTGCACACGCATGTGTGCTGGCGAGAGTGTGTGTGTGTGTGTGTGTGTGTGTGTGTGTGAGAGTGGGTGTTGTGAGTGGGGGAGGGGCAGAGAAAGAGGGAGAGAGAATCCCAAGCAGGCTTCACACGATCAGCACAGAGCCCTACTCGGGGCTCCAACTCACGAATCGTGAGATCCTGACCCAAGCCGATATCAAAAGTCGGATACTCAACTGACTGAGCCACCCAGGCGGCCCCCCCTTTTTTTTAAATTTTTTATCCTTTATAAATCACGCTCTTTCCCATTTTAGTAAATGTGCTGCCAGAGCGAGCACAATACATCATGTTCTTGGTGTCATATCTAAGAAAATCTTTTCTAACTCAAGTGTACAAAGATTTTTTCCCCATATTATCACCAACAAGTCTTACAGTTACAGGTTTTATATTTTTGTCTATGACCTACTTTGAGTTACCTTTTCTTTTTTTTTATCTTTTTTAAGTTTATTTATCTTCGAGAGAGAGAAAGAGAGAGCGCGCACAAGCTGGGGAGGGGCAGAGAGAGGGAGAGAGAGAATCCCCGTGCTATTAGCACAGAGCCCAATGCGGGGCTTGAACTCGCAAACTGCGAGGTCGTGGCCTGGGCCAAAACCAAGAGTCGGCCGCTCAACCGACTGAGCCACCCAAGTACCCCGAGTTACCTTTCCTTTAGCAGTCATTGCCATTGATGAAAATAAAAGAGGTCTGGGGAAGCAAAGGATGGAGGCTGCTGCTAGTACCAGTAAGCACTGGCAAATGAACCTTGGACATTCCCGGGACACAGACTCGCTCACTTCTATGGACTGGCCATGAATCAGGGCATGCACATTCTATAGGTAGACAGCCTAATACACAGAGAGCTAATCCAGCATTTAATCAGAACACACCCAGCATACACCCTGCGAGGTTAAACTGACATTTCTACTCTGCTCTTCCAAACCAAACCCATAGGGGACTGCTTGCAAATGGCCGCCAACAACTCCCTGACACCACTCTTCCCATTTCTAGAAGTGGAGTCTATCCACCTTCACCATCACTAGGCCTGCACTGTGATTTGCTTTAACAAGCAGAACGTGTCAAAAGCGGTGCTCTGATGGTCCTGCACCCAGGCCTTAAGCATCTCGGCAGCTTTGGCTTTCATCCCTTGAGGAGCTACCTGTGGGTACAAAGGCCCATTTCCTCCACCGGACAGAAAGGCAAACGGAGAGACAGAGAAGATGTAGAGAATAGGAGCCTTGCAGAGAGGTAGAAAGGGAGGCCCTGGGGCGCCTGGGTGGCTCAGTCGGTTAAGCGCCCGACTTCAGCTCAGGTCACGATCTCGCGGTCCGTGAGTTCGAGCCCCATGTCGGGCTCTGGGCTGATGGCTCAGAGCCTGGAGCCTGCTTCCGATTCTGTGTCTCCCTCTCTCTCTGCCCCTCCCCCATTCATGCTCTGTCTCTCTCTGTCCCAAAAATAAATAAACGTTAAAAAAAAAAAATTAAAAAAAAAAAAAAAGAAAGGGAGGCCCTGCCATTTCAGCCATTCCAGTCATCCCAGATGAAGTGCCAGACACGTTGAGTGGAGCCATCTTGGGTCCTCCAGCCCCGTACGAGCTGCCCCAAGCAACAGCATGTTGAGCAGAGATGAGCCATCCCCACTGAGCCCTGCCCAAATTGCAGACTCCTAAGCCAATAAGTGGTGGTGGCTGTTTTCAGCCACTAAGGTTTAGGATGGTTTCTTACACAGCAACAGATGACTGAAACACTCCCCAAGCTTCCTCATGGAAGTCTGCCTTATGGTTGGTTCACTTACTGACCTAGATAGTTCTGCTCAGCAAGAATCAATTCAGCAGTAGAGAGAACTCTGAATTAGAACCTAAAATCTTGGGTAAAGTTCCAGCTTCGACACTGTGTGAGTTCCCCCAAAAGCAGACTCTATAATAAGGTGCAAGTAGCTCATTTGGGAGGAGATTCCCAGGAAGCAAAATGACGGGAAGGGAGGGAAGGCCGTAAGTCTACTGCTCACTGGGCCACTGCTGTGGACAACTAGGACTCCATCCTACTGTTGGGCGGGGTGGGGGGGGGGGCTCTTCCTCCCTCTCTTGTACCCAACACCAACCTTAGGTAACTTCTTTCCCCATTAAGGCTACTCTTAAATAGCCATTCTAACTTTATTTCCTCCAGAAAAAAAAAATACAAGTGGTAAATATGGTGGGGGGTTGGCGAGAAAGCCATCCCCGCCAGACAGGAGCTCACAGAGACAAGCCTTGCTTCTACAGCTGCTTCGCCTGACAGAATGTTTCTTCCTGTACTCAAACCCTTCCACACAAGAGCCCAAAGGGAAGGCACCCACAGTCCCCAGGCACCCCGCCTTTCATTAGCAAAGACAATTAAGACAGGATGTGGTTCACGAAATTTTAACTGTGGCCATATTTCACACAGCTAACAAAAAGCAAGCTAAAAGGACAGCTTTATAAATGAAGGCATTACTCTCGTTCGAGGGAAAAATAATATTGTTTTTTCAGTTTAGTCTCCTTCTATTGTTTAATATTAGAAAGAGCCAAAGTGGGTCCCTGCCTCTCGCCGAAAGCTGGAAGAGAGGAGAAACAGGGCACCTAAATCTGAGGTCATCCCAAAGCACAGGCCCTCAACAAAGAGTAACTCCTGGTGGCACCAAGGGGCACCCCCAAGACCCTGGGGGCTGACCGTGCACATTCGGCATGGACAGACAAAAAGAGGTCTAGCCTTTAAAAGTAAGACCAGACAGCAGAACAAAAGCAACTCCATATGGTCCCCCAAAGGCTCGCCGGTCCTCCTCAGAGGTCAACTGAAACACACTCCCAATCCAAGAAAGGAGGAAGGCTGGGCACCGGCTGAGGTCACATGGCATCCTAGCTGGCCAGCACGCCCAGGAGCCGCAGGGCAGGGGAAGAGCTCACTCTAGCGCCCCATTCACTTGTGGGGCCCGCCAAACTGCCTCTTCCCTGGCAATGAGGTGACCCTGCTTCCTTAGATTCTATTCAGGAGGCAAAACCAAGTCACGAACCCACCCATCCACATCACCTCTTGCGGTCGTCTTGAGGCCTCACCTCCACTTAAACGAAGGGCAAGGGGCGCCTGGGTGGCTCAGTCAGTTGGGCGTCTGACTCTTGACCTCAGCTCAGGTCATGATCTCGAGGTTCGTGAGTTCGAGCCCTGCATCGGGCACCGTGCTAACAGTGCAGCGCCGGCTTGGTGTTGCAACCTTGGGCCTGCAGATGGACACTTTTCATCCTTTGCTATCTGAGAGTTTGTAAACATTGTGTTGTTGTCTCTTAGTTCAAAAATGGAAGGGGAGGTGAGAGGAACCACTGAGTTCTCTTGCCCAGGCCTTTGCTCTTCATTCATTTATTTTTTTTTAATTAATTAATTTATTTTGAAAGAGAGAGCAAGCGTGCGTGAGCAGGGGAGGGGCAGAAACAGAGAGAGAGAGAGAGAGAGAGAGAGAGAGAGAGAGAGAAGGAATTCCAAGCCGGAAGAAACTTCTTTTAACCAAGTATGCATACAACTGCTTAGCGGGGCAGATGTGGGACAGATGATGCTACCCAAAGAGTTGGATTTTTGTTTTCTTTTTTTCCCCCTTGAGCCTGCAGCGGTCACTGCAACTGGCTTCAAGAATTTCAATTTCATCTTCTCAAATGTCCTGTCCTGAAACCAAAAACACAGTTCCCTTTAAAAACAACAAATGTGATGACACAAACAAATGGAAAGATACTCCAATTCATGAATTGGAATAATTAATATCGTTAAAATATCCATACTACCCAAGGCAATCTACAGACTTAATGCAATGCCTATCAAAATACCAACAGCAGCTTTTTCCCTTCAGAACTTGAACAAATAATCCTAAAATTTGTATGGAACCACAAAAGGCCCCGAATAGCCAAAACAATCTTGAAAAAGAAGAATAAATCTGGAGGTATCACAATCCCAGATTTCAAGATATACTACAAAGCCGCAGTAATCAAGACATTATGGTCCTGGCACAAAAACAGACACACAGATCAATGGAACAGAATGGAAAGCCCAGAAATAAACCCATGTCAATTAATCTATAACAAAGGAGGCAAAAATATCCAGTGGGAAAAAGACAGTCTCTTCAAAAATGGTGCTGGGGAAAGTGGACAGCTACATGTAAAAGAATGAAACAGGAACACTTTCTTACACTATGCACAAAAATAAACTCAAAATGGATTAAATTGTGAGACCTGAAACCATAAAATTCCTAGACAAGAGCACAAGCAGTAACTTCTTTGACATCAGCGGGAGCGACTTCTTTCCAGATACGTCTCCTGAGGCAAGGTGTTTTGGAACAAAAACAAAAATAAACTATTGAGACTACATCAAAATAAAAAGTTTCTGCACAGCAAAGGAAACAACCAACAAAATGGAAAGTCACCCTACTGAACGGGAGAAGATATTTGCAAATGGTATATCCGATAAGGGTCTAATATTTAAAAATATATAAAAAACTTACACAACTCAACACACACATACAAAAAAATAATAATATGATTAAAATGGGTAGAGGACTTGAATACACATTTTTCCAAAGACATCCAGATGACTAACAGACATGTGGAAATATGCTCAACATCGCTCATCATCAGGGAAATGCAAATCAAAACCACAATGAGATATCACCTCACACCTGTCAGAACGACTAGACTCAAAAAGACAAGAAATAACAAAGGTTGGCAAGGATGTGCAGAAAAAGGAACTCCCATGCACTGTTGGTAGGAATGCAAACTGGTACAGCCACCGTGAAAAACAGAATGGAGTTTCCTTAAAAAAAAATTAAAAATAGAAGGACCATAGGATCCAGTAATACCACTACTGGATATTTACCCAAAGAAAACAAAAACACTAGTTTGAAAAGATATAGGCACCCCCATGTTTATAGCAGCATTATTTACAATAGAGAAGATATGGAAGAAACCCACATGTCCATGGATGGAGAAATGGATAAAGACAATGTGATACACACACTACTACTACTCAGCCATTAAAAAAAAAAAAAAAGAATTAGCTCTTGCCATTTGCGACCACATGGATGGACCTACAGGATGAAATAAAATAAGTCAGACAGAGAAAGACAAACACCATATGATTTCACTTATATGTGGAATCTAAGAACACAAAACAAACAAACAAACAAAAAGCACCCTATACAGACTCTTAAATACAGAGAACAGGCTGGTGGCTGCTAGAAGGGAGGTAGCTGGATGAATGGGTGAAACAGATGAAGGGGATGAAAAGGCAGAAACTTCCAGTTATAAAATAATTAAGTCACCGAGATGAAAAGACATAGGGAATATGGTCAATAATATTGCATTAACGTTGTTTGGTGACAGATGATGGCTACATTCACCGTGGCAAGCACTAACGTCTAGAATTGGTGAATCATTATGTTGTACCCCTGTAACTAATTAACACTGTATGTTAATTGTACTTCAATTTAAAAAATAGAAAAAAACAAAAAACAAAAACAAAATGTGGAACACTAGTCTGATGAGGTGCTCTGAGAAACCAATTTGGAAATGACCACACCAGTGATTCGGACACTTGTGCGAACATCAGAATCACGTGGAAGGTTTGTTAAAACATAGACTGCTCGGGGCACCTGGGTGGCTCAGTCGGTTGAGCTTCCAACCTCGGCTCAGGTCACGATCTCACAGTTTGTGGGTTCGAGCCGCGCATCGGGCTCTGTGCTGACAGCTCAGAGCCTGGAGCCTGCTTCGGATTCTGTGTCTCCCTCTCTCTCTCTGTCCCTCCCCCGCTGGCGCTCTGTCTCTGTCTCTCAAAAATTAATAAAAATGTTTAATAAAAAAAATTAAAAAAAAATACACTGCTTCAAAAAGAATGAAATCTTGCCATGTGCAACTACGTGGATGGAACTAGAGGGTATTATGCTAAGTGAAATTAGTCAGCCAGACAAAGACAAATATCATATGACCACTCATATGAGGTCTTTAAGATACAAAACAGATGAACATAAGGGAAGGGAAGCAAAATTAACAAAAGAGGGAGGGGGAGAAACCATAGGAGACTCGTAAATAGTGAGAACAAACAGAGGGTTACTGGAGGGGTTGTGGGAGGGATGGGCTAAACGAGTAAGGGACAATGAGGAACCTACTCCTGAAATCATTGTTGCACTATATGCTAACTAACTTGCATGTCAATTTAAAAAAATGTAAGGAAAAAAATAGACTTCTGGGCCCACCTCCCCTCACATCCAGATTCAGCAGCTCTGGGGTGCAGCCTGAGAATTTACATATCTAATAAGTTCCCAGGTGGTGCTGCCCTTGCGGGTCTGTGGTCTTCACTAGTCTCTGCTGTCCTCTCCCTGAGGGTAACAGGGTCATTAGCATATCAATGACCCTCCGCAGTCCTGCCATAATAAAGAAACCTAACCCTGCATTTCCCAATGACAATGCATTCTGCTACCCCTAGAATATCTATGAACCTCTCTGGGAAGCACTTCCGGGAAGCCGCTTTGGGAGATCTTCTACTAGGGACAGTCCTGACTGGCAGAAAGATTACAGGCTCCTGAAAGAACAGCACCTGGCAAAAGACATGTCCAGTTAAGCCCTCAGCACCAAGGTATGGGGCGGTGGAGTGCTGCAGGCCACACCACATAGCAAGGTCCTGGCAGGGCAGCAGATCTGGAAAGACGCCCGGAAATCCTCACTGCATCAAGGTCTGTCAGCAAGTAGCAAAGGCCAGTCTGCCTCCAGCTTTGACTTAGGAAAGGAGGCCTTGGCTGAGAATTGGCAAGAATAGATTCTACAGGCCTCTAAAGCTCCCCCATGAGGCTGGTTCTCAGTCCATACCTTGAGTAGCAAGGCCCGAGATTAGGGGTGGCAGACGTTTTCTGCAAAGGGCCAGATAATAAACGTTTTCTGCATTGCAGGCCACCTGGTCTGGGTCATAGCTACCCAACTGTGCCATCCTGTCACCAAGTAGCCATAGACAGTTCCCAAACAGATAAGCATGGCTGTGCTCCAATGACACAGATACCTGCACTTTATAACACCTTCACATGCTACAAAGTATTCTCCTTCTGACTTTTCCAACCATTTCAAAGCTTGAAAACCATTCTTGGCTCACTGGTCACACAAGACCAGGCAGTGGGCCCTACGTGGCCTGCCCACACTTACTTGGGACACCCCTGGCCTGGATGACTCATCCCCAGCCCGGATCTGCCAAAGCAGAATACAGAGTCGACCCACCCCCTGGAAAAGGTGGGAGGCTCCCCCTTTACTGCTGTTACCAGTTCAGTCTTCCCGACTTGCCCAATTCGTGGGGTTTGGGGCGCTGAGCGTGAGTGGCTGCGTGTGTTCTTCTGACTTCCCCGCTGGTGTTGATCTCACGCATCATCCCAGGGGCTGCCTCCTCCCTCAAGCAGGGGCATTGGTTTCTAGCACAAAGATGTGCAGTCCCTGTGTCTGTTTAGCAATTCTCAGTCGCAGGACGAGGTCTTGCTGGGGAGGGAAGGGAGGGCCCGACCACAATCTTGTGGCTTTCTTAAGGAGCCTTCTAAGATTTCTAAGGCACAGCCTAGCTGCAGGGCACAGCCATGCAAGGGCCCCGTCACCAATCACTGAAGACGGTTCTGCGGCCGGAAGGCTGGACGTTAGGCCAGGTGGGAGGACTTCAAAGGACACGAAGTCAAGGTCCTCCTAAGGACTGGCTTGGCTTTTGAGTTACAAGAGGGAGTAGAGACCTAAAGGCTGTGCAGGCTTATCTCAGGAATGTCGGGAACTTAGGAAGTCTAGAGGACCATGATGAAGGCAAAGCCAACAGGAAAAGGGGGAGGCGGGTAAGGGAGCCCTTCTGCAGCAGATAGAAACAGGCAAGCCGCCCTGACTTGGCAAAGGGCTGAACACATTCATCACACCAGGACTTCTGAAGTTTCACTGTGGATAAGGATTGCGGAGGGATCTGATCACAATGCATGTGCGGATTTGGTAGATCTCGGGTGGGGCCTGAACTTCTGCATTTCTGACCTGCTCCCGGGGGATCCAAGGATTCACACGTGGGAGGATGCTGCCGATATGCAAGCACGCTTTCTGTTTTGCTTTGTTCTCTCTCCTTTTAGACAGCCACAAGTTGTGAACAAATATGGGGTCCATAGCTCCATCCCACCTGGGGTGAGCCACTGACATCCACGTGAGGTTGTTCGGGTTATCCCCTACACCGTCACACCCACCAAAAAAGCAAGCGGGGTCTCAAATCATCCTGCCCTGCGCTCTTCAATCCTGACTCCTGGGTGGGTCTCCATCCTTTTCCTAATTAGCCCAAAGTCTGTCTCCTGACCAAGCCCCGTGCCCATGGAATTACATGTAACCACACAGGGCATGTTCTTTTATGTTTATTTTTGAGAGAGACAGACAGAGAGACAGAGACAGAGAGACAGAGAGAGAGAGAGAGAGAGAGGAAGGGAGGGAGAGAGGACAAGCGGGGGAGGGGCAGAGACAGAGAGGGAAAGAGAATCCCAAGCAGGCTCCTTGCTGTCGCCTCAAAACCTGACACAGGGCTCAAACTCACGAACTGTGAGATCATGACCTGAGCCGAGGTCGGATGCTCAACCGACTGAGCCACCCAGGCGCCCCCACAGCATGTTCTTCTGATTTGCCCAAGGGTGCCCGATGACTAGCAGTGACCTGCAGCCAGCAGTGAAAGGGTGGCAGGCAGCCTTAGGTGACTCTCACCAGTATCCTGCCGTAGTTGGCAGAACAGACACTGCTTTCTGGTTCAGTCCTTGAGTGGAGGCTGTTAATGACCTGAGATAAAAACGATACCACTCAATCAAATGACAGATAATATCAAGAGTTGCTGGGGGTGTGGAGAAACTGGAAGCACCACACAACTGCTGGTGGGAATGGAAAAGGCTGCAGTCGCTTTGGAAAATAGCCATTCCTCAAATGGTTAAACACAGAATTGCCATAGGACCCAGCAATTCCACTGCTAGGTATATACCCAAGAGAAATGAAGCCACATGCCCACACAGAAACCTAGGGGAATGTTTGCAGCATTACTCATAATAATCCAAAAGTAGAGGTGTACATGCATCGCTCAGTCAGTTGAGTGTCCGACTTTTGATTTTGTCTCAGGTCATGATCCCAAGGTTGTAGGATCGAATCCCCATGCTGGGCTCCACACTAACCATGGAGCCTGTTTAAGATTCTCATTCTCATTCTCTTTCTCTTCCTCCCCCGCCCCTTCTGCATGCGCATGCTCTCTCTCTCTCTCTCTCAAAACAAAACGTGGAAACAACTCAAATGTCCATTAACTGATGAATGGATAAAATGTGCTATAACCACACAATGGAATGAAATTCAACCATAAAAAGGAATCAAGTACTGATACCTGCCTCAACACGGATGAATCCTGAAAACATTATGCTCAGTGAAAGAAGCCTGACACAAAAGGACAAATATGGCATGATTCCATTTATATGGAATGTAAAGAAGAGACAAATGTGTAGAGACACAAAAAAGATGAATGGGTGCCTGGAGCTAGTGGCTTGGGGGTGAGGAGTGACGGCTGAGGGGCGTGGCATTTCTTCTGGGGCTAATGAAAATGTCCTAAAATTGTGATGGACACACAACTCTGTGAGTACACTAGAAATCACCAAATTGGTTTACATGCGTGAATAGTATGGGATGTGAATAGTATGGGATCTCAATCAAGCTGTTAATAATATCCTGACATACCAGTTGGGGAGCTCAAAGCAAGTGGTATAGAGAGGGAGCATCTGGGGCTCACAGCCCTGGAGGAACGTGCAAACAGCCCCGGGCATGAGAGCCTGACATTGCAGCTAAGTGTTGATATACACAACCATGCCGAAATACACCCGGACGGGTGTATTTCACCCTCAGCAAACGGGCACGGTCCAACTGATTCCAGCCTGCCCATCGCCGGTGTCCGGGATGGTGTCCGAACGCGAAGTAGCCACTCAAAAACCAAATTTGGCGCATGCCTGGGGGAGAGTGATTGGAATTTTGGGGCCACCACTTAGCTCTAAATCCAGCTCTGCTTCTCACGCCCTATGTCACCCCAGACAAACCCCTTCACCTTACTGAGCCTCGGAGGCTCATCACTAAGACACAGGGAGTTGCATCTCGTGGCCCCACCAGTCTGAGATTCCACAGTTCCAGAGATCAGGTGGCCCACACCGGGGAGCCTAGATGTGGATGGGAAACTCCTCTGGGGATCTAGATAGAGCCTGGGACACTCAGCAGGGTCAAGACTGGCTAGAGGCGTTCTCCCTGGCAGATTTCATTCCACAGACCCACTGAGAGCCGCCGTGAGGACACAAAATGAACCAGAGAGCCCAGATCGGCTCACATGGCTGGAGGCCTCAGATCCATGAGTAACTAATGGGGAAACAGTATGATTCCACCCCTTGGAAAGCTGAATTAAAATCTAAGTGGAAACAGGATTTCAACACTGGATATTTAAAGGAATTAGAGCCTTTGTCTGACAAATGCTGAGTCAGTGGCAACAAGTCTGTCAGAGTTCCTATACGCCCCCACTTCCTCTCCACTCCACAAGGGGCCTGCCAAACCTTGGCTCAATCTTTGCCCTGTAGCCCTAATTTAACCAGTTTTTGTGAACATTCCTGGATCCCTGGAACTGGCAGGGCCATTCAGCTCAGCCACCCACACAGCAAATGGCAGGCCAGAGTCATCCATCAGTCAGAGGGTCCTGGGGTACAATTGGCATTGAAGAAATAGATGTTCATTAGGCACAACTAGGTAGACACTGCAAACAGCCAGTGACAGCAGGTGAAACGAGCTGCTGGTACACGTGACCCATCAACACGACAGGTCACTGTACGAGCAAGGCAGAAGAAATAGTGCAATGCTATTTCAAGGCCAAGGCAGAAAGTCGGCCCCCAATTCTATGTTTGGATTTGTCTAACTATTACTCACACACAAAAGTTTTAAAACCAATATACTCAATTTACAACCCCAAACCTCTGGGATAATCCAAGCCATTATGTCCAAACCCATTTATCTTCTCCCTGGGGAACAATGCATAAAGACGCATCCAGTATGAGCTAAGGATTACGGGTGAGTGAATCATGCCGCTCGGGAACGAGCACTCCAGAGGTTTCTGGGTCGAGGGCGCCATGCAAACCGTACAATCCAGGTGAAACCAATTATCATCTGGAAAACTTGGGAGCTTAGCAATGCCACCAGTGACCTTTCTCTTGCACAAGCTTTCCCCTTATATCTTTATCTGAAAATCCCACCCCTGGGGGCTCTCTGGAGTTTCTAAGTCTCCTGGAATAGTGTCCCAGGGTGATCTGAAATCCAAGAGCCTCAACAATTAACCATGCCCTGACTTGTTGCCTGTCCAGACAGGTCCTTGTTCAGGGCAGTGCAAATTTCCTCTGACATCTTGCTACCTTGCATTCCTTTTTCTTTGGGAATTATCATCTTGGAAATTCCAGTTAAATCCTGCAGGGATACTTGAAATAGAATGTTTAGGGGCGCCTGGGTGGCTCAGTCGGTGAAGCGGCCGACTTCGGCTCAGGTCATGATTTTGCGGTCCGTGAGTTCGAGCCCCGCGTCGGGCTCTGTGCTGATAGCTCAGAGCCTGGAGCCTGTTTCGGATTCTGTGTGTCCCTCTCTCTGACCCTCCCCCGTTCATGCTCTGTCTCTCTCTGTCTCAAAAATAAATAAACGTTAAAAAAAATTAAAAAAAAATGTTTATTCTCTGTCACAATTATTTCAGTTCGTCAACCGATGCACAAATATTGACTAATGACCCTCCCTCAGGGCACAGATGCCGTGCAAAGTAAGGGGTACACCAAGCTGCCAGCCCAGCCCGAAATACAACTACAATCGATGATTACACCCGCTTTGTTTGGTGTTGCTTTTTAAACAAGAAGAATGAGAAACTGCACCACTGGTTACAACTCGAGACTCCCCCCTCCGCCACCCGCTTATTGGTTCAATCGTAGTTCCCCTGCTCCGGCAATTTCGTCTTACTTTGTATGTGGATCTGTGTGCCCATTGAGGCACATCTCACAGAAGTCGCGAAGATGACCTAGTGAAGAGTGGTTCGGAATTGGGATAAGGACCTTCTCCCCAGAAAAAAAAACACCCATGCAGATTTTTGTTTCCAATTTCCAAGTGTTCTTAGAGAAGCCCACAGGCAACCTCCATTAACCTTCCTTGGGCCTGCAGTGCCACTGTCCCTGGCATCAGCCATCTAACTGCGTTGCCGCCCTCTGAGCTACCAGGACCCGTTGACCCACCTGTGCTACAACGTTTACCCTGCCCCCCGCCCCCATAGATAACTCAGTGTCTATTTCTCCAGAAGACAGAAAGCTGTAAGAGAAGGAATTCCCTACCTTCTTTGCCCTATCGTCCCAAGCACTCCATCATTCAGTGTCCACTTTAAAAAGTAAGTATCGGGGTACTTGGGTGGCTCAGTTAGTTAAGTGTCCCATTCTGGTTTCGGCTGGGTCACAATCTCATGGTTTCGTGGGTTCGAGCCCCACGCTGGGCTTCGCGCTGACAGCGCAGACCCTGCCTGGGCTTCTCTGTCTCCCTCTCTCTCTACCCCTGCCCCACTCGCACTCTCTCTCTTTCAAAATAAATATATAAACTTTTTTAAAAAGCTTTAAAAATAAATTAAATAAATAAAAAGTCAGTCTCTGGGTAGAGCCCAGGTTTCATTAGAAAAGGGAACAATTGATTCCATTTCAGATCTACATTCAAACATCCAAGAGAAAAGTTCAGGCTTAACAGACTCCCATAAACAATGGCCCAAAAACGCTGACAGTCAAGAAATCACACAATGGTGAACTAAGGGGCTGGCTTGAGAAACTCCCCAGGACCTGGAGCCCATTCACACTGCTATGCTGAAAGTTAATCTTTAACCTGGGTATTAATCATAACTTGGCTGCCACAATTTCGTACTATGTTATAGCCTGGCAAAAGTAACCTTCCTCTGTATAAACTCAATCTTCCCCTTCAATTACCCATTTTAGTTGCGTTCTCTGAAAGGGGAACTGATGTAGCACACATATTCCTTTACTAAGGAAACCATTCAACCACTTTGGAAGGGGCTGTAGCAAAGTGGCCAACAAAAATAATAAATGTACGCTCCAGCTTGTGGCTGCAGTAAGTCTCTTGCCTTACAGCCCCCAACAGAGAAGGTTATTGCTTAAACAGAGGGTGTTCATGGATTTAAAAGCAACCTCTATGGCCAGCAAGCCACAGTCCCTACGCATGCAGATTCACGGTGGCACAAAGCCCTGTTTACCTGCGCACATTTCACTCAGCCCCTTTCTCTCCAATGGCCCATCAGCCAAATTATAGGGCTATTAACTCCATAAGCGCAAATAGCCACTTGGCTCAAGGGGCTCGGCTAGGCACCATGGGAAATGAAAAGAAAGACATAAGTCAGCGTACGGCATGTGTCACAAACACTACAAGAGAAACATGAAGCGCCGTGGGTGTTTAAAGGAAGGCAGAAGCTTCCCATTCAAGGGACCACGTGAAAGTTTCAACCAAGAGACGAAGTCATGGGAGGGTGGGCAGAATTTGAGCAGACAGGTGGCTGGGCGGCAGAGGGGCGCAGGAAGCATCCCAGGTGCAGGAAATAGTAATCGTCAAGAGGAGGAAAAATGTGAGTCAAGCTCTGCAAAAACAGGTAGTGTATTTTGGCCACATTTTAGGAAACCAGGGGAGAAAGACTGAAAACTTGGACTGGAAGCAAATGTACACTCCCCTGCAAACAGTTGAGAACTTTCTAGGTAACTTGAGAGAGGACAGGGCGCTGCTGCTCTAGGTTTCTGAGTAGGAGAGTAACGTGATAAAAGTGAAGTTGTACTTTAAAAGACCAGTATCTGGGGGCGCCCGGGTGGCTCAGTCAGTGAAGTGTCCAACTTTGGCTCAAGTCATGATCTCACAGCTTGTGAGTTCGAGCCCCGCATTGGGCTCTGTGCTGACCGCTCAGAGCCTGGAGCCTGTTTTGGATTGTGTCTCCCTCTCTTTCTGCCCACCCCCCACTCATGCTTGCTCTCTCTCTCTCTCTCTCTCCAAAAATAAATATTAAAAAATTTTTAAAATAAATAAACAGTATCTGGCCATGAGTTAGAATGAGAGAGACTAAAAGTGAGAATGTTCTAGGAATCCTCGAAAAGAGAGGGACTCTATTTCAATTGTGGTGTGAGGGCTGATGAGGTTGGAGCGTTTCAAGACAGCGCTTTGATGGGGCGCCTGGGTGGCCCAGTCGGTTAAGCGTCCGACTTCGGCTCAGGTCATGATCTCACAGTCTGTGAGCTCGAGCCCCGCATCGGGCTCTGTGCTGACAGCTCAGAGCCTGGAGCCTGCTTCGGATTCTGTGTCTCCCTCTCTCTCTGCCCCTCCCCTGCTCATGCTCTGTCTCTGTCTCAAAAATAAATAAAAACATTTAAAAAAAAAAAAAGACACTGCTTTGAAGGATGGTTTCTGGTGTCTGTCAGTGCACACATCTGTGAAAGGAGAAGCAGTAACACCAATACACTGGACTGGAAGTATTCTCGGTGAAGAAAATGCTAGATGAGAATGTCCTGCTCTCTCCAGCATTCCCCCTTTCCTCCCCCCTTTTTAATGAAGAGGAATTCCGTCAGCTCCTTACACGTTTTAACCCCAAATAGAAATTTCCAGCTTAGGCTGTTCCTGGAGAGACTTTAACTGTATGGCCTGAGCCAGGTATTCAGTTCCTAATACTTATCTCCAAGTGCGGCATTTTTGGAGGACTGCTTCGGCTGACGTGGTCTGCTTGGGCTTCTAGCAAACCTCATCCGGTTTTCCTGACCGGTGAAACCACACTACTTGGCCAGGTTTTCTCCAGGTGTAAGGTTCACGGAGCCTTAGTCCCCACCGGTGCTCAGTCTCCAACTTCAGCCCTCCTTGCAGGAGGAGGTGGAGGGAACCTCCAAACTCTCAGGTGTAAATGAGGTCGCAACAGTTGGTTTAAGCGCAGAATAAAAACGGAAACGCAAATCAAAACCACAATGAGCTATTACCTCACACCTGTTAGAATAGCTATCATCAACAAGACAAGAAACAACAAGTGTCGGCCAGGATGTGGAGAAAAGGGAACCCTCTCGCACTGTTGGCAAGAATGTAAATTGGTGCAGCCCCTGTGGAAAACAGCATGGCGGTCCCTCAAAAAACTCAAAATAGAACTACCCTATGATCCAGCACTCGCTTCTGGGTATTTACCCAAAGAAAATGAAAACACTAATTCAAAAAGATATCTGCACCCACATGTCTATTGCAGCAATATTTACAACAGCCAAGATATGGAAGCAACCCAGGTGCCCACCGATAGATGAATGGATAAAAAGGATGTGGTGTATGTATATATATACAAGGCAATACTATTCAACTATAAAAAAGAATAGAATCTTGCCATACTCATTTGGCAACATGGAACCTTGAGGACATTACGCTAAGTGAAATAAGTCAGACAGAAAGACAAATCACCATATGATCTCACTTACATGTAGAATCTAAAAAACAAAACAAACAAAAAAACCCAAGCTCACAGAAAATAGATTGGTGGTTGCAAAACTGGGGTGGGGGGGATATGGAGGGTGGGCAAAATGGGCCAAAAGGGTCAAAAGTTACAAACTTCCAGTTAGAAAAAAATGTGTCTTGGGGATATAATATAAAGCATGGTGATTACAGTTACAAATACAGTATTGCATATTTGAAAGTTACTCGGAGAGTAAACCTCACAAGTCTTCATCAAGAGGCAAAAAACCTGTAAGTACATATGGTGACTGATGGTACTAGATTTCTGGTGCTGATCATTTCACAATATAAATAAATAGCAAGTCATTAGGATATATGCCTGAAACATAATGTTACATGTCAATTATACCTCAAAAAAAACAACAAAAGAACAGAATAAAAACTCCTCCTGTAGGCATACAAACACAGACAACATTGCTATGAACTTTCTATAGATTTCGTGAGGATTTTTATAGACACTGTCTGCTAGGCTACAAAGAATGAATCAAGGGCACCTGGGTGGCTCAGTCGGTTGAGCGTCCGACTTCGGCTCAGGTCATGATCTCACGGTCCGTGAGTTCGAGCCCTGCGTCGGGCTCTGGGCTGACGGCTCAGAGCCTGGAGCCTGCTTCGGATTCTGTGTCTCCCTCTCTCTCTGACCCTCCCCCGTTCATGCTCTGTCTCTCTCTGTCTCAAAAATAAATAAACGTTAAAAAAAAATTAAAGAATGAATCAGATGGCCAGGAAAGCTGCAAATTCAAAAATGGAAGAACTCCAGAGACCTTCTAGGAGTCAGAATGGGAATGATTTACTCTCACTCTGACAGATTGCTGTTAAACCTCAGGCAGTTATATAATGGAGGGGGGTGGTGATGGGGCCCTTCATCCCCATCTCCTTCTTTCAGAGGTTCCTGATTCCAGGCCTTTCACCTTCTCTCACTGGAGACATAATCCACTTGCCTCCGGGAGTGCCTCTGAAATGATCTGCAACACTTCTCTGTCACCCAGCACTCAGGGTGACCTCAGCTGACATCATTTGCCTGGGGACCCACTGGCCTAGAAAGTCTCCCCTCCCCAGCCTTCCCAAACCTGTGATTTGGACTCCTTTGGATTCAACAGCCCCAGCAGGGCACATTTCCTGAGAGACCCCACCGAGAGGTGCCAAATTGGGGGCAGCCTCCTGGCTGGCAGAGAGAGCCAAGCTAGCCAGGGGGCAGTTCTCCAAAGACAGAAAGGAGTACCCAAACTGGCAAACCCATGATTCTGTGCATGGCTGGGCCCTGGCAGCAGGCTACGCTATATAAGGGTAGAAGCTGGGAGAACGGAGAGCAGAGGGAGGTCAGATGGAAAAAGAGAAGAGGCCCCTTGGCTGCGAAAGGCTCCAGGAGCAGATGTACAGGCAGCTCAGAGACACCTCTCGCTTCAGCGGGAAGGGCTGCCTGTAGATACTCAACTTCTCCTCTGCTCCCTGTCCAGTATTGACCTCCCCTTCTCCTCTAGGTTCATTTTAACCCAACTCCAACTCCCGATAAAGCGGAGTGGGGGCCATGGGAATGGCACTTGCCTGGGGCCGAGGATTACGTCTCCTTTCGACTTTGCCCTGAATCAGTTTCTACCAACCAAACAGCTTAAAACTTACTAGAGACCGCTCAAAACACAAATGTTCCTGCTTATCACTTTATACATTTGTTTGATTCCCTCAATCATTTGGGGATGTGCGGAGTATTTCCAGCAACCATCCCTACATCTCCCAAGCACACTATCTGGGCACCCTCCACCGCCTCTCCCTCCCCCCCAGTCTGTCACCCAGAACTTGGTAGGTTCATTCCTCAGACCACGGATTTAAACTGCCCACAGCGTCGAACGCAAAGCCAAATGTTTGCACGCCCTAAAGCCCATGTCACCCACTTTCCCATCAGCACTAAATTAAAATGCGCCCCTGGATTTCTTCTCCCTTCCAGGGGCACAGGGGTGCGCCCATGTTGCCCCGCTCCCCCGAGGCTCTCAGCTAACCTAAGACTCCCAGATGAGGGAGTCAGCTGAAGCTTTTTAGAAGGACATCGCCAAAGGTTTTAGGTGGTTTTTAACACCAAGAGAGTCTTAATAAACACCAGGGGGCCCCTTAGATGCTAGAGACCACGCCCCCCAGCAACAAGAAGCCACACCCCCTGCCTCGCAGAGCCGCGCGTGTGCCGTCCAGTTTCCCTGGGGCTAACTGAGCGCATGCCACAAGTCACCACTCTCAGCTGGCACCTCTCTCCCAGAGGCGCAGACTTTCTCGGAATCCCCAGCAGGGGGGGTTGGGGGGTGCGGGAGAGGCCCCGCCTGTGCGGTCCACAAGAGCCGCTCTCCCGTGGCTCGTGCCCTGCAGCCCCAGGGGTGGCCCGGGACCTCCGGTGGGAGCGGGTAGGGGCGCCTTCCAGGACCAGCTGCCGGCCCCCTGGGCCTCAGCCGCGCGCCACGGCGTGACAGGCACAACTCCAGGTGGTGAGAAAGCAGCCCGCCGCCAAACTTCCCTCCGTGGCCTCGGGCGCCAACGCGGGTTGGCCCGGGGCCCCTGGAAGCCCAGACGCGGAGGGTCCGCGGCGCCGGGCGGGAGGGGGCTGACGGCCGGCTCTCCCCTCCCGGCGCCCAGAGGCGAGTCCGCCGCGCGCCGCCCACCCCTCCCCGGGGCCGCCGCAGCCAAGTCCGGGGCAGACAAAAGGCGCCCCGCCGGGGAGGCTGCCCCGCCTCCGGCCCTACCTGGGAAGGCGCGGCTCGGCGGGACCCGCAGCAGCAGCAGCAGCGGCAGCAGCGGCAGCAGCGCGGCCCGGAGTGCGGAGCTCCCCATGGCGCGCCGGCACTTCGCTCGGCTCCCTGCGCTGCGCTGCGCGCTTCCAAGGGGGCGGAGGAGACGGACGCAGCCGAGGGGCTGCGCGGCGAGCGGGCGAAGCCGTGCTGGAAAACTCCTCCTCTCGCCGCTATCCCTCCCTCTCTCCCTCCCGCCTGGGGCCTGCCCTCCTCCCTCCTCCTCCCCGGGACGCTGGCGCGGTCCGGGGCTCCGACCCAGCCCCTCCTTTGGTGCCAGCGCTTCTTCTGGAATCGGGACTGGCCCCCCAGGGCCAGAGAGCGCCAGGGGCGTGCCCTAGGACACCAGATGATCCCGAATATTTTCCTGCTCTCCGATTCCGCTCACCCCGACTACGCACACTGGTGCCCAGCCGCCTCCCAGATCCTGGGCCCCCACACTGTTATCTGTGCAGAGAGCTGCGTGAGTCACACAGAAAGAGGGGGCAACCGATCGGGTCCACGTTGGCCGCTGCCGCCCGTTATTAACGGCCACATTCGCATGAGCACGTCTCAAGTTCGGTATATTATGCCCATTTTACCCAAGAAGACACCAATGCTTGGAAACTTGCCCAGTTCACCCTTATGGGCAGAGAAGGGATTTGAACTTAGGTGTGCTGTTCTGCCGGCATCAAGGTCCACACTACAGCGTTTCTGTTTCTCTTTTGTAAGGGAATGAATCAAGGGCTGGACTGGGTGCCAGCTGCACTGCGGTTTGGAATGAATGGGGCTTGAGGTTCTCTTTCCAGGGTCGGCTGATGGACAAGCGCAAGGCACAGAAAGTTCCCTGTCTCACTCCCAGTCTTGGGGAATCCAGCTGTTGTAGTTTTCTGCAACCAGAGTTCCCCATTTCCTGGGCTGTTCTCTACCACCTCCAAGGACACCAGGACCAGCCTGAAACCTCCACCCTGTGGCCTGGCATCAGGATAGGGTTTCTAGGCTGCCTGCAGTACGGATCTGGTTTCTTCTTACAGGCTTTCCCCCAATTTTTTTTGTTTTTTGTTTTTTTGTAAACCCACAAGGCAGCACCTCGCTCCTTTCCTGCCCCCAAAGAGATCTTAGCTAAGGCAAATTCTGATCAGGGCTGCTGTGTCAGGTTGTGCACTGTACAAAGGTGCCTGGAGGCAGGGGCAAGTGGGAGCCCAAATCCAGCCACCTTTGGGGCAGGGAGCTCTGTGCCTTGGCAAGGGCCACATACATGGTAGAAGGGAACTTTCTCCTCGCCACAAGCAGTCTGATCCACCAGGTAGACTAAGGGCCCTGGGAACATCCATCCAGAAGGTTTTTGAATTCTTTTATCTAGAGGCAAGCCCATTTCCCAATTTTCACAAAAGCTCCTGCCTTGAACTTCCATCTTATCTTTTCTAGGGCTGGGTGGGGGGCGGGGGGGGGGGGGGGTTCTGCATCTGTGGGTTTCTCCACTGCTGCTCCCTTCCCAAGGAGCCAACAACCCTTCAATAACCACGCCCCCACCAGTCACAAGAAAATGAGGGATATCAGCCTCATCTGTAGCCTCCATCAGACCAGTCTCTCCACCCACAAGAAGTGGGGGGGGGGGGGGCAGTGAGCTTCATGAAAATACCATGTCAGGACTGGCTCCCAGACCGATGAAACTAGAATCTTTAGGGATGTGGCCTGGAGTTTGACCAGATGCATATTTTAAAAAAATTTTTAAAGTTTATTTATTTTGAGAGAGCGAGAGCACGGGTGGGGTAGAGGCAGAGAGAGAGAGAGAGGGAGGGAGAGAGAATTCCAAGAAGGCTCCATGCTGTCAGTGCAGACCCCCACACAGGACTCGAACCCATGAACTGTGAGATCACGACCTGAGCCAAGATCAAGAGTCAGATGCTTAACCCACTAAGCCACCCAGGCACCCCTGAGCAGATGCATATTTTTGTTCCCCTGTGCTCAGTGGGGCAGGTTTTAGAATGAGCTAAATTCCAGGCCAGCATCTCAACCTAGGCACTATTGACATTTGGGGCTGGATACTACTTTGTTGAGGAGAGTAGCCATCTGTGCATTGAAGGATGTTTAGCAGTATCCCTGGCCTCTGTGCACCAGACTCCAGTAAAACACCTCATTTTCCAAGTCGTGACAACCAAAAAATGCCAGGCGTGGTCAAATATCTCCTTGGGGAATGTTTGCCCCCAGTGGAGAACAACTGTTCTAGGCTCATGAGCACAAGTGAATGCACACCCCAGATTCCAGTTAGTTTGTCCAGTGGCCTTCCTTTTCTAGATCACCTCTGAAGCAAGCTCTCCTCATAAAAACTAGCAATTCTATTCTATCACGGGGCTGAGAAGGAACACGTGGCTCTCTCCTAGCCCCTGAGTCTGGCTGAATTAGACGAAATACCACTCTTGATGTTATACACTCTTTGTTAAACACTCCGTGCTATGCACTCTTTGCGTGAATAACACTAACCAAAATAAGTCAGTCAGAGAAAGACAGATACCATATGATTTCACTCATACGTGGAATTTAAGAAACAAAGCAGACGAACAAAGGAAAAAAGACAGACCGAAAAACAGACTCTGAACTACAGAGAACAGATGGTTACAGATGCGGGGGTGAGGGGTGAAATAAACGAAGGGTGAGCACCGAGTAATGCAGACAAGTGTTGAATCACTCTGTTGTACACCTGAAATTAATGTAACACTGTATGTTAACTGTAATAAAATTAAAATTAAAAATAAAATGTTATACCAAGTTTTTTATGGTAAAAAAAAAGTTTTTCTCTCTGCTACCTTAAAGAAAATTCCAATCAGATTTTATTATTATTGCTATTACTCTTATTATTTTTTTAAGTAGGCTCCACACCCTTGAACCCACAACTGGGAAAGCCAGAGTCACATAATCTACCGACTGAGCCACGTGCCCCATTACTATTACTATTATTCCAGGTCTCTCTCGGATAGAAGGGATGAAGGCAGAGGAAGGGGAGGAAGAGAGGTTATCAGTTTATCCCACAGTATCTTGCTAGACAATGGGAGGGTTACGTAGATTCATAGATCTGTCTAACACCTGAACCCAGAAGATGGGGTAATAAGTTGATGGAAACAGGAAGAGAAGTCACTCAGGGGGAGCCCCAGAGCTGTGATCTCATTCCTGTCCTGCTGGACGTAACTATTAACGAGTTGAAAAAAAGACGCTGTTGGCGTGAGACAGCAAGCTAGGCAGGCGAGAAGAAGGTTCCAAACATCTCTCCAGGCAGCAATGCTGTACGGACTCTGAATGGTAAGTAGATCGTTCTACATTAGATCTCAAAAACCAAGCACACAGATAGAGAGGAGGGGAGAGTGGCTTCCCACTTAGTGCTGTGAGAGCCCAACCTCTGTGCCATGTTGAGGAGGAGGTTGGCTTAAACACCACAGTCTTATCCCGAGTCAGAGCAGAATGACCCACTGTGCAGAGGAAGGAGGAGGCTTCCCGGGATTCACCCCCAATTTCTGCCTTGAGCTTGTCAAGTTAGAAACGACACTGAAGGAGGACCTGACAGCCACCTACCTGCTGCAGGAGACAGATTTCCTGAGGACGTCAGTCAAGGCCCTTCCATCCCCGTTCCCCGGCCACATTCCCACACCTCCTCATTCTCCTCCCCCTTCAAACCAGTTCTTCTCTTTCAGAGTTAAGGGCCTGAAGTTCGAGGGGAAAGTTGGTGGCTCGCTGTACCTTGGGAAATGGATTGGAGTTTCTCAAAGTCAAGGAGCCACTCCGAAGTGATGCAGCCTAAATCAATGCTTCTCAAACTATCTGTAGTAAGGGACTATTATGTTTAATTTTTTAAAAATGTTTATCAATTTTTGATAGAGAGAACACAAGTGGGGGAGGAGAAGAGAGAGAGACAGAAAGACAAAACCTGAAGCAGGCTCCAGGCTCTGAGCTGTCAGCACAGAGCCTGATGTGGGGCTCGAACCCACAGACGGTGAGATCGTGACCTGAGCCGAAGTCGGATGCCCAACCGACTGAGCCACCCGGGCGCCCCATGAGGGACTATTATTTTAAAATTTCCAATCCATCATTGGCCAATGCTTTTATAAAATCAATAAACATGACTCACTAGAAAAAAAAATGAAAAAAAAAAACAGAGAGAGAGAGAGGGAGGGCAGCACAGCTCTGGGGCTATACTGTGAGTGGCAGAGATATAGTGGATTTAGCCTTTTTAAAAAAGTTTATTCATTTTGAGAGAGAGAGAGAGAGAGCACACGAGCAAGCCTGAGTTGGGGGAGGGGCAGAGGGAGAGAGAGAATCCCAAGCAGGCTCCATGCTGTCAGCACAGAACCTGACTCGGGGCTCAATCTCATAACCATGAGATCATGATCTGAGCTGAAATCAAGAGTCGGACACCCCACTGACTGAGCCATCGAGGGCGCCCCATGGATTAGCTTTTTAATACTGTTGCCATACGAACCACAGACGATAGTAGACTGCAGGTTTCTGGGAACTCAAGACAAGGACAAGGAAATTTGACCTCAGTCTATTGGAATCATGCTAAAGGAATGGCAGAGAGATAGGGTGCGTTGGGCTGGAACTTTTGCTGATAGGTATGTATCAAATATCCAGATATGAGAGGGTTAAGGTAAGAATGCTTGAGATCAAGATCAAAAAGCTAAGGCCAGTCCAAGAATAGTATCTGTTTACAATCCCCTGGCTTAAAGAGATTTCTTCCTTAAGATAAATATTCAGAATGAAACAATACAAGCTCTAGGGTATGAAAAATGTCCCCAGCATAAGGGAAAGGGAATATTTTTGCTCTAAAGATTCAAAGGAAATCACCTCTTTTATAAAAATAATAAGCTACAAAAAAGGAAAAGCAATTTTAGAAAATATCTATTTGGCATATTCAGTAACAGATTCAAGGAAAATGCTTTTATAAAGTAGGAACAGGAGGTCAAACCGAGAATTGAGAAATAAAAAAACGCAGAGCTTTAAAAAGGTAATTAACGGCTTTCAGTTTCAATTGCCACGTGCTTGGAAGTCATCATTCCTGTCTTGGCAACCAGAAAAGGCTGGGCAAGCAGGAAAATCAGTGCCTTTTCTCGGATCCAACAAAGAAGTGCATTTTCAAGGGCAAATCGTCACCCGTCACTAACTACCCTGAAAGACAGGCATATTCAGACAGTCACAGTGGAGATCGGCTTGCCTGGAGCAGAAAACACCAGGACCCATACATTGGTAGGAACACATAAATGGCCATCTAGAAAAATTGCCAGGAGCTGAGTGTGGACAATTAGGAGCATAAGAAACTCCTGGGGCTGAGCCACGGCAGAAACTCCCACACTGCTGTGGGCTTTACCTCCAAGAACCCTACCAGGTTTTCACGATGAAGGTCCAAGAGAGACCCCACCTGCTCTGGCAGGGGGAGGGGAAGAATAATCATGCTGAAATATACTCAGAGACCTCTCTGCACAAATGGGCCTCTCTGTGAGGGGAAGGACTTTACCAAAGCCTTATCTCACCTCAGGGAAGGGCATTTCCCTCACTTGTCTTGATGATTGATTCCCAGAAAAACATCATTTGGGGAACTGCCCATGTGGTTTTGGAGGGGACCTGCCAACCACAGCCACTCCAAGTCTTGGTCATAGGTGTGGTTACAGGAATCAGGTTGGGTCAATGATAGAACTTTATTCCTGAGACACCGTCATTAGAGAGGTAAGCACGGGTCCCAGGCAGGCCAATCAGGCTTGCCCCCCAAATTTTAAAACAAAGAGGCACGGTATGAATGTGACCTAGGAAATGCTAGCTTTGAGTGGGGCTCAGAACGAGAAAAGATGCCACTGTGCAAGCTGGCCCTGGAGCGGGTCAAGGTGGCACTCAAGGTGTCAGTGGCAGATAGGGATGTATGTTGAAGTCTTTGGCAAGCTCCTATAGGTGAAGCAAAACCTGACCCTTCAAATTTTGTGGTAAATCCCTGCCACCTTTTCTTGATTACTACTCTCCTTTCTAGAAACAATTCTGGCCTGCCACTGGGCATTATTAGAGACTGAATCCCTGACCATGGGTCACCAAGTTACCATGTAATCTGAGCTGCCTGTCTTCAACTGAGTGTTGTCCAATGCCAAGCCATACAGTTGGGTGTGCAGAGCATCAGTCTATCATCAAATGGAAGTGATATATAGTGAAATTAGTTTGCAAGCATAATTTGTTCCAGAAACATGCTTGTAATCCAAAGCACTCACATATCAAAGCGAATTTTAAGAACCATCGGCTCAATTTTGATCATGTGACGTTTGGTGTATTACAAGACATCGCTTGTTTATCAAATTAAAACGTATTAGAAATGTTTGCTCGTCTTGTGGGACACTCACAGAACAAGTTACGATCCAAGGTTTTACTGTATACGTAGTCAGGCTCGGGCAGGCCCCCAAAGTAGAAGTAAGTTGCATTAGGAAGTGGCCCAAATGCCCATGGCACCTCCTTTTGCTACGTTACCTTCTCTCTTCCAACATACATCTCTGGCCTGATGCAGCGTTCCCTAGGACCATTTGACTGAGGAAGAAACACCTCAGATAGTTTTGCATGGCACGTAAATACCACCTGAAATGGTAGCGGAGAGTGGCCAACACCGCAGCCCTACTCTCTGACAGCCCCGATGGACAATGTTGAGGGCAATTCCACCTAGGAGGAAGGACTTGGAGTGGTCTACCTGATTCTGTGAATAGACACTTACACTGGATATGGGTTTTCCTTCTCTGTCCACATGTTTCTGCCAAAATCACCATCCCATGGTCTTACAGAATTCCTTGTGTGCCATCATGGTATTCTACAAGCACTGCTTCCAATCAAAGGACTCACTTGACATCAAATGAAATGAGGCAAAGGGCCCATGCTCATGGAATTCACCGGTCTTACCATGTCCCCCTCATCCTGAAGCAGCTTGAGAGAAGTCGAGTGGCCTTAGGGTGCCTGTGTGGTTCAGTCAGTTAAATGTCTGGCTCTTGGTTTCAGTTCAAGCCTCACACTGGGCTATGCACTGACACTGCAGAGCCTGCTTGGGATTCTCTCTCTCCCTCTCTCTCTGCCCTTCCCCTATTCCCCCCCCCCTCTCTCTCTCAAAATAAATATTTAAAAAAAAAAAAGGAAGTAGAGTGGCCTTTTGAAGACACAGCTAATGCACCAGCTAAGTGCACTGCAGGACTGGGCAAGGTCCTCCTGGATGTTGTATTTGCTTTGAGTCAGGATCCAATATATGAAGCTGTTACGATCATAACCAGTATTCACCAATCCAGGGGTACAGTGGTGAAAATGGGAAGGGTACTAGTCACTGTTAGCTCTAGTGATCCATTAGCAAAATGTAACTTCTCATCCCCATGATGTATAGGCTCTGCGAGTCTAGAGGTCTTAGTTCCAAAGACAGGAATGCTTCCACCAAGGGATCCAACAATGATTCCACTGAAATGGAAGTTGAGACCATTGCCTGGGCCCTCTGGGTTCCTCGTGTCACTGAATGAACAGCAGAGAAGGGGGTTACTTTCTGGTTGGGTTGATTAATCCTGACTATCAGGGAGAAATTGTGTTGCTACTACCACACGATGGGCATAAGGAGAGTATTTGGAAAGCAGGAAATCCTCAAGGTACCTTTAATATGCCCATGTCCTATAATTAAAGTCAACAGAAAACTATAACAACCCAATTCAGGCAAGGCTGCTAATATCCCAGAGCCTTCAAGAATGAAAGTTTGTGTCACTCCACCAAGCGAAAACCATGGCCAGCAGCCGAAGTGCCTGCTGAGAGCAAAAAGAATATGCAAAGGTACAATGTAGGAAGAGACTAGTCACAAATATCAGCTAGGACCATGTGACCATTGCAGAGACAATGATTGTAATAGTTATGAATATTTCTTCCTTATTTTAATATAGATGTTTCCAGGGGTGCCTGGGTGGCTCAGTCGGTTGAGTTTCCGACTTCGGCTCAGGTCATGATCTCACGGCTCATGAGTTCAAGCCCCGCGTTGGGCTCTGTGCTGATAGCTCAGAGCCTGGAGCCTGCTTCTGATTCTGTGTCTCCCTCTCTCTCTGCCCCTAACCCACTAGCATACTGTCTCTGTCTCTCTCAAAAATAAATAAACATTAAAAAAATTAATATAGGGGCGCCTGGGTGGCGCAGTCAGTTAAGCGTCCGACTTCAGCCAGGTCACGATCTCACGGTCTGTGAGTTCGAGCCCCGCGTCAGGCTCTGGGCTGATGGCTCGGAGTCTGGAGCCTGTTTCCGATTCTGTGTCTCCCTCTTTCTCTGCCCCTCCCCCATTCATGCTCTGTCTCTCTCTGTCCCAAAAAAAAAAAAAAAAAAAAAAATTAATATAGATGTTTCCATATATGTTAACCAGATATTTTTGTTTTTCTTTTACATCCCTTTATCATCTAATACAAGATGTATTAGTAATACTTAACTTTATATCTCAGGATTTAAATTATAAGATATCAAAGGAAGAATGCGAACCAGCTTGGAAAAGAATGAACATCACTCAAGGACAAAAATGGAACTTTGCAATTCTCTTCTGGGGAAACAGCGTTTTTTTGTTTTTTTGTTTTTTTTTTTTTTAGTTGTATGGGGGATAGTTGTATGATGCTATGCAGAAGTAGGACTTTAACATTGTCTTTCTTCGGAGATTAAGTATACTTTAAGGAGATATATATGTATGCTAAGTTGACTAGGGGTGAATTTTAATGGCTTTGCAATGAGTCAACTTGGCGAGACTGAGCTACATTTCCCAGAATTCATTGTCTTATTTCCAGTTAGGGTCAGTCACAAGGGAGATTCTCGGGGAATCTGGAGGCTGGAAGGGAAGCAGTCAGTGGCCATTTTGTGGTTCTCACCTTGCCAATTTGCTGACTTACCTCGTTGATATGAAGCAGCAGCTGGGCCTGCAAGTGCCCTACCTTCCCCGATCCTCCCTCAGCCTGACTCCTAGGTCAGGTGTATGTGTTTAGCTCTGTGATAAAGAGCCCCGCTTCTGCTGGATACCCTCATCACCAAGGTCAGAGGCAACAAGAACTGTCACAGGTTATAGCCCTTCCCCACGGAGTTCCAGCTCAAGCTTGTGGGTTCCAGTCTGCACTTGATGTCCTCCCCGCACTTCATAGTGAAAGGGCGGGCCTACGCCAGCCGACTCCATCTTGTTCTGTGTCCTTCACCTAGACCACGCCTCCTCCCCTTGAGTAACCTCCCGCTCACCCATTCAAACTTCCTGATCAAAACACGCCCAGCGACCTGCGTAACAGGACTCCGACCCTTCCCCAGCCAATCGGCTGAGGCCACAGCCATTACCTCACCAACTGCCCCTAGGCCCCAATAAAACCTTTGTGCTTTTGAAACTCGCTCTCTCTCTCTGGTATCTCACCGCTGCGTCGGTGCAGGTAGGGGTTTGAGCTCGAGCTAGCTCGAATAAAGGCTCTTTTGCTTTTGCATCGGACTCCCTAGTGGTCTTTGGGGATCACGAATTCTGGGCATAACAATAGCTTTCCTTCTCTACAGCCTGCCCCCATGAACTTCAAGCTCCAGCATTAGACTCAGAGATTCTAACAGCCATATGGAGACTGGTCAGCAAGCTCCCACAATTGCATAAGAGCAATTTTCAAATCCATACTGGCCTTATGCAATATATATCCCTTACTGAGTTGACTTCTCTGGTTAAACTCAGACTGACACAGGTGAGGAGCCAGTGTGGAGAGAAAATGAACTTGGTTTTGAACATGCTAAGATGGCAGCAGTGCAGGTGAAACAACAACGTGGAGACGTCTGGTGCAAAGATCATTTGCAATTCAGTAGGAGAGTTGAGGAGAGGGATATAGATTTGAAATGCTTGCATGGAGGTGAAAGATGAAGTCAGTGCTGTGGATGAATTCCTCAAGGACACTGGAGATAAAGGAAGAAAAGGAAAATGAGGATATACAAGCAGAAGAGGGGAAAGTGAAGGAGGCTGTAGCAAACATCAGCTAATGGATCTCCACAGGAGACATCTGAGTCCCAAAGGGGAAGGACTTTTTTTTTCTCTTGCCAGGCAGGTCCTGTGGAAATATATACAAGGGAACATGACCCAGGACTAGAGGCTGACAGAAAATGGAACAGTGAGGAAACATCAGTTAGATCCTGTGGCATAACTTCTTTCCCATAAGGATTGAGCCCCGTAACCTCAAAGCCCTCTCCTTGGGTTGGAATATGGTTTGTGGCCTTACTCCCCCTTCCTCACAGAAGAGCGGAGAAGCAGAAGAGCCAGGAAGGAAGACTTTAATGTGGTAATGAGGAAACAATCAATTGCTGCCCCAGAGGCTATGCATCTGAAAAGGACTCTTAAGTACCTTGGCACTGAGGATGCTTTTTGCCTAAAGGCCATCGGGATCCTCAGAGATATGCTCTCAACCTTTAGGATCCCAACTTCTCAAAGAAGACCCCAGTCCCTGGCCCAGTGGGGTCTGTTCAGGACTCTGCAGAAGCAGTTTTGGCCCTTTCACCCTTCATTTCCAGCAAGATTCTTGGGCTGCCAACTTTGAAGATGTTACCACCGACCCCCTGCTTGAAGGCTGCATCCACTCAGCTGTTCCCCTTCTCTCTTGTTAATCCCTGCTGATTCTGTTGATGTTGGCACATCCTGGGGCCTCTGTCTTTTAGAATGCTGATTCATCCAGAAAGCATCTGCTGGAGGTAACAGCCTTGTCACATGTTTCAAGTCAAAGAAGGATGTGTTGGAGGAGAGGGAAAGCTTTCATTTGCTCTCGTATAATCAACCCAAAGGTCAGCATCACCGCGAGGACTTAGACTGGAAAATTAGTTTTAGAGATTGAGCTCAAGAATGGCTTCCAGCTGTAAAAACAGCTAACACACACCCCCTGTATGTGTGTGGACGGTACAGGGGGCCTCTCCCTGTGGTTGTACCCATGCCCTTTCTCCTCGTTCTCCTAAAGACCTCTCTTGGATCCTGAGAGTTTCTGGCTCCTTGTGAGGTCCTCAGGGAGGCCAGAGCACATGCAGAAACCCTGCTGTTTGGCCAGAGCTCTGAGGGCCCTGGCCAAATACAAAAGCAAGCCAATTTGACAAACAAGGAGTTAATAGTCCTTCCTGGCTTGCATCATACTATTAGTGATAACTAATCAAATGCTTCATTTAGTCAAATCCTGTTGGACTTTTTGTTCTGAGTGCTTTTCAAGGATCAGCCTTTCTCTGACCCTGGTAAGTAGCCAAAGAAAAGTTGATGCATGGAAAAGTTACAAGATTTGCACAAAGGCCCACAAGAGTTGAACACACCCAAGCTAAACAGAGATTCTGAGCTATCGGCTTGCGGATTCTACATTAATATTTTTAGGTGGCTGCTTGAGCCTTCCTGCATTGCTCAAGTCCTTCTCTCTTTGCTGGATGGAGTGGGTTCAATTTCTGTTTGTTTGGAACATATACAACGTAGGCACTTTCCTCATGTACCTCATGCCCCCTTCTCTTTAGAAGGAGAATACACCAGTGATGTGTCTCTTGAGTGTGTGATCTGGTACAAGGAAACTTAATGTTTGGTACACCTTACTCTCAAATGCATGCTATTGCATGATGGTCATACTGTATCGTTTTCTTCCGGCTCTTTCCTTTTCAGAAAAGTTGTCTGAACTCTGCCTCTATCAACCTGCTCCAATCTGGGTCCCACATTGCTCCTCTGAGATAACTCCTGCTCTTACAAACTGCATATTGTTTGTATCAATAGACGTGTTTTTGTCCTCATCTTTATACACTTCTCGAAAGCATCCAACACTAATGACTACTTGTCACATCCAGGAACACTAATAATATTTAGCATCCAGGACACTGCACTGTCATTCCTCCAACCACTCTGCATGCTCCTTAGCCTCTGGCCACCCATGAGTCTCTGGGCAACCACTGAATGTTAAATTCCACGAGACTCTCTATACTCTTTCTCTAAGTGACCCCATCCACACTCAGAACTTTAATCACCGGCTGAACACTGAGAACTCATAAATCTATCCCTTGGGCTCCCCTCTGTGTTCCTGACCCTACTATATAACTTCTCTTGATTGTTCGAATGCATCTCCAACTCTACATATACTGAATTGATTCAGGATGTTTCAGTCTGTGTTCTGTTTCTTTCTGCCTCAGGGTCTTTGCGCATACTCGTCCTTCTGCTTGCTTTTCCTACCCCTTATTCTAGATAACATCTTACTTTCAGATTGTACTTTCCATGGAAATTCAGGGAAGCTTTCTTAGGCTCCCTAGGAGATAAGTTTTAAGTCTGCCCGTTTCATGTGCTGTGTATTTTCCAAGATGGCTGCGACAATACCCCCTCCCCCCTCCCTCAGGTTCTTCGCAAGGTGACATTGAACACTCCTGCCATCAAGGGAGCTCTGCACTCTCCCCCTTTATCAAGGTGGGTCTGTGGCTATGCCGGAAGTGATCAAGGTTAGGTCATAGGAAGTGATACAGCTTTGTCTAGTCTCTCTCTCTCTCTCTCTCTCTTTTTTTTTTTTTTGAGATACTCACTCTTAGAAGCCGGCAACTGTGATGTACAGAAGCCACATGAAGGTTTTGCATAGGGGTGTGCCACCTGACAGCTCAGATGAGACCCCAGTCAGCAGCTAGCGCCAACTGCTGGACAGGGGAGTGAGGAAGCCTTCAAAATGACTCCAACCGCAGTCACTGTATGACTGCAACTATATGAGAGACCCTGAGCAAGAACTGTGCAGATGAACCCGGTCAACCCCTGCAACTGTAAGATAAACGATAGTTGTTATTTTAAGCCACTACCTTTTGAGATGATTCGTGATGCAGCAGTAGATAACGGAAACACGTGCTTCTGAGCATGGACCTATTGTCGTACCTATTTGTGTGAGTCATTTGAATCTACCATAGTGTTTATCTATTTGGGTAAATATTTGTATTTGACTGACACCTGTACTCCCCGACAGACTACGATTCCTTTGATACAAGTAGGGACAGTGTCTGATTTGCTCATCATTGTCTTTATAGCACTAACAAAGAGTACATGGTAGGTATTCCAAAAACACTTTTTAAGTAAACCAACGAATTCCTATTTGCACTAGGTTTAGAAACTCTAACACATGAGAGCTTAGCTGAACACTTTAATACATTCAATTGTGTAATTTCGTACTACTTATTTGAGGTGACATTTCTCACTATAATATTAATTACTCGAAGCATGAGGACTGATGATTTAACATTCATTCATCAAAAACGTGACTATATGAAAAGGCACTTCGGAAATATCAGGAGTTACACCACAGGGTTTCTGCACTTCAGTCGCTCCCACATGGAACACTTCAAGAATTTACCAGAGACTACCGGCATTCAGGGTTTCCACATTCCCTGTGTTCATTTTTGTGAGAAATTACTGAGACGCTTACTTGAGTTTTAAAGGTTTAGATCCTTAGCTGTTCGGTGAATGGCTCTTGACTCTCCAGCATCTACATCCCCATAGACTTTTGTTTATCGTCTGGTAATGTTCTTAAAGTGATTCAGCCTGTGTCTTTGTGGCATTAACTTGTAGGGTGGTCACATCCAGGAATCGCTTGACTACCGAAATGTGATTAGGGCAAAAGCTGGGAAGGCATATAGAAATATTTGCATTTGATGGGGTGCCTGCCTGGCTTAGTCAGTAGGGCATGCGACTCTTGATCTTGGGGTTGTGGGTTTGAACCCCGTGTTGGGTATAGAGACTGTTTAAAAAAAATAAAATCTTAAAACAAAGAAGTATCCATATTTGATGTTTCAGTGGGTTAGAAGACTTTGTGAACTCAGAGCATGTGCTGGGTGACACTGTGGGTGGTGTGGTCAGTGAGACGTCAGGATGGACCGGAGGTGTCAGGAAAGCCATTATGGAGCAGGTGCAGCTCAAGGCAGGTTTTGAAGAATGGAGGCTGGGAACAATGTGACCAGAAACACGGAAGCGGGCATGTGCATTGCAATAAAGACGGGAGCAGAAGGGTCATGGAAGGGGACAGTGGGAAAAGCAGCGGGAGAGGATAATCAGAGCCAACGTTATATAGGTTCTTGAAGAGCAGACTAAAAGCTATGTACTTGATCCTAGAGCCTAGGACTTATAGGTGAGTGATGCTTAAGGAGACTGCAATGTGGCTTCCCAGGGTTGTGAAAAACACCTGCTTCTGTAAAGCCTGATTTGCAGCACCCTGCGGGGGCTGTCCTTCTTGTTTCTTTCCTTTTCCAGGATCCCGTCTGTAGTTAAATAGTAACAAGCCCTTGTGACCGATAGGCATATGTTGTTTCTCTGAGTGGGTTGGAGCAAAAGAAAGAAAATGAAAAGATTGAAATTATCTGTAATGCAATCTGTGTCTATCCATTTAGGTTTTTGTTTTTTTTTTAAAGCATGAAAGTCATATGTCCAAGGCAGACTCTGAGGAAGTTGACTATGGCAGTGAGTGCCAGGAGTAAGAAGGGCAACCCAGAGGCAGAAGCTGATTCCTCAAACACTGTTGGTCGCTAATCAATATCCATTTTCTACATCTTCACTGCTGGCAGAGCCCCAGTTTTGTGCATTTCTTGCTCCACAAGATTTAGAGGAATTTGACCCCGTCGCCTGCTCCAAAGGCAAATCCTACTTGTCCTAAGCCGATTGTGCCAGCTTCCCAGGGATCCATTAATGGGTGTGCATGTGACACAGTAGGACACTAAGATGTGAGGGGATATCAGAAAGATTTCTTTATTTCTTCTTATAAATCATGTTCCCTAAAAAGCAAGCTCTGAGAAAACAATGAACAGGCAGGAAGTTCACAAAGGAGTGCACTTAGGATCAACACCTATGGGACGAAAGAGACGGCAACAAGAGGGGGCAGAGGGAGAAGTTCAGCTGTGATATTGTCTCTAGGAAGACCTCAGCCACCACAACATACAACTCTGAAGATGGTCTTGTAGAGTTGTTCTGAGTTAGGGTGAGGAGGCTGCGCCTTCATACACTGGTGACACACAGTTATTGGATATTGGCCACTCCCAGGAAGGGAAGGTGGGCATGAATCAGGCAGTTATCATCTACAAAGAGCATTTCCAAAAAGGGCCGACAGCTGCAGGCTCTCCAGTCCTGATATTGCCAGCATTTCCCAGCATCCACTATACTCCTAAAAGAATCATAAGACAAGAGAAGTTCCTCTCTTTCCACGGATGTTGTTATTTATGGATGTGATGCCTAGAATGTGTCAGCCATTTTGCGACCAGCTTGTGACTAGAGCCAACATATGGACACGGGGAAAATGAAGAGAACTGTAAGCAACACAGAACCAGAACCCAGATCCATGGTGCCTGGAGCCTACCTGTAACTCTGGCCTGCTTGATATAGGTGGTAATAAACGTCCTTATTGTTTGCATCAGTTGAGTTAGGATTTTCTCTTACATGCATCCTTAGCACCCTAGCCAAGGAGGGATAGTTCAAGCAACAGAGGAAAAGGCTCAGAAAACATATAAAGAATGGGGAAGAAGGCACAGGTACAAGAAACATTACAAAGAAAGCATCAATAAAATCTATATCCTAGCAGCATATAAGGTATGCTTTTACAAGGGTGACTTTTTTTTTTTTATAATAGCCACAATCTTGTTTTTGGAATGCCCAAATAAATTAGATGGGTCAAGAATTCCATCTTTAGTAGACATGTCTTATGATAGACCAACACCCCTTCCAAATGGTACCCCAATTTCTTTCTGGGAAACTACATCTCCCTTTTATAAAAAATCTATTGGGGTGGGAAATCCAAATGGCTCCCTTTCCAACTATGGACACCCAAAGGGTTTCAGGCGGTAACATCCATTTGATTCTTCCTTATTTCCCCAATACAGTGTAAGGCAGGCACCATTTCTTTGTCATTTGGACCCTGAATCTAGAACAAGTGACAGAAAAATGACAGAATGGTTGGGGTTTTATTTTTTAACCCAAGAGCAGTGGTGCCTTGACGATTCCTATGATGTGTGACGATTCCTATGATTTCCCCATGCACCCCATCCCCATCCAAAGCGACCCTCCTTTTCCTTCTTACCAAATCCTTTCTTTCTGCCTCCCTGTTGATACTGTGCATTTCTGACACCCTAATCACATTCCACCAATATCCAGTCTCTTTTACCCTAGAGCTCCCGAGCTTTCCCTAGACAGGGGGATTCCCAGCTCACGATGATACTTTCTCCCTTGCAATTTGGTGTGGTCATGAAACTAAGTTTTGGTCATCAGAAGTAAGTAGAAGTAATGTATGCTATTTCTACTTGTCTTCTCACAATGGAAGGTTCATGTGCTCTCTTGAGCCTTTGCCCATATTCTTGGCTGGGAGAAGAGAACTGGGCAGCCATCTCCTATGAAATAAATGGGAGCCCCATACAGAGGATTGTACAGCAGTTTTCTTAACCTTGGACAGCACAATTCTGAACTGTGATCTGAGAGAGAAATATACACCTTGAATAAGCTACTGAAAAAAGGGCTTCTGTTGCAGCATCTTATCATGTGGCCCAAGTGACACAACTTACAATAAGTTTTTAATTTATAATCAAACTTATCTGATATGCCTAGGATATCAGTGTTAAAAATATGGGCATATTAACAAAATTCAAGCTTTTGTGGGATTTCCCAGCCCAAATATTGATGGACATGAAATATTTAAATATTTCTGCAGCCAAGAGAAGCTGCTGCAGACACTGGGATATTTATAACGTAAGACAGGAAGAATCATGGTATTTGTGTTTCCATAAGACTAAGGAACCATTTTCATCTTGGATCCAATTTAGAAATTATTTTTCCTGCCAAAGTTGGACTTGGATAAAATTCTCTCTTTCACCATTGTGGGGCAGAAGCCATAGGAAGAGAAAACGGAGTTTCCACTGAACAGAGAATGGAGCCACAGCACAGAGAATATGATCTTATTTCCAGAGTTGTGCAATAAAAGCAATGGGCTTTTATGCAGTGTTGGAGGGGATGAACCTGCCTACATCTTAGGACTTTGAAGTAAACTTTGAGCAATTACTCAATGTAGACATAATTATCTATAAATGTTCTCAAAGACCCTATGGCACAGACATTTATTGATCACCAAATATCTACATTCTCCCCTACATTTTCTAACCTGCTTGCAATTAAGTGGAACCATGGGGCTGATTCTGGCTGTGAGAAATGTGATACATCATTCCTAGGCTTTAGCACTTAAGAGCCAACATGTATAGTTAAAAGTCTTCCTACAAAGAAAATTCCAGGCCCAGCTGACATTATTGCTGAATTCTAACTAACATTTAAGGAAGAAATAATAACAATTCTCATAAACTCAGAGAAAACTGAAGAGGAAAAGATAGGTCTCAACTCATTCTATGAGGCCAACATCGCTCTGACAGTGAAACCAGACAAAGATATTAAAAAAAAAAAGAAAACTGTAGAATAATTTCCCTCATGAACATAGATGTAAAAATTCTTTAAAATTTAGCAAATTGAATCAAACCATATGTAATGTAAAAAGTACAATACATAATGACCAAATGGAGTTTATCCTAGGAATACAAACTAGTTTTGACATCCACAATTCAATCAACGTATTTCACCACATTAACAGACCATAAAAGAAAAACTATACGATAATCTCAATACACACAGAAAAAGTACTTGACAAAATTCAATATCCCTTCCTGGTAAAAAAAAAAAAAAAAAAAAGTCAGCAAACTGAGACTAGAAAGAAACTTCTTCAACCCAATAAAGAACATTCACAAAAGAATTTCAGCTAATATCATACTTAGTGACAAATGACTAAATGTTTTCCCCCTAAGATTATGATGTCCACACTTGCCACTCAACTGGATGCTCAATATTGTAATGTAAGTGCTAACCAGAGCAATCAGGCAAGAAAAGGAACTAAAACTTTCAGACTGTGAAGAAGAAAAAAGCAAAACTTTGTACTCAAAGATGAAATAATTGTCTATGTGGAAAATCAAATGGAATCTGTGAAAAAGCTATTAGAATAAGTGAGTTCTTTATACTATACACTATATAAACAAATAAAAATTGAAATTTAAATATACTACCATTTTCCATAGCATTAAAAATATGAAAGATTTAGGGATAATTTTCACCAAAGCTGTGTAAGATCTAAATACCAAAACCATATAATATTGTTCGGAGAGAAATTAAAGTTCATGGATCAGAAGCCTCGATATTGTTAAAATGTCAGTTCTCCCCAAACTGATCTATCCATTAAACTCAATCCAAATCCGAATCTCAGGAGGCTTTTTAAATAAAAATGAACAGGCCGATTCTAAAATTAACACAGAAAGGCAAAGAACCTCGAAAAGCAAAAACAACTTTGAAAAAAAAGAACAAATTTGAAGAAATAACACTCCTTGGCTTCAAGATTTATTAAAAATCTGTATTAATGAAGATAGAGTGGTATTGGCATAAAGGTAGACAAATAGAGGAATGGAACAGACAAAATCTAGAAATAGGCCTGCCCTTATAAGGTCAATTGATTTGTGACAAAGGTGCTAAGGCAATGCAGTGGAGCAAGGGTAGTCTTCTCAACAAATGGTGCTGGAATGAGGAAACATTCATATGTCAATAAAAAAAGAACTTTGATCCATACCTCACACTAAAGACAAACGTTAATTCAAAAAGAATCGTAGTCCCTAATGTAAAACATAAAACTGAAAAATATCTAGAAGGAAACATAGGAAAAAAACGTTGTGACCTTGGGGTAGGCAAAAATTTCTTAGCTACTACACCAAAAGCACAATCCATAGAGAAAAAAAATGTTACATAAAACTTCATCAACATTAAAAACACTTGCTCTTTAAAAGATAGTGTGAGGAAAATTCAAAGACAAACCCCAGATGGAGAGAAAACTTTTGCAAATCACATATTTAGCATATGTAAAGAACTGTCAAAACTAAAGAAAATAACCTCTCAAATTCATAAAAGACAGTTCATGGAAGTAGATATATGGAGGGCAAATAAGCACAGAAAAGATACTCAACATCATTAGGGAAATTCAAATTCAAACCATAATGAGATCAACTACATTCCTTTCAGAATGACTATAATTTAAAACACTGGCCATATATACCACGTGTTGGCAAAGATGTGGACAAACTGAAACTCATTCACTGCTGGCAGAAATGTAAAATGGTTCAACCACTTTGGAAAATACCACAGTGGTTTCTTAAAAAGACAACCACACAGCTACCATAAGACCCTACCATTCCATTCAGAGTAATTATGCCGAGTGAATTCAGCCAGACAAAAAAAAAAAAAAGAGTACATATTGCATTATTCCATTTAGGTAAATTTTAGAAAATGCAAACTAATCTGTAGTAACAGAAAACCTATCATTGATTGTCCTGAGGGAGAATATGGAGAAGGGTGAAAAAGAGAGGTTGAAAAGAGGCATAAGATCATTATACGGAGTGTGGATATATACACACACCCACCCACACATGTCAAAACGTGTCAAATTGTACATTTTAAATATGTGCCATTTATTTTACTTCGATTATACCTCAATAAAGCAATGTTTTGAAAAGTGCTGTAGGGTAAAGATCAGATTAAGGGTGTGGCCCTCAATAAAATCTCTCTCTTGTATAAAATTACTAAAGGAAACGATCTGATTAAGATTATGGCCTTCTCTGTCCTATATTCCTTTACCATTAAATCAAAAGAAAGAAAAAGATGGGGAATTTAGAAAACAGGAAAAAATGCTCCATATCTGTTAACTATGTCCCCAAATGAACTGTGGGTGTGACCACAACACAGAATTAATTACAATATGTTAAGAAATCTACTAAGTTTTTACTAAGTTTATTTTTTGGGTGTATAGTTCAGTGATGCTTAGTATGTCACAAAGTTCTACAATTGTCACCATGATCTAATTCCAGAACCTTTTCATCATTCCAAAAAGAAATATCATCCCAGGTAGCAGTCACTTCCTTTTTGCCTCCTCCCAGAAACCACTAATCTGTGAGCTTTTGTATCTGACTTCTATCACTTAGCATAATGTTTTTGTTTTTGTAAGTCTTCCAAACCCTGCATGTTTTTATTCTTATTTTTGTTTCAAGTTTTTATTTCAATTCTAGGTAACTTAGTGTACTGTTTTAAGGTTCATTCACATTGTAGTATGTGTCACCACTTCATTCTTTTTCATGGCTAAATAATATCTCATTATATGGATAACTACATTTTATTTATCTGTTCATCTACTGTTAAGTCGATTATGTTTTTAAGAGTCTTGTTCTGCTCAAGAAGCTACAAGCCTGAGCAATACCAAGCAAAACAAAACAAGCCTTTGACTATGTAAGACTTAAAACCAATCTTCTAATTTTAATTTTAATCCCCAATCTTCTAAAGGCAACTGAGAAATCTATACAGATTTTAAGGAGGGCATAGATGTTCTTCAACAGCTACTTCAGATGTGGCAAGGAGTGTTATAGGAAAGGAAAAACCTCCAAAGAGCAGATTCAGGGACCACAAAGAACAGTGGACAGTGGTGTTACTACAAGAGAGAAAATCAGGGCCTGATCCAGAATGTCCTTCATTCTCAGCATAGGGGAGGCCTCCAATCACCTGCAAAGCAGAGTTTTGAAATTGCTACATCCCACTGACTTCTGTGTGTCTCCCTTTTTCCCCTTTCCAAATAGGAGTGTTTATTTTTGCCCTTATACATCAGATGTATGTTGGAGAGTAAGCTGGATAATTTACCTTTTTTGTTAGTCTTTTAGACCAAGTAGAACCAAGACTGGTCCAGATGTAGTCACCACATATCACCCAGAGATGCAGGATTATGAGCTAGGTTCACTGAATAGATGGGACTTTAGCGGCCTCCCTTGGAGAATGGTGGAGCCTGTTCTGTGTGTGGGAATGTTTTAGATCAGGTTGTCTAGAAGTAGAGTCTAAGATTCTTGTTCAAGTGATTTATTGGGAGCATGTTCTTAGGATAAAGGAATTTAGGGAAGAAGGATAGAGCAGGGGGGAAATCTAAGCATAACTGTGGTATTAGGTATAGAATAGAATCACTGTGATCCTATGGGAGACCTCTGGATCACTAGGATCAGCTACCCTGATGCAAGAGAAATGGCCTTTGGAACCCTATGTCATTCAATCACTGGCTGAGGTCCACTCCCCAGGGATAGAAGGTCCACTCACTTTCTGTTCAAAGAGGCTTCCCTTTGGCCAAGGGCAACTTTCCAAAAGAGAGAGAAGCTGTGAGCCATTGGCCAACACCTAGAGCAGCTAGGGATGTGTCCATCTGCCTAATGAAAGACATCAAGGTGGGGCACCAGTAGCATCCAGTATAGGGAAGTGGAAAGCATTAAGGATATTTGGTAAACAGAAGTGTGAACTGTGGCAGAGACATTTACTGCTTATTGAGTATCCATATATTTCTCTACATTTCCAGATTCCCTTTATAGTTAAATGGAGTCGGATGGCCAAAGGACTTGAAGAAGGAACATTTGTCATTTTCAAGCCAAAGCATTTAAGAGCCTGATAGTCCCCCTCCCTCTGTCTCAGCAACAATGAAGCTCAGGTGTTAAGATGTCAGCATCTCCATTGGCCTATGTCCCTGAGTGATTCTGTGGAGCAGAGCCACCCCATCGCCCACCTTGTTGACTCACATTGGACTTAGAATCTGAGCTCAAAATAAACCTTTGTTAGGTTAAGCCACTGGTTTTGAGGTTAATTCATTAACATAGTATAAGTGAGTTTGTCCATTAGCGTTCAATTAGGAAAGCAGAACTCCTATAATTGATATGGCATTTGGAAGTTAGACCTTAGACAGCTATGGGATCTGGTGAGGTGCTATATGTCTCTGCATCTGGTGATGAGCCCAAGGTCATTACAGGTATCAGGGTTAGAAGGAAGAAACACTGAACTTGAAGAGGAAGAGAGCAAGGACACACTGGAACCCACAAGGACAAAGCCAAAATCATCTGTTCTCACCATCTCAAATTTAATGATGTGGGGAGCCTGCAGAAGTTGGCCCCTTTTGTCAAGGAGCTGCATAAGCATCTGGCCCGGAACTTGAAGCTGAGGAAGATCCTGCGGGACTTGAGGAGTCTACAGGCCCAGAATCTGTTGTCCCAAGCCCGCATATCAGCAGCAATGTATGAACTCTGCAGTATTGCCTGGCACCTTACATTGACCTTCAGCGAATAGTGACTACGGCCTCATCTTTACCTTCTAGAATCTCTTGTGGCCCACCAGAAACCAGAACCACACAAGGAATGAAATTCTGGGAAATGTAGTCCCAGGTTAACAGCGAGGTTGACACAAGACAAAGTCAACACATGTGGCCTAACTTAATACAGGCCTTAATGGAGGGGGCAATGTGATACCCAGAAGGGGGCTTGTCAGTGGAACCTGAGTGACAGACAAAATAAACTAAAATAGGATCAAAACAAAGACCATTTTCTTAGTTACACCTGGTGAAGGATAGTCATCAATTCTCAGAGAGAGAACAAAAATACATATTAATGCAGGGAATGCAAAACAGTGTTATACTTTACATAATTTACAGTGGCTAAAAGCACAAGTTTTGTAAAGTCAGAAATCCATTTACAAGTTGTGTGTGCTTATGTGAATTATCCTCTCTGTGACTCATTTCTACATCTGAAAACGGGGATAATAAAACTCTTCTTATAGGCTTGTTGGTAGGATTAAATGAATTAATAAAGAGAAGGCACTTAGAGCAGTGTGTGGTATGTAAGTGCTTATTAAGTGTTGTATATCATCCTGCTTTACCTTTACAATAAAATATATACATTTATTTTTATTTTTTGAAATATATTTTTAACTTCATTTACTTATTTTCAGAGACAGAGAGAGAGAGAGAGAGACAGAGAGAGAGAGAGAGAGAGTGTGTGTGCTTGAGGGCAGAGAGAAGGAGACAGAATCCTAAGCAGGCTCTGCACTGTCAGCACACAGCCCAACGTGGGGCTCGAACTCACAAACTGTGAGATCATGACCTGAGCTGAAACCAGGAGTTGGACACTTAAAAGACTGAGCCACCCAGGTGCCCCTAAAATATATACATTTATGATTTTCAGTAAATTTCTAGGTTGTCTTCATGAAGTTCTGGGTGAAATGCTTCTTCCATGTGTTATGTATTTCTCTGCCTGATAGTTGTAGGCAAGGTTCTGGTCTCCACAATAGGGAAAACCAAGTCTGTAGTCTCTCTTGCAGAATGTTTCCCATTCAAGAAAGTTTCTGATACAATATGCACCTCATGAACATGAACTATTCTCCTTTCTATACATTTATATGTCTCATCAACACAGGACTGCTGGCGTAGAAAAATAATATATATTCACATTCCATGAATAATCAGAGCAAAAGCAAAAAACCATCTACTTTTTAGGAAGCTCTTCTAAATTCCGCCCTGTGTGTTCAATCAAGATTTCTCAGGTAAATAAAGTCAAGGTATTCAAGCAAGTGCAACTGTGGTTTATCAGACTCAATTCTAGATCTGGGATGATTTTTACTGGAATGCGTGTGCATGTACGTGTGCGCGTGTGTATGTGTGTATAAGAGAGGCTGTTACCAAATCTGAGTTTGGATTTAGTAGATTTTCACAGCCAGTTTGGTTGATTGTATTTTGTTTAAATGTTATTTGAAAACATTCAGTACCTTTTTGGGGGTAAGCCAGGGGTGCCATGATTGTACAAGACCTCACTGGGCAAGGAAGTTTATAATAGAACCATCTCTTTTTTATAAATGAGGTGTGGCTGAGCCTTTCCAGTTGTTGTTATCCAGAAGAAAAAAAAAGTCTTCAATGCCATGTAAAAATATCATGAAGTTGTATGCTATTGAGTCTCATGTCTGAGTTCTTTCCAGGGTCTCTAGGGTACTGAGAAGACTCTTCTCTGTCAACTGCTGGTCATGGATGATTCCATGCCATGGTTCACAAAAGGGGTTCAATCGACCCTCTTATCTCTCTTTAGTGGGATCCATAAAGAAAAGTGTTCTCCCAAGATCCTCTCTCTTTCTGGCCACATTGTTCAACTTAAACTAGATCAATGTGGATTTTTAAAACTGATGGATCACTGTGGCAGACTTCTGTTTACTAACAGAAGCCCGATTTTTAGCTAGGTACATTGCTTCCCAGAATAAAGGACTACATCCTATGCCCTCTGTTGTTGAAATCAAGTTTTAGCCAATAGGATTTGGTGGAAGTGGTATATGCAACTTTGAAGGAATTTCTTTAAAGGAGCTGACTCACTTTGTGGGGAGAGCCTTTTTGCTTTCCTTCCGTTCTCTTTCCTAGACTGCATATATAATGGCTGGAGCTTTGGCATCTACCTTGGAACATGGGATGACCTTAAGGACAGAAGAAGCCACATGGTGAGAATGGCTGGACAAAAAGGATGGTCCTTGATCCCTGATGACTTTGTGGAGCTGTCACATGAATAGTAGACTGTCTACCTGTGATCTGGTTTTATGCAAGAGAACAAACATTTGTGTTTTTAGGCACTGTATTCGGGTTTTGACTAACAGTAGTTAAATGCAGTTCTTGAATACATTTAGGAAATCTTAGAAGGTTATTAGGAATATGCTTTTTACCTCTTGGCTCAGGCTTTTGCCTGGATGGTGTTCCCTGTGGATCCTCCTTTGGGTCCTAATCTAGCTTTCCTACCTCAGGCTGGTGACAACTGATTAAATTCACATGGCCATTGAATGCTCCCCCCCCCCCATATGATTGCTTCAGCCCTTCCCACAGGAAGAATTTTACCCCTGGTTTCCTTCAAGCACTGAGCTGTATCTTTGATTTAAGCCAGTAGACCTGGACAGAGATCAGATACTGGTTCCAGAGCAGTCTCAGTTTCACGAATGAGGATGAGTCCAGATCATCCAATTCTAGTTTAAATACCTCATCAATGAAAACTGCAAAGTGGATGGCCCTTTTAACTGTGCCACCTACTGTGTCCATTTAGGTCCTCTGAGAAGCAGATGCCAATATGGAATTAAATGTGCAAGAGATTTATTGGGGGTAATACCTGTGAAGAAAAAAGGGAAAAGGATGAAGAGGCACAGATTTGCCAGTAAGAAGTGATGGACTTGGTCTGTAACAGATGGGGAAAATCCCAGCTTTGCTAGCCCAAGGCTGAGGTCCTGGTTTGAAGCGAATTTTGACGATAGCCAGTTATTTAATGGGGAGACTCAGGAAATCAGAGAAACACAGAAATGCTGAGATAGATTCTCCATACCCCCTCCGTGGACTTCCAAGCTAAAAAACACTGGGGAGGGCCAAATGATCCTGGAGAAAAGTGGAAGCCAAGGGAAACATGACAACTGGCTACAGCTTTGAATGCATTCCTTAACCATGCACAGTTCACTCAGCAAAGGGTGGAAGTGTTATGAGCTCAGTTGTTAGAACACAACTTAAGCCAAATTAATTGGCTAGACACTAAGCTACTCAGACCCAGAGTTAACCTTTAGAAAGTTGGGCTAAAATGTAAAAATAAGACTTAAAACTCTGAACAAAGATGTCACCAGCTGCATACTGGGACTAAGGTGGGAAGGTAGGGGTTGTGGGGAGGTAAAGACAGATCCTGCGGTTTAAATTCAGACAAGTTACTAAACACCGAACAAACAAAGCAACCAGACAAAGAAACACTCAGAGAAATAAAATAATCCAGAGTTATTATAACATATAAAATATTACCTAAAATGTCTACTTTTAAACCAAAATTTACTAGACATACAAAGATTTTGCAAAGTAACCCACACTCAGGAAAAAAGTAGTCAATAGAGACTGACTCTGAGTGGACCCAGATGTTGGATTTAGCAGAGAATGTCTTCAAACACTTTAGCGAGTGTTATAAATTCGTTCAAGGAATTGAAGGAAACTATGCTTGACAAATTAAAAGAATGTTAATAATGAGTTAACAAACAGGGAATCTCAACATAGAAAAAAATCATAAAAACCAAATGAAAATTCTAGAGCTGAAAAGTACAATAACGGAAATGAAAAATGTAATAAAGCTGTTTAAAATATCATTTTGGTCAATTGCTTTCAGCTCTCTTTTTTTGGCAGTTGAAGAGGATAAATTTTTAGCCTTCCTACTAGACAAAGAGTATTTTTTAAAGGCAGAGAAAATTATTGTCAAATGTTGTTATTTATATTTCTACTGCTTTTTTCCTGAAAATATTTTGAGGTGGTAAATAATTGTTGAAATAGAAACACAATTTTCTTATATGGTCAATTAATCTATAAAAAGGAGGCAAGACTATACAGTAGAGAAAAGACAGTGTATTCACCAAACAGCGCTGGGAAAACTGGATAGCTAGATGCAAAAGAATGAAACTGGACCATTTTCTAACACCATACATAAAAATAAACTCAAAATGAATTAAAGACCGAAATGTGAGACCTGAAACCATAAAAATCCTACACAAGAACACAAGCAATGTCTCCAACATTGGCTGTAACAACATTTTTCTAGGTATGTCTCCTAAAACAAGGGAAACAAAAGCAAAAACAAATTATTGGAACTACATCAAAATAAAAAGCTTTTATACAGTGAAAGAAGTCTTCAATAAAATGAAATATCAGCCTACTGAATGGGAGAAGATATTTACAAATTATATATATGATAAGGGGTTAATATCCAAAATATATAAAGAACTCCTACAACTCAACACCAAAAAACAAATAATCTAATTTTAAAATGGGCCGAGGACCTGAATAGACATTTCTCCAGAGAAGTCATCCAGATGGCCAACTGACACAGGAAAAGGTGCTCAACATCACTCATCATCAGGGAAATGCACATCAAAACCACAAGGAGATATTATCCCGCACATCAGAATGGCAGAATCAAAAAGACAAGCAGTAGTAAGTGATGACAAGGATGTGGAGGAAGGGGAACCCTCTTGCACTGGTGGTGGGAATGCAAACTGGTGCAGCCACTCTGGAAGACGGTGTGGAGGTTCCTCAAAAATTAAACATGAGATACCATATGACCCAATGATTCTACTCCTGGGTATTTAGCCGCAGAAAGCAAAAACACTAATTTGAAAAGATACATGCACCCCTATGTTTATAGCAGCACTATTAATAATAGCCAAGATATGGAAGCAACCTAAGTGTCCACTGATAGACAAATGGATAAGGAAGATGTGACATGTATACACAGTGGGATATTACTCAGCTGTAAAAAAGATGAGATTGTGCCATTTGCAACAACATGGATGGACCTAGTGGGTATTATGCTAAGTGAAATAATTCAGATAGAGAAAGACAAATACCATATCATTTCACCCATATTTGGAATCTAAACAAAACAAAGCAAATGAATAAACAAATAAATAAAAAGCAGAATGGGACCTATAAATGCAGAGAGCAAACTGATGGTTGCCGGGGGGTGGGGGGGGGTGGGAGAAGGCACAAAATGGGTGACGGGGAGTGGGAGATCCAGGCTTCCAGTTATGGAATGAATAAGCCATGGGAATATAAAGCACAGCATAGGGAATATAGCCAATGATATCGAAATAGCGTGGTATGGTGACAGATGGCAGCTACACTCGTGCTGAGCACAGAAGAAGATACAGAGAAGTAGGATTGGTATGAGGGACACTTGAAACCAGTGTAACACTGTATGTCAACTATACTCAAGTTTAAAAATAAAAAAAAATGGTTAGGACTTAACCAACTTCCCTATCATTGCCCTTTCCAACTCAGGGCTAAGCAGAGAAAGCCAAATACGCTCTTCAACACAACCGCTGGGATGCCCCACTTCTTGTTAGCCTACCCAGGGCTTTCCCATGCCACCAACTTCTAATTAGAGCATACCTGAAGCCTTCCATTTTTTTCACCATCAAGCTTTTCCACTTCTTACCTATCTGTGTCTGCCAAATGCGAGTGGCCATGGCTGACTCTCTTGCTACACCAAGCTGTGAGCAAATCGCTCCCCTTCGTTTAAAAATAAATACAGAAGCCATTTTCCAACTCCATCGAGCCTTACACAAATGTAAGAACTCTCCCTGCCGTAGATTTTGGGAGGTCAGATTTTTACCCTAAGATTTAGAGGATTTGGCAGGCTATTTGATCATTGGTAAAATCATTTATATTACTTTAAGAAACTTGGACACGGTAGGCAGTTGCTTAAAGGAAAGTGTATTTGTATTACAAAACCAAGTTGCTTCAGCTTTTTGAGCTACGCTCCAATCCAAGTTCAGAGGGAAGGTCCATGTTTCTCTGTATTATTTGGGTTTCATTTCTCTTTCAATCTTGGCCACTTCAATCCCTTCAAGGCCTCTTTTTAAGGTCTCTCATGGTTGGTGAAATGCCACATTTCTTCCAACCTCTCAATTTTCTCTTTCATGATTATTCCCCTTAGTATTGGACACCAACCCCGAGATAGGTACTCTGCTTGGCTCCTTATGAGGATGTAAAATCTACCACGTGGAGAATTTTAAGGAACAAGTGACACAGATCTGCCTCCTAGTCTGACAACAATTTTATCAGTTTATGCATGTATCTTACTCCTTTTCTTATCGCTTCACCTGCACCCTGAGCCCTAGGTCTTACATTTCAACCCTTAATGAAAATAAATTGTTCTGGTTTTCTAAATACGAAATCCTGCCACTAAGAAGTCATAACCCTACGATGTAGTTCTGACATTGGCCTCATGCTGAAGACTGGGGTGTGGTCTTTTGGAGTACTCTCTCTCCTGACTCCTGAAAACACTTACTTGGATGTATTCGTGCATGGAGTAATCCCTTTACTAATGATTATGAAAGATAGGAAAAACACTGTCCAATTATGTTACCTCATTCAGCTTTTCAGGAAGTAGGAGGCATGAAAATCCTTTGCAAATCAATGCAAATGCGTCTGTTACAAACACAGGGGACAGACAAGGTGTATTGTTTGATATTTGGGAACTTCTAAGAAAACGGGATAAATTCCTCTTTCTGTAGATCGTAGACAATTCCTATTCTTCCATTTCCTCCTTTTTCCATGTCTTCCCACACATACAAATATCGCTGGCATCTCTATCACACAACCCAAAGAATCATTTTTTTGAGCACTTAAATGGAAAGTGAAGGAGATATGGGATATTCCATGTGTGTTCGTGGAGCACTTCTATGGTGACATCACACTGACTATGTCCAGTATATCATACGTGCTAAGATACAGGGTGCATATGTTATGGTTAAGGATATTTTCATATACTGCAAGAATGAATGTGTAATGAGTGTTTTTTTTTTTTTTTCAAGCGCACACCACTGTCTGTGTGGGTGGTAGGAAGGGGGGAAACAGATCTGTGTGGATCTTCACTGAATATCCTGGAGAACAGAGCTGACAAAACCTAGAAGACGTGCCCATTTGCTGGAGTACAAGGGACACAATCAGGGCTGATGTCAGCAGGTCCTTGTGATCAAAAGCAAGCAGGGAGAGTTCGTACCTTTGTGTAAGGCTCGATGGAGTTGGAAAAGCCAAGTCATGTCATTATATCTGAAGCTAGGATGTACTCAGATCGGCAAAAGGGAATTTGGGATTTGGTTAAATTCCGTTATGCATTTTCTAGTATTCCTAGGAACTCACAGTCATGCTTTCGCAACGTGACTGTTTTATGCGGATTTAACTGTCTTCAAAATGAGTTTTAGTCCATAAAAAGTATAAAATAGTCCACGGTCCTTCACTCAGGTAACTGTAAAGGCACGTGGATATGCCCTCCACTGGCATATACAGTAAACGTATTCAACCGTGGCAGCTTTCTTGTTTTCCTGGGATCACAGTTAGCCTCCATTTCCAATCTACCTTGAAGTTGGGCCCATACCATTGAATGGCAATGGAATGTAGGCAGAAGGGATATGTACAACTTCCAGGCCTGGAGGATGCCAAGGCACAAAGGTGATACCAAAGCCACCAAGTGATAACAGCCAAAGCTCCCTGACTTACTGTGTGAAGCAAGGCCATCCGCTGACCCTTGCTATATTTTGACATGACCAAGAAATAAACACTTATTGGTTATTAAACCATTTAGATTTAGCATTTGTTACAGCAATTAAACTACATAGATTCATGCAACGAGGATCTTTAACAGAAGACAAGGTAGAAATTTCTGATGTCTAATGATCTCACAGTTCGCTTGTGAGAAATAACATTCTTAAGTTTTACAGTAATTGGCCAGTTCTGATCAGTTATTCTCCACTTGATGTATCACAATTGCCTATGGAGTTATTTTTAAAGGCATATCCAGGCCCTGGTCTTGACCTAGTGAATCAGAACCAGGTAAGGCACAGGCAGTTATTATGTTTAAAAACTTCCCTGTGTTTTACATATACCCTTGGCAATGAGGCATTACTCTAAAATAAGACAGATCTTACCTTCAGATTAAGCTAGATTGTCAAGCCTCATGGTTTGGGGAACATATAATTTGAATTGAGTTCTTTAAAGTATATTTTGATTATATTAAAAAATATTAACATCTAACAAAATTGACTTGTAGATGTACAGTTCTATGAATTTTACACAAGTATCTTTTCAGGTAACACTACCCATATCAGCATACAGAACAGTTCATCTCTCCAACAAAAATTTACCTTACACTAACTACCCTTTTGTAGTCACACCCTCCCCTCCCCTCCCCCAAAGCCCTCGCAACCATCCATCTGTTCCCCGGACGTTTCGAGAACGTCATAGAAATAAAATCATATACAGGTGACCTGGTGAGACGGGTTTCTTTCACTCAGCATAATGCTTTTGTGATTCATGTCACTGGCATCTATCAACAGTTTCTCTTTAATGCTGAGTAGTGTCCCATCTTAGGGACCTACTACTCTTTGCTTCCACTCACCATGGAAGATAGTGGATGGTTTCCAGGTTTGGGAGATTGTGAAGAGAAGTGCTATTAAAGCATTTGTGTATTGGTGTCTGCGTCATCCTAAATTTTCCCCTCTCAAGGGCCATGTTTCTCAACTTCAGTATACTGGTGACATTTTGGGATGGGTAGTTCATTTGGGAGGGGCCGTCCTGTGCACTATAGGATGGTCAGCAGCATCCCTGGCTTCTACCCACTAGATGCCAGCAGCACCCCCACCCCCCACCTCCCTGCCCTCCTTGTGACAAATAAAAAAATGTCTCCAAATATTGTCCCCCTAGTGGAGAACTACCGCCTTAGGGAACAAAAACCTGACGAGTATCACTTTTTGTCTTAAAATGCCTTTATTCACCTACATTTCTGAAGCAAATTTTCTCTGGACGTGGAATTCTAACTTGACAGTTGTTTTCCTTCAGCATTTTAAACAAAGATCATATTATCCTCCAGATTTCATTGTTTCTGTTGACAAGTCAGTTATCAAGTGCTAAGTGTTCCTTTTGAGCTAATGTAACATTCTTTCTGATCACCTGCATAGTCGTACCATGGGTGAAATGAACTCTTGACAGAAAGAAGATCTACTTCTGATAATGAAACCGATGAGGCCACACACATACCCAAAAAGTAGGAAAGGTTTGCTACACACACAATGAGGCTCACTGGGGAGAGCAGGGTGGGCTTCCCGAGCTGGTCTGAGAATGGTTTGAGAAAGCAAGGAAAGAAGAATGGCTTGGGATTTTTGCGGTGGTCAGGGAATGGGGCTGGACTAAGGGTTCCCACCTATAGGCCAAGGTTTAAACTTTGGTCTGATGCCAAAGAAGAGAGCACCTGGGCTTTCTTTACAAAAAAAAAAAAAAAAAAAAAAAGATTTTATTTTTAAGTAATCTCTACACTCAACGTGGGGGTTCGAACCCACAACCCCGAGATGAAGAGTCACACGCTCTAGTGACTAAGCCAGCCAGGTGCCCCAACACCTGGGCCTTCTTTTTTTAATTTTTTTTTAAATGTTTACTTATTTTGAGAGAGAGACAGAGCGCGAGCAGGGGAGGGGCAGAGGGAGAGGGAGACACAGAACCGGAAGCAGGCTCCAGGCTTTGAGCTGTCAGCACAGAGCCCGACACGGAGCTCGAACTCACAAACTGTGAGATCATGACCTGAACCGAAGCCTGAGGCTCAACCGACTGAGCCACCCAGGCGCCCCAACACCTGGGCCTTCTTATCAGCTTGCCCAGGGGCAGAAGGGAAAGAGGGTGAGGTGGGCTTAAAAGTTGTCAAGTAGCATAAAAGATAGGAGCCATACTCTATTATAAGTGTTATAAGGTTTTCTATGAAGTGCATTGGTGTGGGTTTATATTTTCCCTGCTTGAGGTCTGTAGTGCTTCTTGAATTTGGGGGCTAATTTTTGGTCTTGAAAAGTTCTCAGAAATGATTTCTTTAAATAGTACTTCTGTTCTATTTTCTCTTTCCCTTTTGGGATTCCAAATACACATGTATTCAACCTTTTCACAGCACCACAAATGTCTCAACGACTCTTTTGTATATTTTGCATCCTTTTGTCTCTTTGTGCTCCAGTCTGAATATTTCCTTCTGGCCTAGCTTTCAGTTTACCATTTTTTTTTCTGTCCATCTATTACGCCCATTTAATAATGTCTTAATTTCACTGCTTGTATTTAGTTCTAAAATTCACATTCAGTTATTTTTTTTAAAAAAATATTTATTTTGAGAGAGAGAGCAAGTGAGCAAGGAGGGGAGGGGCAGAGAGGGAGGGAGAGAGAGAATCCCAAGCTGGCTCCATGTTGTCAGGGCAGAGCCCAACACATTTGGTTCTTTTTTAAATAGTTTCCATTTTCTACCAAAATTCTCCATCTTCTTCAAAACTCTCCATCAAGAATTCCTTGAAAATGTTAGAATTTAGGAACAACTAATACCTTTTGCTGAAAAGCAACCTCATGTGCCAGGCACATCTATTCAGGCTTCCTTCCTCCCAAATTTTGGCCCCATACTATCTTCATAGCACTCTGATACTTTCAAATTCTTCAAATACATGTATTTGGCCAACTTTTCTATCTGTTCCCAGCGCCTGGGTGGTTTGAGCCACTTCCTAGGAATTACCAGAAGACTACAGACTTGCTTTCTTCAAAAAAAAATTTTAATGCTTATTTTTTGAGAGAGAGGGAGAGAGAGCGTGAGCAGGGGAGGGGCAGAGAGAGAGGGAGACACAGAATCCGAAGCAGGGTCCAGGCTCCGAGCCGTCAGCACAGAGCCCGATGCGGGGCTTGAACTCACGCACTGCGAGATTGTGACCTGAGCCGAAGTCGGACACTCAACCGACTGAGCCATCCAGACGCCCCCAGACTTGCTTTAAAGCCTGGGATAATTTTATAAGACAACTGTCCCAGTTTGTCAAAACTTAGTGTCATGAAAAAAAGATGATGAGGGAACTCTGTGAGATTAAGAGAGACTTGAGAGACAACCTAATATAATGCATGGACCTTGTTTGATTCTCCATTCAAGTGAACCGGCTACTAAAAGGTATTTTGGGAAGAACACGGGAAATTTGAGGAAGAGATTGGGGAGTAAATAGGTGATATTAGAAAATTATTGATAACTGTGTTAAATGAAAATTCTGGCATTGCAGATATGCACAAAAATGTCATTTTTAGAAATGTATACTGATGTGTTTAGCGTTAGAACATCAGGATGTGCTGGTAGGACATGGGACAAAAAGCAAAGTGTAATTGACTTAAATCCGCATGGGGGTTTGTGGGCATTTATTATATTAATCTTCCTACTTTTCTACATATTTGAAATGTCTCACGATAAATTTTTTTAAACACACAAGAGGTAATGTTACCAGATTTCATATTTAAAGTCTCTAGCTTTAACTTCTAAAGCTGTATAGTATCTAGTAATGAGGAAAATCAACCAAAGATCCATCTGAGGCTTAAAAGTTTTCCCAAATTGGTTTACACTTCTACATAATTTTGTAATTCTTAATTACTATATGCAGTAAATTAAATAATTATAATAATTAAGGAGCTAATATAAGTCTGAGGCCTAGCTGGAAAATAAACATTATCCAAACAAATGAAATGAAACATTCCTATGCGCAGAATTTTAATGATTATAAGCAACTGATAGACTAAGACTTTCCTTAGAAAACTTTTGTTATAATAACCTTCATGCCACCTTTCCCACAGGGAAAGTTCTGTAAAAATTTAAAGGTAGCGTACTACTATTTTGACAATTCTAAACAAATTACTTGTAAAGATTGATTGTGAGGAAGTTCAATAGGTTTTCTAGAATATAAAAAAATTTTTTTTCACCTTAGGACAGATGCTTACCATTGACTGAACCAGCTAAGACTTTTCTTTAAAAATTTTTTAACGTTTATTTATGTTTCAGAGAGACAGATTGTGAGTGGGGGAGGGGCAGAGAGAAAGGGAGACACAGAATTGGAAGCAGGCTCCAGGCTCTGAGGTGTCAGCACAGAGCCCGACGCGGGGCCCGAACTCACAAACCGCGAGATCATGACCTGAGCCTAAGATGGACGCTTAGCTGACTAGGCCACCCAGGCGTCCCCCCAGATAAGACTTTTCTTAGGTAAAAATAAAAAGGGATCGGGGCACCTGGGTGGCTCTGTCGGTAAAGCGTTCGACTCTCGACTTCAGCTCAGGTCACAATCTTGCGGTTCGTAAGATTGAGCCCCACATTGGGCTCTGAGCTGACAGTGCAGAGCCGGCGTGGGACTCTCCTCTCCGTCTCTCAAAATAAATAAACTTAAAAAAATAAATACAAAGGTATCACCGTTACTTTACACATTTCTTAAAATTAGGTCCAGCTCTCTGGTCCACTGCTAACCTTACTTAAGACATCTTACCTATCGTAATCGACCTGTGTTATACATGCCACATGAAAGTGGAAGCAGGTGGAACTATTTGGGGATGCAGCCTGGCTCGGACAGGTAACTTTTCCTGCTGTAGTTTTAGTAAATAATTTTAGGGTTAGGATTACATTTCCTGACATTTTCAGTAATTAGGATTGTGAATTGTTGGAGGAACTATTTACCAAAAGCCTGTCAGTCTGTGGTCTCTTTAATGCAGCTTCTTCCAATATAAACATCTCATTTTATCGTAGTCAATATATTTATACTACATTATGCCCCCAACATCCCATACTCCCAAGAAGGCTAAATGTACATAGGTATGCAACCAAAAACTGACCTTAGTAGGTCACTCTTCTCGTTCTTTAAAAAAAATTTTCTTTAACATTTATCTTTTGAAAGACAGAGACACAGAGCCTGAGCAGGGGAGGGGCAGAGACAGAAAGAGACACAGAATCCAAAGCAGGCTCCAGGCTCCCAGCTGTCAGCACAGAGCCTGATGTGGGGCTTGAACCCATGAGCTGTGAGATCATGACCTGAGCCGAAGTGGGACGCTTAACTGGCTGAACCACCCAGGCGCCCCTTGGTAATTCTTTAGCTCTCTTTTCCTGCTGAAAATCTGATATCAAACTAGGGAAGATTACAATTCAGATAAATCCAGGGCCCAATTAATTCTTTCAACATATTTTCCTTGTGAACAAATTTCTCTTGCCAAAATTATATCTTTTGTTTAGAAGGGAGGTCACAAACTGCTTCTTGTGGGCCAAATTTGGCCTGCAGCAATGACTTGGCTCTCCCTAACTTATGTATGTACATGCACACAAATGAGTCATCCATATAAAAACCCAGATTTCCACCTTCTTTTCAAAATGCTGAGAATCGGGGGCGCATGGATGGCTCAGTCGGCTAAGCACCTGACTTCAGCCTGGGCCATGATCTCACGGTTCATGGGTTTGAGCCCCACGTCAGGCTCTGTGCTGACAGCTCAGAGCCTGGAGCCTGCTTCGGATTCTGTGTCTCCCTCTCTCTCTGCCCCTCCACCACTTGTACTCTCTGTCTCTCTCTTTCTCTCTCAAAAATAAACAAACATTAAAAAAGATAGAAAATAAAACGCTGGGGATCGGGGAATACTGGGCGCAGTCTTGAGAAACAGCAGTTACCAGCTAGAAGAGAGCAGCCACAGCTCCAATATGCATACCTGTTTAGCCTTTGAAAATACTTTAGTTACATGACCCCTGGTTTAAATGCACTGTTTGTTTAATTCAATAAAATATCCCCATCACTCTTGAGATAAAGACTTTCCAACCTTTTGATTTGTCTCCTCTTTTTTACTTACTCACTTCTTACTCTTACAAGGTAAAAAAGTAAGCCACATCTTCAAGCTCTGTCTAAAAAAGATACTGTAAGCTTTTTAAAGAACTACTATCAGATGAAAAATCTTTAAACCATGTGCCCTGCTGGCAAAAGGAAACTTTATAAGTCTGGAAATGTCTTCAGTCTTGGTAGCCTCCCAAAATCAAAGCAGGCAGAAAAATGCTTAATTGAAACTCAGGAGCATGATAACATAATCAGTCTGGTTGTCTCCCCCCAGTAATTATTCAGATTTTCAACTCTAACTCCATTGCCACTTGGGTCCCTGAGGGTAGAGGTCTGTGACAATAACTTTGGCTTCATTCTTGTGGCCAACCCTGATGATTATAAAATGAGTTGGCCTAATTTTCTTGTGGATGCTTCCGATCGTGTTCACTACTTCTGTTGGAAGAGTTTCTCCTCTGCTCATGGCAAGACTTTCTTTTCCCTCTACGGATTTATAATGGCCTATGGGCAGCAGCATTATACTGCAATAAACCATATGGCAAATACTTAAAAAAACTGAGATTAAACTTACAGTGTGTGTGTGCAAATTTCTAAGAAACAGATCCTTACCCAAACTCTATGACTGTACACGTGAGAATTTATTTGACAATCATTTGACATTTAACGCAAGCCACCGTGTGTGGGATCCTGGAAAAGATAACACCCCGTGACAATTCCTGCTTTGCTGTAACTGGTGGTACACGAGATAGAAATCTCAGTATCACAGAGCACCTCCACTGAAGATACTTAATCAGTAAAGATGCAGAATTTTGCAAGTCTTTTCATTTTAGGAAAAGTCATAGCAAGAATATACAAGGGTAGAGACTATGAACAACTGAGGATGTTTTGTGTGATCTGTAGCTCTCAACCTGACGTCTTGCTATGGGTTGAATGGTCTCCTGGAGAAGATATTAAAGTCCTAAGCCCTCACAATGTGGTATTATTTGGGAAAAGAGCCTTTAAAGAAATGATCAAGTTAAAATGAGGTCAGTAGGGTGAGCTCTAATCCAGTAGGACCAGTGTCCTTACCAAAAGGGGAAATCGGAAACGGAGATGGGCACGCACAGAACAAAGACAATGGGGAGACAATGCAGTGCGAGGACAAAGGGTTGGAGTGATGTATCTAGAGGACAACACCTGAGGCTACCAGAAGTCAAGAGAGGCTCCCTCCAGATGGAGCATGAGCATGGCCCAGCAAACACCTTAAGTGCAGACTTCCGGCTTCCAGGACTATGAGACAATAAATCTCTATTGTTTGAAGCCACCCGGCTTAGGGTACCTTGTTACGGAAGCCCTAGGAAAGTAATACAAGAACCTTTCCAGAACTGTACGGTTTCTTCATACATAGCAAGGCCTTAGTGCCTCCCAAGTTCTCCTTTTTAACGTTTTGACATGGATTTGCATGCTCTTTTATGATGCCTAAAAAGTTCTACCACTACTGACATTTTCGAAGTTAATACCCATTTAACATTTGGTTCATAATGATCTGAACAAGGTCGGTGAACCCCTAAATGTGAAGTCAACAGATTCTATTTTCAAGTCCCAGAAAGGTCAGTGAAAACACCCAAAGCAGGGGCACCTGGGTGCCTCGGTCAGTTGAGTGGTCGACTTTTCATCTCCACTGAGGTTCTGATCTCACAGTCTATGAGATGGAGCCCTGTGTCAGGCTCTGCACTGACAGTGTGGAGCCTGCTCGGGATTTTCTCTCTCTCTCCTCTCTCTCTCTCTCTGTTCCCCCTCTCAAAATAAATAAATAAACAAACTAAAAAAATGTCCAAAGCAAATGTTTTATATACAGGAAAAAGGAATGAATGGAAAAGACAATGAAGATGAACAGTTTGGGGATTGAAATAAATCATTTCACTTTCTATTAAGCTAAGGTTATTGGTAAATAGAATTCCTTTTATTTTTGAAACTAGTATAAATGGATCATCCTATTCAATTGTATCAATGATCTCTTCCGGCTTCTTTTGAAGAGTTCTCAAATATGTTAGCTTTGTTTTTTGTTTGTTTAAGTTTAGCATCCACTGATCTCCCTTCCATCCAGTTAGGAAACTTAGGTTTCTAAATTGCCCAAACAGCTCCAGGTGAGAATGCAGAATCATTCCCCATCTTTTCCCTTCTACTCCCACGTTTTCTTAGTTTGTGGCATCATATCTGGCCATAGGAAGTGCTCGGTTACTATTTCTTCGAAGTAAAAGCCAGATATGAGATCACATTTAGAAAATCAATAGAATACAAGCATTTACAGGGGCAGACAACTGGTATGGTGTTTTGACGCGGCTTTTTAAAAACGCATTTACTCCTATACACTAAAACGGACTCTCGGTGTTGACGATTCTGCACCAACCACCTTATTGAAGTCTGAACTCGTGCAGACATCTGAGAAAGCAGGGATGACATGATGCTGTCATGACATGATGCTGGTCTCATGTCCACCTCTTCCAAGGGCTTTGACTTAATCCTTTCTTTGGTCTGTAACCCAACCCGTTCTCCTTTTCCAGAAGCGGCCAAATGACTGGTATGGTGGGTAGGCTCTGAGATGGCCCCCATCACGCAGAGCCCTTGCCTCCCGGTCTTCGTGCCCTGCCCTCATCCTGAGTATGAGTGGACCTTGTGGCTTGCTTCTAACCAACAGAATGTGTCAACGGTGACAAAACGCCACTTGCACGATTATGTTACCTAAGACAGTGACCTCTGTCTTGTCAGCAGCCTCTATTAACTCTCATGCTGGCTCTGATGGTGGAAGAACCAGATAGAAAGGCTTTTTGCCAGAATAAAAGTGCTATTAGTTGCTATCGCTGCATAACAAATTACTGTAAACTTAGTGGATTAAAACTATATATAGTTATTATCTCGTAATCTTCCTGGGTCAGGAGCCTGGGTGCTGCTGAGCTGGGCCCTCCGCGCAGGGCCTCACAAGGCTGCAGTCGAGATGTCAGCCAGAGCTGTGGTCTAATCTAAGGACTGGTTTCCTCTTCCAGCCTCACCAGTTATCTGCAGAATTCAGCGCCTTGCACTTGTGGGATGGAGGCCCTCACATCCTCGAGGCTTCCCACCATTCCCTACCACACTGTCCTCTCTGGAACACGCAGTTTGCTTCTTCAATGCCCGCATCTCCACTGCTCTCAATTGCTCTGACTTCTTCCATCTCTCATCTGCAGTGCGTGCCTCTTTGAAAGGGCTCACCTGATTAGGTCAGACCCACCTAGGATCATTTCCCTTTCGCTTAAAGTTACCTGCTTAGGAATTTTAATTACAACTGCAAAATCTTTCGCCTTTTCCACAGAATGTAACCTAAACGATAGAGTGGTATTTCATCATATTCACTGCCCATGCTCACGGGGAAGGGATTACTCAGGGCAACCATACCAGCCGACGGGAACCTGGGGGGCCATCTTTGAATTGTGCCTGCCACAACCGGCATGTCTCAGTACCATCTGTGTGCTTTATTTCCACTAGGCTCCTGCAGTTTACATTTTGGTAAAGGATTTTTGCAATACTATACTAGCACTACAGCGGCAACGGCAAAATCAGAATTGCCCTGGCTGTAATATTTACACGGAAGACCATTTTGTACCATTTCAAAATCACATCTACTCTAGACCAATGATCCCTTGCATGAAACACAAGAATGGAGTTTCTTTTCCTGTCTTCAACTGGGGCAACAGTCACTGTGATGGAAGAATAAAATGTTGCAGTCAGAAGCCCGAATGGCCAAGACAAAGCGGTCTGCTCCATGAAACGCATACTATCTGTGAGCGCAAGACAGCCACGTGTCTATCGGAGCAGACTCGACAGCTTTCCCCTTCCTACTCCTTGTGGCAGAGCACCGTGTGACGGAGTCAACAGCACTTATCACGGTCATTGCTGGAGACGGTTGAAGTGAGCAAGCCTGGCCGTGTTTCGTTCCGCCACGGTGGTGATCTGCGGTAGGTTAAACGCTGCAGATCATACCACACGGTCTGCCACGCCTCCGTGCCAAATCCCCTCCCTGAACAAGAGTGGGAGGCAAAGAAATGTCAACAGTTTCTCCACAAAGATGTACCGCTGACACGGGTGTGCTGATATTTTCTTTACTCAGAGGTAAACGAATTTTGTGTCTCTCAGTATTTTAAAACTGAACAGGTTGTTTTTGGCCCCCATTCTGTCAACTGATAGAGAACTCCAAGTACCTCTTAATTTTATTGATATTCACACATTTAAACAGTGGAACCGACCAGATATAGTTTATTAAAATGTGTTCATCAAAAACAATTTTGACTCAGTTTTGAAAAATTGCAAATACATTAAAAACTGTTACAGTGTCATGAGATTGCAAATGTTGCCTTATGAAATGATAAAGAAATTGTTCAGTAAAAACTATGAAATATCTTAATTTAAATTTCACATATAAAAATATATATTTTATGCAACACTGAACAGTTAAGGCCACAGAACTTGAAGGAGAGTTTGAGATACACATATTTTGAAATCGCTGGTCAAAAATATTAGCATAAATAAACACCAAAACTGGTCGTAACATTCAAAATAAAACATTAACTTCTATGTTTAAGGGTTTGTTATCAGAAACTTTCCTTCAGAAGTCAGAATGGTTTTCAAGTATAAATTACAATGTGCTTGGTGATCACGGAGACATAAATGTATATTTATAGTATCGTACAAGATTTTGACCTTCTCGCCATACTTGGGGGTGAAGTATCCTGATGATTTTGCCCCATGTGGCTCTGGCTGGCATCTTTCTGATTGCTTTTAAAAGCTATTTGATCTCCTATTGGTTTTATCTCTGAGAGTGGCTCATTATTACTCTGCATACTTTTCTGACTCGTGAGTGACATCCTTTTAAAGAAGAAAATCTAGAAAAAAAACCCACACACACAAAGAATTCATTTCAGTAAGTGAATAGCCACTTAATAGGATTTAGGGGGGATAATTTTCAACTAGTCTGAACATTATTTCATCACACCCTTACAGGGCGTCACATGTACAAAGGGACATGCTTAGTGTCCAGCAGCACCTTGTTTTACCAATGGCAATCATGCCCCTTCCCTAATATAAGACCTTTCAGGGTTTAGCTTTCAACACTGTCAGTGCCTTGGGAATACATTACCATTTTTCTTTAAAGAGCAAATTTGTTATTTCACTCTGTTGTGATGAGAGAAAAAAAAAAGACAAGTAGGGTATTCTGGAGGATTTCCCCATTCCTGTAGATGGGAACTTCTGGGAAAATGCTGGTGCTGCCGAATGATGGCATTGGGGGCCCAGGGGCCTGAGCAGGCAGCTGGATACCTGGGTCTGCTACTCGGGGGAGTCCGGGGCCATGAACGGGGAGAACACACACAACAGCTGGAGAGAGGAAAGTCGATGCCATAACCCAGGATCGCAGGCAGGCAGAAAAGAGAACAGAAGAAAAGAGACTGAGGAAGAGCCAAATGTGAGACACAGGTGGTGGAAGAAGAGCCAGCACTGGGGACAGAGCTTTGTAGGAACACAGTCAGGAAAGAGAGGCACCTCAGGAGTCAGGGAGGAAAATGTATCAAGAAGGGAGTGGCCAACAGAGCACAGACAGGAGAAATCAAGGGAGATAGATGAAGACTGGAAAGTTCCATTTGACTTAACCCCTTTGAGGATTTAGTCAGAGAGAAAACAGGATTCCTGAAGTGTAACAGCACAAATATCAGGTCTGACAAGATGCCCCAAACAAAAAACAGGTGAGAACTTGGCTCCTTCGGAAATCAAAATGATGCAAGTAATTGCTTGCTGTTAGTCTTGAAGAATGGAGGAATTAAAGCAAAAAGGTGTAACCCAAAAACTCAGAGTCTAGCTAGAAAAGGGTCTATGGACTAAACTGGGGGGACCCCTCTTTCGTTTCTGCTTTTGTGCGGGAATCCCTATCATAAAAATTCTGCTACTACAAAACATCAAAAAATTCTAAGTGTAAAAAATCTAATTTTATGATGTGTACAGAAGTTCATGAAAAAAATGAAGGGAAATCCTTGTGGGCCACAAAATGAAGAGGGCGCAGGAAGCCTCAGAGGTGAGCGAGCAATAAAATGGCATTTATTGATCTCACAACTTAGACTCGCTTTGGTAAATGTATCTGATCTCATAAAATGTGGAAAATCGGGACTGAGACCCCCCCTACATAAAGTGAGGACCCTCTAGGGACTATGCCCTTAATTAAGTCCACTTACACACACTGGGAGACGGCAAAATAACCTGTGTCCCTTGGTCTAGGCTGTGAGTGAGGGAGAACCACGTTCTCCTAGTGTGAGGCTGGGCTCCCGTTTACTTTACTGGTGCCGGTGAGGAACGTTTCGTGCTCCCGGAATGGTAATGCCCAGGAGAGCTACCAGAGGCTCTGACAAATTCTCTATGGATGGATTTTCATGGAAGCCTTAAGGGGCGTCCACAAAAAGTCTCAGCTGAACATGAACTCAGAATCCAAATTTCTTTTTTTTTTTTTAACGTTTATTTATTTTTGAGACAGAGACAGAGCATGAACGGGGGAGGGTCAGAGAGAGGGAGACACAGAATCCGAAACAGGCTCCAGGCTCTGAGCTGTCAGCACAGAGCCCGACGTAGGGCTCGAACTCACGGACCGTGAGATCATGACCTGAGCCAAAGTCGGCCGCTTAACCGACTGAGCCACCCAGGCGCCCCCAGAATCCAAATTTCAAAACACATGAGGAAGCAGGACACTACCAGCAAGTCAACCAAAGCGACAGACAGATTTAGATTCCTGAAGATGTCTGACGTTGGGATGACTAAATATACAATATAAGTGTGCTTAAAGGACCAGGATAAAAAACATGAGCATGAAACAAGATACTAGTTTTTAAAAGATCAGATTGATTTGAAGAAGAATCAAAATAGAATTTCATTTCAAAATGAGAAAAATATAATCGATGAAATTAACACTCAACAGGTAGGTTAAAAAGATTAGTTTTAGCTGTAAAGAAACTATGGCATCAAAGAGCTCTGAAATATGAGGGCTGTGACATTCCCCCAAAATATTACTTAGACACGGACAATGGGAAAGTAACATTGAAAGGCATGAACAACAGAATGAAAAATTTCATACCAGGGAGCACCTGGGTGGCTCAGTCGGTTAAGTGTCCGACTTCAGCTCAGGTGATGATCTCGCGGTCTGTGAGTTCGAGCCCCACGTCAGGCTCTGGGCTGAGAGCTCAGAGCCTGGAGCCTGCTTCGGATTCTGTGTCTCCCTCTCTCTCTGCCCCTCCCCTGCTCAAGCTCGTTCACTTTCTCCCTCTCTCTCTCTCAAAAATAAACATTAAAAAAATTTAAAAAAAAAGAAAAATTTCATATCAGAATTCCAAAGAGGAGGGAGGAAATACTCAAATACACAATGGATGAGAGTTTTCTTAAACTGATGAATGACCTGAATTCTCAGAGTCAAGAGTCATAATGAATTAGAAGAAAGTTAAAGCAAAACAGTTCACACCTGGGCATCTAGTAGTGAACTGAAGCACGTTAAAGGTAAACAGCGTGAAAAAACAGCCAGAGAGAAATGACAGGTTATATACAAAGTCATCAGCAATTACACTAAAGCAAATTTCTTAAAAGGAGCATAGGAGCAGATACCAAGAGAAAGTGAGCATTGCCCAGTCACCTCAATGTTCATTTGCAAGTGAACAGAAACTGACAATGTTAACTACAAAATGGATAGGAACTTCCAAAGTTCTGACAGGAACCTCCAAAGGATTTCTTCAGGGAGAAGAAAAAGCATCCCAAAAAGGACATCTGAGATGTAAAAAGAAATGGTGAGTAAGAAAGTGGTGTAACAAATAATAGTTAACATGTGATTGGTGATGCTAAAAACTTAAAATACTTGACACTATAACATGTAAAATGGGAAGGAAGGGGTGACAGAAGACTCCTCTAAGATCTTGCTATTATTTGGGGAAAGGACAGGAACATTAATTAGCTTTAGATCTTAGGTACGTATATTAAAAATTTCAAAGACGCAAATCCAGCTCATAAGCCATTTGCAAGAGACTCATCTAAAACACAAGTCAAAGAATGAAAACAGATGTATCAGGCAAGTGCTAACCAAAGCAAAGAGAGTATGGCTATATTATTAACAGACAACACAAACTTTAGCATTTTTTAGGGATAAGGAAGAATACAAATAGTGAGATGACAAATTTAAATGTAACTGCATTAATGATCAGATTAAATACAAATAGGCTAAGTGCTCCAATTAAAAGGCAGAGATTGTCAGATTAGATAAAAGAGCAAAACCCATCTAGATGCTGCCTGCATCAACGTACTTCAAATATAAAATCACAAGTGGGTTAAAAGCAAACGATGGAAAAAGATATAACATGATAACTCTAATCAAATGAAAGCTTGAATTGCTATATAATATCAGACCAAGCCGATTTCAGAGTAAAGATTATTATCAGGGGTAAACAAGGCCATCTCATGATGAAGGGGTCAATTAAGAGAATATAACAATCCTAAACGTTACAGAACCTAGTAATAACTTTAAAATACATGAAGCAAAAACTAATAGAAGTACAAAGAAAGTCGACAAATCCACAATTATATTTAGGGTTTTTTAGAGCTTATTTATTTATTTTGAGAGAAAGAGGGAAAGAGAGAGAGAATCCCAAGGAGGCTCTGCGCTGTCAGCGTGAAGCCCAATGTGGGGCTTGAACTCCCGAACCACGAGATCATTACCTGAGCCAAAATCAAGAGTCAGATGCTTAACCGATGAGCCACCCAGGAGCCCCTATTCAGGGATTATTAATGCTTTTCTCTTAATAATAGATCTTACAAGTAGACAGCAACTCAAAGGATAGAAAATACACGAACAACACCATCAACCAACTTGATGCAACTGGTACTGACAGGACACAACAGTATTCTTCTCAACCTTCTCAAGTGCACATGGAACGCTTGCCAAGATAGACCTGATTCGGGGCCATAAAACAAGTCTTAATAAATTTAAAAGGACTCAAGTCATACTAAGTATGTTATCCAATCACACAATGTAATTAAATTAGAAATTAATATCATAAACATCTATGGAAAATCCCCAAATAAGTTGAAATTAAAGAATTCATGAGTCAAAGAAGAAATCCGAAAGTATTCTGAACTGGATGAAAATGAAAACACAACATAACAAGTACTTCAGAGGAAATTTACAGCACAAAAAGCCTGTTTTAAAAAATAAGAAAAGTCTCAAATCAGTGACCGCAACTTCCATGTTAAGAAACTTTAGGAAGAGAAGAGCAAATTAACCCAAAGAAAGTAGAAGAAAGGAAATACAACAGTAAAACCTTGGATTGTAACTTGTTCTGCGAGTGTTCCGCAAGACAAGCAGACATTTCTAATAAATTTTAACTTGATAAATGAGCGATGTCTGGCAATATGAGTAGTACGGGATGCCAAACGTCACACGATCACAACTGAGCCAATGGTTCTCGAAATTTGCTTTGATCTATGAGTGCTTTGGATTACAAGCGTGTTTCCGGAACTAATTACACTCACAAACCAAGGTTTTACTAGTAAAGATTAGAGTGGACATAAATAAAATAGAAAACGATACAGAAAAATCAATGAAACCAAAAACTGGTTCTTTGAAAAGATGAATAAAAATGATAAACTTCTAACCAGTTAATCAGGGAATAAAAAACAGAAGACATACAATAAATCTGACAAAATCCGTGTAAGACCTGTATACTAAAAACTACAAAACATTCCGGACAAATTTAAGAAGACATCCATAAATACAAAGGTATCTTCATGAGTTAGGAGACTTCATATTGTTAAGATGTTAATTCTTCTCAAATTCATCTGTAGATACCAAGAAATCCCAATCAAAATCCCAGCAGACATTTTTTTTTTCAGTAATTGTCAAACTGATTCTAAAAGTTCACATGGAAATGCAAAAGGGCCTCGGATGGCCAAAACAAGTTTGAAAAAGAACAAAGTTGGAGGACTAACGCTTCCTGATTTCAAGACTTATATGAAGCTACAGTAATCAAGACAGTGTGATATAGGCACAAGATAAACAGGTGGAAGGAACAGATTAGACTCCAGAAATATGCCCACACATGGAAAAGTTAACTGATTTCTGTGAAGACAATTCAGTAGAGAAAGGGTCATCTTTTCTCAACACGTGGTGCTAGAACGATTGGATGTCCATATGCAAAAAAAATAACTTCAATTCATACCCTCATCATATAAAAAATTCACTTAGAATATTATTCAGCAATATAAAGGGATGAGCTACTGATACATGCATAGATGGGTTTCAAAATAATTAGGCTGGACAAAGGAAGCCAACAAACAAAAAGAGTACATGGTGTAGGATCTCATTTATATAAAAATCTAGAGCTTGCAAAATAATGTATGATAATAGAAAGCAGGTTTGCTAAGGATAGCAGGGGGCCAAGGGGCATAGACGGGGATCACAAAAAGGCACAAAGAACCTTCCGCCAATAACGGCACTGTTTACTCTCTTGTGATTATGGTTTCATAGGTGCACACACGTCACAACTAACCAAATTATACACTTTAAATATGTGTAGTTTATTATATGTCAATTATACCTCAATAAAGCTATTTTTAAAAAGCAGGGGAGTCATTATTGGGTAGCCTGAGACCGTCTCAGGTTTCAAGCTTGGGAAAAACTGACAATGACAGGACACCGTATGTGTAATCTACCTCGAAGTTTTCTCCTAATACAGAGTAAAGCTAACTGTGTACTTGAGGCGAGTGCTCATCTGTAGCTTGCAATGGATGAACGAAGCATACCATCAGAGAAAAGATAGCAACTAGGAAAGACAAGAATTCACAAGCATGTTTTTTTGGTGGAGAAATTCTCATCTCAGCGTCCTTTACTTATGGTAGTGACAACGGATAAAAAATCTATTGACTGTTAACTGGCATTGGGAGCTATCCAGAGAATCTGGCATGTTCCAGCTACTTTCTGAGGGAAGGCAGTGCATCTTTAACCTCTGAATCTGCAGCCTCTGGCCTTGTGCCTGGCACATTAAGAGATAACCGATTAGTATATGCTAAATAAATACATGAGGGGCGCCTGGGTGGCGCAGTCGGTTAAGCGTCCGACTTCAGCCAGGTCACGATCTCGCGGTTCGTGAGTTCGAGCCCCGCGTCGGGCTCTGGGCTGACGGCTCGGAGCCTGGAGCCTGTTTCCGATTCTGTGTCTCCCTCTCTCTCTGCCCCTCCCCCGTTCATGCTCTGTCTCTCTCTCTGTCCCAAAAATAAATAAAAAACGTTGAAAAAAAAACCCCAAAAAAAAAAAATAAATACATGAATAAACTCATTGTGTAATGTAAAATTCTTCTTAATAGCTGAAAAGTTTATCGTTTTTTTCCTTAGCTACCTTAGATGGAAATTAGGCCGATAACATATTTTTCTTAGTGACTAACTGTGGATCCAAATAATCAGCACTAACTATAGTTTGGAAAAGTAATATTGGGTAATCTCTAGATAGAACAATCACCTAACAAAAGATCTCTGCCACCTGTTAAAATCATAGGTCGTAACTTGTCTACCTGAAACATTCAAAATCACCAAAACAAAATTCAGTGGTGAATTCTGTTTTGTAGGTGCCAAGAGTACAATTCTTTCTTTTCTTTTGTTTTTTCAGATTATCTTTGGGATGTCTAATTACCTGGGGGAATGGGGGGGTGGTTGGAATGCAAAATCTCAAACATATGTTTCTTTTGATATGATTTAATGCATCATTTATTTTCCAAGTTTTAAAAACTGTCTGATTTGTTTGTCTCAGATGGTATAAAAAGGTTAGAGACACTGTAGATTAAAAAAAAAGGTCATGTGGGAATGACTGAAAGAAAATCTCACCTAAATCATCTATTTCCTTTTTAAAATCTGTAGAACAACAGGATATTCTTTAAGTAGGAAATACATTTATTACTGCTTGACTTTTGAAATATGATTTTCATTACTTTCTTTTCTTTAACCAAGGACATATGCATTTACTGAAATACATTTTTCCAGTAGGTGTCAATGAGAATTTAAGCAGAATCCAAGTTTAAGACTGAATTCTTCAACCTGGCACCTGTAGCCCACTATACCCTGGCCTGACCTCACCTCTGTCCCATCCCCTGGTGCTGGCACTAGGGCTCCCTGCTTGGCCTGCTCTGTATGGGAGGCACCACTCTGCTTCCCACAGGGCACTCCTTCCCTGGCTCGGCCCCCTCTCCTAGTCCTTTGTATCCAAATCCCACCGCCTATGGGCAATTGCAACACTTAAGACTGGAGAGCCTGAAAACTTCTCGAAACTCAATCATGTATTCCAGAATACACATTTTCATTTGGTCAGAGGTACGTTTCAAATATTTCTTTCTGCTGCTTCACTTCGCTTTTCCTATTAGGCTCCTCCGTCTCCTGACTCCTTTACTTTTCATCTTGCTCCCTCACATTTCATTTCCTTTTCCAGAGTCTTTTCCTGAGTTCTTATAATTGGAAAAAAGTCTTCACGGGACTGCTGTGTAGTAGAATATCTGGTAAATGTTCTTTTACTAGACAGAGAGTCTAAAAAGTCCCTAACACTTGATCGGATATGCTGATGACACACATTACAATTCTGAGAAGGACAGTAATTCTGGAGTATCCTCTGAGCCAGGTCACAACTCTCTCTTGGATATGATAATCTAAACATAAGGCCATTTTCATCAGGGTAAGATTATTCACCAAGTAATTTTTAGTAAAAGATGACCACAGTGGGACCTGTGCCAGAAGTCACCCTGAAAGTAGTTTCAGAGTAGCCAGAGACAAACCGTCTACTGCTCTAAGGGCTGCCCCTGCTTTTACCTTCACCCTATCCTCTTTCCCACCTCCTTATGTTCTATAGTTCACTGTCCACCAAAATTATTTACTAAGCATTTACCATGTACCAGGGACAGTGCTACCTGCTAAAGATCCATCGGAAAGCAAAACAGAAAATAGTTTCTATCCCATGGAGCAGCAGGCCAGTGGAGAGAGAGACAGTCATAAGGCAAATAAGCATACGCTTAACTGTGCGATCGCCAGTTACGAGAAATACAAAAAAGGATAAGAAAAGGGTGTTATGTGAGAGAACAGTAAGGGGACATAATTTACCTAAGTGCAGCTGGTCACAAAAGGCCTCTATACAGAAGTGACTAACTTAAGCCCAAACCTGAAGGCTGAAGAGGAATTAACAAGGCCTTTCAGTTACCCTTTATCCACATTTCCTCGTAACACTTCTACCCTGAAATGTGGCCTCATGGGTAAAGAAAGTTCTTCTGCAAGTGGAAAGAGTAACTTCCAAAAAGCAGCGGCATCTCCATCAGACTGTTAACAACTTCAGAACAGGTACTCGGCAGGAGAGACTGGAGTAGCTCGTAAGTTCTCCTAAGCATGGGTATCTTGATTTTTGCATTCATCCTCTCTAATTCTCGGTTTTGCCTTACTTTCTCCAGACTCTCATGATGATTATACTCTTATAATTCAAGCAAGAAAGTTCTTTTGCATTATCTTTTACCATAAGTCGAATCAGCATGAATGGGATTACTGAAAGGAACATGCTATTAAATTCTAGCAGGGCAACCTGACTCCGTCTAAAGTCCAGTAAACAGATATGCATGCTAAAATGTGAAACATCACTTGAAATTCTTCACATGTTTTTGGGCCTAAAAACCTCACATTAAGGAGTTAAATTATGTGGATCGCCATATAAAAAGCAGGAGGAGGCAATTCAATACTTTGGTCTTAACACTAAAATGAAAAATAAATTTCACTTACCTTCATTGATTTTTTTAGGTCTTTACTTGTTGATGCAGTGTCTTCCAGGTCTTCTGCAGAACTGCTCTTTGCGTGGCCATACATGCTTCCTACAACAGGATATATTTAGAAATATTTTTTTCTAAGTAATGAGAAGAAGAAAAGTTCTGATGCCCTCAGCGCAACTCCATCAAGCCTGACTTACGGGGTAAATACTAAAGAGGGCGTGACACTGGAGCACTGAACAAGGTCTACAATGCATATTTTCTGAAAGGCTGAGTTCAGGCAAAAAGCCCAGAATGACCTGACCAATGTAGACGTTTGCATGACCAGTACCCAAACACAGCTACAAAGGTAACAGTGTTAGGAAAGACTTCCGGAAAATATAAATTTCCTTTTTTAAATTAAATTCTTTGCACTCAAATGGACATGTTACTTTTTCGTGTTTCAAATTGATCCACAAGTTATACAGCTGGAAAATGATCCTTTTTTTTTTAATTAAAAAAAATTTTTAAATGTTTATTTATTTTTGAGAGAGAGAGAAGAGGGAGAGTGCAAGCAGGAGAGGGGCAGAGAGAGAGGGAGACACAGAACCTGAAGCAGGCTCCAGGCCCTGAGCTGTCAGCACAGGGCCCGATGTGGGGCTCAAACCCATGGACCGTAAGATCATGACCTGAGCCGAAGTCAGACGCTTAACCAACTGAGCCACCCAGGTGCCCCAAAAAATGATCTTTTAAATACACTCATGAAGCACATGCATTCTTTTGATATTATCAACTACTTAAATCTTACTTTTAATTTCTTTTTCACACTTTACATGCTAAAAATACTTACAGATGATAAATATTTTAACATTTTGCTTAAAATATTCTAAAACTTACTACTCTTTCTGCAGAAGTCAGAAGGAAAACAAATATCAAGGGAACTATTCCTCCTTCTGCCTAAGTTCAGATCAGACATCCACCGCTATGAACGGTTATTTTTAATGAGAATACAGCAAAAAGCAGACTTTGATGTGGCGGTGTGGAAACATGATATAGGGGTGGGCTGTACAGCAAAAACAGGTGATTTCGGTGTAGAGAATGTAGGTCTCAAGGGTAACCACAGTCCCCTCTATTCTGTGGCAACTGTTCTCTGACACCAACAGTCAGGCTTGGGGAAGGACCTGTCTTAAATGTCTGCAATAAGATCAACGACTCAGATCTGAGCTCTGGGGAATACATGAGGGGATAACCGGCCGTGGCTCTAGCAATGGGGTCTGGCAGTGCCCATCAGGCATGTAAATTGAGATGTGGGACGAAAGCCTAACTTACTACTACTGATTGAAAAGAAAAAAAGACAGTGAAAAGGCTGTCCTAAACCACTTAACACTGACACACGAGTAGCCATGAGTAATGCGAATATTTTATGTGAAGAAGTTGTAGTGGTTATTCATGAGAACAAATAAGCCTGTGGCACATATTTCTTAGCTTGTTATGAGAGCCAGGTGACAGTAAAAAGGATAAAATAGAATACAGGTGTATAAGCTATAATGACTCAGCGACGGCATACATGTGCACACATGCATGTGTATGTATGTGTGTGTGTGTTAAGGTATCTAGCCCTTTGGAAGCATGCTTTTGAAGTCAAATGTGTTCACACCTTTTGGATTCTCGTTGTATTCACACACAGCCCGTTCCTCTCGGTTGGTTTTCTTGTCCTATAAGCGATAAAGAAACAATGTAATAAAAAACCATAATTGAGATGGCCTAGAAAATGTCATCCTGGTTTTAGGCAAGGGTTCTCAAGTTCGCCTCCAGCTAACAACATAAACAGGCGACTACTGCTTCACTTTGCCGAACTTCTGCCTTAGATGCCGAGTGGTTGCTAATGTCCCTTCTAGCTTAAAGTTCTATGATTACAAAAAGTGGCAGGATCCTACTCAAAGAAGATTCAGGAACGTTAGTTGGTGTATGAATTAGCTCAACATTTTACACTGTCAGACTGGAGTTTGTTCTATGTTAAAGAGTTTTAGGGACCCCCCTACCTGGAGCTCATAAACATTCCTTATAAATCTGTCCCTCCCTCTGAAAGAAAATAGTAATTGCTAGAACATTTTTTTTCTCAGTGAGAGGAACGAGTCTTGAGAAAGAAAATGACCTCTATAGCACAATCCCATTTTGTAAATTAAAAATACATGGACATGAATCAACACACGTTTTAAAAGAGGTACAGACACTGCAACCAAAACTGAATCAATATAGTGTTGTTCAGTTTGGGTTTCTGAATTCCATGCCTGTGAAATTAATCCAGAGCAGTGTTAGCAAATGAATGATTTCAAACCTACCAACTGTCTCCTAGCAGTGTCACTCGTGGACAAAACTGCCAAAAAGAGATGATTCTGGGATTCCTAGCTCTACTCTTAGGCTGACTTTCTTTTCCTCGGTGATAGCGCCTCCTTATCCTCCTATAAATCCTTGCTTCTACACCACATCTGTGCAGAAGTGATCACAGCCTCCAACACTGCTGTGAACAGCTTTCACTTAACACACATACATGTAAAGATACACTTAGTATGTGTGCGCACACACACGTCCCATTTCTGCCACCAGTATAGGGCTCCTAACTTGGTAATTTCATCCTTTCAAGAACCCAGTGTTGAACTTCTCGGTTAATTTCTCAACAGTGTACTATACTGGCCTGTATCAGTTGATTTCCACTCAAGTGGGGATCCGAATGCCACCAAGAAGTGTGGAAAGCGTCAGAAACAAAGTGTGCCTAATTCATAAATCTGCCCAAAGCTTTTCCTACAGCACATGAACAAAGTTATTCAGAGAAGTATTTCTGCTCCCAAAGGAAGTTGGGATCTGCCCTCTGCAGAGACCATGGAACCCACATACTTTCTCTTGGGCAGGATACCAGGATTTAAGCACATATCATCATACCTTTCCAGTGGTGTCAATACCTTTTCAACTGAGTCGTCACTGGCTTCATCTGCAGCAACTTTTTTCTCGCCTTTCAGGTACTCATCAATTTCATCCATGTCCTCTAGCTCTTCGTCTTCCGAAAATTCATGATCCTGTGTCAAAATTGATAATCAGGGAGGAGTTAAGATTTTCTTTTTTAAAAAAAGAGATTTGATATTGCTGTCATAAATAATTTATACTACCTCAAAGAACACACAGAATATGGATTCAAATGCTGAAGTCAAAGAAACAAAACGCTACATAATCTATGACGCATGTCAAGTTACTGTATTACCAGGGCTTTATGCACATCGTTCTATTTCAACATTTTCAATGGCCAGGATTTCCAAAATTCTATCTGCATGTATGACAAGGTTAAACGGGGGAAAAAAATTAAATATGCTTTTTGAGCTGTCTCAAAAGAATGCTTTTAAACTTTAGAGAAGTTAAAAAGCTTTCTACTGTAGCATTATAACATGATCACATCTATATATTATATTTATTTTCCAAAACATAGGGATTTAAAATCACTCCAGGAGTACAGTTCACTGATATTCATGAGAGAGAGTTAAGTATAATTACTTACATTCCAGGAAGAAGATAAAGGGACATAGGCAGTTTAAATGCTCTGCTCTTGGTAATTTAAAGCAGAGGGAAAACCCAAACAGAGGCAGAACTTAGTCCATCTGGCTCCTGTCCAACGAATCCAAATTATAAGATAACCTGTCTATGGATTTGATACACACAGTAAATCATGTAATATTAAGTATAGGCAGAAAAATATTCGTTATGTTCCGAGTAACTTTATTCTATACTGAGATTTTTTTTTTTTTTTTTTTTTTTGCAGTTTCGTATTTTCGGTGGAATACTGCTTATTTTTTGTCATTAAGGGATCAGGCTCCTTACTGGACTTTTTCCCTATGCTTTTCATTTATGCACTTCACTAAAGGCACAATGGCCCCTAAAATAGGTGAGGCAGTAAGTAACTTGTGCCATTTACTCCCATGAAGAATGTTTTTACAAAGTTCACGTGGGCCATACCTGCCTCAGACGATACACACCCTTTATATCCCTTCAACACTGTAACTAGCTTCTTATGGTCACCTTCCCAGTCGCTATTTGGCCAAGGATAAGCTGGACACCCAAAGGAATCTTTTGTGGGTGGTTTGAAAATAATGCTTGTAATTAACTCATCTCTTTTCTGGCAAAAATACAAAATGTGAGAACTCAGGCTAGGGAGAGGATATGTTTAGATTTCACACCTTAGTAACAGACGTAAGTGGCATCCTCAGGCCAGTAGCAAAAAGGGTGTGGCCTAACAGCACTGCCACTAAGGACAAGCAATCCAGAAGTGAAGGCTTGAGATTTAAAAGAGTTTCAGAAGTTGCTCTGGGAGGGCCTGACTTAGGTCAAGCAAAGGTCAGTGCATGTGAGAGGGGAAAGCGGGAGAGGAAAACAGGGTGCCAGGGTAGAGAGCTATATTAAAGGATGCGCTGCACATTTAGGTTGGGTAGGGTTAACTACAAGGTAGCTACCATTTACCAAGAATTTCTAAAGCTTTCTTTTTTTTTTTCCTAAGCAACTTATATTGTATATTATGCCTAGCCATAAGCACATTATGAGTATGTAAAATGATCAAAGACTACTTTGGAGGGGAATGGGAAGCAGGATTACTGGATTTAGGATTGATGGCTGATAGACAGATGTATTCATGAATGTACATAAATGAAGGCCAACTAGAAAAGAACAGTGTTCCTGAGAAGGACAATTTCAGACTGACTGTCTCCCAGAGGGAGGGTCAGTGTGCTGTGTTCCAGCAAAGTCCTCTTCACTCGGAGAGTTCTGCTAGTTTAGCACCTGGGTCAACTCCAGTCATGCCAGTTAACTAAGATATTAATGTAACCATAGGACAATATCATGCGATTATACAAAGGAACATGACATTTTGCCCTATTTCAGAAATAAGCAAAACACTCATCTCTTTTATAATAAACTATAAATTTACTCATTAACTTTATGAAAATCTGCAACAACGAACAACTGCTGGAATGATATCGTCTTCTCAATTTGAGAAAGCTCTTAGAAAACATTTTCACTAGAAATCACATCAAGTGTAGCACGTTGCACTTAAGCACATTGAAAATTAATCTACTCACATCTGGACAACTACTTTAAATCACATACAGTACTTACCTTCAAACCGAAACAATTTAGGAGAGACTGGCAGAACACTATCATTTTACAAAGAGAAAGGGTAAAGTTTAAATACATTCTTGTCACCAGAAGCACATAAGACATAAAGCAGTCTAGGATGGTCAGTGGAAACGCATGTTGTGTTGGGACCACAGTGAAGAAGTGATTAGGCCTGGCTCTCGCAAGAGGACCGTTGTCTCATTGGTCAGACACAACACGGGGAGCTGCAGTCTTGGATCTGGCCCAGGGCCCACACGTTTTACATTTCTTACGGGAAATACCAAGAAACCAAACGTTCCTCGTGAGGTTTCAGCTGGCTTAAGAATACCATCATATCGTATACTTGAAAAACTAGAGGTTGCCATCAGAAACTGGCATAGCGGTCACCCTGGGGGGATGAGAAATGCCTGTAAGAGGGTTGAAGGGGAGCTACTGGGGAGCTGACAGTGTGCTCCTCCTTGATCTGGATGTTGACTATACGAACAGGTTCAATTTGTGGAAAATACACTGAGCTGGACATACATGCATGAGATATGATCTTTTCTGTATATATTATATTCCAATAGTTTTTTAGAAAAGTTTTGAAAAGGCACTGTAAAGTGTAAAATTTTGTGCTACAATTCTGGATTTGTGAGATGCCTCAATGTCATATAGGGCAGACATTTTCCAGCTAGGTTAATAGAGCATTAAACTTTGTACCTACATCATACCAGGTGGGGAAGCATATATCCTAAAAGCTCAATTTCAAGGTTTTTTAGGACAAGAGGGGTTAATATGTAACTTCATGTTTATACTATTATACTACCCTAGAAATCACTGACACAGGAGGAGAGAAGGAAGGGCATTCAATACAAAGACCTAACTACTGCTTCCCAAGCTCTGCTCCACCAATCACGGCCTGAGCAAGGTGCCTAATTAATGTATTTTACAGTTTCTCTGTTAAATGGGAGGATGACACTAGCAACACCTACCTCGGCGGGTTTATATCAAGACTAAAAAGATTATTTACAGAGAAAACAACAAAAGCAAAGGATAAGTATCTGTATATAAATATAAGCAATTTAAAAACATATTTGTGATTGTAAGACTCCCTAGTATACACAGAGGACTATCAAAAAAAAAATCCCAAGATGCCTGGACACCTTTTCACCATAATGTCCCAGATCTTATCATCAGAAAGTAATTCATTCAAAGTGTACACTTATTTGTTCTACCCTCTTAGACATACCCCTTGATTCTTGCCAGGAGCCCAGGGGAGAAGGCAGGGCCTGTCAGGAGCAGGCCAGGATGACACGGAAGTGGAGGGCCACTCTGACTGGGCTGTGGGCCAGTGGTGCCTCAGGTTTCCAAGAGAAGTTTGAAAAACACTGCTTCAGTATAGAATTCCTGGGTATTTCAATGTTGGCAATGGCCTCAAATGTTAAAAAAATCACTGTGTATGCCAAACAAAGTCTGCAGGCCAGATTGCACCTATGGGCTCCCAGGTGGACCTCCAAATTATTGGCTTTGTCACTACTTTATAATCCCTAAACGTTTCCTGCTTTCTATGTACCAAAACCCTGGGCTCATTCCTAACCCAGTATTTTCACCGCCAAATCCATTCCAGTTTGACTCTGACAAGCAGGCCTGCAAAAGTGAATATCATGCCTGGCATACAGCACTTCTTGTTGGTAGGCAGTTGTTATGTGTGGAGTTATTCTTTAACCTATCTTGATAAAAAAAAAAAAAAAAAACAAAAACAAAAAAAAAACATTAGGACACAGGGAAATCTGTTGTCCTGTGACAGCAGTGATGCCTAACTGTGTGAGTACCATCAGCTCTGACCATGCTTCAAATGTTGAGGATGACCCATGGACGGTGTGCATAGTTTCACTCTACCCCATATTTAAGGGTATATTTACCATGATTGCAACTCACTTCATTCCCACAGATCTGTCTTAAGCCAATTTGGGGGGGCAGGGAGGGTAGCTATGTGGTATTTACACAGAAGTCAGGTTCACAGGACTAGACTCACACATATCTGTCAGTGACCTGGAGATGCACGAGGGTAGTTCTGCACCTGACTTGATGGGAGTCAGAGGGGACAGAGTGACACAGGTTACCATTTGCTGAGTACCACTAACACGTTTCATGTGTTAACTATCCAAAGACCCTTCCCTTTATAAAAAGAAATAAGTAAGACTCAGAAAAGTCAAAAAAAAAAAAAAAAAAGAAAAAGAAAAAGAAAACAATAGCTTTTCCAGGTATTCACACAGCTTAATCTGTGAAGGACTGGGGTTTTGAATGCAGGCCTACCAGGTGCCAGGGCCCAGGCTCTTTCCCAGCTCTGCTCAAATAATGTGAAAACCAGAACCGCCACCCTCAGAGCTGTTTCCCCCACGTGCTGAAACTCAGGGCATTGTAGGCTCTTCCTTTTTGATGATAAGCTCACTTCAAGATCCTATGCTTATGTAGCCTCATATAGAGTAATCGCAGGTAAAAGTCTAAGATGGTTTTTCCCACGGCACCGAAGTCCCTGACCCTTTTTCTCTGCAAGGCAGGCTTCCTGGGGATCTCTCTTAGCAGGCAGTGTGGGCTCTTGCCTGGTCTCTGCCAGGCCTCTCCCAGACCTCTCTGCTGCCCTCCACCACTGCTTCCTTGGCTTGGGGGGCGCCTCTCTTTCCTAGAAAGTGTTCCTACCTGGCCTCCTTCTCAGATTTCCCTCGCTCAACCTCTCCGTTACCTACTGATGTTTCCTCAAACTCTGTCTTCAGTTCTCTTCCCTTCTCACACTGTGAGTGCCGCCTCTCACTCAACTCCATGCTTTTAACTCCCCATGGAAGTCGGTAATGCCTGGCCATCTCCCCTGAGCTCCAGGCCCAGACGTGTATCTGTCCGCTGGACACCTCCTGGATGAACAGGGCCCAGCAGGCTCCTGAATCTACCCCTACTCCTCTGTGCTCAGCCTTGGTGAATGGCACACTTCCTACCCAGTTCTTCAAACAGAAACAAGAAAAGCTTGGCCTTTTCCCTCCCTCCAACTTACATCCCTTTACTAAGCCCTCCAATTCTATCCCTGAAGTTCTCTTGATAACACATGTCCCCGACTCTGTCCACACTCTTCTAGGTCAGCCCCTCTTCTGTCTCTGTCTGGTCCCCTAGAGCAGCCTAATTGGCATCCCTAGCTCTGGTCCTCTTCCTCTCCAACCCACCCTCCATACGGCTGCCAGAATGTTGCAAAAGGCCAAATGTGATCATCTTACTCTTGCTGTTTAACAAATTTTATAAACACATAAGGCCCTTTGCCTCCTTATCCAGGACCAAAAGATACTCTAGGCTGCAGTCACACTGAAACACGCTCATGGCTCCCATCAGCCTAGAAAGCCACAGATTTGTTTTCAGATCCTATTTTTCTGTTTGGGTAGTCCTAGCTAAGAACACGGGGGTATTGGGAAATACAAGGGCACTGTTAAGCCACAGTTAGAGGCAGAGCCCGAGGAACTCCTTTTACCTGGTGTTCTTTCAAGCAATCTGTACCTACCTAATGTCCCTGACAGGTAAAAAGGCCACAGGAGTTGGACTACAAGCAGCCCTCATTTCTGGAGATCTACCTGATTTTGGAAAGCTTCTGTTCCCTTTTTGGTGCTTAGGTACACGCTTATTGGTTGAGTGAATCACAGGCACCAAGTATGAAGCCATATGTCAGGCACAACAGAAGGAATGAAGGAAGGAGGAATCAAAGTGCCTTCCTTTACGGCAGTCTTTTATCTTTACATACGTGAAGAGCAAGTTTACCTCTATAATGAAGTAACAGAAGACATTTCATTGCACTCACCTCAAGAGCTGCTATTCAGCGGCAGCAGATGTTTCTGTGGTACTCCTTCATAGCTTACCTTAAACTATTTTTCTGCCAGAGTCCTCACCTGGAACTGTAACTCAATGGACTCTACACACACAACTCACACTGGCCTCAGTAATGATCAGTGATAAATGACAAGAAAAGCTTGATCAACCAGCAGATGGGGATGACAAGGAACAGAACCGATTATTCCAAGCTATTTAACCAAGTACTAACTCACATCTCAAAATGACTAGGCCTGTGCTCTTCTGACCAGAACACCGTGCCTGCACAAGCTACCCTTCCTAAAAGAGCACAGAACATGTTTTTGGCCAGGGCAATGTGAAGAAATGGGCAGGAAATGCTGTTTAAAAGCGGCTCTCTAGACCAGTTCCAATACTGAGATGGGCACGTGGTAAGAACTCCATTTCAGCATTGCTGGCTGATGACGTCTTTGGTGCAAGAAGAATGTCCACACCTTTTACATTAGTAACTTGAGTGCAAGAGTTTCTTTTCTCCCTGAAGGCTTTTCCTTTATGAACTCCTCTTCAATCATCCATCTCACTTAATCATTTTAAGTCGACTTTTCAATAACCACGGTAGGCCCTTGAATTGACAACACAGCACATACACTTGGTCAAAGTACCAACTCTACCTCACTGGCACTTACTGACTGTGGTAGAATTTGGTAGAACCCTGCAATGCCAAATTAGCATATTTGGTTAGTTAGGGGCAGCAACCACGTATCCCTGCAGCTAAAACAAAATCTACAATTGCTCCTAGGAGTTTCTTCTCTTCGTATTCTAGTCTCTCTCCCCAGATTCTTGCTCACGGAGAATCAAATGCACAGAGGATCCCATTCCACAAAATTCACAGGAAGTTTACCATCAAGATCTTCCTTGATAAAAGAAAGTATAAGAAATCCCTAATGCCCAAGATATGGAAGGGACTGGAGCAGTGAATCCATTGAAAATGGAGCTATGAATAAAGAACGATCTGGCTGCATTACACGAACTGAACATTGTAAGGGAAGATTGAATTTACACTAATAGAAATCCAGCCTCTCTAAAATTCAATACATGATGTTAGTTTCTCTTTTCACAAACAATTACTGATGGAATACACTTAATGTTTATTTTACTTGAAACATTCTGACAAGCAATAAACTGAGAATTACAGAACAGTCAGCGAAAAACAGGTTGAGGGTACATCACAGACACTGGGAATGAAGATTCTGACAGTACAGTTAAAGCTCAGAAGTTATAGTTTAGAAATACAGAATGACAAAAGAGACATTAAAGCCGTCCTAAGTTTGTAAGAGTCAAGAACAATATTTTATAGAAACTCAATTAATTTTAAAGTATAATTTTTCTTCCTTAAAAACCTCTTCTGCAAATAACAAACATGATGGGAGTAAATCAGCCTGTTAGAATGAAAGAGTCTGAGAGTTAAAAGGGATTGGAGTTCTATCATCCGATCTACTCCATTTTACACATGAGGAAACCGAAGCCCAGTGGGGAGCTCTGCCTGGGCAATAAATACTTAAAAGTTGTACATACTTCCAGAATAGATGCTTAAGTTCATCTCCATTTCATGAGATACACTGCCAGTTGCCCGGACAGTAACTGAAAGACATCACATTACAACCTGAGCCCTGAATCCAGCTGTCACTTGGTAAACTGTTGCAAAAAGGACACATAAAAGGTAAAAAGACAGCACTACTTTTTAAAAATGTGAATCTTCCATTGTAGCTTTAGAAAGCCCTAAAAAATCTTCAGAAAATCTTATAAAATTATTCTATGTATAGGCAACTTGTAATCAGAGACTGAAAGAAATGTGTAAGAAATGAGATGTTTTCATAGCCCTTAAGGATCTGTGCCATCTTTAAAGGGGCCAGTTTGTATATACAAACGCAATACTCCTATAGTATACTCCTATTTTCCAAATCTGCCCTTAATGAGGAATATATAATGTTAACTATCTGCTATGACCATTTTCTAGTGATAGATTTATAATTTAGAGGGAAAATATACCAAACTATTGGCTTAAGAGGAGCCAAATTTACCAGTGCTTTGTGCTGTCTTAGCAGTCGTTACTGTACCACACATAAAGTGACCATGACATAAAATCAATTTAATACAATGTACTGAGTGCCTATTACGTGTAAAATGTTCAAATTATTTGGCTGGACAATATCAGGTCAAATTTAAAGCTTGTCACTTCAGTTCTAAATAATGTGGCAATACATTGTTCCAGAATTTTTTGGAACCTGGTGGCCCATTTTCTAAAACTTGTTTTGACTGCACTGGCATTTTGAACCTCTGTACCTTGTACTCTTTCCCCTTTTCCTCTGTGTTAGTAGTAAACTTTTTGGGGTGTGCCTTATTTTTGTCATATCTCACAGACCCTTTGATTTTGCTCACTTTGTTGGACTCTCTTCCTTCACCCTGCCTTTCCTGCTTTTCCCTCTCTTCATCTCCTATCTCCTTGTATTTCCCTTCTTCTTCCTCATCGTCCTCTTTGTCTTCTCTCTCCCTCACTCCCCACTCTGCTTCCTCCCCCTCTCCTTCCTCCTCCCCCTCCCCTTCCCCCCCTCTTTCTTCCTCTTCCTCCCCCACCTCTTCTTCCCCCTCGCCTTTCTTCTCTTCCTCCTCCCCTTCCCCCTCTCCTTCCTCCCCTTCTCCCTCTCCTTCCTCCCCTTCCCCCTCTCCTTCCTCCCCCTCCTTCCCTTCCCCCTCTCCTTCCTCCCCTTCCCCCTCTCCTTCCTCCCCTTCCCCCTCTCCTTCCTCCCCCTCCTCCCCTTCCCCCTCTCCTTCCTCCCCTTCCCCCTCTCCTTCCTCCCCCTCCTCCCCTTCCCCCTCTCCTTCCTCCCCTTCCCCCTCTCCTTCCTCCCCCTCCTCCCCTTCCCCCTCTCCTTCCTCCCCTTCCCCCTCTCCTTCCTCCCCCTCCTCCCCTCCCCCCTCTCCTTCCTCCCCCTCCTCCCCTCCCCCCTCTCCTTCATCCTCTTCCCCCTCCTCCTCTCCTTCCTCCCCTGCTTCCCCCACTTCTTCTTCTTCCCCTTCTCCCTCTCCTTCCTCCGCTTCTCCCTCTTCTTCTTCCCCTTCACTTTCTCTTTTCTTTCCTTCATCCTCTCCTTCCTCCTCTCCAACCTCCTCCCCTTCCTCTTCCCCTTCCCCCTCTTCCTCCACCCCTTCTTCCTCTTCTTTCTCTGCTTCTCCCTCTCCTTCCCCTTCTCCTTCCTTCCCTTCCCCCTCTGCTTCCTCCTCTCCTTTCTCTGCTTCTCCCTCTCCTTCCCCTTCCTCCTCCTCCTCTTCTTCTTCCCCTTCTCCCTGTCCTTCCTCTTGAGCTTCTTCCTCTTTCCTTTCTCCCTCCTCCTTGCCTTCTTTCTCTTCTTCCTCTTCCCTGTCTTCTTCCCCTTCTCTCCCCTCCCCTTCCTTTTCATCTCTTTGCCCCTCCCCTTCCCCTATCTCTTTATGGTCTTGCTCCCTCTCCCTTTGGTCCTGGTCCTCCTCCTCTTCTAGGTCTTTCTCTCCCTTATCCAGGCTCTCTGTTTCTCCTCTTCCCTCGTCTTCCTCCTCTTCCCCCTCCTCACTCTGACTCTGTTCCACTCCAGAATTTCCCTCCCGCTGGATTCCCCCCTCACCTCCAGCTTCAGGCACATCCTCCTCCACCTCTCCCCCTGCCTTTCCCTTGCCCTCACTCACCTCAGTTCTGTCTTTAAGGTCGTCTGACAGGATCTCTATTTCCTTCTCCTCTTTTCCTTCGGGCACCTCCACATTTTCCTCATTTGCATCTACCTCTTGCTTCTCTATTTCACTTCCTTCTGACTCCTCTGTGCCTTCCTGCTCCTCTGGGATCTCTGACAAGTGCCCAAAGTTAAAATTATATTTTGCGATGAATGTGGACATTTTGTGTTCAGTCTCTTCCTCGTGTCTTTGTTGAATAAATTTCCTGCTATACCACAAGTCTTGGTCAGTTTCCACTTCATCATCCTCTTTCTCTCCGCTACTAAATTCTACTGACTCGGGCTGCTCAGAGCCATCAGTGATACCTTGCTGACTTGAACTTTCTCCTTCCATGTAACTGTCTGACTCTATAGATTCTCTTTCACTGTCAAAGATCACGTCTTGCTTGTTCCTCTTACTGTCCTTAACAAAGCGTTCACTCTCTTCATCCTCAATATCCACATCTCTATTTGGTAAGTCGTCAAAGAACATATTCATATATCTTAAATTCTCTTCACTTTGTCTCATATCCTTCAGACCTGCCATTTCCGGCAGCTCAGCTCCTCTCTCAGACACTGCTTCTTCCGTTTCTGAGTCCTTCAGACTTTTGCCTCCATCGCTTTCCCGTTCTATCTCTCTACCATCAGGTGGGTAAATACCGTGCTTGCTCTCACATCTAAATATCTCTTTGCGCACACCCTCGGCATGGGTGTCGGCCTGAGGCCCCGGCTGGCCCCACTCCTCGCCTAAGTCCTCATATGAAAACGCGCGCCCAGTCCCAGGTACTGGCAGCATGTACGTTCCCTTTGCCACCAGCTGTCTATATACTTTCCCCTCTTTCACCGTTCTGGACGTCTCTTCACTTGCACGCTCTTTACTACCATCATTTTCAAAGTGAGCTGTATGCTGCTCCAGTTTCTCGACTGTTTCTCGTTTCTGCAAATTTTGTGAAATAACTGTCATAGGACTGTTAATTGACAAAGGTTAACTTATCTGCTACAAAACACCGCCAAGATTCTGCATCACTCTTAAGTGTCGCTGGCAGAATAAAAAGCGTCCAGTTGGACCAGATGCTTTGCTCAGATGTCGCTTTCTCTAGAGATGATTTACGCTACTCTCTAAGTCTACGGGGCAACCGGTTCTGCTGTGGTACCGTGTCTCTGCGTCTAACCTGCACATTCTTACCACCTGCTTCCATTTGGCCGTTACTCACACAGTACCATCGATATTTCTTCTCTACCCCTTTTCTCATCCTGAATCAATTCTCAAATGGAGTACACTTCCAGACTGATTCTGCAGAATACTGTTAAAAATGTACACTTCTCTTCCATGCAATGCAACTACCTTCCCTAGTATTTTAATTGTCAAACTGTGATTGGTCTTTTGATTCCATGAACTTCCCAAAACAAAATAAATGAAAATGTGAAATTGTTACAAAATAGAAAAAATGAATAGCTTATCTCTACAAGAAAAATCTGAAATGAAAACAACAAATCTTCTTATCCACATACTAGATAATAATATCTTTCTTTTCAAAACAATTCTTTGGGTTTTCAAATTTTTAACCCTTTCCTTTTATCTATTGTATTCTTTAATTATAAAAACTTGCATATGTAAAAGAAACCACTATGAGGAAAAAATACTTCAGGTAAAATGTAAGATTTTTATAAAAGCTATGAAACTAAACATTGTGACTCAAATGATACATTAAGAATATGAAATTAATTTCCTGCTGGACAAAATAAGGTAAAAATCAAATTGTTGGCCTAAATTCTACAAGCTAACGAATTGAAATATTCGATGAATTCAGCTCTCTGGATTGTAAAATCTCATGAAATCAAGTTTTAAAAATTGGCATGAGTGCTAGGCCTAGGAAGAGGTCATTTTTTTTTGCTTAAAAAATTATTAAAACAGCACAAGTTAAAAATTAATATGTGGAAACACTAAAATAAATCTTTTTCTGTTCACTAGAATAGGTCTTGTCAGGCTTCTGCTTAAAAGGACTACGTGTATAAAATATATCTCAGTTTAAAAGGAAGTGCTTTCCTTTTCTGTTTGTTCTCGGTCCTATTTACAAAGTCACAATTCTTTCCAGAGCCCTAAAGAGAGACGGAGGCCCAGATGCCAGAAATGATTTCTACATGCATGTGTCTTTATTTCCCTAGTACAGTAAGGCAGCACGGAAGAGGAGAGCCTCGAGTCTAAAAAAAGGAAGAAAATACATAGAAAAGATATCTGCATGGAAGTATAGTCAGTCAACATTCGCTGGGCTTCCTCGGTGTATTACGACAACAACTCTCCCATATTCAAAAGGAATGTTGTTATTGGCCAGGCCTCTCAGCAAACTAGAGATAAGACTAAATGAAGACTGGCACTAAATTTTTATAATTCAGTGAGACTCTCTTGCATTTTGGTTAAGGAGTTTTAGTTTATTAATGTGGCAAAGGCACTGGAAATGGAAATGAAATGTTTTCTATAAGCCTTCTTCCTTCAATTTATATTTCTCCAATTTACTTTTCTAATCGCCAAACCCCTCTCCTCCTTTCACCTCACTGGTCCTCAAAGCCAGGAGAAGCAAAGGATTTTAGGGCAGGCCTTTATCTTGACAGGGCTGTGAAAACCAGGCTATCCCTTCCTTTTGCTATTCATTTGTTATTCATTAAAAGCGTCCCTTTATCACCCAAGCATGGTTTCTGATTAATTTCCAAATGTTTAATTCTGTTTTTATGCTAGCAATTCCTTGACAGATTAAAACCCATTCCACACATTGGAAAAGCAATTATCAAATATTTTCACTAAAACCAGCAAATTTCAGAGCTAGAAAAGACCTTTTAGGTCAGCATGGTAACTCAACCAAAGTCCTACTCAACCCAAGTCTGAGAATTGTTCTGATAAACAGTAGCCTCTTCCAGTATTTAGGAAGTGCTGTAATAATCCTTTGCTTTGATGATAAGAAAATACTGCTATTAGACTTGTTAGTGATACCAATGAAATTCTGTCACCCTTTCTGCACCACAGGAAATATATTCCAACAGAACAGACCCAAATTGAGGCTATCTACAATGTATTCCTGTGTCTGTTAAAATCTAAACTAAATGAATACTTATCTTTCATGTGTTCTTTCTAGAAACCTTTCAACAAAAAATGTAATTTGAACTGTTCTTACCCACAATAATGAAAATAAGTCTCCATATTTTACCTTTTGTTTTTGAACTGGTGATAATTTTAATGACTTTTCATTGGAATTCAGGCTCATCATATGTGTCTGAAATAAATAAAAAAATATGTTCTAAAAAGAATACCATGTATAGAATTACACATTTACACATTTTAATGTATATATGAAATTAACACAAAACAGTTCAGATAGTAATATAATCAACTCTCAATTGCATACTAATGTTATGAGGACTGAAAGTAATTGTATTTGTATGAAATCTGTACCTCAATAAAATAATGTGTAACATAAAAATAACAAGCAAAATGAAAACAAAACCAAAATCAAAAGCTTTTGTGATGCATTTAACAGTATAGGAAGTATACACACATATGAATACATGATGAACTAAAATTCAAAGAAATCTATATAGATAAATAAGAAAACTATTACCATATTTAAAACATCAGTAGTTTCTCCAAGGCTTTCTGAATCTGTTGCTGAAGAAATGTCTGTCTCTTTCTCTGTGGTCATTTTATCTTGAAAATAATCTGATTCAAAGGGAAAAGGGAAAACCAGATTTCAATGGAAAACTGAAAGACAACTAGATAACAAATTATTCCATAATGTAAAGTGCAGGCATAATATTACTAAAGTCCTTTAACTTCATGTTTAGGGAACTGAACAGAATTCATTCATAGTGATAACAGGTTTTAAAGTCTCTTTCTGAAAGTTGAAAGGTTTTGATGCTGATGATAACAACTGCTACATTCATATGAACGGGCAAATACTATTCCTTTGGGAGATGTACTACCCAGGTATCAAGCACTGTGACAGCCAGTCCCTAAAAGGGGCCCCAGTGACCCACATCCTCCTGGTATGTGTGCCCTTGTGTTGTTCCCTTCCACATTTTACCAGGCTGATCTGTATGGCCAATAAAATAAAGCTGACATAATTGTAATGTCAATGCAGTTTACATCTTGGTCCCCCTGCCCCGTCTTTCTCTCTTGCATCCCTTTCTCTGGGGGAAGCCATGCTAGGAGCATTCCTAGGGAGAAGTCCACATGCTGAGGAAGTAAAACCTCCTGCCAATCGCCACATGAGTGAACATGGAAGAGGATCCTTCGGCCCCAATTGAGCCTTCAGATGACTACAGCCCCATCTGACAGCATGATTGTAACTGCAGGAAACACTCTGAGCCAGAACCCCTCAGCTGGGCTGCACCTGGATTCTTGGCCCTCACAAACTCTTAGATAAGTTTTAAGGTCACTTGTTATGTAGAAAAAGATAACTAGTACAAGCACCTACAAACTTGCATGGAAAACTGTAAGGTTATTACATCATAAAGCAGATCATTAAAACTTATGAGCTTGGGGCACTGGGTGGCTCAGTCAGTTAAGCGTCCGACTTCAGCTCAGGTCATGACGTCACGGCTCGTGGGATCAAGCCCCGGGTCGGGCTCTGTGCTGACAACTCAGAGCCTGGAGCCTGTTTTGGATTCTGTGTCTCCCTCTCACTCAATGCCCCTCCCCCGCTCATACTTTGTCCCTCCCTCTCTCTCAAAAATAAACACCAAAAAAAAAAGACTTATGAGCTCTACTTGACCTTACATTTTTCTCATTTACTCTGCCTGCATTTAGCACCTGTATACATATTTGAGAGGAACTCCTGAATGAAGTCTTCGCTGAAAACACCAGTCCCCACTGATCTGTCCCTTGTAAATACATTCAATTCAAATGAGCAAATAACCAGTTTGTGCTTATTCCACGTGAGGTACTATGCGGGAGATAATCAACTTAAGTAACTACTATTTCTTAATGAACTTACAGTCTAGAAGGGAATATAAAATATGTGATATATTGGCATGAGAAATCACACCCAAATGTTGGGAATCAGGAAATATTTCACTGAGGAGGTGCAGGGAAGAGTGAGCAGAATTCTGAGAGGAGTAGATGAAGTGGGCAGAGAAGAAAAGGAAGCCCAGCGCTAAGAGAAGTGGCAGAATGACTTGTAATGAAGGCTTTCCATGTGCTGGGAGCGCACGCCTTCATACATGTTGAGTGACCTCCATGACAACAAGAGAGGTAAGTAGTGTATCTCCGTTTCACAAATTATTAAGTGCCAAGTGTCAATGTCAGGTCTGTCTTGACTTCACAGCTTTTCCGCTAAGTCTGACTGTGAAGAGCTCAGTTTGATCAAGATTAGGAGCTGGTAAACTATTTCTGTAAAAGGCCACATAGCAAACATTTTAGGCCTTGTGGCCATATAGTCTCTGTCCTAATGACTCAAACGCTGCTACTGTAGTGGAAAAGCAGCCATAGGCAATACATAAAGGAATGGCACGACTGAGTTCCAATAAAACTTTACTTACAAAAATAAGCAGCTGGCTAGATTTGGCTCATGAGCTGTAGATTACAGACCTGTGACCTAAATTAAGGTTATAAGAAAAAGACTATTGACAGATGAAGCTAGAAAAGCATGTTGGGAGTTATATGGGGAAACTTACACTTAATTAAAAAAATATTAGGGATTCTCACAAGACACTGGAACAGACAGGAAATGAACTGTGCCTGAGGAAGGTTAACATAGGAAATGCTAAGCAGGATAGTTTGGAGACGGCAGAGAATGGAGGTTTGGAAAAGAGACAGTAGATCATTTAAGCTTTGCCTTATACCTGACTGAGAAAATAGAAGTCATCAGACCTGATCTGCCTTATCTTCCCACCAACAAATGGACACATTTACCTCCACTTTCCTGTTAAAATATAGGATGTGTCTTTCCTCTTATCAAAGACTGCTCGGTATGCCAGCCCCACTCTCCTCAAGAGTTTTGCACTTTGGGGATTATCGCTCTCGTGTGCTACCAATCCATCTGGGACTAGTGGCTCGTGTCCATTAGCATACAAAAATGCTCTAACATTTTCCATTGACCCCACATCTCCCTCTAACTGCCAGCCCTTTTCTCCACTCCTCTTCATGACTAATATGCAAAAGGGTTATCTACACACCCCATCTCTTCACTTCCTCATTTCCCATTCATGCCTCAACTCTAAACACTCTGGTTTCTGCCCTCATCTTCCCCTGGAACTACTTGTGTCAAGATCACCGGTGTTCTCCACGATGCCAGATCCATGGGATGCTTCTTTGAGCTTTTTCCATGACCTCTGAGCAGTACTTTGAATTCAGGACCCTACTCTCTCTTGATTTCCCTCTTACCCTACTGGCTGATGGAGCTTCTCTGCTGGCTCTTCCTCCCAAACACTCTAAATGTTAGATGTTTTTAGGGCGAAATCCTGGGCTCTCTTCTCTAGCTAGTAGGTGATTCTATCTATCAGGTGATTTCACCAAGTCCCATGGGTTGCAAATACCATCTCTGTGTTGTCTGGGTTCCAAAGTTCTCTCTCTAGTTCAGACCTCTCTTCTGAACTTTAGGCTTGCATCTTCAACTGCCTGCTCGATATTTCTGCTTCAATGTCTCACAGGTATCTCAAACTCAATTTTTAATTTTTCCTTCAAGCTTGCCAACCATCTTCTTGCCTAGGAACCATCCTTGATTCTTCCCTTTCCTTCACATCTATGTGTAATCCATTAATAAGGTTGGCAAATCCAGTTAGTTCTGTCTAAAATGTATGTCCAATCTGCCCCCTTCTCTCCATCTCCACAGCAAACACCTTGGACCACACACTGATGTCTCCTGCAAAAGGCTGCTAAATGTTCTTCCTACTTTTGGTCTTTCCTCCCTACAATCCATACAGAGGCAAACAGAGCATCTTAAAATGTAAATTGGATTGGAGCACATCACTCCACTGTTTAAAACCCTTTAATGACTTTCTATTGCACTTAAGAAAAACACTCAAATAAAATAGGCTTCTCACAGCCTATAAAATCATGAATACTTTCCCATTCTTTCTTCAGCATTTTTCTAGCCTTTTCCCCACTGTCTAGCTCCAATGGTCTTCCTTCCTTTTCTTATAAACTGCCTCCAAACCTTTGCCTACATTATTTTCCTTGCCTAAAATGCATATCATTCTCTCTCTTCATGTGGCTGTCTTTCTTATTCTTTATGTTTTAGCTTAAATGTCACCTTCTCAGCAAGATCTTCCCTGACCTTTCTACCTCCCCGATAAACACTGAAGTCTGCAAATAATTTAGAAAAAGTCACATTATATGTTAGACATAACTTTCAGAATACTTTGTAGACACTTTTAGCAAACAGCCACAAAAAGATAAGGGATCACTTTTCTTTTGGATCTAGCTACAAAACTCTGTACATGTTCACATTCAAATCTCTTAAGGTAGGAAACGACTTCCCCCAAACTGTAAACTTCTCTTTTCCTTGTACACACTGTTGTCAGACTCGGCTTTTTCCATGCACAGGACAGAATGGTGCCAGTGATTCTTATCTCAAAAGGGATCATACAAAAGTTGTGTGTGAGATGCAAGAAACCAGCTCCTTACGAAGGTCCTGGTTGTAGATAATATTCTATTCTCATGGCGTACAATTCTTGCTTTTATGACCTCAACTTCTGTCTAGGTTCTTGATCCCAAAGACACTACAAATTCTCTGTGCCATGGTTCTTAATTCCAGATGCCCAAATTATCTTAATTCCAAACCTACTGCTTACTCTGATCTCTTGGGTCCTGGATTCTTACCCTGCCCCTACTATCCATGCACATTCCCTGCAGTAACATACATACCCTCTTAAGATACACAAATACCTGTAAACAAAACTACTTAGAAGAGGACTACATAGCCAAGGAGCTGGGATTACAATTTAAAACATTAAATGGGGGTGTCTGGGTGGCTTAGTCAGTTAAGCATCCGACTCTGATTTTGGCTCGGGTCATGGTATCATGGTTCGTGAGATCAAGCCCCATGTCGGGCTCTGCACTGACAGCACGGAACCTGCTTGGTATTCTTTCTCCCCTTCTCTCTGCCCCTCCCCTGCTCGCGCTCTCCTTCTATCTCAAAATAAATAAACGTTAAAAAAATAAAACATAAAATGTATATCTAACAGGCAGTGAGGTAGAGGTGTTAATAATAACCAAGACTATACTTACAAAGAGGTTCCTAGAGGTGCTAGGCTCAATGCTAAGTATTTTATATACCGTATCTCATTTAATCTCAATCACTCTCTAAAGAAGTATTAGACTCATCTCAAAGATAGGGAAACTAAGTCTCAGAGAAATTAAGTAACTTTCCCAAAGTAAATCACACAGTCAATAAATGTCAGAGCGGACATCCCACTCCGGGTCAATTGGACCCCATACCCCATGCTCTTAACCACTATGCTATACTATCTAAACGCAGGACTTCACATAGGTCCACCAGAAGACTAGTATTCGAATCCTGCTCACTTCATTTATAAGCTGAGTGGCTGTGACCAAGTCACTCAGTCTCTTCAAACCTTGCATTTCTTATCTATAAAAATAACAAATTTATTAACTCCCACCTATTTCATGGAATTGCTTCAGGATTTAAAGGAGATGATATAAGAGAAGGTACTATGTGTATTATACATTGCTCTATAAAAATACGCTGCTATTGTTACACGGGATTTCTAGGGTCACTTATGATGCTCTGTATTTGTAAGAGTATTCCTGGACTTGAGCTCAGATAAGAGATGTCAGCCTCTAACTAGGAAGACAATTTAACTAATTGACAAAAACATCTTAAGATAAACATGAAAACAACAGAAATAAAAGGTACATTTCTTGTGTGAGCCTGCAGAGTATCAGATGTTACCTGGTTCCATTGGCTGCATGAGGTCTTCATCTTCAGGTATCATGGTCTCTGGCAGATTAATTGCAGACATATGGAAAGGAACCGGAATGGGGTAAAAGCAAACAGGTGGCACAGGATTCCCTTCAAGTGGAGGTAGTGTTCGTGTTATTCGAAAAGAGTCAGGCGATTTCTCCTTTAAAATAAACAGGTTAAATAAACAGAGGATGTTTTTAATATTGATATAAACTGTTCTCCAGTTGCTAAACATATTTAAGAAAGAGACTTCAAAGTTACCCACTGTCCCACATTCATTTTTAAATAATCCCCAAGAACTCAAAAATGTTTTGTTCTGTTATCTCTGTATCTAAATTGCTCTAAATTGTTAAATTAGAAGCCTGTTTTTCACATGATGGGGAAAAGCGTATATGTATTTTCTCTGCTAGGAAACAAAAAATCAGTCATGAGGCCTAAACAAAAAGAGTAACTCCAAAACACTGATATTTCTCAATCTTTCTATATATGCTTTTTCATAACAAAAAGTCAAACTTAACCTTTTTACTTCAAAAGGAAAATGTTTTGGAACTTAATTTTTATTTATTTATTTATTTATTTTAATATATGAAATTTATTGTCAAATTGGTTTCCATACAACACCCAGTGCTCATCCCAAAAGGTGCCCTCCTCAATACCCATTGCCCACCCTCCCCTCCCTCCCACCCCCCATCAACCCTCAGTTTGTTATCAGTTTTTAAGAGTCTCTTATGCTTTGGCTCTCTCCCACTCTAACCTCTTTTTTTTGGAACTTAATTTTTTTAAAAAGGAATGTCTCCTTTAAAATTATTTGACATTTTCTTTTTTTTAAATATTGTTATTGAAATAATCATTTTAAAGCTGAATGAGAACCTTTAAATCTCAATGAGAAAGAACACTCCCTATCTCGAACGGAAGTCCTTATTTCTGTTTCTTACATTTCATTGTTTATAATGGATAACCTTCCACAGCTCACGAGGTATAGCCAACAGATAAAAAGCAAAGTAGAATCAATGCACATAGAGGTGAGAAAACAATTCAGCATTCAACGTGAAAAGCTGAGATAGGCCTCTAAAAGGACGCTTTGTATTCCTTGCTTTGTATCCACTCTCGGTAAGTCAAGGTTATCCATGATCATTTGAATTTTCTCATTTGTGTGTGTAACAGCTTAACTCTGAATTTGCTTCAAGTTTGTAAGCCTGAAACTCTAACCATTTTATTTTGTAAATCTGTCTTAAAAGACCCTTCTTTGATTTAAAAAGAAAATGAATTTTTTTGTTTTCTTTGTAGTGCCATGATATAGAATTGGCCACAATTTGTACCCTCTCTCGTCGCCGCACACGTGCTGATAGAGTTGTTTGCAAAACATTTCCTGAGTTCAGATCGCTGAGGGGCAGAGAAGCCGCTGCATGGAAGCAAGCATCCTTAACTTCCTCTAACTCAATTTCTTCTGTCCCACCAAGTCTCGGAACGGCAAAAACTAGCATGTGACATCCACCACAAGACACCTGCAGCATAAAACCACAGATAAATCAATCAACACTGGCTTCAAATGCAAAGGGGTTTTTAACAGTTGGCAGCCACAAGACGTTTACTTAATGGTAGACTTCCTAGGTAGTCAGTCAGTCAGTCTGCCCCCCTCCCAAGTTACATACGCACACACGGATGGCAATATATATATAATTTAAACACTGCAATTGAAAATGAGAACAAGTTTAACGTACCATTTTACTTCCAATTTTATAGAGTATAGAGAAAAAAACTATTTGGCACATTACATTTCTCCTAACTAGTTAGAAAACGTTATTTTAATTTGGGAGCAACACTAACACCTTGAAAAAATTACTCCGAGAAGTTCTACTTAGAAAAAAGTGATCCAAGCATAAATCAGTCTCTTGGGGAAATTAAATCTCCAAACCTTTTTCTTTACATGAACACTTTTTTTATTTTAATGCTTCAAAGTCCTTAGAGTGAAAGGTAAGCATGCACAATGGTGCAACAATGAAAAATGAAACCAACATCCAAAGGATTTTCAGAAATAGCTGATTTTCAATAAAATGCCTAAACCACCATTGTGTAGCATTTGCAAGACACAGATTTTTAGTGTCTTTATAGTGTTCAACGTGGTGGTTATAAGAATAGCATACTCTGAACCTTTACTTCATAATATTTTGAAATTATTATTTCTTTTTTAATGTTTACTTATTATGCTGAGAGAGAGCACCAGCAGGGGAGGGTCAGAGAGAGGGAGACACAGAATCCGAAGCAGGCTCCAGGCTCCAAGCTGTCAGCACAGAACCCAATGTGGGGCTCCAACTCAAGGACCACGAGATCATGACTTGAGCCAAAGTCGGACACTTAACCGATTGAGCCACCCAGGGGCCCTGAAATTATTATCATTTCAAATAAGACTCAGTAAGATCTAATTCAACAAATATTGACAGTGGACTACTGTCAGATACTCTGCTGGGCGCTGGCAGAGGCCACAAAGATTCCAGGCATGGCACTGTTCTGGCTCTCAAGAGACACAGGAGAACGAAGCAGAAGAGTCCAGATTAGGGCGAAAAGGAAGATGCTGACGGGAGGGAAAGTAGGAAAGGGACAGATTTCCCAAGTGGCATGATGTCTGACGTTTGGCTTTTAGGAAACGAATATACTGATTAGATATAGGTATGATATTCTTTTATACAAACATAAAATTCCTTAGTTTCTATGAAATACTGAAACTCAAGTATTACAATATGAAAATGTAAACATGGAAATGTGGTGCCCTTACCAATTGAGCTATAAATCTCAAAAAATGAGAGCACAAAGTGGGAATGAACTGATTGGTAAAGTTCTCCAGTCCGAGACCTAATTTTCCGTATCGACCATCTCCAAAAGTATACATGAGACCTATATCTAAAATGCAAAAAAAGAGAGAATTATAAAAGGCTTACTTATATGGATCTACTTATAAATAGATATATTTACTTACATTGCAATTGTGATTTTCCCCCTCAAATTCTACACCATATTTACTCTGATTCACTGATATTTCCACACCCTATGTGGTCTCCGTGGTCCTGCACATAACGTTAGGCAACAGATACTCTGAGAAAAATCATTAAGCCCTTGGCGGCTTGTGAATTTGAAGCCCGGTCGTGTGAGGCACTGTGTGCAACAGCAGCAACCCAGTGTGAGCGATCTTGTGATGTGCGCCATCTTCTCAAGGGGAAAGAGATTTTTGTATTCTGAGCCCCCTATGTTCCAATGCAACCTATTTTTTCCCCCTCAGGCCACTGATTACATCAGGGTTTCTCAACCTGGGTACCACTGACATCTGGTGTCAGGGAATCCTTGGCTGTGTGGGTCTGTCCTGTGCTTTGTGGAGTGTTTAGCAGCATCCATAGCTTCTCCCTACTAAATGTCCAGAAAACACCCTGCCTCTGCAGTTGGGACAAGAAAAAAATGTCTCCAGACACTGTCATGTGTCCCTGCAGGACAAATCACCACCGGTGGAGAACTACTAGCTTGGACCAATCCAACTGTCTCTTTTACTAATTCGGTCCCTGGGCCGTGGAATGCCCCTGAAGGAAGTGCCGTAAACCAACCAGGTGGACTAGTCCCTATACCAATAACCGAGGACCCCTTCGATGATGGGGAGTCATCTGGCTGCTTCTCTGCAGTTAACCCTTTGCCCATTGCCACAACGGCTATTCTGAACCTTTGCTCCTCTTCTCAAGCCCTCCTTCACACTTTCTCCCTCAGGTGGGGGAAAAGGTCATGGAAGCAAAAGGAAAGGGGGGCAGGAGGGGATTTCTTTCTAGTGTGGGGGTTAGGAAGGCTTTCAAGCTGAAACCTACAGGATGGTTAGGATTTTAGCTGCAAGAAAGGAGCACATCCAAAGGCTCTGAATCAAGAGAAAACATAACACAGTCAAGAAGCTGAAAGGCAACTAATGGAAGGAGATGAGTCTGAAGAGGTAAGAAGAAACCACACCACAGAGGACCCAATTAGTTCATATTAAGAATTTTTAAACTCTATCTTAAGGGCAATAAACTGAATGAATGGTTTTTTAAAATTTTTTCAAAATGTTTATTAATTTTTGAGAGAGAGAAAGAGAGAGAGAGAGAACAGGGGAGGAGCGGAGAGATAGGGAGACAGAATCAGAAGCAGGCTCCAGGCTCTGAGCTGTCAGCACAGAGCCCAACGCAGGGCTCGAACTCACAAGCCGCGAGATCATGACCTGAGCTAAAGTTGGACACTTAACCGACTGAGCCACCCAGGCGCCCCTGAATGAATGGTTTTGAGCTAGGACATGTTAAGATCTCATTTGGGAACTTCTAGTTTAAGAGGGCAAAGTAATGTCATCCTAAGAAAATTCAAGAGAACTAAATGAAAAATGAGAAATAACATTATGCAGTAAAGTGTCAAGTTCAAAAACCATAAATAAGCAATAAGCAGTATTTACACCCTGAATTTAGGCTCTTATAATACTTAGTATTAGCTAATTTCTTTTCTTTAGATACCCTCCTTATCATCCTTTTCCCTTCTTCCTCTTCTTTTGACCCCTCATTTCTTTATCCAAAGTGCTTTTTAGGCTCTGTGTTTTAACTTGATGATCTATAGCCAGAAAAAATAAACTCTGATCCAAGCTACTTTATTGTACTTCCAGCTTGAGAGCTGTTTAAAACATAAGCCACTGGCTACATAATGGGGAACTGGCAAGAAATTACAGATAACTCACTACACACCTCTCATTAGTCCTGGAAGAAAAAAATTCATAACACCTGCCCCCTGAGGAGGCTTCATGAGCAAAAAGACAAACCAAGTTAATGTTCAATTATTTGTGCTATGACTTCTTCCATCAGGAGGAAAGGTAGTATCAAAATTTAACCAAATAGTCTAATTGTATGTTAGATGATCCATAAAAAGTATGTATTTACCATCTATGGCAATTTAGAGTTGATGAAAAACAGCAGTAAGGACAGTTGATGAAAAACTGACATAAAGACCCTGCAGTAAGGGATACATATCAACAACCCTTGTGGGACCATGAATGAATAATAATTCTTTATGTTCTATATAGTTTGATTTCATGCTACATTAACAAGGACATTGATACTTGAAAATGGGCAGGTAGTTCTCTCTGAAAGGCTCTTTGGGGAAGAAGGGCAATGCATGGTAGTACGTTGTGTTTGCAGATTACCAGTTCCCCCAACTAGATACCATTAGATGAGCTTCATTTAGCAGTAGCTTTTTTAGAAAGAAGGAAACAAATGTGGAAATACCAGTATCTGGTTTATTTCAAAACACTGTATGATTTCTGCCTTTTTATGTTTGACTTCATTTTTAGATAGAAATGTGAGCCAGAAAGACTGAAATTACAGAGGCTTTTGTTCCAAAGCAATGATAATTGTGCAGTATATCAATTATCTACAGGTAAAGTAAGGGAGTCATTTCTAAGGGAGAATCTTATATTGAGTCCATATTAGCAGCACATGGTTTCTAAGGTTGAGAAGTAGGCCCAAAGCAGTCTCCATGGATAATGGAGAAAGTACAGAGCGAAAGATCTCGAGGACTCAGGTGTCCACTTAGCAGCCTTTGAGGTGCCCTTCCATCACTGGGGAGAAAGTACCAGAGTCACTCCTGAAAACGCCTCCTAGTGGCAAAAGCTTCGTAGGAACCGACTCAGCCAGAATATAGCTGTGTCTGACTGAACGTGGAGACTCTTTTATAGTAGGTTCTTTCTTATAAGACTTTTTCCTCTGGCCTGAGCAGAGTTAAGAGCCTGCAAACTGATGCAATTTCAAAAAGATTCCAGCTTTCTGCCAGAGTATAATACTACTATAGCACTGACTTGTTTTGAGGTTCTAAATCTTTGGATCATTTACACTGATTTTAAATTGAACAAATACTAAAAAAGAGTTTACAACTTTACACTTTGGCATATTAAACAAGAACTTCTATTTTGTCAGTTATTGATTCCTTTGCTTAAGTTAGATACGATCATTCCACATTGTTTTTATTTTGTACTAAAACATACCCAGTTCTATAAATATGTAACAGAAATTCTCATCTGTACCTGTTATTAGAGCTGTGTGATTTTCTCCACAGGAAATAGAACTTATTTTCTGATCCTTAATATGCTCAATGACTTTGGGTACTGAAGTTTCGAAAAGAAAAGTACCAAGACCCAGCTGACCGAACTGTCCCAGCCCAAAGGTATACACGGCTTTCTCTGAAAGGGAATGAGCAAATAAATATAAGAAAAGGACTGCAGGGAAGCAGACACAGTCACCATTATAGCTAGAAAAACTGTCACAATCAAACTTTCATGATGAAAGTTAAGTGCCTCTGAAATACCCATATAAGAATGCCTAATACTTAGGTACACATTCTCAATGACAAAGGAAGAGAAAAATGACAAGGCACACAATTCTAAAAGTTAGGGCATGGGCCTTGTTTTATCTTTTACGTACAACCATAAGAAGAATTGCTAAAGACACGTAACTCAGTGAACTACCTAACATGTCCTTATAATTAGCACTCAGCTTTTTAAAAATAGCATCAGTTGTCATTAAGCTAATTCCTTTCATTGCCTTAAAATAAAAACATGAGTAGTGTTTCCTCCAGAAAAACTCCTTACTTTTCAAAAGTAGTTTAACAGAGTAATATATTTTGTAAAACAATTTCAGAGGAGAATTTGCATGAGAATTACAAGTCACCAGGGGCACCTGGGTGGCTCAGTTGGTTAAGCATCTGACTTCAGCTCAGGTCATGATCTTGGGGTCCATTGAGTTCGAGCCCCGTGTCAGGCTCTGTGCTGACAGCTCAGAGTCTGGAGCCTGGTTCGGATTCTGTGTCTCCCTCTCTCTCTGCCCCTCCCCTGCTCACACTCTGTCTGTCTCTCTCTCTCTCAAAAATAAATAAACATAAAAAAACAAGTGCCTATCTCTTGCTGGCCAATAATCACTCTAGCTTGCGCAGACTGAGATGAGCCTGGGAAATGAAGCCATTTCGGCAGCCTGAATCAGGCTACACAAATTTTGCTCCTTACCCTATTGGGTTCGCTCTTGGGTACTTGGATGATTAGCAATGACAACAGTTTCCATTTTTTAAAAAATGACCTAAGACTCTTTTACCTAAGGACGTTACGTTTCGCAACTAATATATTTTTGGTCATATCACCTTTGTAACATTTAACAATGTAATTTGACGCTGATTAATAATACCCTATTAGGAAAACCAGTTTTATTAGCTTCAATAGTATTCTGATTTCTCAGAATACACTTGATCTCATGACTAGTAGCTTGCTGCCCTGTAGTGACTTCACTATGGACCCCATCTTATAAGCAGGACTGTTTTGTTTGTCGGGAACGCTGTGGACGACATACCAGATTACATCTATCACTCTGTCTCACTCAGTGTATCCCAAGTTCCAGGCTGACACTTTCTCAACAGGAGTCCACTGTCCCCCTGATTCTAAGAAGAAACTAATCATACCTTCACTACAACCAGTAGTTTCATTTTCTAACCTATTACAGTCAATGTAGAAACATTATGTTTTAAATAAATTCATCAGCAATGAACTAATTGAAATTACCTTTAAAGTATTTTAATGAATGATACCCAAACAGCTCTTAAGATCAGAGTTACAGACAAAAGGAAAAAGAATGCTAGGGAGGGACCCCATAGAATCACCTAATCCAAGCCCTTTCCTTTAGTGAAGGGAATGGTCTGGAACAGATGGTTAGCTATTATTTCCTTTAAGGTCTTGCACAGTATTCTATAGCTCTCAAGTATTCAATTTAGCACTTAGTCAACGATAATCAATACATGCTTCAGGTCCATTTCTTCATCAGTTAGGACTAAACATTTCTGTCCACACTGTACTCCGGGACACAGGTTTCTCACCAGGGCTGGATCATAATAAAGCTGTCACAGGTCCGTGGAGATATGTGAAAAACAGGTAAAGTAGTGACTTTTCCATACAGATAAATGTATATAATTTAAGAGAGTGTGTTTTACAATAGAATTGAGAGCTTATTAATATTTGTTTTGAAATGCCCGTTATTTATGGTATGATGATGGAACGCTTACATTTTTTATGCAATGTCCATATTTAGCCAAATGCAAATCAGAACATGGCAACTGTCTGTTGGTCCTTGTATTCTTTTTTTAAAAATTTGTTTATTATTTATTTATTTATTTTTGAGAGAGAGACAGAGTGTGAGTGGGGGAGGGGCAAAGAGAGAGGGAGACACAGTATCCGAAGCAGGCTCCAGGCTCTGAGCTGGCAGCACAGAGCCTGACGCGGGGCTCGAACTCGTGGACCACAAGATCATGACCTGAGCTGGAGGTGGACACCTAACTGACTGAGCCACCCAGGCACCCCTGATGGTCCTCCTATTCTTTTCACAAAATTAAAAATTTTAAATTTGAAAACTTTACTGCTCTGTGACATCCTGAAGGCTGCAAGAATCTAGAGAGAACAATTTCTGGCAGCAAAGTTTTTAACCTCAAAATTAAATCCACAGAAAGGTAAATTTCTATAATCCTGCAAGAAAATATCACGCTTCGGTGCATTTTTAAATTTTAAGTATAATTAAAAGTATTATGGATTATCTGGGTGCTCATTTTCTATAACAGTATTTTATAATATATGGCTGAATGACATTATTATTATATAATCAATATTTGTGTCCTTTAGAATAAGCTTCAGTCTCCTAATAAATTCTTTCTATAATCTTTGTAGAAACTATAGAAAATATATGACACATAAAGAATAAGTTGTATTTCTGCCTATAGAATACATTTTCAGATAATTTATAAAGATTAATTTAAAAGTGTAATTTCTAGAATAAATCTTTTTTTTTTTTTTTTGGAGAGAAAAAGAGAGAGAGAGAGAGAGAGAGAGAGAGAGAGCGAGCATGTGCACAGGGCAGGGGCACAGGGAGGGGGAGAGGGAGAGAGACTCCATGTCCAGCACAAAGCCAGATGAGGGGCTCACTCTCACGACTGGAAGATCATAACCTGAGCTGAAATCAAGAGCTGCACATTTAACTGACCGAGCCACCCAGGCTCTGCTAGAATAAATCTTTCCAAAAACATATGAAAATTCATTCTGTTAGCAGAAATTCAAAGAAATTTTAAACCCCAGAATTATTTCCAAAATTCAGAGTGGAGGTCTTGGAAAAAAATTATTTCTAACCTGGAAAAAGGATCCCATCAGGGCACTGTAATTCTGGAAAACCATAGCTTAATAACCATGACTGGGATTTAGACCAAAAAGTTAAGGCAAAGTGATAGAAGGGAGGGAAATCTAAAGGTAAAATGTTGCTCAATCACCTTGCAACATTAAGCAGATCATCTGAGAATTGGATATTATTCAAAATTTGTCTAGAATGCTAACTTTGGGTTCCTTGACGATTAAGTGGTAACTTCAGAAACTGTTCATTTCTTTTTGACCAAAAAAAACCCATAATAATTCACTGACTGTATTACCTGTATACTACTCGTCATAAAAAAATCTGATGCTGAACAAATTTAGGGGCAGCAATTTAGTAAGTGTATTATCAAGAAGTACATATATTTCACCGTATTGACTAGCATCCTGAAAAGTGACATGTCATACCAAACACGAAATTCAAAAGCCAAAAGTGACATTGCGTTTAAGGCTCTAACTTTCTTTTATTATCTAGAATTTAAAACTTAACATTTTTTGATGAATTACTATAACAGAACATAAAAATCACAAAGAAATGACCAACTTCTACATTGTGAATATCACAAAGAAAAGAATCATCAATGACATGTAGAAAATAGCATGAACAGGGAAAAGAAAATGTTTCAGGAAAAATAATGTCAATTTTAGACAAATACGGAATATATATACACACACGCGTGGGCGAGGAAAACGGTCCTTGAAAACAAGCTAAAACAATGTTATCTGCTGCCGTTAAAGGTGTTAAGATCATGAAAATGTCCACTATTCAAACAAAAGATTCAAAACAATTCAAAAAGATTCATTTTTTTCTACTTACAAATTTCTTCCATAGGCCAGGAATGTGTGTTAACGATGGAAATCAAAGGTGGGGATCTTAGTAAAAACCAGATGCAAGGCCAGCCTATGTGAGGTATCTCAGACGGTCAAGCTCATAGAAGCAGAGACCAGAATGGTGGTTGCCAGGGTTGGGAGGGGGAAAGGGTTGCAGCTTATCAATGGGTACAAAGTTTCAGTTGCGCAAGATAAGTTCTAGAGATCTGCTGTGCAACACTGTGTCTAGAGATAACGATACTGTATTACAGACTTAAAAATCTGTGAAGAGGGTGGATCAGGTGTGAAGTTTTCTCATCACAATAAAAGAAAATGAACGTAAATGTTTTTTTCATTAGCCAGCACAGAAAGTTGGGAACGCAGCAGCGAGTTCCACACGTACCTGTGAGAACCACCGTGTGCCCTCCACCACAAGCTACCTGGACCACCTTCTCGGGAATTCCAGGCACCGGCTGGGGCATCCTGTGGTTGCAAAGCAGCTGATTGGGAAGACCTAACTTCCCACTCTCTGGTTCTCCAAACGTGTACAGTTCTCCCTCCGCTATTGAAGGAAAAGAACAGTAGTCAATGATGACAGACCTACGGACAAAATACTGGTCTTTGAGGTACGCGTTCTCACGTTCAACCAAAAATGCATTCAATGACAACTGGATAAATTTAACCTTTCTTGAGATATTCTTACTGCATGGTAAGGAAATAAAGCTAAGGTTTTCTTTTCCCCTTGATTATTCTAACCCAAAATGTTCATGAATTCACAACCATCACTACTAATGAACTAGAAAATGATTTTAGCTCTTTCATAAGACATAGAGAAGACCATCTTACTTCCACTTACTTTTAGTAAAGCAAAATGACTAGACATTAAGCCCACATAGGGACATGGATTTTGTCTTGTCCATTTTGGTATTCCAAGAACCTAGCAGTGTCCAGTATATGAAATATTTAATGAATACTTGTTAAATGTTTTATGAAATTTGTTTTAAAAAACTCATTTATGTGTGAAGTAAATATGCTGAGTAAGCCTTAAGATAGCAGATTTTACTCAAGTAGATGGCACTTCCTCCAGAAAGATTCTCTTATCAAGGAACTCTTGATGTTTAGTCACTGTCTTGTCCGTACTAGTAGTCTTGACTTGCTTCTGCTATACTTATCACACTATGACTATGAGCTTCTTGAAGGCAGGTACATTTGTTTTACCCATTTCTGTAAATGGATAATAACTGAATTCTATAAGGCAGGAACTTAAAAATCTTTGTAGATATATAATGTAATCTGACACAGAACATATCACCGCCGGTGTGAGCAAAGAGGGAACACGGTACATCTGATTGCTTATCACTTGCATGTCTCCAAGAGAACCACGATTGACTACGGACCAACCCCGGGGAACGTGGCCCCTGGAGTATTCTTTGTTAGTGCTTGACATTTTTGTTTTGTATACCTGAGGCAGCGATTTATGCCAGCGTGGGTCCTTAGGGCACCTGGTTTCATTGTCGAGGGACCTGAGTTTCAGTTGCTGTGACTACTTGCCAGCAGGTTATACCTACACTGCCAGCCCCCCACAAAGAAGCCTCAGGCCCTGAGAATACAGTGGGCTTCTCTGGGCAGGGACATCACACACACATCCCTGTAGCTCACTGCCAAAGAGAAAGCACGTCCTGTGCAGCCTCAGAAGAGAAAGGACTAGGGAGCGTATGCTAGACTTCTCTGGAAGACAGGTATCTTCTTCCAGCTGTTCCTGCTCTGTATCCTTTGCTGTAATAAATATTAGCCGTGAGTATAACCTGCTATTGAAGCTTGAGAGTCCTTCTAGTAAATCAGAACTTAGGGAAGTTGTGGGACATGCCTGGTATGCACCACTTAAAACTTGATCAAATACTACAAAGATAGTTGTACCAGTTTTCTGGACTGATCAGCATAGAAAATCAAGTAGCAAATGCTGGCATAGAAGTGTCCCATATGTCAGCTCCCTTCCTCTTTTCTCGTGCCTCTTGCCTCTCACGTGAAAGGAGTCACTAAGTCCAAATGAGTTTCTTTCCACTTCTGTCTATAAATTTCCTGCTGTTCCTCACATCTTAACATGGGTGAATTGTATGGTATGGGAGCTACATGTCAATAAAGCTGGTTTTGTGTCTGTTGACTTAAAAAAATTGTTTTTTCATTCCAGCCAGTTAACGTACAGTGTTGTATCAGTTGCAGGTGTACCATATAGTGACTCAACACTTCCATACATCACCCAGTGCTCATCACGACAAGTGCACGCCTCGATCCCCTTCACCTATTTTCCCCATCCCCACCCCCTCCACCTCCCCTCTGGTAACCAGCAGTTTGTTCTCTATAGTTAAGAGTCCGTTTCTCAATTTGTCTCTTTTTTTCCCCTTTGCTCATTTGTTTCTTAAATTCCACTCAATAAAGCTGTTTTTAAAAAGGCATAAATACAAACAAAACAAAAATGCTCAGTGTAATGCCTGCTGGTTATGACGAGCAATTCCCCTTGTTTTCCTACTGGCCAAAGCAGAGTTTGCTCATAACACTGAATCTGGCACTTTTATTAAAATCTAAATATAAGACCATGCTTTTGCCTGGGGTTTTTGTTTGGACTGTTTGTCCATTTGTGTGCTCTTTTTGTTTGTCTCATAAAGTGAGCACAGACTAGAGCCACCCCACAAGCCCAGAAATTGCCAGTAAGTTGGTAGGTAGCATTGCCCCAAGGAACACAACTAATTGTGCATTCACTCCCTCCTTCATTCGGTGATATTTATTATTAGCTTGTTCGAGACACAAGCTGATATAGTGGTGAACAATGCCAGGTGAGTTGGGAGTTTGCCCTCTCTTGGTACCATGATGCTACCAAGTCATTGGTAGATCTGGAGCCACCGGGATGGGTCAATAAGCACTTTCTAAATCTGAATCTGATGTGCACGAAAAACGGAGTAAATGTATAAAACAAAGATTTAGAGATATGTAAGAGGGGCCACAAAACTACTTCCTCTAGGTGTTTTCGTGCTTAGAAAAACCTCTGATAAGATGGAAGGATCATACTTCAATACTGCTGGTGTTGTGCAGATGAAAACATTTTAAATATTTTAACTAAGGCAGAAAGGGTTGCCAGGGAGCCCTGGAAAGGGAGAGACTGTGGATACTGAGCAAAGTCCCAGCAAAGGAAATCATATCCCATACTGAGCAATCTTCTTTTTTCATCTACTCTATATCCCTGCTCTCACAGTGAAAGCCTGGGACTCTCTTGCTGAAATAAAAGCAAATTATCAGGACAAGAGTAGAGTAGGTCGAAGTATACAGGCAAATGCACCCAGGGGAAACCGGCCCATAGGTCTCATTTCCAACGCCAAGGAATCCAAGAAGTTTGAGAACCAAAGTTGAGAAGAGTTTCTAACATCTGCATTTTGTTTTTCTCACAGACCTAATATTCACTGAAAAGTTAGCCTGTCAGAGTGAGCTTGAAATTATAAACTCTCATCACTAAAAGGGAGAAACACTGTGACCCAAAACAGGCCAAAATTATTTCATTAAATAGACGGCCATGGCCTCATTTCCACAGAACTGTAGAATGTTAGCTCATTTTATTATTGAGTAAACACTTAGAAATGGGAGAGACCATGATAAATCCAAAATGTCCTTTCTTACTTGTTACAAAAGCTGAATGGTAATATCCACAAGAGATCCAGGAAATAGGCTTCCCAACGGTCACTTGCTGAGGGACACACACATTAGTTACATCTTTTAAACCAATTTGCCCTTCAGAATTGTCACCCCACATAAAAAGCTCGCCATCCTCTATAAAGAAAACACAAGGAAGAAGGTTTTAAGAGGTAGCAATGCTATCAAGTCACTCTATTTCCAACACACCATTGATTTTTTAATTTAGAAAAACTACGTGTCTTGAGAGAAAACGCTAAGGTATTCACACCAGCTAGCTACTTAAGAGTTCAATTTCTATTATGAAATGCTTCTATGAGGTAAAGGACAGAGAATAATGTGATGCAAATCGTGTCCATATCTTGATCTCACTAGCAAAGACAGAGTGTTTTTCCCTACAAGAACCTTTTCCTAGTGTACCGTCTCTAAACAGAAAATGGTTCCTCCTTCCAAGCAGTCTGCCTGCAGCTGAATGACAGCATGACTGGCACTGGACGTCTCCTGGGCAAGTCCTAGGTCAAAAGGGCCTGGAGGACCTTGCTCTTGAGAGCACTGTGAAAAATGAAGTTTTAAAGGAAGACAAAAATACATAGAAATATATTTCACTTTTTTAATATAATTTATACTTGAAAACATGTAACACAGCTCCAGAGAATTAGGACATACAGCAAACCCTTTCTGACAAGGGTTTCGATGGAAGAAGAAGTTAAGCTGGGTATGATACTTTAGAAAGGAAATTATCAAGACCTATGTCTGTTCATTAAATTGAAAATTTTTTAAATCTCTGAAGTGGTGTAATAATGAGGCAAATAAAAGGAAAACTGAGAACAAGAACCAAAAGAAGGACGTCAAATTGCTAAGTGGACGGCTGACAGAGATGGAGGCGTGAGGCTGCGGCTCTGAGCCTGGCCTTCCTGACAGCCAGGAGCCGGGCGGGAAGTCACCGGCTCTGCCGACAGGAGCCCACAAGCCCGCCGGCAGCTCCCTCACAGGCACCAGGGAGATCTTGGCTCCAATTTTGAAGACATTTCTCAGATGGGCTTTCGACAGGGAGGCCAGAGAGATACAATGACCGTTACAGACCGTATTTTAGTAACATACATCCCATAGATTTCCATGTTTCTGATAGCAACTTCATTAAGCTGCAAATAAAACTTTCACTATACAATGAAGATAGTATCTAAGAACATCTAAAGGAGTAGATGGACGGCACAGCAGCTAAGTGTTGACGTCTGACTCTAAGCACAAAACTGTAATATATGTCATGACTCAAAGTTCGATTTTAAATGTCTTCCGAAAACACAGTTAATGAAAGAAAACTAAATAGCAATGCTGTTGTCAGTTTACTGAGTTGGTAAAACCTGGTCTAAAGGAAAGGGATGGATCCCAGCTTGAAATGGAACAAAGTCTCACCAGTTAGCGCAGCTGAAGTGTTCGATCCAGCAGAGAGCTGTTTAATCTTATGCTGGGAAGTAAAAAAACTAATTAGATGAAAAGTGTTTCTCTCTTCGGTGTCACCAAGTCCCAGCTGTCCTTCATTATTTCCTCCAGCTGCATACACTTTGCCTCCTTCTGCACACGGAAAAGAAAACATCAGTATACCAGAGTCACCATCTTTATAAGATGGGCCAGTTACCAGATATTTCTTCTGTTAACAGTGAAGAAAGATGACACTTTCCTACAATTTGCTGAACTTCAATTCATTGTCAAAAACGAAGCAAAACAAGCAGGGTTATATATTTTTGTGAGATTTCCTAAATCAGTCTAGAGCTTAAGTAGCAATTGAAATGCACAGAATGTGAGGAATATATTTCCTTGCTAATGTAGCAGTTTATTAATTCAGAGCAAAAAAGGGGAAAGTAATTTCCAAATTAGTTTATAATCCAAATCTAACTATTTTAAAAGAGATGTGGTTCATTAATTTTAACTTCCATGCCCATTAAAGTTAAGATATAATATGTAACAAGTAAAATGAGGCAAATCCTCAAAGAATATAATTAGAAACATGAAAACTCTATGTTGTGTAATTATTTTAATTTTCAAGCTAAATAGGAAGGCAGTATAGTATTGTGTTTAGGACAAAGGACTGGAGAGCCAGATTTCCTGGGTATAAACGCCAGCTTGCCACTTACCAGCTGTGTGACCTAGGGCAAGCTATACTTAACCTCTCAGTGGCTCATTTTCCTCCTCTGTAAAATGGGGATAAAAATGCTGCCTACTTCACAGAGTTGTTATAAAGATTAAATTAGCTGACATAAAATTCTTAGAACAGCACTTGGCTCATTGTAAGTACTATATAAATGTTTACTTCATTAATTATGAAGTATATCATGCCTAGATAATAAAAATTGCCAGTAAGCTCTAAAGTAGATTTTTAAAAACATACATGCATTAAAAATTAGTCATAAAAATGCATGTGAAATTAAATTATAGGGGAAACTGAGGGCAAAATCAGCCTGAATCAGTAAAAATTCAAAGAATTTTAGGGAAAAAATGAAACCCAACTGAGGAAGCAAGACTAGCTTTCAAATGGAACATACTAGAAGGCCAAGTGGAATAGGACCACACAACTTAACACATATGGCATGAACAAGAGCTGGTGGAATGCTAAAGCAGTTCAGAGAGCTGCATGAGTCAAAGTTGAATAGCCATGGAAACTTCCATGGAAGAAGACTTATACTGATCTTAAACGGTAAGAACCTGAATAAGAGAAGGACATTTCAGCAAGGAAAAAGTATGAATGAGGGCACAGAGCCCAGGAGAAGCTGGAGGCAGTGAGAATAACCTGAACACGGAAGGGAGGTAGGAAAGGAGGCTCGGTGATCGGTGCCTGGGTTTCCATTTGTTCCTGCAGCATTTGTTTGAAAAGATGACTTTCTCCCCCATTGGATTATCCTGGCACCTTTGTGAAACGTTAGTTGGGCATACGCGCATGGGTCTACTTCTGGACTGTTTTGTTCTGTGAATCTTTGTCCCTATTTTTGCAAATGGCCCACTGTCTTGATTACTGTGGCTTTACGGGTCTTGAAATCAGTAGTGCTAGTCTTCCAATTCTGTTCTTTTCTAAACTCTTTTGGCTATTCTAGGTCCTGTGCTTTTCCATATAAACTTTAAAATTACCTTGTCAGTTTCTACACACACACACAGAGTTTGGATTTTGATTGGAATTGTGCTCACATTAATAGCCTTTCAGGGGCGGCTTCCACTAACCCTCAGAAAAGAGGGAAAGGCAAGACCAGGAGCAAGTGGCCCTTGAGGTGTGCACACAGGTAAGGAGATCTGCCCCTTGACATAATCCAAGAAAAGAGGATTTTCTTCAGCCATTTAACACTGAAATACATATTTTCAAAGGCAAACAAGTATACCAACCATTTACATTTTTAAAAATCCTAACCTTACTGTTGCCAAGGTACCATTTCTATTAACTTTACAAAGTCACAAATGTTACTGCAGTGCGACCTCAGTCCTCAGATAGGGCAGCAAGTCGTACAGATTGAATACTACACCTGTTGAGACTAGGGTGTGGTTCCTTCCACAGGCAGCGAATTTCACTTTTTCAGGTTTTAAAGCTAAAAATATAAAAAGATAGGACAATTAAACTATTTTATGGTTATGAGAATGATAAATAACCCAGGTCCAAGGGTAACTAAGCCGTAGAAGTAAGATTTAAACCCAGGCCTGTCGGACTCCCGAGTTGATGTTGATGAATGAACCGAAAGTTTTCAGAACTGGCTGTGCATCAGAATAACCAGCGGAGCTTTGAGAATGCAGATAGCTCAGCCCCGCCCCTGGAGAATCTGCACCAGTAGGTCTGAGGTAGGGCCTAGGCATCTACATGTTTTTCAAAACAGGTAATTAATAAGTACTGAGATCCACTGCGCTGTTATGATGCCTCCCACCAACCTCATCTATTCCCTCATCTGCTATCACCATCAGCAAGGTCGCCTTCTACCTCACACAATGAGATGCTACAAGTTCCATGTTCATAGGCATACACCTATGTTAAAGTTCTTCACTCATTCATTTACATATTCAAAAAAATTTACAGACTATCCCTCTAAGTGCTTAGCATAGGGGCTGCAAAGATCACTAGGACAGAGCCTCTGGTGTCAAGGATCTCAGAGTCTAGACAATGCTGTCACCTCATGTATTAGATATTTGAGAGTAAAGATCATAAGGACTGTGAATAAACCCAGGGTTTAGGAGACTGTGCTCCATAAATACTTTCTGACCAAGTAGAATACTGTGAGAGCTCCGTAACAACTTCCATGAATAGCATGGATATGCTAAATTACACTGCAATTTGGAGCTGAAATTAAAAATTTGGCTACGAAGATAAAGAATACTGCTGGTGTCACATTCCAAGGAATCTCCATCACCACTCACGCTTAGCTGATGTCCACAGGTTATAGCCAAACAGAAGTTTCGCACATAATGTCAAGAAAGCTTTGTAAAGGTATTATACGCCCCACGTTTTTGAGGACAGTCCTGATTTAAAATAGTTTGTCCTGTTCTTGTAAGGACACCAGTATTAACCAACCCCTAGTCCCAATGTCTCACTCAGTACATCTACTCACTATGTACCGCAGGGTAAAGTAGAACTTCTAAAACCGGCAATTACATAAAACCATGATGTCCACAGCTTGTAACAAATGAGACAGAGCTCAAAATTCTAATATATTGTATTGGTTGTTCTTTGTATATATAATAACAGTAATATTTAAGTAGGTTTACAAACAGGCAAAATAAAAGGATATTCAAGGGCAATACTGAAGAATCATCACTTCCTTTGTGGTCTTTGGGTTTAAAATCAATGTGATGGTTAGACCCTAACATATAAAAGTAGTTCCGAATATCACATAAAAAATAAAGCTAAACACCAATAACGGCCAAGTAAATACTAGAGAATAAAAGAACTAAAGGTTTTTATTTTTAATATGATATTAAAGAACATTACAATCAGCATAAAAGTACTGTATGCAGTTTAAGTATTTCAAGCAATAAAGAAGAAAAGACCCCAAACCTTTGACACACGTTGGCTTGCTAACAGTTGACTTCGATCCTAATCCTAACTGGCCCCAGTTGTTACTGCCAAACATGTAAAGTTTATTATTTCCTGGTGGGAAGGAAAAAGACACGAGAAAGTGAAACATTTTCAACATAAAGTGACGAGAGATGAAGTCATCACAAAGCAATAAAAAAAGCTATACTTAAGAGTTGTATTGCTTTTCCATATTGAAACCGGTTACCTTGCCCAGGTTAAAACGAATTATTTTAACTGTCCATCTACAGATTCTGTCAGGTGTAAAAAGTGTCTAAGATTATACAGTAATCACTTTTGATTATATAGATACAGTAAAATAAATATATTCCAAGAAAGTAGTGTGTATAGAAAATCATAATTAAATATACTCAGGGAATTTAAAATTTAAAACACTCTCTTGATGAATCAAATTGTCAAGAATGCTCTGGTAAAAGAAAGAAAAATCACATTTCTGGTAAAGCAGAGTATATATCCAACATGTTTCAAACACAGCACATCTCTAAGATTCAGGATGCTCTAAGCCTTACTATCCTCTTTTAGGATTTCAATACTAACCTGTAACAACTGCAGTATGTTCATCTCCACAGGAAAGAACTGTAGGTATATCATTTTTAAACCAGAACTTGCTGGGAATATTTTCGGCAAATCTAGTTTTTCCAAAAGTAAACACAGCACCTGAATCTGCAAAAACATACGACAGTTTCTATTTTACAACTTTCACTCCGCGGCCTGTTACTAAAAGACATTTTCAGTAATTTGTCTATACTGACTCCATGTCTCCTGTCCGCTTTGCTTCCACTCCAGCACTGTTTATGCTCTCTTTCTACCTTACTTCAGTCTTATTCCTCAGACTTGATTCGACTTTTATTTATGAAATCTACTAAATTGTATATGTATTATTCATTTACGGGTGTAAAGTAAAATAAATAAATAAATAAGGCAGTCATCCGTTACGAAAAGTCCTGTTGTCCCCAGGTAGACCATCTGCTCCCTGGAATGAGCTGATACAACCCCTGCTGTTAACCCTGGTTAACACCTCATGGTCCAGGCCCTCAATGAAAGCTTTTCTCCACACGTGGGAACAGGACAGAATGGTTTCAGCAGCAGCATCCTGACAATACAGTATGTTGAGATTTAACGCTCTCAATGAATGAACACTACCTGATCTGTGTAGTATTCACAAACTACTTTGGTTCAGTACCATTTTGGAGAGAGACCAAAAATCTCTACTAGTTCCCAATAACCATTTAAACACATACACACACACCCAGATAGGCCAGATCCAGATTCTGAGGAAATCTCAAGAATAATCACACAGAAAGAAACTAATGGGTACCAAAAAGTAACACACATCAAACATAAGTATTAATAACAAATAATAATATACAAAAGACTAGACACTATAAGAAATCTTTTGAGAACTGTGAGGCGTGTCAGTTCAAACTGATAATTGAGATGTGAGAGGCCAGGTTCTAGAACAGGCTCTGGGTTTTCCTAGAATGAATAATTTTAACTGTTTTGTCCGATTCTGGCCTTCCAGATAGCCGCCCTGATCCCCTCACCACAAGACAGGGTTTGGTGGCTGTGCTCCGTCCACTGGTTTTTACTGTGAAATGGTGTTGCCATTTTGCTTACTTTCTAGTATCTCTCACTAGGCTGTGAAGTCCAGGAGGTCAGAAATCTAATCATGTCAGACCCAAGAGCATGGCAGAAAACACAATACATATTTACTTATTTCAGTGAATACTTGATTCTGCTGTAATCCGGTGTTATTTTAAACTCTTGTTCTTGAGCCATTAGTGGGTCAGAAAATCAATTTAGTAGGTCACGATTAGCATTTTTAAAGGGATGTACTATAGAAAAGATCCCAGTACAGACCAAGTGGTTAGAATAAGCACTACTTCATGAAACCTCTGTTTCTGCTACACTATACATATGGTACAGGGTCACAATGTCAAACGTTATTTCTGGAACTGAGGGAAGTAGTCTTCACCGAGCACTCGCTAACAGCTTTTATACCCCACACCCGACCCCCTGGTCACCCACTCTTGACTGCATTCAATACACAACTGCGTCCTGGAGACCTCGAAGGAGGTACTTTGGGAAGTTTATTGGGAGGTAAAAACTGCCCCTGCCTTCGAGAAACTCATCGAAAGCTTCTTTGAAAAGAAAGAAGAAACACAAATACCGCTTCCCCGTGCTCCCCCCCTTCCTTTCTGCTCCTCTCACTCTTGCGCCCGGGCACGGCCTGAACTCCGGACCCAGTCCCGCGGCCGCCGCCCGGGCCTTTCCCCCAACGGGGCGGCCCGGAGGCGGGACCTGGCCGCCCGCCCGCCCGCGGACCCTCCCTCCCGGCCCGCCGCCACCACCGCGGACGCGACTCACCGGGTACCACCTCCTCGGATTCCCCCATGCCGAAGGCGGTGCGGGAAGCCTGCGCCTGAACCGGGAAGGTGGCGGGGGCGACTCCGCGGGGTCTACGGCAGCTTCTCAGCCCCGACGCGGGCTGCGGAAGCCCCCCGGGGCCCCATAGCGACACCCCGGACATCGGCAACTGCCGCGTTCCCGGAAGTCAACAAACAGCCGCTAGGGGCAACGGAGGCGGAACGTTGGGGCGGGAGGCGGGGCGGCCGTTGGGGAAGGGGGGCGGAGGCCTGGCGCCGGGCGCCCGGCGCGGCGCAGGCGCAGGCGCAAACGCTGCGGGCGGGGCGGTAGAGGCCGCGCGCCCTCTGGTGGCCAGGAGGGGAGGGGCGGCCACGCCGTTCAGTGAGGATATGGAGATCCAGGCCCTGCGGGGTCCTGTTAAGGGTAGTGACAGACGTCACAAATATCACCTGCTGTCTCACTCAGGCTGTGTGACTCAGGCAAACGTCGACACACAAATGTAATAATACTAGTAATAAGTGACCATCTATAACTGTAAATGAAATAGGCACTATGTTAAATATCCACAAAAGGCATTTGTATCCCCAGCATATAAATCGAGACCTTGCATATACTAGATGCTCATTAAATCTTTATTGAATTAATGAGCCCTACTGCAGTCCTGTAAGGTAGTTAATGTTACTCCCTTTTATGGATGTGGAGGTCATACAATGGGGGAGAGCTGGGGTCTAGCTTAGCCTGCCCAACCTGTCCTTTGAGTGTTCCCCTCTGTCCTCCCACAGAAGATGGCTGAGGTGTGCAATCTGCTACTGACAGAAAATCCACAAAGAGATTCGCCAACAGCAGCACATCATTGCTTTAGAATTCATCCAGAAATGTATTTTTCTACTAACTTTAGTTTCCCATTCATCATAAAACAAAGAGGCACAAAGCCATCCTCCAGGAGGAGTAAATGTATGCACATGTGGTAGTTGTGGCCACGGACTCTAGAAATAAACAAAGCTGGATTCAGGGATCTTGTGTGTACTAGAGCATGTTATTGGCTTTCTCAGGGAGTCTGATTAAAATGGGAAGGAGAGATTAAACTATGCAATACACAATCAAGCGGGAGTTACCAAGAAAGTGTTTACGGGGGAGCATTGACCTAGTGTGAGAGGTTAAGAAATGCTTCTCTAAAGAAACCTCATTAAATCTAAGAACTGAAGAAGGAGAAGCAGGGAGAGGTGAGACAGCTCTGGGAAGAAAGTAAATTGTGGGCAAGGACTCATAAAAAGTGTAGCCCTTTCTAGGAGCTCAAAGAGATAACACTGGCTCATGGCAAAGTGGCAGGGTCTTGGGCCTGTTAAGGATCTGAGATTTTATCCTAAGGACAATGGGAAGCCACTGAGGGGTTTTAAGCAGTGGAGTGACAGGATCAGCCATGTGTATTCCTGGGATCACTCTACCTGGCTGATCTGTGGGGAGTAAATTGGAGCAAGGAGGAGGGTTCAGAGGCTAGTGCAGATAACAGTCACCATGGCTTGGCATATGGTGTTCTGACAAATTTGGAGCAGGCAGATTTGAAAATACCTTAGGAGGCAGAACCAACAGGGAATGGTGTCTGACTATTGACTCTTAGGCAGTGCAGGGCTACCAAATAGCTCTTACAACAACAGCAAAGGGCCCTAAATTATTTTGGGAAAAGGTTAATATTCTTTATGAAAGCATCATAATAGTCACTATGGGAAAATAAGAATTTCTAAACACTTAGTTTAGTTATGATATGCTTTAGTTGTTTTGTGTTTTTTTTTTAATTTCAAAAAGAGAAAGCACATTTTGGTGCCTGAGCATTCCAGAAGGTATTGATGTAGCTCTCCTCCAGGGTTTCCAACATAAGCAAATAGGGGAAGGGTGGTGCCATTCACCAAGATGGGGAACACTGAGGAAAGAAAAGGAAGGGTGGAGTAAAGTAGGTGGGGCGGAGGGAACAGTATGGTTCAGCCTTGAGCACACTAAGGCATCCATCCAACTGGAGGTGCCGAGCTGAGCAGCCAATTGGCAAGTAGGAGTCCCAGATAGAGGCACATATTTGGGGGTGCCTGGGTCTAGGAAGCCTTGGGAAAGACTTCTAGGTGAAAGACTGGCTATAAAAGTGACTATAAAAGACTGGCTATATGGTGACTATAGAAGGAAAGAAAAGAGAGGCTAGGATGAGTTGTGATGAAGGCCAATATTTAATGGCCCAGCAAGAGACGATGAAGCTAAAAAAGAGAGAGAAACCACGGAGGGAGAGCTGGACAGAATAGGGTTTCAACAGGAGGGGTGTGGTCAGTTGTCACGCGACGCTCAGAAATGAGGTAAGGTGAAAGCTGCCCACTGAATTTTGCAATGCAGGGATCACCAGTAGTGCTGAAAAGAGGTGTTTGGGTAGAGTGATGGAGGAAGAAATAATACTGGAGTTGAGAGTGGGAGAAGCTGAAAGGAACAAGTGAGGGTGAACACGTTAGACACAGGAGATTGAGATGGAATAGGAGGGGACAGGAGATAGTATTTGGAGGAGGAGGAGGAAGGGGGGTAGATGGAGGGATTCTGATAAGTTTGGGGAGACTTGAGAATACTGAGGGGCAAACAGGATAGGACAGAAAACACAGGTTCAAGAGAGTGAAAGGATAACCAATAATATAAGGAAGAGATAGCATCCAGATCTCATGTGGAGGGACTAGTCTTAGCTAGAAGGAGAGACAGTATGTTTAGCATAACAAGAGGAAAGGAAGAAAGCCTCCTTGTACAATATACCACTGATATGTACATACATACACACACACATATAGTAGATTATATCTATATAAAACTGATACATATGGTATAGGTACATATCACATATGTCATATAATATATGATAATACTATTTTCTATCTCCGCAGGTTATTGTGAGATACTAGATAATGCACATAGAACTTATACTACGGTGCCTGGACTAGAAAGTAACACTCAGCAATGTTAGCTGTTATTAACAAGGCAGAGTCATCTATGCTCCCTGTATCAGCATAACCCAGGCTATGCTGCATTGTAAGAAACACTCAAATCTCAGTGGCTTAACACAAACAAAAATGTTTTTTCCTCACTCATGCTACATGTCCAACGTGGCTCACTGGGAGGATCCTCTTTCACTGATCACTCAGGGGCCAGGACAACTGACGGAGGTTCAACAGCCTTACAAAGGCACCATTGTGACTCCTGACCTCTTTGGTTGCCATAGCAGGTCAAGAGAGAGAGGAAGCAGGAAATGAAATGTTTCAGGCAACAGGTGACACGTTTGGGCTTCTTACAACCCATTGGCCTGATCCCATGTGCTGTGCCCCTGTGAACTGCAGGCAGGCGGGGAAATGTGGGAGCACCTGAGACATTCAGGGAGTGGTAAATATCTCTGCCACATCCCTATAGGCCGATGGTTTCTGTGGAATCACCTCCCTCGTGTCGGAGAAGGCAGGGAGTTCTTTTTTTTTTTTTTTAAATATATGAAATTTATTGTCAAATTGGTTTCCATACAACACCCAGTGCTCATCCCAAAAGGGAAGGCAGGGAGTTCTAAGGTATAACTTTCTGACTCTTGGCTACAGTCCCGTGCTCTTTTCAGTGCCCCTTCCTAGGTGGCTAGCCTCAGGAAATCATGTAGGTATACGGAAGTCATCGCACGTCTGACAATATGCACAACTCTTGGATTTCCCCTATTAATTTTAGTTGTTTTTCATTTCTGGAGCATTTTGTGTCAACTTAAAAATAGAGGCATGTACAAACAAGGAAGACAGCTGACGGATCATGCTTCCTCGACGAACCAGTTCCTTTCTTGGGGGCACTCAATGAAACTTCCAAGGCTTGCATTTTGAGTTGTATAACAATGTAGCTGCCACCACTGTTTCTTTCTTTGGACTCAGATAAACAGGTGTATCTCCACTTTGAAAACCCCACTCTGAAATCCCATAAACATCCACATTTACAAATCAGATTCTAATAGCTTCTTTGCTGAAATTTTGTGGTGCAGCTTCAGGATACATTAACTGAGGACATTTGGGTCCAAAGCCAGGGAATTTGATTTATAGAAAAGCAGCAGAAGGCAGGTGGGGACGACTATCCTATTACTCAGGGAAGAAAATTTACACTTTTCTTAATCATTTAATCTGCTATTTTAAAATCTTTAATGCACATACAAATCATCCAGTAGTCTTGTTAAAATGCAGTTTCTGATTTAGCAGATTGTGGGTGGGCCTCAGGAATCTGCAATTTTAACAAATTCCCAGCTAATGCTGACGCTCCTGGTCCATGGATCACACTTTATGTAGCAAGAGTTTAACTCATAAACATAAGAAGTAGTTTATGGAAGCAATAAATGAACAGGCTGGTAAATGTGATTATAGACAATTTGTTGGATAAAGGATCTAGTATTCAGAGTATGTAAAGAATACCAATGAAGCAGTAAGAAAAAGACAAAAATATAAGAAATATAAAATAATCAAAGGATATTTCATTCACAGCAATAAAAATCCAAATAGCCTATAAACATATAAAAAGATATTCAACCTTATTGGAAATAAGGAAAATGCAAAAGAAGTAATAATGAGATAACATTTTACACTCATATTATTGGCAAAAATAATAACATTATTAATTTTAAGTGTGTTTGAGTATTTAGGAATATGGGAAGCTTGCTAGTGAGAATGCAAATTAGTACGATCACGTTATTTAAATAATTTGCCAAACTAAATAAAGTTGAAAAGGTAACTATGCCCAAAGTGTCATACATGAGGTTGTTCACGGCAGCACTGTTTATCCTAGAAAAAAGTGGAAAGACCCTAAATGACCACCAGTAGAGGAAGGGAAAGGCTGTTTATTCACACTGGAATGAATATTATATAGCAGTTATAACAAAGGAGCCAGTTATACATGTAGGGACATGAAGAATTCTCAAAAATGTAATGTTGAGAAAAACAAGATTACAAAACAATATGCACTATATGATGCTAGTTTATCAAAAATAATTTATTTTATTAAATTTTATTTTAGAGAAAGAGAGGGTGTATGAGTGGGGAGAGGGGCAGAGGAAGAGAGAGAGAGAATCTTAAAACAGGCTCTACACTCAGCATGGAGCCCGACATGGGGCTCCATCCCATGAACCTGGGGTCATGACCTCAGCTGATATCAAGAGCCACCCAGGCACCCCTGTTGAAAAGAATTTAAACATGAAAAATAGAGTATTTGTAGAGCGACATATACGCAATATGATCATTCATGGGAATGATGTACATCACATTAGGGAGAGTCGTTTCTTCTGGAACAGGAAAGAAGGGATGAATGGTGGAACAAGCATCAGTAATGGTTTGCTTCTTTAAAAATAACAGAGAGGGGCGCCTGGGTGGCTCAGTCGGTTAAGCGTCCGACCTCGGCTCAGGTCATGATCTCACGGTCCGTGGGTTCGAGCCCCGCGTCGGGCTCTGTGCTGACAGCTCAGAGCCTGGAGCCTGCTTCAGATTCTGTGTCTCCCTCTATCTCTGCCCCTCCCCTGCTCATGCTCTGTCTCTCTCTGTCTCAAAAATAAAATAAAAACGTTAAAAAAAAATAAAAAAAAAAATAACAGAGATCTAAAGCAAATATGGCAAGGGGCACCTGGGTGGCTCAGTCGGTTGAGCGTCTGACTTCGGCTCAGGTCATGATCTCGCTGTTCGTGAGTTCGAGCCCCGCATCGGGTTCCGCGCTGACAGCTCAGAGCCTGGAGCCTGCTTCAGATTCTGTGTCTTCCTCTTTCTCTCTCTGCCCCTCCCCCACTTGTGCTCTGTCTCTCTCTCTCTCAAAAATAAATAAACATTAAAAAAATAAAGCAAATAGGGCAAAATGTTGACATCTTTTCGATCAGAGTGGTGGATATGTGAGTGACTTATATTATTTTCTCTTCCTAAATGCACAATTGAAGTGTTTGTAATTAGAAACAAAACGAGTTTTCCTTTTTAAGTCAACCTGATCGGACATAATTGAAATAGAATAAATGCACCCATTTAAGTGCATACTTTGATGAGCTTTGGCAGATGTTTATACCCTTATACCATGTAACCACCAGCCTAAGCCAGATGAACATTTCCTTCCCCACTCCCACCTCCTAGGAGAAAAAAAAAAACCATTCTGATTTTTCATCAGTCATAGATTAGTATTGTCTTTTGTACAACTTCTTTCATGTCTGGTTTCTTTCGCTCAGCATACTGTTTTTGAAATTATTTTAAGTTGTTGTGTGTATTGGTAATTTGTTCATTTTTATGGATATACCTTAATTGATTTATCCATTTAACTACTGGTGGACCTTTGAGTCATTTCCACATTAGGGCTTTCATAAATAAAGCTGCTTTGGCTATTCATGGTTTTTGTTTTTTGGGTTCTTTTTCGGACAAATGCCAAAACTTCTTTTGGATAGATATCCAGTGTCTATCTTCAGTTTTATGTATTATGAATATTTTCTCCAAGCCTATAGCTTGCCTTTTCCAAATCTTAAAGGAGAGAAAAGGAAAAAATAAATAAAAAAGATCTCAGCCAAAAAAAAAAATCAATGGATAAAATAGGAAGTTTGTACCAAAAAATTCAAATTTTAATCATTTGAAAAGACAGTTAACTGTATTATTAAAAGTGTAAATAAAACCATAACACTTATTTACTTTTCCTATTAAACTGGCAAAGATTAAAAAGATTGCCAGGATATAGTTAGCAGAAGAATAAGCACATTTATTCATGGTTTGTGGGAATTCGACAAAAATATGATCTTTTCGAAAGGTCATTTGGCAATATAAATTACAATTTTTTAAAAAAGGCATATCATTCTTACTCATCAAAACCACTTCTATAATAAGTTCTTTCAGAATTTTTTCCTACAGAAATATAGACATTTGCACCGAAAATATGTGCACCCAAAATACTCCATTGTTTGTTAGAATAAAATAAATAAATAAATAGATAAAGACAGATACATGACTTCAATAAGCTACTGAATAAGTAAATTATTGGGCTTCCACACAATAGGATACTATGCAATCATGAAAATCAATATAATAGCTTTACATGCACTTAAATGGAAAAATATCTAAGATCAAATTTTAAGTGATAAAAACAAATTGCAAAATAATATGTAGAGTATTATCCCATTTCATAAAAACTAAATTAACATATATGCATATATGGATAGGTGTAATAAACACATAGGTAAAAATCTGGATCAATATTTACTATACTCTTTAGGGGGGCCTGGGTGGCTCAGTCGGTTAAGCCTATGACTTCGGCTCAGGGCATGATCTCCCCGTGCATGAGTTGGAGCCCCACGTCGGGCTCTGTGCTGACAGCTTGGAACCTGGAGCCTGCTTCGGATTCTGTGTCTCCCTTTCTCTCTGCCCCTCCCTCGCTCGCACTCTGTCTCTCTCTCCAAGATAAATAAACATTAAACAAATTTGAAAAAATATTTACTACACTGTTTAATAGTAGTTTCCTCTGGGGTGTGCAATTAGAGAGGTCATCAAAAATTTTTTTAAGTTATTTATTTTGAGAGAGAGAGAGAGCGCGCACGGGGGAGGGGCGGGAGAGAATCCCAAGCAGGCTCCACATTGTCAGCATGGAGGACGACCTGGGGGATTGATCCCATGAACCATGAGATCATGACCTGAGCTGAAACCAAGAGTTGGACGTTTAACTGACCGAGTCACCCAGGTGCCCCATGGCCTTCTAATTTCTAAGCCCTACCTATCTGTATGGTTTTAATTTTTTTTTTATAATTAACACAATTTGCTTTTTGATCAAAACAAAAGGGTTCAAAATAAAAAATAAGAAATCAAACAACTAATAGAAGCTGAAAATCATAATAGCTAACATTCAATGAGCATTTATTATGTGGCAGGCACAGTTCTAAGGACTTTAGACACATTAACTTAGTGAATCCTCACAAAACTGTCTAGGATACATGTTATCGAGTGGCCTCATTTTACAGATAAAGACACCGAGGTACAGAGAGGTTAAGTAACTTCCTCTAGGTCAAACAGTTAGTAAGAGGTGGAGCCAAGATTTGAACCCATATTTGTCTGGCTACAGAACCCTAACTCTCAGGAAGACTATGTTATCTGCCTATTGAGGAAAAATTAAAATATGACTGGAAGGAAAAAGTATAAGATTCTAGTTCACACCAATCCTGAACTAGCCATCCATTGATTATTGCACAAGTTTTGAGCATAAAGTAGTAATGATTGTGTCCCTTTGTTGTATTTTATACACATCTACCTGATTGAGATCTGTCTCTATCTCTATCTCTATCTCTATCTCTATCTCTATCAAATACGTCTAAGCTCCTTACAATCTCATCACCTCCACTATCACCTCCCTGTCCTAAAACGCCATCACCTCTCACCTGGACCATTGCCATCACTTCTTAACTGGTGTCCCTGCTTCCATCCTAACACTATTCACAACCCAGGAATCAGAACAATCCTTTTAAGAAAATGACACGCCTTCTTCTTTCTCAAGACCCTCCAATAGACCCTCCCTGTTCACTGGAAAAAAAAAAAAGCCATAGTCCTAACAGACTACATCATCTGGCTCTCTACCTCACTGAGCTCATTTTCCACCCCAAACCTGCAGCAAGGAATTATTAAATCACTTCACAGATGTTAATGATCTGTAAGTGATTCTATTAGCAAATATTGAGCCAGGAGTCAAACCTAGTTTTATTTGACGTAGATGATCGGACTCCCTATATTACACCATGCTCTAATAAAATGGTTAATTTTTTGCAGTAAAATGACCATTATTTTCGCTAGACATAACTAGGCATCCAAATGAGACATTTCCCCTTCTTTGGGAGGACACTGAAATTGTTGAGAACATGCTTTGATAGTCTTGGAAGAAACTTGAGAGCTTGGGGTATGTTTCTGTAAAAAACTACAGAAATGTAAACCCTTAATCTTTGCATTTGTGTTAGATTTTAGAAAATAGATTTGTTTTCAAAAATAATATGAAACTTAAGTTGATATAAAGTAAAAAACATTTTCAAGAAGAACAATATCCTTTGGGGTGACAAATAAAGGATGACTATTAAGAAATGGATCCGGGGGGGGCGCCTGGGTGGCTCAGTCAGTTAAGCATCTGACTTCAGTTCAGGTCATGATCCCTCAGTTTGTGGGTTTGAGCCCCCACATCAGGCTTTGTGCTGACAGTGTAGAACCTACTTTGGATTCTCTGTCTCCCCCTCTCTCTGCTTCTCCCACTCTCTCTCTCTCCCCCCAAAATAAATAAACATTAAAAAATTTTTTTAAAAGAAAGGGATCTGGTGATCTCAGGTGGCTCACAGACTAACTCAAGAGCCAGTTCCTAAAGAAGAGTTGTAAGGGAAATATGGCAGGAGTTCTATGACAAGGTACTTTCCTAGATGACTACTTTGAAGGATCATGTAATGTGATGATAATGGCTTGTACTCTTAGCTTTGTCAGATATTGGTCAAAGCACTCTATGTATTAATTATCTAAATCTGCATATTGTAGACGAGGAAACTGAGGTACAGAGAGGTGAAGTTATCCAACGTCTCTCGGCTAAAACGTGGTAGCTGGGGTTGGAACACATGCAGTCTAGCTCCAGAATCCATCCTCCTAACAACTACCCTATACTGCCTTTTGAGAGGCGCAGAGCAGTGGTCTTCAAACCTTTTAGATCGCACATCATTTATAGCCAGCCAGAAGCCAGAAGATGTGAGAGCTCACTGATGTGGCCGATGCAAATCAGTTTTCCTGGGTTTATACCTACACTCGACGCTACCAGCTGGCATGCAGAATCAGTGAGAAGTTTGAGGAATGAAGCTCAGAAAATACAAAGACAAAGATCAAGGAAAACTACCCAGCAGAAGAAATACATGTGTATTTACCTATTTGTCTGCATGTACTGCTGTACTCATATATTATTATGTATATTGTAAAATATGCACAAAAAGATTTCAGATAAGCTGATGAAAATGAAACAGAACCGAAAGTTCTAATATTTGGCTTGCTCCATCAAAATGGGTTGTCTCGAGCATCCCCTGGGGGCCGCGCACCTCAGTTTCAAAGCTAGGCTTGGACTAGCACGGCTGTGAATTATGGCTTTACCACTTGTTCCATGAATAATCTGGGAAAGTTGCTTACTCTGCCTTTGATTCTTCACCTGTTAAATCAGGAGAATAACTCCTAATTTGCAGGATTGTGCGGTTTAAATGAGATTATGTGTACACAATCTGTGATGCCTGGCTTTCAGTAAGCTCTTCACATATTGTTTGCTTTCTCCCATAACTTGAATTCCCGGTTTTTGTTTCACGGTCCGTGCTTTTAGAATTTCATTACTTTGTACACAATGAAGCTGGAGGCAGCCCTGCAGTTAGACTTGGTGCATCTAGATGGAGCTAGATTAATAGCTTTTTCACGCTCATCATTGCAAACATGGCGCTGCTGTGTCCCTCTGACAGAAAAGAAAACTCTAGAGGAGACGTGTGGAAGAACCTATGTGCATTTTCCTTTGTGTAAAACACCACAGGAACTGGGAGGGAGGGAGGGCAGACTTAATGACTGTCCAGACACTTAAAAATGAATGGCCTGACTATTCAGCAATTGTACGTTTATGAACAGAAGCTTCCTTTTACATCAACTGTGAGGCATTGCCCTATGTGATTAGGGGTCAGGCTTGAAGACTGTAAGTGGATTCCGAGCTATTTTTATCTATGCCTTTCCATGGGTGACTTTTTCCTAACAGAGTCCCTTGGCTACATTCACTCTCATTTATTACCATTCACTGAAAATTTCACCTTTGACCCCAACTCTAGGCTTTTGCTCCTTCTCTATCCTCTTGTCAGAACGCTAAGTCTGTTGGGTTTCTTTGGCACAAAGTTAACCAGAAAATGAAGGTACTTGAAGGCATATCAGCTTGCTGACAAACAGATGGCACTCTCTTATTAGGATAATTGGAGAAAGGTTTATTTACAAAGGAACTAATTCCAAAGGGTCGGAAGGGGTTTAGGGCAAACACAAGGCATAGTGCTGACAGCAATAGAACTGTTACTATCCCTTGGCCCCAGAAGTTGAAGGCATGGTGAGCTTACTAGAACTCGGAAGGATCTCTCTCTCTCAAAAATAAATAAACATTAAAAAAAACTTGGAAGGAGAGAGAGTTATGTAGAGTAGGCCACCTTGAGAGGAACAGATCATTTCTGTTGAGGAACAGCCAACCCAAGGTGACCTCATGGGAAGCCAGAAATATTACGTATTACATATCTAAACACATAAATATTCTGACTTCATTCTACTCTCTCCCTCCATTCTCCAGCTGGGGTTCCAATGGCCAAATCCAACCAGAAGCTAGAAGACCTGAGAGCTCACTGATGTAACCCATGCAAATCAACTTTCCTGGGTAGATAACTAGCACCTGAGGCTATCAACTAGTGCAGAGAATCAATGGAAGACTGGGGAATGAGGCTTGTGGAAAAAAAAAAAAAAAAAAGGCAGAGATCAAGGAAAGCTACCCAGCAGGAACAATCTGGCTAGGATTTCACTGCTAGACAAAGCCACTGTTTTCACCGTTCTTCTAATCTTGTCCCTTCGTCTTTTGGTCACACTCTTGAGAGAAAAGTCCTGGGTGGAAGCATCCAATTGGTTAGGGCTAGTTCACCTACTAGTTAACCCTTTTCGCCGAGGGGAGGGAGGATAGGGAATATTGCTTCCTTTGGTTTCCTTGATGGGAACCGGGCTGCTGCCTTCTTTCAAAACTCACGCACCTGGGGATTTCTAGGTATCTGGAAAGAGCTCACAAGACAATTCTGTCTCCTCTTTAAAAAAAAAAAAAGACAAATCTCAATTAAAAAATGACCTCTTATGTATCATTTATTAATCTGTAACAGTAAGACTATCAGCGAGAGTATATGGATTTGGTTTTTATTTCCAGTTCTCTGTTCTCTCTCTCGCTCTCATTTCCTTCCATCCCTCATTCCCTGATCTTAGGAAGTTCCCTTTATGTCTCTAGATCTTTACACGAGAGAGTAGGAAAGGAACAAGATTTTTAAATCTACTTGGGGGTTCAAATGCTGGGAAGCCAAAAATATATATTAGTCCACACAATAGAATGCACTTATCACTGTTTTCCTAATAGAACACGTAAACCTCTTGGGCTGTTCATACCAAAGCTTCAATGAACACGTATTTCTCTCAATACAATTTTGGTGTTTTTCAGCTGCTCTTCATGTGGAAAACACTTGTCTTCAGTCTTTTTTTTCTTTTTCAACGTTTTTTTATTTATTTTTGGGACAGAGAGAGACAGAGCATGAACGGGGGAGGGGCAGAGAGAGAGGGAGACACAGAATCGGAAACAGGCTCCAGGCTCCGAGCCATCAGCCCAGAGCCCGACGCGGGGCTCGAACTCACGGACCGCGAGATCGTGACCTGGCTGAAGTCGGACGCTTAACCGACTGCGCCACCCAGGCGCCCCTTGTCTTCAGTCTTTAATCTTGTCCCTTCCATGTGCTTAATCATCTGGCCAAACCATTAACCACTGCTTATGAATGCGTATAGATCCATGCCTCAAGGCTTCTCTCCCTCCAAGTGAAATGCGAGTCAAGGTATACCACTTGAAGTTTTGCCCTTTGGGAGCATTTCCCTTCTTTATTCCTGAGAGTCAATATAGCTGCTCAATCCACAGTGAATCTTCAGCTGTTGGATCCAGACCAATCCAAAATTACCCGTCTCATCCTTGATCAAGCATACTTTTACTCTATTCTCATAGTCACTTGCCAGAGTTTTTCCAGTATAAACTAGATCCACAAGTTCTTTGCCATTCTTTGCTTCAGACTTTGTCACTGCCATCCCCCTCCCAGAATTATGATGAGATCTGATGATCTTGGGGATTGGTGGGGGTGGATGAAGACAACTGCCTTCATCTTACAAGGTAACTCTCCTCAGTAAAAGAGCATCTTTGTAGCACCTGGGTGACTCAGATGGTTAGGCGTCTGACTTCGGCTCATGTCATGATCTCATGGTTCATGAGTTCGAGTGACACATTGGGCTCACTGCTCTCAGCACAGAGCCCGCTTCAGATCCTCTGTCCCTCTCTCTTTCTGCCCCTCCCCTGCTTGTGCTCTCTCTCAAAAATAAGTAAACATTAATTTTTTTTAAAGTTTAATAAATGCATAGTCTCAAGTCTTTCCTTTTGTCTAATGAGTAGTTCTAAGTGGTCATTTTGACCCAGTTTCTCACTGTACGTGAAACTTCAACATATATCAGCAAGTCATAATATTTACGGAATTCCTCCTATGACTTTTTAATGTTTACTTATTTATTTTGAGAGAGAGAGTACAAGCTGGGGAAGGGCAGAGAGCGAGGGGGAGAGAATTCCAAGTAGGCTCTGCACTGTTAGCACAGAGCCCAGTGCGGGGCTCAAACTCACGAACCATGAGATCATGACCTGAGCCAAAATCAAGAGTTGGATACCTAACCGACTGAGCCACCCAGGTGCCCCAACATTTCATGTTGATTTTAATAGCTTCCTCAGTATCTCCCACCCAAGTTAAGAGGCACATAAAAATCAAGGTGAACCTTAGGGATAACAGCGGAAAAACAAGTTAATATTCTGGGAAGCCTTAGGGTCTTATCAAGGTTGATGCATCAGTTTTACTTTAAATCTCTTATCTATCTAATTATTTCACCACTTTGATTAGATGAAGCTAAAATTGGTATTGATGAAAAGAGAAGGCACAATCAAAGAAGCAGATAAGCAAATAATTGAACGTAAATAACTTTTAATTATACTTACTTAATAAAGTTAAGGAATAGTGTCAGATGCCAACATTACTTTGTTAAATGAAAGGGTAGTGTCAGGATGAAGAAGAAAAAAATAGCACAGAATGTTCTGAAAACTGTGGTCAATTTCAAAATTGTTCCACACTTCTATAGGAGTTTGGTTCCAAAATAACCCTGAATTCTGGGTGGTGAATAGATCCAGACCCTGTAATGGAAACCCAATTCTTTGGATCCTTTGCTATGTCTTAATCATTTGTAGAATCATACTAAGGTCCCCAGGCTTCCCCAAACACAAAGAAATAGGTGGCCTTCCATGTATGGTGGCACTTACACCTAGCAACTCCAAAGTGCTGTCCCATTTGGAATTACAACAGGAAACTAGCAAATAGCTTTTACTTCAAGCTGATCAAACAGTTTGTTCTAAACTCAATAATGCATTTACTCTTTGCCCCCTACCTAACCTAAAGTTACCTGGATTATTTATCCTCTCTGTCCAGTGTCCTGTGCTATGATGCAAGGTGCATAAAAACACCTGGTAGTGATGTAAATTAACTCATAGGAGAGATGAGATGTGAACGGCACATTCACTGCAGAAAAAGAGCTTGTGGGTGGGTGGGGGGGGAAGAGTCAGTCATGTCATTGAAAACCGAAGGTGATCATGATGTGTTATTATCACGTGAACTTCGCAAAATGTATTGCTGATGTCTCCAGACTCGTTTGTGTTCAATTGCTTGGGGACACCTGCTTCAAAATAGTGACTGGCTTGTCTTCATGTCCCTCGTTGCTTTGAACAAACAGGAAATAATTATAAATTTTAACTGGCAGAAGAGTAGTGGCCATGGAAGCAAAAAGATGTAATGATCCATTTTTGTTCCACTGTTTCATTATACTGGAAAGCAACACTGACTATTGGCATTTACAGAGTCCTTTGTATTAATCATTAATTACTTTATCTCATTTCCATCTCACATGGAATAGGTTGGTGAGCATGGCAGGGTACAGAAGGAAAATACAGTAAAATACAGAAGGAAAATACAGTAAAATATTAGAAACATGAAAAGTCAGTCAGTTGAAGTACTGAGGGAGAACAAAGTCCCTGGTTTTCCCATCATTTAAGGGGAAAAGGAAAGGAGAGAAGAAAACACATCATAGGTCCTCACGGAGAAACATGTTTTGCTTCTTTCTTAATTTTGATTAGTTTAGAGGATAATGTTGGGGAGAAAAACCAGGACACCTCTCTTTTAGTTCCAGGAAAGTGACTACAATAAACCAACAACTGGGACAAGGTGTGGGGGTTCTCACTGCATGTTCTAATGCCAGTAACGAATAAAAGCCAACATTGTTGTTCAGTAAAGCCAGGTACAGTACTGTAGTATGGTATTCAGTAGCATATGTACTCTACATCCATTATCACATATTCATCCCCATCTCTGGATTAATTCTTTATATGGCTTCCCAGATGATTTCCTTATCTTAAAAACATTTTTTCCAATGTTTATTTATTTTTGAGACAGAGAGAGACAGAGGATAACGGGGGAGGGTCAGAGAGGGAGACACAGAATCCAAAGCAGGCTCCAGGCTCCGAGCTGTCAGCACAGAGCCCGACGCGGGGCTTGAACTCACGGACCCTGAGATCAGGACCTGAGCCAAAGTCAGATGCTTAACTGACTGAGCCACCCAGGTGCCCCTGATTTGCTTCTATTTTAATGGGAACACACTGGGTAACAATTGAGGATGACCTGGGAACCCACGAACTCCTTGATTCTTTGGAAGAAAGGATATTGGAAGAATTCTGGAGGCTGGAATTGGTCATGGGGAGTGCCTAATCCCCACGACCCAGACTCCAAATAGTCAACAAAGCTCCAGGGAAAGGACTTATTTCTCACTTTTGAGACAGGATTCTCAGAGTTTCTCTTCTGGACCCTGGTTAGGTCCTAGCTTTATAGGCCACAGAATTGTTACCAGGAGAGCAGCCTTAAGAGAAGAAGGCTGGGTTTCGCTTGTCGCTGAAGGTGAGAGCACAGCCCCTACTTAGAAGATGTGGTCAAATAAAACAATCATGAGCAGATAAAGAGGACTTCACAGGTTGTGTCTGGGGAGAGACACCAACCACAAAGAAGATTGTAGCTTTCATCAAGAACCAGAAAAGGGTGGGGAAGGCATTCACCACACAGTGATTTTTGAGGACATCCAGGAAATGTGTCCTGGGCTCAAGTGAGAATATTGCCATGGAAATTACTATTGGGACAGTGCTTCTAGACCAAACACTGGGCAGCAGGAAGCAATGCCAATAGCCTCTCAGGGCTCCCATATCACTCAAACTCTAGAAGTACCTGGCAGTCCTAAGGAGCATCAGGTATTATTGTCGAGGCACTTGGTGAACTTTCAGCCTCTGTGATTTCTCTGTTTGTTTAATTCCCAATAGCCCTTGCTCTGTTAATAAATCTTCTTTATGCACAGATTGACCTCTGTGCTTCCAAGGGGAGGAATTAGAATCAGCCTATGGGGAAACAGATGGCTCTAGGATTCTGGGTGGGAGCTTAAGCAAATAAAAGGGCACCCATGAAAGATAAACTCACCTTTTGCATCTCATGTGCCTCTGACACTAAGGTTGGATCATTAATCATATTTATTTGTCCTTCTCCTACCTCACAAATTGTGTGTGCATTTCCTAACATTGCCAGCATTTACCAGACTGCAAAATGAAGAGCACCAGGTAGGAAAACTTGAGATTTTTGTCCCTATCCAAGCTCTGAAAAATGCTAGGTCCTGCTTAAAATCACCAACTGCCAGAGTAAATGATTAACAGAAGACTGACTTCAATGGAAATGTGATTTTATGACAAGAGAAAAGAGAGATTACACTTGAATTTGATAATCAGCATTTCACGCTCTGGTTCAGAATTTTGGTTTTCATGGAGGACCCTGTCTACCTTCTTCACATGCCTCACTTGAAAGGATATGGTGGGAAAAGAGGTGGAGAGGGGGTCAGAGATAATCTCCACTGATTTCACAACCTCCCTTAGGGCCTGCATGTTTGAACAAATACTTAGTAGTGGTGCAGCAAGAAAACACCCCTGAATCAATATTTTGACAAAGTCCTATTACTATCTGTTAATTACAAAGTAATATTCCAAATTTGCTGTAAAGCAGGAACTCGGGGTGGGGGTGGGACATACATACAAGTGGAGAGAAAAACAGTAGCCAGCTGATAGATGATTTCCTCCACAATCATAATTCTAGCTTATTTTCTTTTTAAATATTTAGTTATTTATGTATGAGAGAGCACATGTGCACAAGAGGGGGAAGGGCAGAGGGCGAAGGAGAGAGTGAATCTTGAGCAGGCTCCATGGCCAGCTCAGAGCTGGATGCAGGGCTTGATCTCACGACCTGAGATGATGACCATGAGATCATGACCTGAGCCAAAATCAAAAGTCAGATGCTTAACTGACTGAGCCACCCCGGTACCCCTCATAATTCTAATTTATTTTCTATTTTCAATTCCCATGCAGATCCCAACAGCATAAAAAATACATTCTTACAATAGGACATAGCTTTATACTTCATAGAGAATTCCAGGGACATTAACATAAATGGATTTTTTGGATTCTTCAGCAAATTGGATATGACCTAGAACATAGAAGACTTTTAAGGAAAGGGAAATTGGATATCTAGATGTGTCCCACCCCCCACCCCTGCAAAAAAAACCCTCAACCTAAACCTCATACCTCAGACAAAACTTAACTCAGAATGGATCATAGATCTAAATGTAATTTGTAAGGCTGTAAAATTTTCAGAAGACATAGGACAAAATCTTTGTGACCCTGGGTGAGGCAAAGAGCTCATAGATATAGCATCAACAGTGTAGCCCATAAAAAGAAAAACCGGTAAGTTGAACTTGATCCAAATTTAAAACTTTTGTTCCATAAAACACACCATCAAGAGAATGAAAAGACAAGCAGCAAACCGAAAGAAAATATTTGCAAATCACATATCCAATAAAGATCTTGTGTTAAGAATATATAAAGAACTCTCAAAACTAAATAAAAAATGACTCAATTAAAAAATAAAGTAGGCATTCTATATGAGATGTAGAAAAGTAAGAGTTCTTATCACAGATAATTTTTTCCCTCTTTTATATTCTTTTTTTTAAATTATTTCTCTTTTTTTAAATGCTTGTTTATCTATTTTTGAGAGTGAGAGAGAGCACGAGCAGGGGGGTGGGTAGAGAGGGAGAGGAAGAGAATCTGAAGCAGGCTCTGAGGTGACAGATGCCCAAACTCACGAACTGTGAGATCGTGACCTGAGCCCAAGTTAGACATTTAACTGACTGAGCCACCCAGGCGTCCCTCTATGCTTTTTATTGTATGTGTATGAGAAGATGGATGTTAGCTGAACCTATTGTGGTCATCATTGCACAACATATGTAAATCAAGCCATCATGTTGTATTAAATATATGCAGTGATGTATGTCAATTATTTCTTAATAAAACTGGAAAAAAAGTAGGCAAAAGATTTGACAGATACTTCAGCAAAGAAGATATGTAGATGACAAATAAGCACATGGAAAGATGGTCAACATCATCAGCCTTTAGAGAAATGCAGACTAAAACCACAATCAGAAGTGACCACACACCTATCTGGATGGCAACGATGAAAAATACTGACAATAACAAATGCTGACAAGGAGGCAACGCAATTGGAGCCCTCATGCATTATGAGGGGAATAGCAAACAGGCAGAGGTGCTCTGGTAAATATCTTGACAGTTTCTTCAAAAGTTAAATGTATACCTGCCATCTAATCCAGCCACTCTACTCCTAAATATTTACCTTAAGGAAAGTAAACTTATGTTCACACAAAAACCTAAATATAAATGTTTGTGACAGCTCTATTTGGAAGTTCCAAATGAGGAAACAACTCAATATCCTTTAGTGGGGAATGAATAAACAAACTGTGATATATACATATCCATGTGTATTTATTGCTGAATAGTATTCCATTGTGTGTGTGTGTGTGTGTGTGTGTGTGTGTGTATACAATAGTATTCCATATGGTATATACAATGGAATACTATTCAGCAATAAAAAGGAACAAACTACTGATAAACACAGTAATACAATCAATCTCAAAGGCATTACCATGAGCAAAAGAAGCTAATCTCAGAAGATTACATACTGTATGATTCCATTTAAGTTACATTCTAGAAATGGCAAGAGCATAGGAGAGAGAGAAAAGATCGGTGTGCCAGGGGTTGGGGGTGAGAGAAGGGTATGACTACAAAAGAATTTAAGGGGGAATTTGGGGGGGGGGAGATGTTCTGTATCCTGACTGTGGCAGTGGTTACACGAATCTATATAGGCACTACAACTCATAGCTCTGTGTGCCAAAAAAAAAAAAAAAATTAAGTTCACTGCACGCTAATTAAATTTTTAATTACAAAATATATGAAGTACGTGCATTTAACCAAAATTTAAAAAAATAAAGAAGAGAAAAAGAGTATTGTTTTTGTTTATAGATAAGGAAACTGACTTGCCCAACGTCATTCCATCAATAAATGATTGGTTCTGAACTAGAACCCACATCTTTGAAGGACATTATTCTTTCCCTATTGTTATATGAGAAATAAACCTTTAAAAACCTAAGCCAAATTGTGTATGAGTTAGCATGCGTTTAGTTGCAAGTAACAAAAACCTCAATTCAAAGTGACTTAAACAGTGGATGGTGCTAGAATGTATCTGCCAAGTGAAAGAAGTCAACCAGAGAAAGACAAATACCATATGATTTCACTCATATGTGGAACTTAAGAAACAAAACAGGTGAACATTCGGGAAAGGAGGGGGAGAGAAGAGAGGGAAACAAACCACAAAAGATGCTTAATGACAGGGAACAAACTGAGGGTTGGTGGAGGGAAGTGGGTGGGAGATGGGCTAAATGGGTGATGGGTACTAAGGAGGGCACTTGTTGGGATGAGCACCGGGTGTGGTATGAAAGTGATGGATCACTGAATTCTACTCCTGAAACCAATATTGCACTGCATGTTAACTAACTAAAATTTAAATTAAAAAAACCCAAAGTGGCTTGAACAAAAAGGGCATTTATTATTTTATAGGACACGGTGTCTAGTGGTAGGGAGGGTCATGAGGTTGGTTGATTTTGCAACTCAGTGATGTCATAAATGACCAAGATTCCTTCTTTCTTGCACTCTGGCAAACCACACTTCATTCTAAGGCTGCTCCTCCTCACGGTCACAGGATGGTTTCTGGTCTCACACAGGGATACGTGCTTTTTTTGTTCTTATCTAGTGTGAGAGCACCAGTGACAATTTCATAGGGCTTGTAACTCAAGTGTGTACTGCATGCAAATGCTTTACATTTCCTAGGATTCTAAAGATTCCATACAACCAGCTATAAAAAGTATTTATGTAATTACTAACACTGAAATAAACAGAGTTTCTCACTGCAGTCACAGCCATATGTCTTATTTGTACAGAGCTCAAAGTTGCACTAGATCTTTGGCAATAGCTATGCTGAGGTTGTTAGACACTGCACTTCATGTCTGGTCATCATGTTAAAGTTTAGCAAGTAGTGTAATAGCTCACTTTATAAAACCTTTATTTAGACAGGTGAGGACCCGGAGGGTGAAAGGGCAGTCAAGTGATTGATTTAGCCAAATTTGCTATCTGTTAGCAACCCAGCCAGAGATGGCATTTGATCTTCAAGCAACCTTCCCATAATTCTTTACATCACGTTGATTCCCCCTTCGATGCCTGAGCTTCACTAGGGAAACAGTAGCAATTTCAAAGGAATATTTCAAGTTCATACATGATGCTTATAAGCTTTAAGTGTCAATAAACTAACAGGGGCGCCTGGGTGGCTCAGTTGGTTAAAGCATCTGACTCTTGATCTTGGCTCAGGTCATGATTTCATGGGTTTGTGAGTTCAAGCCCTGCATTGGGCTATACACTGTTGGTATGGAGCCTACTTGGGATTCTCTCCCTCCCCCCCCCCCCACTCTGTCCCTCCCCTGCCCACACTCTCTCTCTTTCTCAGAATAAATAACCTTAAAAAAGAACAACTTTTTAAAAGACATCAAGAAACTAACATTCTTTATATCCTCAATGGTACCATTTGGCCATTTGGAATTTTAGGCTCAAATGTCAAATGACAGGATACACTTGGAATCCTGGAGTCTCATTAACTTTACCATTTCCCTTCCCTCCACATCCTATCAGTTGTTCTGATAGGTGCATTCTAATCCCTAAATCTTTCTTGCACCCATCCTCTGTTTTCTATTTCCACATCCCCAGTATGTGCTCACGTCCTTGTTCTAACACAATAACCTTTGTCTCTGCCTCCATATTCTCTCCACCATACTTCTTACACAATGCTGCTGGATTCATGTTTTCACAATACGGCGCAGATAGTAACATATGTCCCCTTGTCTGCCCCAGCTCTAAAACTTTAATAATCTTCCTTATTTGACTATAGATTAAATTCTTAACCCCATAATCTGGCTTTCAAGGCCCTCAACAATCTGGCCCCAATATTCCTTTCCAAATCTAGAGAGAATCCTTTCCGGATAGGAGTTGTCGGCAGTGCTGTGCTCACAATGGCTTGCAAGAGCCCATCCTACACCTCTCCCCCAACTCCGTGTTCAGTGATGTCACTTTGGGAGCTCGGATCTGGCCGTGGTGGGAGCATTTACACGACACAAATCCATCAATGCCACAATGCAGAACTTTTTTTTTTTTTTTTCATTTTCTTTTCTGAAGCAAGGAAGCAGAGAACAAGCCCCTCCCCCTTGGTTAGAATGCCTGGCGTCAGAGCACAGAGACAAAATGGTTGACTCCGAGTGGGAAAGGATCCATCACTCCTATTTATCACTATTTCCCTCAGAGCCCACCTGGTACAGAGACCCAGTCTGTGATCACTGCACAACTGTTGGTGGTGGAAGAGAAAAATGAGTGAATGGAGGGCTGGGTGAAGAAAGGGAACTAGGTAGGGTGCCAAACCACGCAGTTGAAATGGAATTAGAGGAGTCATGGTGTGGGTCAACGAAAGCATGAACTCTGAGGATGAATGTCAAACCCTCTATGGCGCTCTTCCACATGTTACCCAGATACCGTCTTTTGAGGTTCAATGAAATTGCCTCTGACCTCATCCCACGTGTGGTGCACCTTTTATCTTCCAATCTCGCTAGGGGTTGTGGCTGGTTTCAGTTTTCTTAGTCTCCTCTGAGGGACTGAGCTCCTACCTCAGTAGAATTAGAAGGGTTTCTGAGTCGCTTTGGCATCTCAGAAATGCCACCTACTTTCTACACCACAGCACTGCAGACACTTGATTTCTCCCCAAGCATTGCTAACACGAGTTGTTTGTGTAGGTAGCACACTTGACTGGAGATATGGGCTTTACACTAGCATACAGTTTGACCTCTTTTCCCTCAATCTCACTGCAAACATTCAATTTCCTTCCTTGTATTACATAGAGCAATTTCACTGTCTGAAACCTATCCAACAACTGGCCTCTTTTGCCTCTTCAAAGATGCTTTACAGTCTTTTCCAACAAAGCAGACTTCTATTCTCCCACTTGGAACATTCACTCTATACCTTCTTACTCTTGTACCCTTGTGAACACTTGCCTCTGCCTGGAATATTCTTTCTGGAACAGAAGACTTAGTAAAGGTTTGAACAGTTCAGTCTTTCCCTCTCTGTCCCGCATCATTCTTTGTAAGTAGAAGGGAATAGCAATAAGATTTATTTCCCTGCTGACATTAACTATGACATCATAACCATTCCGGTTCCTGAAGTGGCCATAATTAATTTTTAAATAGCATATTTTTTTTGCATTGCATAAACTTCTGGCGAGTGTTTACCTGGGTTTGCTAAAGTCACATAAATTGATCAGAAGATGCAGCCCTTTCTTTTCTGCCTCCCACCCTTCCCAGCTTAGAGTACTTTTTCTTCCCTGTGATATGGTAGCGCTTTATCTGGACCTCTCCTACGGGCTTGTGTTATGTATGCTTATTTACAAATATTATCACACTTACTGAACTGTAAACCCTGTGACAGTGAGATCATCTTCCTTCACTGAAGTTCCAGCCTAGTCCAATATCTGACACAGAACGGATTTTGAAAATATCTGATTTATAACTGCGGATGAATGAATAAATGTAAAGCATTGGAAGACCTCTTAGTGATCTGGAGAGGCTACCAGGGGAGGAGCGTATGGTACCCCCTCCCCACTTCTACTGATTGTGGGTTCCTGCTAGAATTAATAAGCAACTACTTGCTTATCGAAGACCTACTATGTGCAAGGCACAATGGGAACTCCAGGACTGAGATCTTTTTATTATACCTCCCCACTCCAGCTTTTTGCCACCAAAAAAATAGCTCTGGGGCATTTCTTTCTGTTTGTTTTTGCGGGAAAGCTGAGACTTAGAGTTACAAATGAAATACCGTTGGAAATACTCCGGGTTGTCATGTCTACATCTGGGGTTCTGCACTGACGATTCACATTTTCTCAGTGGCTTATTTCTACGTACCTTCACAGCAGCCAGCACTGCAACGCCCTGCATATATTATACGCCCAATGAGTACTTGTCAATTGATTTTGTGCAAGTATGTGACAGAATAAATATATTATGAAAAATGAGGAGTCTGGTCACCAAAAGAATCAGGATTCCTTCTAAACAGACACACACACACACACACACAAACACACACACACACACACACACACACACACGCAGTGGTGGAGCTTGGCTTAAAGTGCAGGCATTCCTGTACCCTGACCTGCAGTATCTCTAACCAGGGGAATTTGATAAGGTAGTTGAAGAGTGATTTTACCTTTGCTCTCTCACTGCAGTTGAAAGCATTCGTAGCTTTTAGGTGGAGCCCACTGTCTGTCGACCTTGGTGAGGCGTTTTCAAGAGCATACAGTCATCTTTTTCATTATCAAAAGAAGATGCTGTTTAATTTGAGGACCCTGTTGAACAAGGCAGCTCTTAGAAATGGTCACAATTTCGTGGTTCGAAATTTTCGGTAAGTGATGGCCAGAGATTGGAGTCTGACTTAGGAACTATGGTGATAACTGAAGTTCTATTCTGCAAAGGAGCACAGCCTCGAAAAGGCGTCGTTTTGGAGGGTTTAGTGCCAGGCTCCACCCTTATTTGAGACAGCTGTCTCTAATTCCAGGTGAGCCTTCATTTCTCAGTCCCCTCTGATCAGATTTCAGAGCAGGCTGGGAGCAGGGGGCGCGGGGGTGCGTCACTAACCTCCTAGGGTGTAACAGGCTAAATGTTCTTGACGTCTTCCGTTTGTGTACGTTCTAAACGGGATCCTGGCTGAAGAAAAATTAGAACCAATTTACACAGGGTCTTCAGCTTGTATTTGGATTTGCTTGAAAATAACACATCATTCTAGGGAGTGGGGATTAATCAGTTCTTAAAAAAAAATGAGACCCCAAATAACAACCAGATAAATATTTACAAAGCTGCTGCCAAGGAGCCTTATGTGTGATGAGGATAATGAAATTTTTAAAACAAAATCCATGTTTGGAATCTATCCTTGAAATTCTTGGTAGCATGTGAAAGGCGGCTGTTTCCAGTGAATTCTTTATATGAGTTACATCCTGCTTTATAGTTATTGAGCACGCAGTGGGGGTGGTGTGGGGTGTGTCTGTGGGGAAGGGGATAGGGGCAACTAGCTAACTGAGGAAGCAAGGCCATCAAATGTGCACATCGTTGCCAGAAAGCTTCTAGAGTAACTGCATGTTAACAATCACATAGAATTTTCCCAGAGACTCTTTCCAACCAACCTCAAAACAACCTCATTGACTTCCTAAAAGGAGAAGCTTCTAGTCTGACGTTGTCTGAAGTTTTCTCCCACTGTGACTAAGTGGGTCTTTGACAGTGGCCCTGAGTCCCTCCTCTGGGCCACCTGGCAGCTCTGACCTCTCTGGACTGTATCATTAGCACCATTTCTTTGGTGAATAGAAGACTCTCAGAAGCCAGAATGACATTGTAAATGATACTGTAAATTGAGCTCATAGTATTAGACCTAGGTGGGACGTCAGAGCCACAGGATATTATTAGCCTTCTCTTATTTTACAGAGAAGGTTTATGAGGCCCAGAGAAATTCTGGGGTTTACCAATTAGTACTAGAGTTTGACCACATAACCCAAGTATGTGGAGGAAATCTCAGGTTTTGGAGTCTAAAGAACGAGATTCGAGGCCTGGTACCACCACTTTCTGGCTCTATCACCTTGAGCAAGTCGTTAAACTTTTCTGTAATGTTGCTTCCCCTATAAAATGGGAAAAAGAGTAATACCTGCTCTGCTTACATCACAAGGTGGTTCAACCATTCGTTTAATAAATACTTACTGAGCACCTACTTCCGAGCCATGCTCCTTGCAAGGTGTTGGAGATACAGTGGCAGAGAAGGTACTTCATACCAGACACATGAAGTCACAGTCTAGTGATAATCAGCGAGATAATGCGTGTGAAAACTGTAAAGTGACAGACCAATGTTCATTATTTTATTATTCCATGTCACTGCATTACATCAGATAACAGTTTGATGACATTTTTTCCCATAGTTTTTAACAAAGAATCATCACTGAGCTGAAAATAATCAACTGAATGAACAGCCAAAGCTTGAAACTTAAACTTCTACTCTTCTTTGAAAATTACAGTGATTATTGATTTTTAATGTTTATTTTTGAGAGAGAGAGAGAGAGAGAGAGCAAGTGCAAGCAGGAGAGGAGCAGAGAGAGAAGGAGACACAGAAGCCGAAGCTGGCTCTAGGCTCTGAGCTGTCAGCACAGAGCCCAATGCAGGACTCAAACCCACCAACCATGAGAGATTTTTTAAATAATGGTCACAAATTAAATGTTTGGAACTAAAACATCTGCCAAATGTTGAGGCTTCTTTGGTATTTACTAATATGCTATCATCTACATCCAGTAGTCAGACCATAATTCTCAAAATCCTGGCTAGCTGTCTCTCACAGTGAATGGGGCTGAGGCTAAAGCCTAGCTAAATCAGCCCAAATCTGTACCTACTATTTGAAAATATGAGAGCCTCGAATCACTCATGCCATTAGAAACTTAAGAGCATAAGCCTCTCATGAAAATGGGCTGACTTTGAAACGGTGTTGTTCTCATGTGGCGTGGGTATTTTTCTTTCCGACTCTTTTCGTTAGCCGTGCTACTTGCCAGGTAGATGAATTCAGATTTGCTGAGGTCCAGTAAGACCTAAGGCCTTTGATGACCTCTCAACAACAGTGAAAACTCCCAGTCAACTCTGCCTGTATTGTACTTTGACTTTCAGCCTTCCACAGGGAGTCGAGTTCTTCCCCCCACCCCCGACCCATATCTCTTGGGAAGGGTGGAGGGACCTTGCTACAGAATATACCATGTGACCTTAACACCAGAGAGTGATAAGAAATGTGTGGTCGGTGTTTGGCAATGCCATAAAACGGGTACCGCACCGTTTTGAAATGAGCAGCCATATTGCCATGGACAGGATAAAAATAACAGCTTAAGTGAGGCTGAAACCATTCATGCAGCCTCCTGAATCAATCATTTTTCATCAATTATGATTTCTTTTTTCCCCCCAAATCAATAGGATCAGACACCAAGACTGCCGAGAAGACCCAATCCATAGGCTTTTCATCTCACAAACAAGGCTCTAGAGCCTGGCGGTGTTTGGATAATAGACAGTGTCCTGTGATTTGTTGCCTATTAGGGAAACCACTTAGAGCTTTTAAAGAAATCACTAAAAAAATCTCTTTCTTTATCAGAGAAGACCAATTTGTAAGTGCAGTTCAATTTCATCTCACAAATAGAAATTTCTTCAGAGAATATTGAGCTAAGCCACCCAATTTTGTGGAGGTTATGGATTGGAGCGGAGGTGACTGGTTTTCAGGTATTTCATTCCAGACCTCTCTAAGGGCTTACATAACTCATTATGCTCCCTTCATCCCACACCCATGCTATCTGTACGCGTGTGGACACACCGATGAAGTGATTACAGGCCATCCGTGCTCTTGCCTAGAGGAGAGAAAACAGTCCTCTGTGATTACTCACGTCTTCTGTCCTAACTGAAAATGAACGCCCTGTTAAAAACATACTTCCCAGCTTCACAAAACTATACAGGGTCTGAGATCAGGCATGGAAGGGGGTCATGATATTTCCCTTGGCCAACAATAAAATTTGGGTTTATTTCCGGTTTGTTATTTTTAGTAATGTAGTGATTTAACTAAGATAGACAAAGTAGGGCAGCTACAGATTTTCAACAGTGTCAGGGTTCCAGACCTATAATAGCAGGTCTGCACAAAGCGAGCCTGCTTCGTTTTTCAGATGAGCGGAAGTTGCACCATTTTAGAAGGCTGACGATCTAAGATATCTTAGGAACCACCTAGTCCCCCCATTACAATAGTGATTTATACCACATGTGAGCATGTGGCAACAGTGAGAAAGGTTGCAAGTCAATTTTTAGTAATAAACTATTATTGTTAATAAAGTAAAGAAATTTGGACCATTGGTGCTTTTTTTTTTTTTTTTCAAATCAGTAGGATGAGATTCAAGGGTTTTGTGAAGGTAAAGTCAGTCTCCCTTGCATGCATTCCAATACTGAGATGGCAAGAAAGGGATGAAATTAAAGGCAGGCCACTGAGAATTCGGATGGCTCCAGTACGGCCTATGGGAAATCTTGTGTTTATAAACTTCACGAATGTTGCGGAAGACAAAGACAAGACAGATCACTGATTCTGAGTTCATTTTCTTAATTTTTCAGATAAAGAACTGAGGCCAAAGATGGAAAGTGATCGTCCCGAGGTCAAAGTTTGACTAGGACTAGAATTTGAATAATTAAAACCACTGCTGTTTTTATTCCACTGCTTTGATTATTTTGATCCTTCCAAACTGATAAAGTTGGCCATTCTACCCTTACGCAGTATCCTTTTTTAAAACACAGCCAAGATATCTTAGTAAAGAAAGAAAAAATAAAACCAAGAACATACGCCTTAATGGTTGCATCAATCTGCCACATTAAAGAAACACAAAAATCTCAGCCATACGGCCCATTGACCACCCCCTTATGCCTCCAGAAGATAAAGTCTTCATCTCAAATTTTCCATGGGGATCAAAATATCACTTAACACTGAATTTTTTTTCCTATTCTGGCAGTCTGTTTCTGACTGACCACATTTTACTCAAATCAAGCACTTTCTCTTCCAACAAAATACAATTATACAAGGGAACACATCCAGGTCTCCTCCCGTGCTCCAAACAATTTACCAGAGTTAGAAAACGCAGACTCTTGCAATGAAAGGCTTTATTCTGCCAATACAGAATATGCTTCCATTTTCTAGCTAGGAAGATATTTGGGTAAAGCTAATACAAAGATCTACTATTACCTTGGCTTAACTTCTTAGCATTCAGTGATTTGGGGCTGAGAAATCTCTGTAATTATTTCTTCCAGGGATACAATTAATGTAAGGAACTAGTCTTGCCTTTTTCAAAAGCTCTGGCTTTAACCAGACTGCAATGACAGTTTTGACAGAAAATCTGTACGTGGTTCCCATTGTTTCATCCAGTATTGGATCGTCCCTATTATGTGTACGAGAAAACCAAGTATTTTTATGGGAACACTAAAATAGTGATTCTGGCCCTGGTTCAGGCACTCGAGAACCAGGGTAGGCTGCCTCCAACTGAAGCATGAGGTCTCTATAAGTAGCCATTTATGCCAGTGGTTTTAGCTGGATAATTTGTGTGTGGGTTTATCACCAGAAAGCCAGAAATGCTTGATATAGACCAGGAAAAAAGCGGGGGGAGGCCTACGGCAGAGGTGTTTCCACAAAGGTACAACTGTGGACCTCTTCTGCTTTTCTCTACATTTTAAGCAGCTTAGGAAAGAGGTGTGGCAGCTCCATTTCAGAGCCAAGAGGAGGTCTATGAGGAGACAGTAAACAGGATAGGAACTTAAACTTGAACCATTGTGTTTGCTTTCCTTCCAGTGATAAATTTTCCTGGTTAGTTCCTGATATCTATGAAAAGCAGCAATTTTTCCTATGGGAACACTTCCTGCCCCACCTCCCGGATAGAACAGAGAAAGGCGGTGACTAGTCTAATGATTTTTCAATGGTGTAAACAGTATGACTCCCCTTCACTGGTTGAGATGCAATTAAAAAACATCTCCAGTTAATCACTCACATACCATGATAACCAGATGTACAGTATCTACCTCTCTACCCTTTTTGTCCCCAAGAGCCCTGGGGACTTAGTATAAAAGGGGCTTGTGGAGAGAGGGAACCAAAGTATTGGTATAGTTCACTATTACTGTACTTTGGGTTTGGCTCTCAGGGTGCCGCGGGCAAAAGTTTGTCCCACCAGATCCTCTCAGCAGTCTTCCAGGTTTTTGCACTTGACTCAGACTGCTGTGCCTGAGTTCCGAGGTTATAATGCTTTTGCTTCATGTGCGTACGTCCAACTATTGTTCCCAGGAGTGCAAATACTACACCAGAGTCGTTGAGCCCTGGGGAATTTCAGCTTTAGCAACACACTAGGCCACAATCAGTTTTCCTCCATGACACTCAGGCCTTGTGCTCAGCCTAGGCTACAGCCCATACTTGCTCTTCCCTCAACATGAATTCTGTTTTGGGGGCTCTTGGTGTCTTTTTTTTGTCATCAGACTTTGATAAGGACATTGAAAACCCATCATGGAAAATCTCTCTAAATTAATTCTCAGAAATCTGCTGAATTCATTCTTATACAGATTGTTTTACTTTTGTCCAGACACGTAATATCATTCATTCACCCATTTACCTAGGAAATATTTATTGAATACCTACTATATCCCAGACATTGTAACAAGCGCTGGGTATACGTTAATAAATAAAACAGGCAGGATCCCTGCCATCATGGATCGTATAGTTTAATGGGAAGATAAAAAGTAAGTAATATAAACAGACATATAAATACGTATTTAAAAATTATGATAAGTAGCATGAACAACATGAAGGCAAAGTGGAGATTACTCAATACTGTCAGGGAAGGAATCTCCCAGGAGGTGGTGTTTAAGCCCTTGGCCTAAGGCTGAGAAAGCCAGCATCAAGAGCTGAGGGGAGAGTGTTCCGGACAGAAAGAATGGTATGTGAGGAGTTCTACAATGAGAAAGCCTTTGGAGCACGGGCTGTCCTTCCTTTGCACGGTCCCAATATGCAGGGATTTCAATTAGCACAGTTGAGTCAAATAACACCAGTCTTTTGAGTACACTGTTGATTTCAGCTGCCATAGTATATTAATTGTGAGCAGTTGCATAAAGGAAAAACTTCACTGCTCGCTCTTTTGTCCACAAATCACTATGTAAATAAGAGCTGCACATCATGATCAATGACCAATCGCATGACTTCTTTCAAAGTTTTGGTGGTTGCTCACTGGGCATCTGTTATTCAGTTTACCTACAAACAGCAACGAGTGTGGTTATGATGGCTTCTTTTTTCCCAATGATAAGCTTATGTGCCACTTTATAAAAATGAATAATCGAAAGGAGGAATTGTCTGGCAGAGATCAACGTACAGAAGAGAAATTAAAAAAAAACCCACAACACTGGCAGTGAAATTTGAATCAAATGGGAATGCATTTATAGAAGAAATAGTTTATGGTGGTATTGTTGACCCTGCTAATTGTTTGAAAGGCTGCAGCTATGCAGCCAGAGGAACTTAGTGAAGACAAACTTACCGACAGAAATGAGGAAAGCAGTTGTGACACCGAGTGTAAAGATGTTCCAGAGGAAGTGACACCAGCAAAGCACTTCACATTAAATGAATTCTCAGAGATAATTTATAATATTGAAAGTGCAAAGGATAAAATGTTGGCAGGTGATCCAAACGTAGAGAGTATGGCAATTCACCAAAGCATAGACAAGATGTTTGCTCTATAACATATGCTATATAATAAGAAGACAGCATGCATGGTTCAAACTACTCTTGACCATTTTTTACAAAAAATAAAACACTATAATTCTCAATGCTTCTAATGTTTTAAATTATGGCATAATAAATATATTTCACTTTTGCTAATTTTTTCACTTCCCTACTCATTTATAACTGACAAAAGGAGAGTACTAAATGTTTTGACAAAAAATTAAAAGTCACAGAACAATTGTGATATTTCCCACTTATTAATAAAGTTGCTTTGCATGGTTGCAGATTTAATGGTCATTTACAGTCCCATACTACTATGCAAAGCCAGAACTATCTGCGTTTTATGGTTTTTAAAAAATGTTTATTTATTTTGAAAGAGAGTATGAAAAAGAAAGAGAGAGCGTGTGCGCACACGCAGGCATGAGTGGGGGAGGGGTAGAGAGCGAGGGAGAGAGAGAATCTGTGCTGATAGCACAGAGCCCCATGTGGGGCTCTATCTCATGATCGCACGAACTGTGAGATCATGACCTGAGCTGAAATCAAGAGTCTTAACCTACCGAGCCACCCAGGCACCTCATCTGTATTTTTTTAAAGCTTATCTGCTAACATATATTGGAGATGCTATCCCAGGACAACAAAAGTGAAGGCAATATTATCAGTGGCTGCCGTATGGAGATTGGAGTCACAAAGAGTTATTCTTCTGATTACTTGTGCTCTAAGAAAGAGAATTTGAAATAAGGTTTCTGTTGCTATACACATTTTTAAATGAAAGGTCCGGACAAAAAGGGAAGATTCCAGCAGGATGTTGGTGTCTTCTTTTTATTTTTAAATTTGAGTCTGTCAATGGAGAAATAACAAGAGATGCATCTCACAATGCAATCCCAACAGTAGAACATTAACCCATCCCTAATCCCAACTTCTTCGAGTATAAGGACAAATCTGAGAAAGACCCCGAGACTTTTTACTTCTCCTAGTCTGTCATCCGTTTAGAGAGCTGAAAGTTGGAGCTTTTCTGCAGTAGTTGAAGGTGTTGTTGAGTCTCCTCTTTGACCATTATTTTCCTGCTTCCTTTCATGAGAACCCAGGAGAAAAATTAAGTTCCATGCATAATTTCTTTTCCTTTCTTTTTCAGTTCTTTTTCTCTGAGATTCAACACCGCCACCAACCACTACCACAATTCCAAGATCCGTGATATTCTCTTGAATAAAACTTGTAGTCCCGAGAGTATTTAGAAGGAAGTAGATTGAGGGGTGCCTGGGTGGCTCAGTCAGTTAAGTCCGATTTCGCCTCAGGTCATGATCTCACAGTTTGTGGGTTCGAGGCCCGCATCAGGCTCTGTGCTGACAACTCAGAGCCTGGAGCCTGCTTCAGAGTCTGTGTCTCCCTCTCTCTCTCTGCCTCTCCTCAGCTTGCACTCTGTCTCCCTCTCCCTCAAAATAAATAAACATTAAAAAAAATTAAAAAAAAAAAAAGAAGGAAGTAGATAGACACGACACAAGCCTGCAAAGGCTGAGAGTCGGGGAAGGTGTTCAATCCTTTAAGTTTTGCAGTTTGGAGACTCAGCTTTTGTGGACTCTAAAACTGCCAGAAGTCTGAACTTAAGCTCTAGGCAAGAAGTCCTCAAAATTAGCATACCAGTGGTTTCTCCTGTTGTCAATGGATGTGAGTTTACCAACTATAGTGGTGTTTCACACATTTCTTAAATCCTAGCAGGGGTTTCCAGCAAAGTTTTTTTCTCTGTTAAAAATAATACTGGAGGAAGTCTTAAGCCATGGAATATTAATGCTTTATTGTAAGACACGCAGTCAGGAGAGTTTATCTTCTGTGATTTTATCTTACTTGGACCTCATTCCAGAAAGAAAAAAATATTTTCAAACATGCCCTAAATGTGAATTGGGAAAGTTTAAGCTGCCATGCCTCCATTTCAGGCCAGACATGATAAACTGTTTACAGACCCCAGATCCAGTTGACTCTAAACAATTCATCAATATCAGTCAAAGGGTTTACTTCTTAACAATATCGGTACTTGTATATTCCAAGTGTTGCTTAGTATTATCACTAATTAACATCAGAACCAGACATATAACCAAAATGCAAATGTAAAAACACATTTTCTGCCTAAAGGCCATGTTTTTAAAGTTCTCAAATTTCTGAATACTATCATCCAAGTCTTGGACATCGTTTTCTAAGATTTTTACTAGAGTTCTAATGGAAGGAAGAAAATGAAGGTCTATTCTAAAACGTCTTTAGCCAGCAAGATATTTTTTGTATATTTACGAATTTATTTTTAAAATTTTGGTTCTCCTTCATCTAAACGTTTACATTTTTTGTGTGTTCTGTTTTTTACACAATCTACCAGGGTAGTAACACATGTACAAATAAGCAAACATACATTGTGGATCCATGTTCAAAATGTTTTATGTTATGGGTCTATAATAAAAATAAATTGCGGACCACTGCCTTAAAGAAATTTCCATTTAGAGAGTAGATGAATGACATATTTTTACAAGTTGAAGACTATGGTACATCTTTGAAGCAGGAATGTTGACCAAAATTTTGATCCACATACAAGCTGAAAACACTAATTTCTACGGATTGAATATGGTATTGGTATCCTACATTAAATCAATCAATCAATCAACAATTAGCCAACTAACTCACAAAACTTTGATCTTTATGGAAGTTCCTTTCCTTACTAACTAGAATCTCTGAAGGGCTTAACATCACAAAAAATCAACTGAAAAAAAAATACTCATCTGTAGAAGATGAAACGAACCAGTCAACTCTGCCAGAAAGTTGGGGGTTTAGTGAAAGATTTTGTCTAAGTTATTTGATGTCATGCAGTGGAAACAACAAATTGAGTGAATTTGTGATTTTCCTACCTATCTTGTCACCATTGCAAAAAGACATATAGAAATTCCCACCAGAGAATTTACTCTTCATCTCAAGTAGCACAGGCTCTTTTCTTAAGCTAGAATTCAAGCATGATCATTTTGTGACAATGGTTCTGCTTCTAGTAAAATTAATGTTTAGCCCACGTGGTGAACCACAATTTGCCCTTCATTATTCACAATTTCTAATGGCATACAATATAATTATTGTTAAATAGAGATAACACTAGGAATAACAAAAGAATAAATGTTTTCAATTTTAGATACTGATTACCCCCCAAAATAATTATTGCCATCACAATGTAACAAAGTGTTAAAATGGGACTCTTTCCGTCTTGGTTTCTGCTTAGGCCCAATAGGTGTTTTCTCTTCCCTCATTCCAAAGCAAGATGCTATGCCACTAAAACAGGAGCAAAGGAGATACACAAGAATTAGTCTTGCAACCCACTGGTGACCACTTCCAGCTTCTAAAATGTATTGCAGAAACCAAGAGATGGGCGTAGATTGGAAGAAGATTTTGAAAGTCTTACCACTGTATATGACAGGGAGAGGTACTCTTCCCTCAACTCAAGCCTAGGGAACGTGGCTCCAATGGCACTGATAGGTTCAACAGGAGAGCTTGGGGACACTGCACACCAATGTCAAGTCTCTACCTAGGAAATCTAGAGTAAGAGGGACAGGCTGCCTAGCTGTTTTGATGGCAGAATAAGAGATGCGTTCATACTGGAAAGAAACGGACTTTTGTCAGAGCAAAGTACATGAAGGGATTCCCATGAACCAATACAGATTGAGAAAGAGACTTAGCATGGTATTGTTTCACATGATGGCCAAGAGACCTCCCGAAGGGTGGGGAGATCTCTGAGAAAGGAGTCTGGATGTGTTCCCTTGGATGGCAGGAGAAATGTAATTGTCCACCACCAAGGACTATTGTGAGAAATTTCCAGTGATGACAGAGTTCTCCCAAGGACCCTCAAAAGCACCCCAGAAGATGAAGTGTCAGCATTAAGCACCTAGGCCAATGCTAAATTGCTAGAACAGAATCAGACTTTGCCTGACCCTTAACTCCTCACTTTCCCTTGGCTTTACTTGGAGCGACTAAAGGTGGGAAATAGAGGAAACAATTCATGGTCCCTCGTCCCTTAAGAGGAGGCCGGCTTGAATCAGGCATGAGGTGGAAGGAAGAAGGGTGTTAACTTGCAGTACATTTCTTAGAGTTAAAAAATCATTATTATTATTATGCATTATTTTACTAAGACTCTTTGGAGGGAATAAAGTAAGCACAGAGTTTTTTTTTTTTTTTATTTTCTGAAAGTTACCAGAAAAGCCACAAGGCCCATTGTATTTGGCCAGGGACAAGTAAAGAACAAATCTCCAAAGAAGAGATTTGAAGGGTGGTAGAGGAAAAAGAATGAAAATGTTTTCTATGGTATGGACATTATAAATTCTGTTCATATAATCTAATGATTTCAATAATAATAGCTAAAATTTATCAAGTGCTTATTCTATGCCAGACACCGTCTGCTTTGCATGTATTAAATCATTCCATCCTCACAATGCTATAAGATTATTATACTCATTTTCTAGGTGAGAAATCGAGGTGCAGAGAGAGGTTAGGCAACCTGCCTGAAGTGGCACTACTAGTAAGTGGCTAAGCCACCAAGAGGGCTATTCCCAGCAAATAAGAATTCAACCTCTTTTCTCAAATTTTTCTTTTCTCTCCACATCCAAAATATTGGATATCAAAAATGGAGGGGCTTCTGGCTGGCTCAGTCAATTAAGTGTCCGACTTCAGCTCAGGTCATGATCTCACGGTTCGTGAGTTCGAGTCCCGCGTCGGGCTCTGTGCTCACAGCTCGGAGCCCGGAGCCTGCTTCGGATTCTGTGTCTCCCTCTCTCTCTGCCCCTTCCCTGCTTGCACTGTGTCTCTCTCTGTCTCAAAAAGAAATAAACATTAAAAAAAATTTTTTTAAAATAAAAAATAAAAAAAAAAGGAAACCACAGCCTTATCAATTTTAGCGCGTTAGCACTTTGCAGGAACACATGAGGCTACATGTGATTTTCTATGCTTTGTTTCAAGAATCGAACACCGAATCACCCCAGTTCAATGGGGTCTTTTTCTTAAATATCTATTTCTCTTGAATTTTCTTTTTTCTTTTGTGTAGATGTGGACAGCCACTACAAAATAAAGTACAGCTGAAGGGTCGTGACCTCCTCACTCTAAAGGACTTTACAGGAGAAGAAATTAAGTATATGTTATGGCTATCGGCAGATCTAAAATTGAGGATAAAACATAATGGAGAGGTATGTAGCATTTTCATTTTACCTTCCCCTACTACCAGCCCTTTTAAAGACAGCCTTTCCAAAGAAAGAGGGAAAAGAAAATATATTAAAATTCCTAAACAGTAGCTAAGTAATGAAACCACACAGTCAAGGTAATTGATTATCACTGAGTGTACAGGCGTATAAAAAGCATAAAAATCAGTTATTCAATGACAAGTCATTGTGCTTCTCTCATGCGGAATGTTGAAATTCATTATTAATTGGATCAGAACCTAAGGAATCATTTCTCTGGAAAGATTTTATTTTTATACCTTCATTCTTTTCTCTGTGTGTTTTCTATCAAGTTAAAAATAAGGACAATACTTTTTTTTTTTTTCCTGGCAACAAATTTCAATTGTGGATGAATTTCAGATATATGATTATTAGGATAATGTCCAAAAATTCACAGTGATGTTACCGTGTTGAAAATAATTCAGATTAGCAAGGAAACAATTAAGTGGTAACCAAGTAGGAGAAGAGATGGGATATGGTGCTTAGCTGTAAGCATTATTTTGCATTTTGAGCAATTTATGTTTGAAACACGCTTAATTCATGCAGCAGTCTCATTTAGACTGCTTAATTGTGAAAGCATACGCGTTCCAAGCTTGTTCAAAAGCACTTTAAAGAGCTGGTGCCAGGCCAAGAAAGGTTTACACAACCTTGATTTTCTTAATCTAGTTCACTAGCTCTCCAAGTTCTGAGAACAGGAGTGACGCCAAGTGCTATGGGTTGACATTCTCATAGAAGACCTGAAATAAGCAGAAAAGGTCCCCCAAGATCCCAGGCCTGTTCTTCATACTTCATGTGTAAGAAGAGTTAGCTGGCAGGAATCTATTTGTTCCAGAACTCACCCTATCAGGAAGTCCATCTACAGAAGAGGAAGAAGGAAAAGCCCCACCCCACACCCAAACTCTCCAGATTGTTTCCAAAAGACTTCTAGAAACAAAGCCTTTGCGCTCCCACAAGGATGCATGAGAAAAGTGTAGCTGGGGCTTCATCCTTAGGAGTCTTAATGCCCCATGTTGTGACAGAGCAGCATTGTTTCTAGCTGAGAAAACACTTCTGAACCAAGCGTCTTCAAGGTCATTGAAAATTGATAGGGATTTCCATGGATTTAGGTAAAAAGACGGTTCCAGTAAGAAATATTAACATAGTTCAGAACAAGTGTTCAGGTTGAACCCAGAGCAACTAATATTTTGCAATTACATGCCCATAATCTGTAGTTCTTGTTCCCTTCCTCCTATTTGTACAGAACACGACAAAAACCACTTTTTAAAAAATTTTTAAATGTTTTTATTTTATTTTTGACACACACACACACACACACACACACACACACACACACACCAGTGCGAGCAGGGGAGGGGCAGAGAGACACAGAATCTGAAGCAGGCTCCAGGCTCTGAGCTGTCAGCACAGAGACTGATGCGGGGCTCGAACCCAGGGACTGTGAGATCATGACCTGAGCTGAAGTTGGACACTTAACCAACTGAGCCACCCAGGTGCCCCATGACAAAAACCACTTTAAATGCACTTTTACAATAACATTTTGAGTGCTTATTTGGATGGAAGCAGTGATTAGTTATTCTACATTTTCTGATAATGTAAGGAATAACTTTTGAAACATAATCTTTGATACTGGATATAAAATATATTTTTCATTTTAATTATATTCTTGTCCTTAATTTTCAGTATTTGCCTTTATTACAAGGGAAGTCCTTAGGCATGATTTTTGAAAAAAGAAGTACTCGAACAAGACTGTCCACAGAAACAGGTGAGTCCACCGACAAGGCCACACTTGTGCTGAAGAGGGGGCCAGAGGGCGAGGATCTGGGAGGAATCATCCAGTGGGGGAATTTGTGTCTCTTTAGCAACCACAAAGGGAAAACACTGTCACTGGGAGTAGCAGGGCAAGCCTCTGAATGCTCTTTCCAATTCTCAAAGAAGCTGTAAGCAGAAAGGTTAGTGTCATCTGTAGGAATCCCATGAACACTTGATTAGAAGTCTCCAAGAGCTTTTCATGTTCAGTAGAAAATGTGAGTGGACGCAAATTCTCAGCCTTCAAACTCACGTGGGCAAGAAATGTGTATTTTCCCGACACGTAAAGGATTTTCTCTAGCCTGTACCAATTTTGCAGGATGGTGGAAACCTAATCTTCGCAATGTTAGGCAATCCTCAGTCATTTCGGGGTTTACTTTGTCAATTTGGGTTCTCCTCTCCCTTTCCCCACAGTCATGGTTAAGTCCCGGAGAGTACGCGAGTAAGACATCTAGGGCTGTGGGGGTCTGGTCATTGGTCAGCAGGACATCATCATCAAATGGCCACACTGGAGTCTGCTGAGACTTCCGTATCCCCACTGGACCTTGGCTGTCTCCCATTCACTGTGGAGTCTGCTGCACTTGGATCATCACAAGACGTGAAATATTTCTCGGTTTGACTCTCCCAACCTCTTGGCAGTTCTCCTTGCCATCCTGTGTACAGAGAAACTGCAAGGCTTTCTCAACCCTTCCTTCCTCAATCTGGGCGCCACGGAGTACTATAACATGTGTTGCCTCCTAGAACTCTGTCTTAAAGGCAAGACACACATGTATCAGCTCTGGGGTTCCCCAAACTCATCTGAAATGGCCATCATGCATCCACCCTTCAGTACGTGGCCTGGGAGGACAGACGACAGGTACAGTGTCAAAGGTCCATCACTTTTCATTTCTTCTGCTGCTTCTTTCTCTTGCTCCTCTTTTTCCCCTTCCAGTTCCCAGTATTGGAGGCTAGGTGATAAAGCAGGAAGAAAAAACTGGCTCTGACTCGCCAAGATGCCTTTCAAATCTACTGTTTGTGCCTGGAATTGTAAGCTATTAAAACTCAAAATTTCTCTTTTCTTAAGCTATTATCTCTGTAATGTTTCAAAAAAGTCCATTTTTAAACTTATAAGCCACACACCACCTCTTTTCTTTCTCTCTGCATTTCTGCTTTATCAGACCTCCCCTGAATCAATAAAACGACTGCCCAAATGGACAAATGGATAGGATCAAGTAGGAGGAACCACAAACAAAAACATTGGTTGTTTCTTCAAATAGCTCATCCCATCTACAAGTATCAGAGCTTTCTAGGATTTAGAAGCAAACAACTACTTCATGCAATACTTGCCTTGTAATGGCCAGTAATGAGGTTCATCAAATATGTAACAAAATAAAGTTCAAAGGGATTAAGTGACTTGGTAAATTCACTTACTTAACAAAGAGCACCAGGATTCAGATCTAAACTTCATTGTTCTTACTAATGCACTCCCCTTGCCCCTTGACTGAAGAAAGGAGGGTGAGGGGAAACACGTAAGGTGTCACCTGGTCTTTAAGTCCCAGGAAGAAAACAGATGAGAACATTTTGCTCTTTTAAGATGGCCCCTTTACAAAATATGTTGACATCTGACATATAGCAAAGGAAAAATGAATATTGCATAAACAAGTCAATAATTCTCAAATTCGGCTCCTTTTCAACAGCGGTCCTCTATGAGTTGGGCAGAGTTTATTTTGTCAGAACTTAAGAGAGGTGTTCTTTTTTGAAGTCATCAAAATAATTGATTAGTACATGGACATTTATCAATTTTAAGTTTTTTTAAATTAATTTTTCTTAGCTGTTGGTGTTTTATACAGCTTTTCTCTGCTCAAATGCTATTTTTGATATCAAATGTCCCCGAATAACTGATCCGTTTTACCACTCATATATATTATATGGTAGTTAAGCTATTAATAAAACCAAGAGTGAAGACTTCATAAGCCTTTGGGTGCAGACCTTGTGCCAAATGCTCTACATTAATTACATGGATTATCTCACTTAATCCTTACGACAATTCCGTGAGGGTAAGACCATTGAAGAAAATAGTCTGAAACTGGTTCAGCAAATGGCCCACAGACACACAGCTAATAAATGGCAGACCGAGGATCGGCAGCTATTATTAAATGTATTTTTTTAATATCTAATTTAATTTGAACAGGTAATTATCATGTTTTGTTCCAGCAAAATTGTTTCTGTGGATGGCATTAAGCATTTTGTTAAATGATGGCTTCCCATACAGAAGTGCTCTGAAACGTGCACAAAATTGCAACCTGTTATGACGAATACATGAGAAAAGGAACACGTGACCGTAAAAAGTTATGGTTCACAGAGTATTCATCATTAACCTCAATAAGTATCCATGGGTCTAATTGTATATGGCATCCTGCCAAACTCAACAGTAGGAGAATCAGAGTAAGTAGTTGCTTTAAATGCTTACAGAAACAATAAACCTCAACCAAAACCATGGCAGGGTATTTTTATAATGTATATATGCATCTTATGAGTTGCCCTTCGGCACAATTTTCCATCAAAACCTGTTACCTTGGTATTTAAATTTTTTTTAATTTTTTTTTTTTTAATTTTTGAGAGAGAGACAGAGAGACAGAGAGAGAGACAGAGAGAGACAGAGCATGAGCAGGGGAGGTGCAGAGAGAGGGGGGGAGCCACAGAATCTGAAGCAGATTCCAGGCTTTGAGCTGTCAGCACAGAGCACGATGTGGGGCTCAAACTCACGGACCACAAGATCATGACCTGAGCTGAAGTCAGGCACTTAACTGACTGGGCCACCCAGGAGCCTCATGTTATCTTGGTATTTAGAACGAAAATGGGATGCAATTAACACTGTCTATTATCGCCCCAGATTTGTGCCAGTCTCCTCATAGGAAAGTCCTTGAGGATCCTATCCCAAGCCTGAGTTGCAGAGATACAACAGTATTTCTGCTGATCTGAGGGAACAGAATAAAATTCATCACCCAACTTAAGCCATATTAATTGCTCATGTAATCTTTTTATTCAGTGTAAAACACTTATAGAAAAGTGCACAAATCATTATGCACATGTAGTTCGATGAATTCTTACAGTAAACACATCCTTGTAATTAATACCCAGATAGAGAAATAGGGCATTAATAGCACCCCGGAGACCTCCCTTGTATCTCCTTCCAGTTGCCATTCCCCCTACCCAAGGGTAACCATTATCCTGGCTTCTAACATCACAGATTAGCTTTGCCTGTTTTCGAACTTTATATAAATGGAATCATTCAGCATATGTTCTTTTGTGTGTGGTTTCTTTTGCTCAGCATTATGTTTGTGAGATGTACCAACGTCGCTGTGTGTAGTTGTAGATCATTTATTCCTCATCCACTCTTTTGTGTATGCCTGCCAGGCAAGCTGCACAATTCTCCTGTGTGCCTACTGATGATTATATTCTTTTATTGCAAATTAATTGAGCAGATAGACGGATACATTTATTAATCTCGGTAAGTGCAGTAGCCGATAGAAAAAAAATGCACAGGGCATCCTAAGAGATGGTTCTTTTCATTATTTAACTTTGGTATCTCACTTTCAAGGTGACATAGAAGCTGGCACTTTCTAAGCTATTTCAAATGTATCATCTTTACAAATATAAAGGTGACAATATAAAGGTGACAATATAAAAAATGTGATGCTATTCTGCAGGTATGAAAGTAAAGCACAGAGAGGTTCACGACTGCCTTAGTTCTACCAGCAAGAACCCTCAGAGCCCTCATATTTCCAGTGCATGAATTCTAATTATACCCTTCTTTCAAAGCTTGCAGCGATCTGTGAGGAAAAGGGCAAAATCAGATGTAGTCTTATTTTCCCAGGAAGAAATTAAGATATTAACAGAAGAAACGCTTTGTCCAAAAATATCCAACTTGAGTGCATGAACAAATGACAGATCAAAGCAGGCTTCTCTGGATGAAGGGTAAAGAGAAAGGAGAGCCCTGTCCCTCTACCCTCCTCTCCTCAGCAACGGCAGCTCCTGGAGGCTTCTCTGAACCTCTGACCCCCTCCTGAAGCGCTTATCACCAGCCGGGTCCCGTGAGCTGGCAAATGCTTGAGCTGTGCTCTTACACTGGGCTCTGAGGTTCCTTTGTGACCAGAGACCACAATTGCAGAGGAAATTCCTTCTCGGAAGCAATGTCGCGCCATCTCATCTCCTTTGAGAAGTGCTGAAGGCTCAGACTCCTATTCTTAATGTTTTTATAATCCCTCTTCCTACCCCTACCTCATCAGTCCAGGCTTGATGTGAATCTTCTTTATAGCACAGAGACAGAGATGAAAAGGCAGGAACCCAATCCTGCATTGTTATAGCACAATGACTTCTAGTCACAGCATGACTTGGAGCAGACCTGCCAGGAGGTCTTAAACTTTGTCTGAAACCTCCCTCCATAGTCTCCAACCCTCAGCGACATTCATCTCTGTGCGAGGCACATAGTAGGTGCACAAGGAAGACGTTCTTGATGAATGTGCAGTATTCACCTTTGCTTAGGTGACGTTCCCTATATAGAAACAGATTTAGTACTCAAGAGTGATTAGTGATTATAATCATCACTCAATTCCATTAGCTCACTTCACACATAATAGAAAATTCCATTCTTTCTGTTAACAGCATTAGATGTTTGCAGTCAAAATCCCTCCTACATTCATTCAGTAAGTACTTGTTGAGCACTTACTATGTACCAGCATTTATTCTAGGTTCTCGAAAGTGATACACCAGTGAACAAAACAGAGGAAAATTCCTGCCTTCCTGGAGCTTATGTTCTAGCGGGGACACAGACAATAAACGATAGACATACTAAATAAGTGGGTGATACAATGTGTTGGAAAGAAGGAGAACAATGTTCCTGGAACTGAGGGCAAAACATGTACTCCCTTATTTGGACTTGGCTTTTACTCTGAGTGAAATGAGGAATTTTTGCAGGGTTTTGAACAGAGGGACATGATCTAACTTGCATTTTAAAAGGCTCTCTCGGACTGCTCTATGGAAAACAACCTGCAGGGATTGGGGGTGGAGACAAGACAGAAGCAGTGGAATATAATACATGGAGGCTAGGGCCAGAGTGGCAGCAGTGGAAGGGGTAAGAGGGACAGATTCTGGATCTATTTTGAAGGGACAGCCAATAAGATTTCTGATGTAGCAGGTAAGAGAGAGACACTAAGGATGACTTCAAGGTTTCTGCCTGAGCAACTGTGAGCAGGATGGACCAGGTGGAGCAGGAGAGAGGGGGACATTGAGAGTTCAGTTCTGGCAGCATTGAGTTTGAGATGTCTATTGGACACGTGAACAAAGACGATGAAAAGGCAGTTGGCTATTAGTTTGGAGTACGGGAGTGAGATTTGCCCTAGAGATATTTGCGAGGCATCAGCATATAGATGGTATTTAAGGCCAGGAGACTGGATACGATTATAGAGGGGATGAGTATAGATTGAGAGAAGAGGACCAAGGACTGGCCCTGGAGCACATCAACGTTAAGAAGTCCAGGAAAAGAGAAGGAACCGTCAATGGAGATTGAGAACGAGCAAGAAGGTGTGGTGTCCTGGACAGTGTTTGAAGAAAGTTTATCAAGCAGAAGGTGGTGAACAACTTTGTTTCTGCTAATTCAAGAAAAATGAGAACTGAAATAGCCACCTGATGTATCATTGGTAACCTTGGTGAGAGGAGTTTTGGTGCAGTGTTGGGAGGGAGGGGAGCCAAAGCTCTATGGGGATAGGTTGGAGGGAAATGAGAAAAGAGAACTGAAGAGAGAAAGACAAAACAAAGCTTTGCTGCAAAGGGAGCAAACAGTTAAAGGGATACTTAGCAGGGGGAAATAGGGACGAGAAAATGTGCCTTTTTCGAATGCGTGAAAAATGAGAATAGAAATGAGAATAGCATATTCACAATGAAGGTAGTGTAAGGGAGAAAGGGAAGAATTACTACAGCAATGTTCTTGAGTACACAAGGGGGTGTGGCTTCTAGTAGGCGGGGCATGACAAGTTCATCTATGCTTAAGAGGAAGGGAAGTAGAATATATGGGTACAGATGCTGGCAAGTAGGGAGGCAGGGTGGTGGAATCTAGAAGTTCTCTGATTGCTACATTTTCCAGTGAGGTATGAAGCAAGGTGTTCAGTTGACTGCTGGCTCTGCTTTCAAAATATAGCAAGAATCCAATCACTTTGTCATCATTTCAGCAGTTACCATCCTGGTCCAAGCTATCAATTCTCACCCAGGTTTTTGCAGACAGGTCTAGTGACAGGTCTCCCTGCTTCCACCCTTGCCCCACGACAGATGTTATATTAACACATAAGTCCATCATGTGACTCCTCTGCTCTAATCCTCCCATGGCTTTCTATCTTACTCAGACAAGTCAAAGTTGTTTCTTCCCTTCTACCTTCCTTCTGCAATCTCAACTTGTACTGCTCTCCTCCTTACACTGTACCTTCCATACCAACCTTCTTGTTGTCCCCTGAACCCGGCAGTCATGACCCTTCCTGAGGACCTCAGGACATGCTCTTTCCACTGTTTGGTGTGTTTCAGTGTGGCTTCCCTGACCATACTAAAATTACAACTCATGCCTTATATCCCCTATCTCCCCTCCCTGTTCTATTTTTCTTATGGCACTTCTCAACATCTAACATACAACATACTTCATTTATTCATTCAGTTTATGTTTTATTATTTTTTTATTTTTTTATTATTTTTTTGAATATATGAAATTTATTGCCAAATTGGTTTCCATACAACACCCAGTGCTCAGTTTATTTTTTGAACGTTGATTTATTTATTTTGCAAGAGAGAGAGGGAGAAAGAAAGAGCATGGGTGCATGAATGGGTGAGGGGCACAGAGAGAGGAAGAGAGAATCCCAAGCAGGCTCTGTGCTGATGTGGGGCTTGACCCCATGAACCACGAGATCATGACGTGAGCCAAAATCAAGAGTCAGGCACTTAACCGACTGAGCCACCCAGGCGCCTCCTCATTCAATTTATTACTTATCTCTCTCCCCATTGGAATGTAAGTTCACTCTAAGCAGGCACTTGTACCCTGTTGTTTATAATGCTTTTCCCAGTACCTAGAATAGCACCAGGCACATTTTGTAGAATGAATGCATAAATTTCAGAACGATGCTGTGATGCCAAGCCCTAGTGCAGTCACTCCACAGAGGCAAAACGTGCCCTCCACAAAAATTTGGTTTGATTATTGACAGTGAGGATGCCACACAAGCACCAAGAGGGTATGAAAAGGTTTATTAATCACATAATGTGGCTTCTTGGGTAGAGCAGGACTGACTCCCATGCTGGTCTCAAAGTGGCATCAGAGTATGGAAAAATGATACCGTCCTGGGCTTTGTGGTTAGGAGGTGGGGCTGGGGTGAAGATTCCCATGCACTGGCCAGGTTTTATTTAGTTTGAACCTCCCGCTAGCGCCAAAGGAAGGAGTGTCTGTACATTCTTACCAGCTTGCCTAGGTACAGGGCAGAAGGAGAAGAGAGAGTGGTGGTTGGCTTGAAAGTTGGTAGCAGTTAAACATCATAAATTCAGTCAGACTCTTTATTACAGGACCCATACCAAGTAAGATTGTTAGCGTGTTTCATGTTCTCTGATTCTACCTGGGATGTAGCACATCACATCCGCAAGGGATCTTAAGGGCTCTAGGCAAATTGCCTCATTTTCCAGATGAAGAAGACGGAGTCCAGTTCCACTATGTTGTCTTGTCTTTGCAAATTCCTTTGTAAGTTAGCTCAGGGGCTGGCTCCCCTATGGCAAGCCCTGGGGCTATACATAGGCTCTTAAAAACAATCTTGAACAAGTTTTTAAACTCTTGACTCTCAGAACCCTTGTCTATGAAGTTCTTATAATAATATCTACTGTGCTCCTATTAGAGTAAAGTTTTCAATGGAAGAATGTTTATAAAGTGCTAGGACATGGTAGTGCTCTGGGAATAGTCATCGCGAGTCAGAACATAGTACCCTCTAGCTAAAATCCTAGTCTGGGCATATTTAAGTGAATACTCTTAACTAGCATAAAATAGGTAGAATAGAATTATTTCATTCCATTTCAGAAGCAACTACATACTTTATTTTCAATTTTTAAAAAATTTTTTAAATGTTTATTTATTTTTGAGAGAGAGAGAGGGGGGCGAGAGGCAGAAAGAGAGGGAGACACAGAATCCAAAGCAGGCTCCAGGCTCCCAGCTGTGAGCACAGAGCCTGACGCGGGGCTCGAACTCACAGACCGTGACATCATGACCTGAGCCGAAGTCAGATGCCTAACCGACTGAGCCACCCAGGCACGCCTCAACTTTTATAAACCTACTAACTCTATCAAAGTTTAAAACATTCCTCTTACCCTAGAAAGTTCACCAGTGCTCCTTCCTCGACAATCACCTTCTCCAGAAGCAACTACTCTTTTAATTTCTGCCACTCTATGGTAATTTTGCCTATTCTATGTCTTCATATAAATGGAATTATACATTATCTACTCTTCTGTATCTAGCTTCTTTCACCTAGCATAATTGTCGTGAGGTTCATCCATGTTGTATTCAGAGTTCATTCCTTCTTATTCCTGAGTAGTATTCCATTGGAATCCATGATATCCCACACTACATTTTATTTTTCCATTTTCTGGGATGGACATCATTATACATTTTAAAGAATCAAAACCAAGCATAGCCTCCAGAAGGGAACAATGCCCCATTATTGAAAGGTTCTGAACAACAGGGTAGATAAATGGGCCCCCATCTGAAGGAGAGTTGAGTGTCTTTACAGAAAATTTTATCTACCTCTCGCAGTCACTCATTTTGCTCTGCCTGGGAATTTCCTAGCAGAGACATTAGAGAGCTTTAAAAATTTTGACTTTTCAATTGAGATGGTGCCAATTCCTTATAATTCTGGTTTTTTTTTTTTGAAAATTTTTTTTAATGTTTATTTATTATTGAGAGACAGAGAGACACAGAGCATGAGCAGGGGAAGGGCCGAGAGAGAGGGAGGCCCAGAATCCGAAGCAGACTCCAGGCTCTGAGCTGTCAGCACAGAGCCCGACGCGGGGCTTGAACTCACAAACTATGAGATCGTGACCTGAGCCAAAGTCAGTCGCTTAACCAACCTGAGCTACCCAGACACCCCAATGTTGTTTTCTACTTTAGTTCTCTTTTTCAAAATGCTTTCCCCCCCTTTTTTCTTTTATTGTAGGCTTTGCACTTCTGGGAGGACACCCTTGTTTTCTTACCACGCAAGATATTCATTTGGGTGTGAATGAAAGTCTCACGGACACAGCTCGGTTTGTAAATCTTCTTCCCTTCAAAGCTTATTTCAGAATTGATAAATTTCAAAAAGGAAATATGCTTCTCTTTAAATAAGGTTTTTCCCCCTCAGCATCCTTTGTACTGTTCTCCGTTTTCCTCCTCTCTTTACCTGATGCTCTGAATACCTCTCTCCTCATCCTCTGGTCAGTTTCTATGGGTTAAGATAATTTTCTTTTCCTTAGCAATTTGAAGAGGTTTCTGATTATAAAAATGTCAAACTTAGGGAAACTTGGAAAACATCAAGTGTGACTCATATTTTACAGTTGAAGAAACAGATGTCCAGGGAAACTGACATGTTCAGTGACTCATAACTAACTAGTTAGCATCAGAGCAGGTAATAATATTAACAGCTAACATTTACTGAGCATTTATTATGTGCTAGGCATTGTTTTAACTTATTTAATCCTATAACAAACCAAATAGATTGGCATAAAGAGGTGCAACAATTAGGAACGTACTAGCTACTATGACACAAAAATTTTATAATGTCAATGGCTAACATAGTGTGGATGTTAGCCATTAGTAAGTAACTTAGTAAGAGGGAAATATTCATTATTTATGTGGCTTTTCAGGGACTCCAAATGAGAATGGCTCTACCATTTTCAATGTGTGGTGTCCAAGGTCATCCTGGGTGTCTACATCCAGCCAGGAGCTAGGGGAAGAGAGTATAGAGATGGGATACTTGCTTCAAACTCACCTTAGCAGGGAAGTGACACAATCACTTGCACACACATTCTATTGTCAAGCACTAGTAGCTCACCCCTATCTAGATAGAAGTAGAGGTAGGAAAAGTCTCTTAACCATTATATTATGAAGACTGAAATATAGACCCCCCCCCCGACTCCCCATGAAATGCTGTCACCATTATAGCATGTTTGAATGAGAACTACAGAGCAAATGTCTTTGTTTAAATATTTCACCCTTGATATCAAAGACTAATGACTTTTTCCCGAAAATGATATGCCATAAAGTGTCCTTGCAACACTACTTTTTATGGAAGCTACCCTAGTATGTACTGGAGAATCTACCTCCTCTGAATTGCTAGATTTGAAATAACTCATCTTTAGACCTTTTAGCGATATTATATCAGATAGGACAATGTTAGTATTAAGAAGCATTTGTGTTCATCTTCTGGATGCATGGAACAAAAAGAATAAATAAACCTAAACAAGTTTTTCTTCCAAATATGCTGCCGCTGACTGGGATTACATTTGCCTAATAATTCTGCTTCCACAAAAGTGACCTATACTTCATTCCTAAGCAAATATTACAAGCTGGTTAAGGGATGAAGCCAGGGGCACATCCGGGGAGAAGTTTCAGTGGGGATCTTCCATATAGAACCAAGCGAATGATGGTAAGTCATGTGTGAAGTAGTGGTTGCAAAAAGGATAAACTTGGAGGAACAGCTGAACATCCAATAAAGAGTTAAGGGGTGCAGACTGACAGCCAGAAAAAGTTCAGGACCCGGAAATGAGTGGAGTGGGCAGGAGCCCAAAAGCAGGAGACAAATAACCAAGCGTGGGTTGAAAGCTGAGAATGAGTATAAACATGTTCTTTGCTGTGTTTGCTCTCCACACCACAATTCCCATGCAAGTCCTTAGAGGAGCTCTACGCAGATCCCGAGAACAACAATCTGCTCACAAGTTCCAACATAATTGGGACCTTTTAGTCTCTGTAATTAGTTCCATTGCTACGTGGCTATATGGATACATAAAAGTGGATCCATAGAATTCATTCTGATCATTCCTTCTTACCCAAAAGACTCTGAATAAAAATAATAGCTCCTCCCTAAAGGGTGGCCCTCTTGTACATTATCTCTAAATCTTTGTAAAAGCCTTACACATTAAGTATTATTGGTCCAATTTTATAGATGACAAAACCATGACTTAGAGAAGTAATGGAGCTTCGCACTGAGGTCAGCATTTAAATCACGTTTTGTTTTGGTTTTTTTTTTTAAAGGCCATGCTATTTTGGCTACCCCTACTGCCTCTCATATATAATCCAGGAGAGAGACGGTGAAATACATTATGGAAAGCATTGACTTATGTGTCTTGAGGTCCCCAGCATCACCCCCCGTTCGATGATTCACCGGGAGGATTCACGGACTCAGCATGCAGCCACACTCACAGCTTTGACTTATTACAGTGAAAGTACACCAAACACAATCAACAAACTGAAAAGGCACATGTCGCGAAGTCTAAGGGAAACCAGATGCAAGATTCCAAGAGTCCTTTTCATGGAATCACTCAGGGCCCGTTTAATTCCCTTAGTAACAAGTTGTGACAACAGGTGTGAAATGTTCCCAGCCAGGGAAGCTCCTTAGAGACTCAGTACCCGGGATTTTCACTGGAGGCTGGTCACACATTTGACATGTACCCAAACCCAGACTCTCAGAAGGAAAGCGGGCATTCACTTTAAACCATATTGTTTGTAAAAACAGAAACAAAAACATTCTAGGCACAGTGGGCCACTCTTATCAGTCCTGGAAACCCTCCCCAAATTGAAGTTCCCAGATGCCATCCAAGGGCCAACCTTCCACGCAGGCCTTTCAAAGGCTAGCAGTCAGGCATGGCTTGGAAATCACAAGGCTCGAGACCTAGTCCAAGCTTTGCCACTTACCTACTGTGAGTCATAAGTGAAAACTTCCCCAGATCGTAGTTTCCTTTTCTATAAAGTGAGGGAATTCTGATCCTCAAGGCCCAATTTATATTCTCAAGTGCATGCAAATATATTAGATTAGGAAGTGGTAGGCCTTCAACAGAGGCGTGTCCCAATGCAGACAAATGCAGAATTCTGGGCCCAGACTCAGAAATTCTAACTCTGCGGGTGAGAGCTCAGATAGTTTTGAGGAATTTATACTTCAACAAGCCCCTCAGATGATTCTGTTGCCTGGGTGGCTGGACCACACTTTGCAAAACCCCGAATTACAAGGTTGTGTAGTAATCCGGGGCTGTTGTGCTGTTAATCTACTGTGCTAGTGTGTGAGTTAAAGGAATGGTAAGGAAGGGACAGTTAATAAGATATTTCTATGGTTTCATGATAACCGATTGTGAAGGGTACGTTGATAGTGGAGGCAAAATGATTTCACATTGGTTATTCTTAGAATATCTGTGGATACATTAGCAGAAGCAGAAAAATGAAAGGAGTGTCTGCTTTGGAGAGAGGGTGCTAGATTAGGTATCAGACATATTGCATTAAAGGTTGAACTTCCAATATGAATGTCCACAGGCCACTGGAGATAGACCTTGGGGGAAGTTGAATGCTGGATAAATAGAACTATAAGCTCAGTGGTAGAACTGACTGTGGGAGAACTGCATTGTGGGAGAACTGCAGAAGGCTGAACCTTGTGGACAGGCACAGTTAGGGAAGGGCAGGAGGAAACACTTAGGTACAAGGAGACTGAGGATAGCGCAATAAACAGAAGAGGCTGAAATGCAAGGCGGGGATGTCAGAAAGGGGGGCAGGGTAGCTACCGTGGCATCTGACTTTCTTCTGTATACCCCGTTCCTGCTTCCTCTGCCAAAATATCTGACAAACAAGATATGGCTGAGATTCCGAAATTCAATGAATCTAAACTGAAGAAGACAGAAGTCCACTGCCTTTCACAGAAGCAATTGAACAGGAGAAGCAAGGAAGTGAATCTTAATGACATCTACCCTGCCAATATGCACCGTGAAATCCATAGCAATTGCCTCTCCTTGCTTTTTGTCGAAGTTAAACTTTGTAAGATGCGAAGAGATGGGATGATGTTTAAATGACAGTGCTGGCCTTTTCAAATCAAGAGAACAGTGCACACCTGACACTGATTGATGGCCTTGCCTCTCCGTCCGCCTGTCTGGCTACTTTGGGGGCCCGGTGGAATAAAACAAAAAAAGTGACCGCCCGTTGGTGAGAGAAGAACCAAAGGGGGAATACAGTGAATGTGGCAACAGAAAAGAAAAAGGCAAAACTGGGCTAGCCTCCCGAAGGCTGTTAAGTGCAATTTCCAAAGTGTCAATTATTTAGTCAAATGATTTAATTATTCGTTTATTCAAAAATATTTTTTGAATGCCTAGGTTTTCTTCCAGGAATTGTTTTAGCACTGAGAATGAAACGCTGGTCAAATCAAACAGAATCCTTGTTTGCATGGAAATTATACTCTAGAGGGAGGGGGCTTTCACTAAAACAAGGAAAGCGTGACGAGACCAGCAGGTTGGGATGAGTGTTAGGACGAAGCAAAAGCAGGGTCATCCGTGGGGGTTACTTTAGATTGCGTGGCACCCTCAGCCTAGCATAAACCCAAGTTCTGGACTCCCAGGAGGAAGGGAAGTGTTCAAAATCATCCATAGTGTTTATACAATTTAGGCAGTGGACCATCCTTACTATTTCTAGGACTGGTGGAAACCCTCCCGAAGTCTAAGTTCCCAGACGCCAGCTGAGGGCCAGCCCTGTCAGTAGGCCTTTCGAAGACAGCCATGTCAGAACTGCTGTGTTAGCTCATTTTTGCACAACTGAGCTCTCATCTCTTCTGGAGTTTGCTAAATATCCTTTACCTAGATGCACCCTAACTGGTAAGGGAGCACATATTGCACCCATAGGAGGACAGCCTCAAGATCTGAACTGTTTCCTCAGTTCAGTGTGGATCCCTGTAGGGCCAAGCACCCATCAGAGAGAATCAAGCATTGCTCAATTCCCTCTTTTGAAAAGTCTCTCTCAGCAATCCTTTCCCACCCCGTAACATACCAGAAGACACAACAGATACGTATTTTCTCAGGTGAATTTACTTCAGCTGTGAGGGTGTTTTCAGATTGTGTCAATTCTCTGGTGCTCTCCTGGGGTTAAGAGTTGGCTAGTCTATTTTTCCCTTCACTGTGGGCTTGTCCTTTTAGATGTGACACCAGAAGTGACACCTTAGCATGACTGAGATGATGCATCCTTCAGAAGTTTGAAATCGGATGGAACTTAGCAACAGCAGTGGGGCATTATCACTCCAGTTTCAGGGCTTTCTCGTTCTTCCATAATCACAGCTGTTTATGCCTAATGTTCTGAGTCCATCAGTGAAAGGGGCATAATAGCTCCACAGTCATCTCACTGTAATACGGCACTTAGTCATACAGCTGCAGGAACCATGAGTACGAAAGGCTTCCTGTAGAACCCAACAACGTGATGCTGGTTCCACTCTACTCACTTTCCCTATAGCTGTAATTTACTTATGGTAGCAATCGCTAGAATGTGTTCTACCAATGGAAAAGTAGTAGAAAGGAAAAGCAGCATAAACCACTGTATTAGTCTCTTAGGGCTGCCATACAAACGAGCACAAACTTAGTGGCTTAAAACAACAGAGATTATTTACTCTCTCACAGCTCTGGAGGCGAGAAGTCCAAAACCAATGTGTCAGCAAAGCCATGCTCTCTCTGAAGGCTCTGGGTAGAATCCCTCCTTGGTGTTCCTTGGCTTGTAGCTGCATCACTCCAAACTCTGCCTCCACCGTCAGGTGGGCTGCTTCTCTGTATGTCTTTGTGTATCCCCTCCTCTTTTTATGAGGACATCCATTACCGGATGTAGGGCCCACCCTACCTCAGTATTACTTCATCTTAACCAATTACATCTGCAAAGACCCTACTTCCAAACAAGGTCACGTTCTGAGTTTCCAGGTGAACTTCATATGAGTTTAGGGGACACCATTCAACCCACTACATAATCACATATCCGCATGCCCCTGTAACAACGCAGAAAGCTTTCAAATCATTGTCATTCTGACAGTTCAAATATTGGAAGTTATAGAGGGATTTGTGGATGAGACACAGTCCTCAAGTGGAGTGAACCGCTGTCATATTGAAAGGAATGTTTTTAAAAAGCTGGAATACTACTATTAAAGGTATTTATACCAGTGATATCAAGCCTGAAAAAGGCAATCTTTCTTAGGTTTCTTACTAAAACGTTTTAGGGGCACCTGAGTAGCTCAGTCAGTTAAGCATCCAACTCTTGATTTCAGCTCAGGTCATGATCTCATGGTCATGAGATTGAGCCCTATGCCAGGCTCTGTGCTGAGCATGGAGCCTGCTTAAGATTCTTGCTCTCCCTCTCCCCCTGCCCCTCCCCTTCCCCCTCCCCCCTCCCCGCTCTAAAAAATGTTTTAAAATATTGGTACCTAATTAGGAACTAAGAAATTGGTGTGTGTGTGTGTGTGTGTGTGTGTGTGTGTGTGTGTGTATAGTGGAAATATGATATCTCCATGAATTTTTACAGAGGTCACCAAAAAGCTAGCAGGCATGACATTTGTATATCCTTGGGTGAATGGTAACAAAAGCCAGTCCTTCACAACATGAACTATGACCATTCATAGTATACAGGCAATTTGCCATACTGTAAACTGCAGAGGCTTTGAAGCAGAGCTGGGCTTCAGTTTATGTGACAGCTCGTACCACATTGGTCTTGTGGTTTAGACCAGTTGCCTCTGACTCTTAGGTTTCTCAGCTAGCAAATGGAGGTACAAATACTGATCTTAATGAGTTACATGATGATACATGAGATAATGTTTATGAAGGACAGGCACACAGAATAAATTCAAGTAATACTGATTGAACCAAATTATGGCCTAATTCAATCCCAGGACAAGCTCTGATTTAACGTGAGACATCACTCACTGTGGTCCCCTAGTCAGCGTACGGTGACCCAACACTGAAATTCCTATAGCACATTTTGAGGAGGTCATTCTCAATGCCATCATGCCCTACCCATTTATCCCCGAGGTCCTCAACACAAGGCATAATATCCAAGTCAAAATAATCTGGCCATTATAGAAGCTTTCATGAGTAAATTGCATGTGGCAATTATTAAACATCCCTGGGTTTCTTCCCACACCAGACCATTTGAGAGGAGCCCATCTAGGTTTGCTAAAGGTGTTATTTTGTTTCCTCATTATTCTTATATTGACACAACTAAAATTATAACCTGGGTAGAGATATCAGAGCACATGGAATGTTCTCTCTCCTGGAGGGAGACTCTGTTAACAAGTTTATTCCTTGACCAATTTACATTGGGGATAAAGTCTATGTCTCCTCTAAGGCCTTGGCCTGCTTCACTAAAAAATAAAAATAGGAAATAATCCATTTTGTAATAATTACAGAGTTCTCAGTGGTGTCATGCACAGCCAAAAATTCCTCCCACTGTTTGCCAGTCAGCTATTCAACTGATTGGAGGTGTCACTGGTAACAAACTGGAATTCAGGGGGCACACCGTCCGATTTAAGGCAGGATAAGGACAAAAGGAAGAATGCATGGCAGGGCCCTATGAGAACACAGTTATGTTTGTCTCTGGCTTGTGCAATGCATTCACCACATTCCAATAGTTTAGGAACAACTCAATTTCTGACAGCATCAGGATGGTTGTGTGATTGTCCATCTCATCAATATCCACATTTGCTCTTAAGATCCGGCCCAGAACACTATATATTGGTGGCTTTTTTTCCTGTTTTGTTGTTGTTGTTTGTTATGTTTGTTTGTTTGCTTTTTCGTATCTGTTCACCCGACCATACAGACTCCGCATCAGGCCTTCCTGGGGCCATGGGGGACTTTGCTTATAGTATTTTTTGCTTTGTTTTGTTTTGGCCTTCTGGGCATTTCAGTTAATTCATTAAAAAGTTTTGATCTTATACCAAAGGAAAAAATGTCAAAGAATAATAGAAATCCAAAGTCAGAAAGGTCTTTATGGGTTATTTAGATTAGCCATCCTTTTCATGCTGCCTCTATGCCATTTCCTCAAAATTGTCCTTGAGCTTGCATGGAAGCATCTGCTCTCAGGGCACTCTATACCCTGGGCTATCTTGTTTCATTCTGATGCAGTCTGACTGTTCTGATGAGAGTTTATACAAACCACCTGAGAGTTCTCTTCTACATTGAGTTGAAATTGGTCTTGTTATGACTCTTGTCCATGTTCTTCCGTTTTTTAGTATCTCTGTAAAGTCATGTATTTTAATATATTTGAAGGTTTCAATTTACTGCCGTCATTGTTCTTATTGGTGCTCAAATTATCCCCCATTTGGCCAATGTGATCTGTCCTCAAATTGGCTACTGGGTCATTTTGACATAACTCTATTAGCCTTTGATAACTCCCTTGCTTTTTGATAGGGCACGATGTTCCAGGCTCATCTTGCTCATTTCTTTACCAAGGCCAAGAATTAGCCATTGCTCTAAGAAGCTCTAGTTCATTTTCAATTACTTGCAAAATCATGCTTGGAGGGAATTTTCTTTTTTGAAAGATAGGAGGTTTTTTGTGGTTATTACCGTAATACTCTTTTTGGTAGGAAATACTAAAAGAGATTTAAAAATATAGATAGAACCATCAATACTGCCATCAGTCTGAAGTAATCAATGTTAACATTTTATCTCCTGAGTCGTCTTTTCATTTAAAGTCCTATGCCATGTTTCTCCTTGTTCTACACAGTAAGGAAAGAGATGATGAAGGTGGGGAGGTGGGGTGGGGGTGTGGAATAGACCACATTTTAAACATTTAGGTAAAATCAAGTTGAATACATATTTTAACTTGTGGATTATTTTTAAACCCTAATATTGGCTATCAAACCTCCAGAGGAAAATGATATGTATGAGAAAGTTTAACGTTGGGTAATCTGGATTTTGCAAAGGCTGTTTTGCTACCGTTGTTGACAGATGCCCAAGATTGTCTACAAAACTGCAGGAATGCAACAGAAGGCAGACAGAACTCTATATAGGCAATGGAAATGAAAACAGACAAAAATCAAGTCATTATAGAGCCAGAGAGTATTTTAACTTGTCAGCCTTTCATTTGTAGCACATACAACACAGCTCTTACAACGTTTAAAACTGGGGTTTTCAATTGATGGAGAGCTACCAAAATCCCAGATTACTATTAATGGGCCCGTAAATCCAGCTCTAGGTATAGGTTTGTCATTGTTTCCAATGAAAAGTTTTTTTTTTTTTTAAAGATCTTTAGTAGCTTGGAAGAAGAAAACTAAGAATGGTGATTTCTTTATGATTTATCGTAACTTTAAACATAAAGTAGAAAGCAGCATCATTTGCAAAATAAATACGAATTGTCTACTTAAAGGTCTTTAACATCTTTATTTCCAAAAGTGATTCCAATGTGGAAACAATCTGGGAGTGGCTCCTTTTCCCCTGTGTCATTAATTCCACTTCACCATCAGCTTCTGTGGTGGAAGGATTGAAGTGGAATTTTCTTTACTTTTTTTAATGTTTTATTTATTTTTGAGAGAGACAGAGCACAAGTAGGAGAGGGACAGAGAGAGAAGGGGACAGAAGGTCTGAAGCAGGCTATGCATTGAGAACAGCAAGCCCGAAGTGGGGCTTGAACATATAGACTGCAAGATCATGACCTGAGCTGAAGTCGGACGCTCAAAGACTGAGTCACCCAGGCACCCCTTTTAGTTTTTTTGAGAGAGAGCAGAAGCTGGGGAGGAGCAAAGGGACACACAGAGAGGGAGAGAGAACCTCAAGCACAGTCAGCATGGAGCTTGAAGTGGGACTCAATCTCAAGACCCTGATAATCATGACCTGAGCTGAGATCAAGAGTTGGATGCTTAACCGACTGAGCCCCCCAGGTGCCCTTGAAGTGACATTTTCTATCAAGCTTTTTTGCACTCCCTTTTGCCCATAGATGCTTTAATGTCCAGGGGCTTTTTGTGCCTAAAGGAATGGACCTACTTTTTGTACCTTGGTTACTGTCCAACATATTAGTCTCGTGAATTTATCAAGCATTTAGCATTCCTTGAAACATAAAATAGCTAACATTCCTTTGTGGTTCTTGAAATGTGGTCCCCAGACTAGCAGCATAAGCAGTACCTGGGGGTATGTTAGAAATGCAAATTCTGGGGCACCTGGATGGCTCAGTTGGTTAGCGTCCGACTTCAAGTCATGATCTCCTGGTTCAGGAGTTTGAGCCCTGCATCATGCTCTCTGCTGTCAGTGCAGAGCCCGCTTCGGATCCTCCGTGCCACTCTCTCTGTGCCCCCCTCACTCTGTTCTCTCTCCCTCTCCAAAATAAATAAGCATTAAAAAAAAAGAAATTCAAATTCTTTGGGGCCCCAACCCACACCTACTGAGAGACACAACTGGCTGTTTTCCAACTAGCCCTCATGGTGATTCTGATGCGCGTTCAAGTTTCAGAACAACTTCTTTAAACATTCACATACTACTTAACCAATAAATGAAATACATGTCAAATGAACAAAACAAGTCTCCTCAACCATTTAAACACTAATTGCAAACATAATCAAATGCTTTTAAACATTTAACGTAATCATAATCCTAGCATTTCAGATTTCCTTGAATGCTCTAAACATTTTTAAAAGGAAAAGATATAAATAAAATGGCATATTGATTACAGAGCTGATTAATATTCTAACAACAAAACTGGCCACACCGCTATTGACATCATAGGTGTTGTTTTACATTCTTATCCCTAGTTTTATTCTTTAAAAATTTTTTTAACGTTTATTTATTTTTGAGACAGGGAGAGACAGCATGAACGGGGGAGGGTCAGAGAGAGAGGGAGACAGAGAATCTGAAACAGGCTCCATGCTCTGAGCTGTCAGCACAGAGCCTGACATGGGGCTCGAACTCACGGACCGTGAGATCATGACCTGAGCCAAAGTCCTATGCTTAACTGACTGAGCCACCCAGGTGCCCCATCCCTACTTTTATTCTTATCCTTATATGGTCCTGGAATTTAAACTTCTATCAATTGCTGATTTGTCAGAAATTCTACAAAAGACTACTTTGATACCTTTTCAGAACTTATGTATGTAATTTTACCAGGCTCATCTGGAAAAAAAAAAAAAATCATCTCAGGAGGCTAGGAAAGCAGGTTGAATGGGTTGCTAAATACTCAATTTTGGTAGGTTCAAGATGAAATAAACTCAAGCTGCTAACCACTAGGCTGAATATATTTTTTATGACATAGTTTTCACTTTTTATCGTGGATCTATATGGGTTTCCTGTCGGTGCCTTAACATATTTAGTGACTTAAAACAACACAGATTTATTATCTTACACCTCTGGAGGTCAGATGTCTAAAGGTTCCATGGGGTTATGCTCCTTCTGGAGGCTCCAGGGGAGAATCCAAGTCCTTGCCCTTTCCAGCCTTCCTCTACCTTCAAAGCCAGCAGCCCGGCTAGCATCTTCTCTCTTTTCCGACATCTTGCCTCTCTCTTATGAGGACCACTGTAATTCTGTTGGGCCCACCCCAGGATAATCTGTCTCAAGATCCTTAATTTAATCATATCTACAAAACTCCTTTTGCCATCTAAGCTAACACAATCACAAGTTCTGGGTATTAGGGCATGGGCATCTAACTACTATCATGAGAGGTTTTCCAATTTTTTTTTGCCATTAAAAAGAATTCTTTAAAATTCAAATGGTTAGAAACCTTTGGATTTTGTTAAATGCTTATTTATTTTTGAGAGAGAAAGAGACAGAGTGTGAGCTAGGGAGGGGCAGAGAGAGAGGGAGACACAGGATCTGAAGCAGGCTCCAGGCTGGGAGCTGTCAGCACAGAGCCTGTCGTGGGTCTCAAACTCACTAACTGTGAGATCATGACCTTAGCTGGAGTCAGATGTTTAACCGACTGAGCCACCCAAGCACCCCTGGTTAGAAGCCTTTATTCTGCGGGTTTCCCTTTAAATAATAAGAAACCAAGATTTTAAGCCAAAGGCTATCCTTGCTAGTTTGTTAGCTTTAGCTGAGGAACCACCATCACTCTGACACATGGAAAAAAGTTAAAATCTGGATCCAAGGCTCTCCTTCCAGATGTTTTCATGTGCAAAATTGAGGCAATGTGTTGTAATGGACTTTAGAGTTAAACTGACTTTAATTTGAATATGAGCTCCTCCAACTTGATTAGCTGCACGATAACGGGCAAGTTACTTTACCTCTTTGTGTCTTAGGTTCTTCTACTATAAAATGAGAATAATAACATCTATTTTTCTGTGTGTTGTTTGAATTCATGGCTACAATTTGGATTGTCTTGCTTTCTTGGTGGATTTTTGTGTTTACGATATCGAGCGCTTTCTGATATTTTCAGAGATGCCGATAGCTATGCAGAGTGCAGGGACAAGGGCTGAATACCTCCTCAGGCTCAGCCCCTGCAGGAATTTATTGTGGGCTGTGTCAGTTCAAGTTCATGGAGGAGCAGACTGCAAGATGGAATGAGACATGCAAGAGATCTGTAGGGGGAAACAATTGTGAAGAATCAAGGAGGGAGGAAGCAGGAGTAGGCAGGGAGAGCCTTCAGATGCAGGTCTGACCCCAGTGAAAGAAGAGGAAGGAGGGAGTAGGGTATAAAGAACCAGAGACTGCAGCACAGCTCTGAGAAAGTCTCAGCCAGGCCAGTGGGGGACCTTGGAGCAAAGAGTGCCCATTGGAGCTCAACTCTGGTGCCCCCACTGGGAACAGCCTGGGGGGAGTGTGGGCTTAGTGGGAACACTGCAGTGTATCCCAAAAGTACAGCAGCTGGAGTTTGTCAGCTAATGGGACTCCTCCCAGAAGGTTCTCTCTTGTGGGACAATGTGTGTGTGCACCTTCATGGCTGCCACACTGGTACTTTCAATTTTATAGTGAATATGTGTATTTGTCTCTGGGATAATGCAAAAGAAAATTAGCCACATGCAAGGTCATTCATGTACCTTGTTTTTAGCCTTGTCCCTTAAAACTTTACCAATTGCCACTTACCAATTATAATTCATCATCATGACTGTTAAGCCCACGATTGCTTTGTAAAAAATAGTAAAATTAGCGGTCACTGGATAAGACCTTTGGAACACCATCTGGCTTCTGTAATGACTACATGTTTACTATTAGCTTTTAAACCTGTCACGTTGATAGGTAGCTGTAACTTAGTAGAAATTCTAATTTATTAGCATTTCTTATTCCTGTTTAAGACCATGTATTAAAGAAGGAATTAATAAGCATAATTAACTTAGATTATCTTTTCTTGGTTTGCTACAGCGTGTTGTCAAGCATGACAGATGCAGTGCTGGCTCGAGTGTATAAACAATCAGATCTGGATATCCTGGCTAAAGAAGCATCCATCCCAATCATCAATGGGCTGTCCGATTTGTACCATCCTATCCAGATCCTGGCTGATTACCTCACACTCCAGGTTGGCTCATTCTTTGCCTTCCACAAGAGCAAAATCATCAAATTGTTCCTGACTAGTTCTAAATAGAGCCATTTAAATCATGGTATTGATGTTTTGTTTTCAAATATCATCTTGGCAAAGAATTATAGCATATGTGTGCATACCAAATATCCAAGGATGACAGGACATTGTTAAAAACAGATCCGAAGATCCTTCTGTTCTCAACCCAACTCCCAACCTCTTTTAGCCCCCCTTTCATCCCCTGTTCTCTCAATTACTTTGCTTTTTGGTGACATATTTAACACAATGGATGAACAGGGAAGGCTGGAGCATGCAGAATGGAAAAGCTTTATGTAATCCAGCATACATCAGGCTCTGTGGCTTGGGAATGAAGACTGGTAGAGTATGCTTTGAATATTCAAAGTGGTCAACTACTAAATTGCTTTCTGAGAAGGAGGCCATTTTCTATCATTTTAATATACTGATTGTTTAGGAGTTAAGAACATGTAGAATTTAGAGAACTGAGGCGAATTCAGCTATGTCTCCTTAAATTAGAAACTTGAATAACTTTGAAAGATTCATCTCTTTTGGGTTGCCACAGCCAATCTACACGGGCTTGCCACCAGGAATCCTGACAACCATGGTTTCCGTGTTGATGGACTATCTGGGAAGACAGGGAAAACTGGATAGGTCCATATTCCTCCTTATTTGGATAAGCAACGCACATATGAATGTGAAGTTAAACTCGAAACTCTTTGGTGATGGGGATAAAATTCATCCAAAGATGATACAACAATGTAGGATACCAAGTGGCTGTTTGCAGGTGTGGCTTTACATATATGCCAGATAATTTAATGCTTCCGCCTGGGGCTTTATCATTACTAGATTACAAATGTCCTATCCATCACACTGTCCCCTGTAGAACCTGGTGCAATGCCTTCATATAGAAGATACTCAAAGCAGGAGTTGAACGAATAAACAGCAGCTTATTAAGAACACAATCTAAATCAGATGGGCTTGAATTTAAATCCTAGCTTAGCCATCTAATAGTTCTGAGGACTCCAAATTGCTTTGCCTTTCTCTTTTTTAAATATTATCTTTATAAATGTATAAAATATGTGAAACCTACAGACACTTCAAAAAAAGCAAACAAACACCTTTGGGCCCATTACATAGTTTTTTCAAATGTAACTTCAGAATTTTTAAATTTTTAATGTTTTTTTTTTAATTTTTTTTTAACGTTTATTTATTTTTGAGACAGAGAGAGACACAGCATGAACGGGGGAGGGGCAGAGAGAGGGAAACACAGAATCGGAAGCAGGCTCCAGGCTCTGAGCCATCAGCCCAGAGCCGGACGCGGGGCTCGAACTCGCGGACTGCGAGATCGTGACCTGAGCCGAAGTCGGACGCTTAACCGACTGAGCCACCCAGGCGCCCCAGAATTTTTTTGTTTTTAAATTAAATATTTCAAGTAGAGTTGAAGCCTACTGTGTAACTCTCCCTGATCCCATTTCCTCTCACCCCACAGAGAAATTATTATCCTGGTGTTTGTTTTTGTAATTCCCAGGCATGTGTTTATACTTTACACATCTGTATCCATAAACAACCAAGAATATTGATGAGCATGTTTTTTAACTTCGTATAAATGGGAACACAGCCACCACGTTCCACTGTTCCAGGTGCATTGTATTTCCCCTTTCTAATACCAATGAATGTAAGCTCCACAAAGGCAGTGATATTTTTTTGTCTCCTTTCTTCATTGTTCTATCTCCAGGACCAAGGAAAGCCTCTAGACATTGATGGCACTCAATTTGTTGAATGAATGAATAAAAAAATACAACAAAGATTCAGATTTGAAATGTATGAAAATAAGAGTCTCTGTACAAGTTCATATGATGTCTTGGTTTAAGATATTAAGTTGTTTTGCTATTTTTTGGGATTGCACATTCATGTTATTGAATGGCCCTGTATAATGCAAAAAAAAGTTTATTCATTCCAACAAAGTATTAAAAACTATGTTTCCTTCATTTTAGCCCTAATAATTGTTTCACATAAGTGGATTTCCTCCTGGATATAATCTTCTCGCTTGCCTTTTAGGAACACTATGGCTCTCTGAAAGGCCTTACCCTCAGCTGGATTGGGGATGGGAACAACATTTTGCATTCTATCATGATGAGTGCCGCAAAATTTGGGATGCACCTTCAGGCGGCTACTCCAAAGGTAGGGAAAATCTCTTTGTTAAGACTCTCTCTTAAATCATCCCAGATGCAATTACCCAGTGAAAGCAAACCTCTCTTCCATTCAAGGCAAGCACAGGTGAGGCCACGAAATTTAGTTTATGTTACCAACCTTACTATTACAGCTATCTGGCCTCTTGAGTGCCCAATTTCCCATCTCTACACTAAGAGATAATCTTGGCTCATGCCTTTCATCCTGTGAGTCTTTTTTAAAAGCCTGTCTGAATTATCCCTTTGAATGCCCTAAAACCAGCCATTATGATGACTGGCATCCTTGTGCATTGCTACCACAAAGACTGAAGAAAGCAATGAAATCCAGGCAGCATACAACTTCCAAGGCATGGAGAGGATGTTGTCATTTTCTAATACTGCAATTTAGTAGAAAAATGTCAATCTAATGTGAAGGTCACAATGATGGCATCTACATCAGTTTAGTGTTTCAAACTCAACTCCAGGAGCCCTTGAGCTTTTTAAATCTGAGTCCTTCATGGCTGTGACAGTGCCCTCCATATACTTCCTACCCTGCTGCTAATCTCACACAGAATGCAGGGGAAGCATGACTTCTTTCATAGGTCCAAAGTAACCCTTTTGATATGTAAGAAGCTTGTAATAGTAGCTGCCTCTGAGAAGGGGAACTGGGAGGTTCAAGGACAGAGAAAGGAGGGAGACTTTATTCTCATGGTATATCGTTTTACATGGTTTGAATTTCCTTTTTTTTTTAACATGGTTTGAATTTCTTTTTTTTTTAACATGGTTTGAATTTCTTAACGTGCAAATGTTTTACCTACATAATGACATAAATCTATAAGTAAATACACCCAAATAAAAAAGTGTAGATCTCCCAAGAGAAGCCCTCTGTTAAGATACCCCCAGCCTCATACAAAATAAATAGGCCTTTTAGAGGGTAAAAAATAACCCTACAAAAGACTCATACACAATCCAGTCCTGAAGGATCCCCACAGAACCTGTTAAATACCCCATTGCTACTGGATATTTCCCCCATAATATTTCTGATTGGCTACTAATATCCTATCAGGAGTCTTGGAAGGGAAAACTCTCCAAAACAGAAACCATTTCAGAAACAAAGTAAAAGATAGAACTGGCCCTCTTATTAAGAGATGAGTATTCACACTTAATGTGCACTAGTGTGCTTCTAACCAGGCATGTGTTTGCTGTTTGTACTCAGTGTGAGGGTTCACTTGGATAAGCTAAGATATCCAGAGGGGAATGTGTGAGGCCTAAAAATTAGTCCCTGCTTCTCTTTTTGAGTTTGAGATGTTTATTTGCCAATCACCAGGAACATGAGTTACACAATGTGGATTAATGGCTGAATTTCTCCAATAGGACATATCCAAATCCCCAAGGCTTTTTTGCCCTCTTCACCCCTTCCTGCACCACTGTCTTGGGCCAGGTTCCCCCACGAGGTGACCCTGTGATGAGGATTTGGGTACAGGGGACTTATTAAAGAAGTACTCCAAAGGGAGACGGACAGAGAAAGGGAAGAATCTAAGCAAGAGGGCCATTTATAGTGACTAACCTATCCCGTTTGCCTAAGACTGAGGACTTTCCAGGGACATTGGACCATCATTGCTAAAAGTGGGAGACTGCCAGGCAAACTATACGATTTGCTCACTCTAATGCCATGTTGGGCACTATCCCACAGAAGGAAGCTTCCGCCTGATCCCATGGGTGAGCTCGGGAGTGTAACTTATGCCCCAGCATTGTCTCAACCCCAGCAAGGAAGGTGGGCCTTCATCCTTTGAATCAGTCACTGGTCAAGGGCAGCAGGGGGAGGTAGAATGGCAAATGCCCTGGTGATTTTGGCAGGACACGCAGCCGAGAAGCCAGAGCGCTGTCTTCCAAAGAAGGGCTGCAAGTGCTGTTCCAAGCCTACTGAAATGGGGAGAGGGGGGAAAGCTGTAAAAAGGGATCCTAGGATGGCATTTGGGTACAGCACCAGCATCGTCTGCTGCATCCTGCCAAAGAAAAAGAAAACAAGATGCTTTTCCCCAGTGTTCTTGCTGAACCAGTTTGAGTCAATGCGCCCCACTGCCTTCATTTGCAAGGGCTGCCATGACAAATTGCCACAAACTGGGGGGCTTACAACAACACAAATGTATTATTTCACAGTTCTGGAGGCTAGAAGTCCAAAAGCAAGATGGTGGCAGTGCCATGCTCTCTGAAGCCTCCAGGAGACGATCCTTCCTAGTCTCTCTCCCCACAGCCCCAGGCCTCCTTGGCTTGTGGCTGCATCCCTCCAGTCTCTGCCTCCACGTTCTTTCCTTTATGTTCTCCGTACAGATGCCCCTCTTCTTATGAGGACGTCAGTCATGTTAAATTTAGGTCCACCCTAATCCATCTGCAAAGACCCTCCTCAAAAAGGTCACATTCTGAGGTTCTGACTGAGGATGAATTTTTGGAGGATATTGTTCTACCTAATACACTTGCCATAGAAGCAATGTCAGGCATGGACAATGGCATGTATTAGAAGCTGCCCTCTTATAGTCAACTCTGGGGACTCAGAGAGATCACTCTCTTTCCTTCAGCGTAAACTGAAATATAGGGTCAGATCTGACACGGGCTTAAGGCGGTTCCTGTTCACATTATGGAAAGAGCACACACTCTGGCTATAATTCTAATTTGAAGAAAGGCTCTGTATTAATGCAAACTATTATTGTATTTAGTTTTTACAGATAAAACGTATATTAACAATAATTGTTCCCTGCTAGAAGATGTTTCTGGAAAGGCTTTATTCTGTCAGAGAACTATATGATTTAAACATTTCATTGCATGTCAAAGATGTTTTATTAACACCAAAGGAAAAAATTCTAATATTACAAAGTGATTTCAGTATTGTTCTCATGCAGAAACTCATTTAAATGATAAAGAGTACTAAAACTTGGCTAAATTTCGGTGGGAGTAAGTTTTAAAAAACCTTCAGGAAAGTCTGATAGTACAGAAGTTGTTCCATTAATTTATAAGTAGGCCTATTTCCTTTAAAGATAAAGCTAGGAGATTTATTGTAAATTTAAGAAGCCCTTGAGGTGCCTGGGTGGCTCAGCCCCTTGGGCGTCTAACTTCAGCTCAGGTCACGAACTCACGGTTCATGGGTTCGAGCCCCACGTTGGGTTCTGTGCTGACAGCTCAGAGCCTGGAGCCTGCTTCAGATTCTGTGTGTCTCTCTCTGTCTCTGCCCCTCCCCCGCTCATGCTCTGTTTCTCTCTGTCTCAAAAATAAATAAACATAAAATATTTTTTTTTTAAAAAGAAGCCCTGAAGTTCCCAAGGCCATAATTAATCTATTTCCCCATTCTTCAGCCTAGAATAACTTACATGTTCGAGAAAACATAATTTTGTCTTTGATTGTAAAATTGCTCCATAAACTATTGATGGTAATGATTTTAACATTGTTCTAAGTGAATTTTAGACTGAACTGGGTTTGTTAATCACCTTCTTCTCTGGTTTTAAGATTTATGTAAAAGCCAATGAGTGATTTTGTATTGAAGGCTGAGCTGTGAGTAAAGAATTCTTCTTTGTATTCTCAGTCATGGCCCAGTGCGTGCAAGGTTTTCTAATTCCCAAACCTCTCTGTTGGTTCTCTAAGTACTTATTGATTCCTTCTGTAAGAATGATTATATGTAAGGAGTATAAAACCTGCTGTCTAAAGGGAAGGCTAAATTTTCAGGGCAGGAGACACACAGGGTATTGGCTAAGTCTCTTCATTTATGTTTACCAGTATGAATGGTCACGATATTAGTTACTAAATCAGCCAAGCCTTATTAATTACCTTCCTCAAATCCTGATAAGAAAAACCTCCAGAATTTATGGGTATTGAGGAGGTTAATAGCTTCTAAAATGTCTGCAGCCATCATCATCAACATCATGCGTAGCTGCTTTCACGAATTCTGTAATGAGAGAAGGAACTATGGTAGACAATTATGTGCAAATAGAAACCGGTTTCAAATGAATAAACCTTAACGTGCCTGCTGCAGGTTGAGGTACTCAGGAGTAGACTCTGAGACAGAGTCTCAGACAGAGTTTGGTGTACAGGGTATTTATTAGGACATGCTCTGGAGATCAACACCTGCTGAAGGACAGGGAAGGAAGCAGGAATGGGCAGGGGAAGAAGCCGAGCTGCAGGGCAGGCCCAACAGCAGCCTCCTCTGGCCTTACTGAGACTTCTAGATCTGAGATGGCCATTTAGAGCTGCTCTGAAGTTGGGAGGAGGGAGGAGGGTTTCCATCCCCTCCTGTCAATCAGTCATTGAATGAAGGTCGCCCCTGAAGGGTATGTGACCTTGGATGAGTCCGCTATCTGCAGCTGAGGCGGTGCCCCAAGAGGGCTGACGGCTGAAAGCCACCTTCTGGCAGCACACCCAGCAGCTGGGGGAATAGGTCCTTTATTCATGAAGCGGGGATCCGAGTGGCATATCACAGTGTGCACCACAATGCTCTGCTGAGAATTTATAAAAACCAGCTCATAAGAAGTGCTAAGATTTGAGGAAAATGAGAAGGATGGAGGGGGCGGTGAGAATAATTGTGGTCTTCGGACTGAAAAGACCTCCATACGGAGGGTCTAGAGGTGAGGCTGGGCTAGAGGTTTGATGAAAGAGTAGCTGACATGTTCCAATGAAGACACCCAGGAGGGGACGGGGGCGGGGGGTGTTCAAGGGTGAAAGGCTGAGATGGCAGAAAAGGGCAAGGCATGTACAGGGATAACAATAAGATTGGCTTTCCTGCAGCAAGATGTTGAGGAGAATTAAAAGAGACAGAAACAGGGAATGTTGGGGTTGGGGTGGGGGGAGCCTTGATACTCTTAATCAGCTTTGACTTCAGAAACAAGTAGTAAACATTGCAGGCTTCAGAGAAAACAATTCTTGCTGCTGTGTACAAAGCAGATGGGAGGGTGAGGAGGGAGGAAGCAGAGTATCTGTGGGGTCTAGAATAGCCTGGGGGGCTTTAGCGCCCCCGCAACGTCCCCTCACCTGGAGTTGGGACTAGGCTAAGTAAGCGAAGCTCTTAGGGTGCACCATTTGTCCCCGCAAAGACCCTGACAGGCCTGCTCAGACTTTGTGTCCCAGGCACCTCGCTTGTCTCACCCAAGCCCCGACCCTGCTCTCACCAAACCGTCCCATTCACATATATTTGAGCAAAAGTAGTGTACTTGCTGTGTAAATGCCACTTCTAAGCACGCGCCCTGCACTCAGAACACTTGCTAGTGAGTACAGAAGAATAAGGGGTGTGCACTTGGCCTGTTAGTGCCTCGCTGGGGTGCTCTGGGAATGTTCTTCTGAGGTGGAAGTATTTGAGCTGAGACCCGAAAGCGTTTATCCGTAAGAAATGAGTGGGAAAAGCACTCCAGACGAAAAAGCATTAAAAAAAAAAACCCACACAGCTCAAAGTGGAAAGACTGAGATAAAATTTCATTAGCATAATTAGTAGAATTATGTATACGATCCTCTTAGGCTATTAGAGGGACAAGAAGAGGCACTACCAAGAGCTGGAAAGCGCCACGCCCTGTTTATCTTGATAATTAAAGCTGTCAAAGATAATAAAAGAAAGATGGGTTACCTATTCAGTTTACCAATTTTTTTAAATTCCAAAAAGCACTATTAAGCTTTACATTCTAGATGTAAATTCTGCCGAATGCGCATTGAGCTACAACTTAAAGCAACAAAGGGAAGGAGAGCGAGAATATTGTCGAAAGGAAAATAACACATCTATAAGACAGCCTAATACATTACAATTGCCTAACAAACGGTTGAATTCTTCCCCCTGCAGGGTTATGAGCCGGATCCCAGTGTAACCAAGCTGGCAGAGCAGTATGCCAAGGAGGTATGGTCCTTATATGTAAAGTTACAATCGCCTTTCTCTGCCCCAGTTGTTTAACTGGCACGCTTGTGTATGCTAGAACGGCACCAAGATGTCGCTGACGCACGATCCCTTGGAAGCGGCTCGTGGAGGCAACGTGTTAATTACAGACACTTGGATAAGCATGGGACAAGAAGAGGAGAAGAAAAAGCGGCTCCAGGCTTTCCAAGGTTACCAGGTTACAATGAAGGTACAGATTGATGCCTCTCGGAAGGTTCATTAATTCCATTCAGAAAGGCCAGCACCATCTAATCACTCATTCACTCTGGGGAGGGCAGACTGTTCTTTCATTCCCTGTAAAGGACTCGCTGACTGTATCCTCCAGGGATTTCTCTCCTCCTGAAGATTAGCTATGTCCTTTGGAAAGACACTTCTGTCCTGGGTGAAGGAATCTGAAACCCAGGCAGAAGGAAGAAGCAAGCTTTTCCCTCTCACAGCAACGGAGGCACGGAGGCATTTTCTCTAGAGACACTGTTACTTCTTGTCGCATGCAGTTTCTTCGGATTTCTCCTCTAAGAGAAGCGGCATAATTATGTTCTTCAGGCTAGTCCTTGCCTCTAGTAGTTAAAGACTCTCAAGTCCAGTTTGGTTTTGCTTACTCCTTCCAGGGCATTCCCAGGGGGATCCTATCTAATCTGATGCCTTTCATTAATATCTGAAGCAAGGCTTCTCAATCTTGAAAATGCCTCAGAATTGCCTGGAGCTGTTAATACAGAGAGAGCAGGACCCCATTCCCCAGGGGGTTCTGAGTTAGTAGGTCAGAGTTGGGACCCAAGAACTGGCATCTGGACCAAGTTCCCCCGTGATACTGCTCCAGGGTCATACTTTGCGAACCACTGTTTTGGAGGAATACTCTACAAGGCAAGTGGACATTGGGATTTTGTCAGCAGAGCAACTAGTCTGTTTTGGTGGAGAAAGGGGTTGAGCAGTTGCAATAGGTATTTTATTGATAAAGCAATATATAAATATAATTTTTTTATGTTTTTATTTATTTTTGAGACAGAGAGAGACAGAGCATGAGCAGGGGAGGGGCAGAGAGAGAGGGAGACACAGAATCTGAAGCAGACTCCAGGTTCTGAGCTGACAGCACAGAGCCTGACGCAGGGCTCGAACTCACAGACTGTGAGATCATGACCTGAGCTGAAGTCAGACACTTAACTGACTGAACCACCCAGGCGCCCCAGCAATATATAAATATAGAAGCTCCTTATTTATCCATGTCAATAGAATGAAGTTTGAAAAATAAAAAGTGAAAACGTCTTTCCTTCATTCCTTTAAGTGACTATTTCCAGAGGTAGCCGCTGTTCAACAGTTTCATGTGCCTCTTTGCAGACCTTTCCTGTGCATTTAAAAAATATATTTTTTAAGTAGGCTCCACAGCCAGCACAGGGCCCAATCAATGAGGGGCTTGAACTCACAACTCTGAGATCAAGACCTGAGCTGAGATCAAGAGTTGGATGCTTAAGGGGTGTCTGGGTGGCCCAGCTGGTTAAGTGTCCGATTTTGGCTCAGGTCATGTTCTCACGGCTCGTGAGTTTGAGCCCCGTGTCGGGCTCTGTGCTGACAGCTCAGAGCCTGGAGCCTGATTCGGATTCTGTGTCTCCCTCTCTGTCTGCCCCCTTCACTGGCTCACACTCTGTCTCTCTCTCTCCTTCAAAAATAAATAAACATTAAAAAAAAAAAAGTTGGATGCTTAACCGAGTCATCCAGGCTTTTAAAAATAAAAAAAAATTTTTTTTCCTGCGTATTTATATATGCCTACACACACACACACACACACACACACACACACACACACCCCTACTGATTTCTCATAAAAGGCATATTAGATATATTATTCTTACTTTTTCCACTTGACAAATCTTAGATTTTCTTGTCCATTTATTTAAACAATTTTCATTCTTTTTAGTGGCTGCATAAAATTCCAAAGTATGAGTGGACCATGATTTATGTTGATAAACTAGGCTATTTCCAATTATCCCAACTACAAACAATGCTGCAATGTATATCCTTATACATATTTCTTCGTTCAGGTATTATTGGAGAATAGATCCCTGGAAAAAGAATTTCTAGGTAAAGAGGTATATACTTTAAAAAATATGATAAATGCTGCTAAATAGCCATCCAAGAAGAATCGATAATTTATACTCTCTGCACTCTTTCCATCCTTAGTTGTTACATACATTTTTTCATTTTTACAATCTATATCTCATGCTTTTAGAATTTTGCATTTCCCTGATTACTAATGAAGTTAAACATCTTTTCACGTTTATTGGCCATTTCCATGTGTTTTCCTATAAACTGTTATCATACCCTTTGCCCATTTCCTATTTGTTTTTACCATTTTATTATTGGTTATAGGAATTATTCATATATTATGGTGAATCCTTTGTCATATATGTGGCAAACAGGTAAACAGGTTCATGGAGAAATTCTAAATTCTTTGTGGTTTACCTCGCACTTGCCTTGACCAGCCTTAGGCATTTTTGTGGTGCTGGGACTGCAGGCTTGAAGAACATTCATCCCACTGATGTATGACTGGTTCAAATGTTATTCGTTTTCCATGTTCCTCTGCCATTACTTTAGAAATTCAGAAGGTTCTGAACCTAGAATAAGTATGGGAAGTAAAACAAAATTTTAGTATATAGGCAGTAATTTTGAGGTAAGAAATTATGAGGGAATGCAGTTTTGAATCTGTACGTGAACAATGGAAATGGCTGAGGAAATGCAGCTTTCAGGAATTAGTAGCTGGAGAAAATTAAAACTGTTAGGACTTTTGCATTAAGGAAACATCTAGTGCATACTACCCATAATCCTGCTTTGTGCACTCCTATCTCAGCATTCTTTTTCAAAGGTGTTTTAATTAGTGATGAAGTATGCTTCAGCTGCTAAAATCCATAACTTGGAGATGAGCTCAAAATAGAACACAGTCCCTTAAGGGCGACTTTTAAAATATATTGGGAGTGTAATGGGTGACTTTTGCTATCAGCCACATACTGTACCAACAGGGCTCTTTACTGAAATGTCCGCAATCCCTCTAGACAGAGAACCATAAAATGAGTGAGTGGTTTAATTTGGAGTGATGATCTCCCAAATCAAAGAAAATGACGACAAAATTCCCTACGTTGAAAGTACCATTTACATTTCCCTTCCGTGCCTTGAGGTTAAACCATCACTCTGCCCCTTTGTCTCTGCCTTTGCATTTGGTCTCTGACTCAGTGCCATATGTATATCTAAATACTGAAGAAGACAGGGGCACCTGGGTGGCTCAGTTGGTTAAGTGTATGAGTCTTGATTTTGGCTCAGGTCATGATCTCACAGTTCCTGAGTTCCAGCCCCGCATCGAGCTCTGTGCTGGCGGCGCGGAGCCTGCTTGGGATTCTCTCACTCTCCCTCTCTCTCTGCCCTTCCCCTGCTCATGTTCTCTCCCCCTCTCTCAAAATAAATAAATAAACTTTAAAATAAATAAATGACAAGACAAATTTGATAGCCACGTATTATAGTCAAAACACGGTCTTATCCCATCTCTTCTTTTAGACTGCTAAAGTTGCTGCCTCTGACTGGACATTTTTACACTGCTTGCCCAGAAAGCCAGAAGAAGTGGATGATGAAGTGTTTTATTCTCCACGATCACTAGTATTCCCAGAGGCTGAAAACAGGAAGTGGACAATCATGGTAAGCAAGCAATAGGGAACAGAAGCTAAGAAGGGGTTCTCTGTGCGGCCCTAACTTGGTCATTCATGCCTTTTGGTAAGTAATTTGCAACCAAGATTATCCACCTACCTGACTTGCTCATATGGCATCTATTTTTTTTCCCCAGGAAGTTCATAATAGATTATTATTGCTTATTAGCATTTATATTGCATTTTTAATGGTGTACAATTGATCCCCTTCCAAACAGATTTTAATAAAAATTCTGACTGCTCTTGATCAGCCTGAACACCAGCCACCATTGCCTGCCAACCATTATACTGTATAATTCTTATTTTACAATCCCCTTGTTAATGTTTACAGAAGCCTCTAATTCAGTCCTTGGCACAAAATGGGCATTCAAAGAAATCTTATTTCCTTCCTCTTCTCTTTCTTCCTTTCATGAGTTACCTAGGTAATTGTTTTGGTTCTCTACTTGACTTGGCCACATGGATATATTTGTTTTAGGTATTGAACTTTTCTCGAATTGCAACAAAACTAATCTTAGAAAACACTGGTCCCTTTAACATAAGTTTCATCTTCATTACTGCTATTCAAGGAAATATTAACCCCACATCTCTGCATTACAATACTCTAAACATCACCTTCTTCTCTGGAAAACTGAATATCCAAGGGCCATAATTTCGTACCGCTTGTTAGTTTTTAGCAATTTAACTGATCTCAATTACTGGGGTCTCACTGGCAAATAGAGTCCACTTTAGGAAAGATAAAAAGGTAATACAGGAATTTATTAAAAGACATTTAGCAGTGCCCAGAAGCTCTGGGGAAAGAAGGTGCAGTGAATCATTCTCAGATACCACTTATTCAGAAACAACACAGGCAAGACAACTGCCCAGCAACATTGTGGTTTTTTAGTAGCTAACCACCACTGACACAGCCACCCCAAAGCGGGGCAACTAAGGGCCCTGAAACGAAATGCCAAACACTCCATTATAGCCACCCCGGCTGAACCAGATACCCCCACCTGCATACAGAGCAGAAGATCCAATGTCCCAGAGGATGGCTTCCATTGCACATTGCACCCTTATGGCTCTAAGACTCGAGTAGATACAGTTGGGTGGCATGCCTGCACCTTAGTTTCTGGGAAATGTAGTTTTTATTTTTTTTTATTTTTTATTTTTTTCAATATATGAAGTTTATTGTCAAATTGGTTTCCATACAACACCCAGCGCTCATCCCAAAAGGTGCCCTCCTCAATACCCATCACCCACCCCCCATCAGCCCTCGGTTTGTTCTCAGTTTTTAAGAGTCTCTTATGCTTTGGCTCTCTTCCACTCTAACCTCTTTTTTTTTCCCCTTCCCCTCCCCCATGGGTTTCTGTTAAGTTTCTCAGGATCCACATAAAAGTGAAACCATATGGTATCTGTCTTTCTCTGTATGGCTTATTTCACTTAGCATCACGCTCTCCAGTTCCATCCATGTTGCTACAAAGGGCCATTGGGAAATGTAGTTTTTAGCCTTTAACCTCTGGAGTAGAGAAAAACAGGCTGGAAAAGACTACCCGGTAATTTTTTAACTGATCTATCAATGGGAATAGATAGGGTTATTGTGAGCATTAAAATAACACCTGTAAAGCATTTAGTATCATATCTAATACACTATAAATTTATTGTAATTATTATCGTCAACATCATCCTCATTGTTGACCTAATACAGTGACCAGCAGAGATTCAAGCTCCACTGTGGCTGCTTAAAAACCAATTATGACTCCCTTTGCAATGGAAAGTTATGGATCAGGCCTAAATTTGTCATATCTAATAAGAGGGATGATTTTTTTTTTACTGTACCTTCCAGCTTGCCACCTCAGGACACTAGCTTTGGCCAAAATGGCAATTGCTATGTAATCTAGACCAGTGCTTTTAAAGCTTTAATATCTATTTGAATCACCTAGGGATCTCGTTAAAGTGCAGATTCAGATTCAGCCAGCCTGAGATGGGGCCCAAGATTCAGCATTCCTAACAAGCTCCAAGGTCATGCAGATGCTGCTGTCCTGGGGCCCACATTTCAAGTAGCAAAGAACTACACAAAAGAAAATGTGAGCTCTCCAACCGTACACGTCAGGAAGAGACATGGCAAGAAATGTTTTCCAAGCTCTAGTCTTTCTCAGAAGATGATTGAAGTTACAAAGATAAATCAACCTAAATCTGTTAAAATATGACCTCTGTAGAAATTCAGTGGGAAAAAAAAACTAAAAGAAAGGTTTCTAAAATATCATTTATGGAGATGCTCTGCACTTCTGCATTTTTGAAGAGCTTATTAAACCGCATCTTGAAATTGAATTCACTTTAAAGCTTTTGTTTAAAAATTTTTAATGTTTATTTATTTTTGAGAGAGATTGAGAGACAGAACATGAGTAGGGGAAGAGAAGAGAGAGAGGGAGACACAGAATCCGAAGCAGGATCCAGGCTCCGAGCTGTCAGCACAGAGCCCAACATGGGGCTAAAACTCTCGAACCGTGAGATCATGACCTGAGCTAAAGTCAGATGCTTAACCAACAGAGCCACCCAGGCGCCCCTAAATTGAATTTACTTAAAAAAAATTAAATACGTCTGTATTCACATGGTTGAAATGCTTACAAGGACATACACACACACACACACACACACACAAAGTGAAATCTCATGCCTACCTATTTTCCATCCATCTAAGTGCTACCACCATCTCTCCATATCCCACCTTCCTGAAGTGCCACTATCATTAGGGGAAAATAAATTTTATTTTATTTTTTTAAATATAGTTTATTGTCAAATTGGTTTCCATACAACACCCAGTGCTCATCCCAACAAGTGCCCTCCTCAATGCCCATCACCCGCTGGGAAAATACATTTTAAAGCAAACAAGAGGCATAGCCATGTTAAAATGAACACAGAGCATCTAAAATAGAAAGAATACTCACCTGGGAGTGAGAAGACTTGCACCCTGGTTGCATTCCTTATATACCACATACTTTATATACTTTATATAGTCTTTCATACTAGTCAGCTGTGCCAGCTTGGATAAGTATTACTTCTGTAGGTCATGGTTTCCTCACGTATGAGATAAATAAATCAAGCTATACAGATGGCAACTGGTTTTTAATATTAGGTCCTTAATCTCACCAACAGGCTACTTGGAGTCCTATGTTCAGAAGATTCTAAGCCTGCCTGTGGTCTCAGAAAGAAAGGGGCGTAACTGACTAGTGAAACTTGACACGGAATCTGGAAGGGAGGTAGTGATACACATGCTGCACTCTTCATGCCTCTGAACTAGATGATTGCGGGCCCCACTGAGTGAAGTTCATTTCGGCAATCATATACTGGACACCTATTGTGTGTGCCAGTCCCTCCGCTGCGCACTGGAGATTGTTTCAAAAATGAATAGTGGGCAGCCCCCACTCAGCCTGTATAGTTCATAGTAGTATGCCATGTTCAAGAGAGAGGAGATCCTAGAGATTGTCTAGTCTACATGCAAAGAAATTATTCTTAGATAGCTTATTTAGAATGGTGTTTGGGCTCAACACTGCTGAGATAGATTTCTCTGGGATGTTCTAAAGGCACAATACTTGTTTTCCTCTAGAACATCCATATCCTAAGCAGTAACCACTAGGCACAGATGGCTATCTCAATTTAAATTTAAACTAATTACAATATAATACAATGTGGGTACCTGGGTGGCTCAGTCAATTGAGCACCAGACTCTTAATTTTAGCTCAGGTCATGATCCCAGGGTTGTGGGAATGAACCCCATTTTGGGCTCCATGCTTACTTAGCATGGAGCCTGCTTAAGATATTCTCTCTCTCTCTCTCTCTCTCTCTCTCTCTCTCTCTCTTTTCCTCCTCCTCTGCCCCTCTCCCCCTCTCTCTCTCTCTAAAAAATAAATAATAGGGTTGCCCGGGTGGCTAAGTCGGTTAAGCGCCTGACTCTTGATTTCTGCTCAGGTTATGAACTCACGGTTCAGTGAGTTCGAGCCCCGAGTCGGGCTCTTCATGCTGACTGTGCAGAGCCTGCTTGGGATTCTCTCTCTCTTACACTCTCTGCCCCTCCCCCACTTGTGCTCTTTCTGTCTCTCTCAAAATAAATAAATAAACTTAAAAAAATAAATAATAATAAAAATGTAAATATAAAAAATAAAAATAAAATATAATACAATGTAAGAGTCAATTCCTCAGAAATACTAATCACATTTGTGCTCAATAGCCACACAGGGCTGGCGGCTATAATATCTGTATTTGACAGCACAGATATAGAACATTTCCATCATTGCAGAACATTCTGCTGGACAGGACTCCTGTCTAGATAATGATTTCCACACACAATTTCATTTAAAATCAGGATGGAAGAAGAAAGGAAAAGTACAATCTAGCCTCAAGTTCTAACATGTCCACAATGACTGATGGCAGGTATATAACTAAACGGGGGCGGGGGGGGGCTTGTCCTAAAAGCACACAGCATTTTTAAAGCAAATGCATACTCTTTCACTACTTACTTAGAGGAGCTTTTCAAGGTCCCCATGCTGGGTGATTTCCAGCCATGCTGTTCAGAACACTCCAGTAATCACATTGTTCTCTCCGTAGTGCACAGGCCTTTGAATCCCTTTGTTTTGTTTTGTTTTTAAATACACCCCCTCCTTCCCACAAAGCTTTTGTATTTTTCAATAATTAGTAAGGCTGTAGGACTCATAAAACGTCAGGTAGCTTTCTTCCTCTGCCTACAGCTTTTACTGTGGAGCTAAAGTAACCTAAAGGGACCAGGCAACAGAGTTGATGCTTCAAAGCACTGCCATCAGGACGGTCCTTAGATGCACAACACCCTTGCAAATGTAGTTCACAGTATTTTAGTCCTTTATTTCCACGTTCGGGGTGCCAGATCAAATACAGGACACCCAGTTAAATTGGAATTTTAGGTAAGCAACCAATAACTTTTTAGTATGGGTATATCCCGTGTAATATTTGGCACATACTTATAGTTTTAAAAAATGTTATTTTCTGAAATGCCTATTTAATAGTATTTATTTATTTAACCAAATCTGCCAACTCTACTCCAAGTTGACTTTCTAAAGTTTGACATGTGAAAAGAAATTTGACACGTGCAATGACCATTAACAATAAAACAAAACCTGAGATGTGATCCTAGAAAGCCATAGAAAAGTGTAAAATATTTTACCTGGAAGATGTTTTTATCCCAGGGTTTGGCCTTCCTAGTTTCTTCTTGTCATTCAGATCCCAATGTCATTCATTTTACAAGGCCTTTCCTGGCCACCCACTCTTAAGAGGTTCTCCAGCCTCTTTTATCCCATTTTTTATTTTATTTTCTAATGACATTTATCATGACTTGATATTTTCTTATTTGTTTGTTGCCTGTCCCCCTAATGAAAGTCCTTCGTAAGAGCTTTTTTCTTATCTATATTCTTCATTATACCTAGAATGGTGCCTGACAGCCTAAATATGTGTTCAATACATTTTTGTAGACTAAAGGCAGTACAGGGTATTGCTTCTAGAACAGACTTTGAAGATCAAATTAAAATTCTGGCTCTCTGTGTGATCTTGGACAAGTACCACAACTTCTCTAAGTCCAGTTTATTCGTATGGAAATGGAGATGAAAACAGACCTAATTGCATCACTCAGGAAAAACCTACACCTTCCTCATCTGTATTTTATATGTCTTACCACCTCATGCAGTAGGGAAGGATATTAAATGGTATGATGCCAACATAAAGTACTCAGTACAGGGCCCGACACATGGTAACTGCTCAATGAACACCTTTAAAATATAAGGCTTGCACTTCTGGTATAGGCTAGGGACACGTGGACACTATGGTCAACAGGAGATAGTAAGTACCTGTAAGGCAGTAAAACTGCCTCCTAAGGGTGGAGTCAGAGAAACCTGGATCCGAACCCAGTTGTGTACTACCTGCTGTTTCCAGGATGGATTTTCCCATCCATAAATTATAACAACAGAAGCTACCTTAGAAGACTGTGGTATTAAATGAGATAATGCATCGACATTTCTCTTTAACTCACCTAGCAGCACCTAGCACAGTGCCCGGCAAATATTTCTTAACTGACTAACACGTGATAAGGCACTTAGTCTGGTACATGGTAAGCACTCGATAAGCATTTGTCATGGTTGTTTCTGATACTATTACTACAGTCATTGTGGAAGTTGGGGAGAGTAAAAGTGAAAATTACCATTTGTGGGTGACAGCTTAATGGGAAGCTCTACCCTTGGTCATCAATATTCTTTTACGAGGACCCAGATTCAGGGAGACATTATTTGTTAGGTGAAACGATTTACTTTGATTACTCTACAACTGATTGATTCTAAACTTCTCTAGGTTACAAGTGACCAAACCACAGTGTAAACACTAGGATGAGAGGAATTATATTGCTCTAAAACCAGCCAATATCTAGGTTTCACTTATAACTGGAAAATCCAATCATGGCTACCACCATGGTATCTCATTCCAACTCTCTTACCCAGTAGTCCTGGAATGAGGCCCAAGTAAGCATGGTGTTTGTGCATATACTTGGGTCAGCCTGATCCCTCCTGACCTTCCAAATAAAAATAAATATTAGTTCTGAACTGTCCCTTTATCATTTTCTTGGGAAAACACATTTTAACCACAGGTCTTCAAAGCTGCAATCCAGTTCCTCTTCCCCAGGTCCCTAAACAGATCCTTGCTAATGTTTGCCCATTTCTTTCTTTCTCTTCCTTTGTTGTGTCTTCCCAGGCTGTCATGGTGTCCCTGCTGACAGATTATTCACCTCAGCTCCAGAAACCAAAGTTTTGATGCAGTGACGTTTGTCAAAAGAGAAGCAACGTTCTTCAGTGACCAAATGAGTCGGTTTATATGGAGGAAGGAGAAGAGAATCTAAGAAATAAACAAATCTTGATTCACAGTATAGGTGAATGATATGATATTGCTCTGCCATCGTGAAACCTTCCTGAAGGCCTTAATTTAAGGGCCAGTGCACTATAATACATGGATTGACTCGGTTTAAACTCTCTAATTCACAATTTCTGAGTTACATTGAGTATCATATTAATAGTCATATACATTTGCTTCAACTAAATGTAAAATACTATGTTCATAATGCATAATGTCTAAGCCATTAAATGTAATCTATGCTTATTACCTTAATAAATTATCACCCATGCTAATTTATAAGTAAACATTTACCAGGCAGTCAGCCGCTGGTAGATCTGTGGGCTGTGTTTATATCCCTCAGGACCAACAAGGAAGCCAAATGATCAATCTTGCCGATGTAGTACAATTTTCAGGCAAATGAAGTAGACAGACATTCACTTATGGAGGCAAATGATGAAATTCTCAGAAAACAGTGATAACAGTGCCCAAACTCTGGAGTTTTTTCCAGGCATTTGTAGGAAGGAGGATTTCTCAAGAGAACACATTTCTTCTCTGTAACAAATACTTAATGTCAAAAGTCTGAAGAAGCCTTTGTGAACAAGTGGTAAAACCATGGAAACCTAGCTAGGAACATAAGATCCATTAGAGAGTGATATTTTCGTAGGTTCAAATTCCCCAGCAGGAGCGATTTAATTTTTTCATGTTTCTGCTTATCATGCATCTACTCACACCATACACTGGATAGGTCTATAAACCCACTGCTTGCCACATCTTAGTCCATTCTTTTCTCCCCAATTTCTGTTCTAGATAATAAAAATTTGCATCACTGGATTATTATAATGTAATTAAAGCTACATGCTTTTGTGGGTGACCCGAATATGTATTGTCCAATTATTATGATACAAATGGAAAATTTTTACTTAAAATGCTAAACAATGTAAATGGAACTGTAAGAAAATAATGTATTTTGCAGAAGACGAAAAAAAAAAAAAAAGTAACTATCTTTACATTCCACCTCCACTATTAGAAGAATGCTTCCAGGCTGGTTGACAGATACTCTTCAGCAGAGAGCTATGACTTAAATGAGTAAGAGATGAATTACAAATTAGATTTGCAATGAAGATGCAATAAAACATTTTCAGGGAAAAGAAGCCTGGTAATGTTACAAGGGAAAAATCAAATTTTCTAATAAACGTCAAGGTTGACTTTCTCGTCTATGGTAATTTCTTGGGAACACTTAAGAAAGAAAGAGTGGAGTTTCATGGACTATCTTCTTTCAGCAGGGTATAGGAATGATTTAACCAGAAGCTGCCATGTGGACTGTGGAGGCTCTCCCTCAAACTGCCTACATACAAAGGCCATAATCCTGAGTATCCTTCCACTCTCTAAATGGTAGCCCATGGTAATGACTTCTCTTTACTAGCTACTCTCTGAACTACATGGAAGGTATAATCTTCTTCCCTCAATCAGAACTTCTAATCATTTTCTTGTCAAAATGTAGTCACTTTACCTCAAAGAGCCCCAAAGCATTCTTTTTTTGTGTGTACACACGATTTAACATCTTTCTCAACCCAAACTGGTAGGAATTTATTTGCTTTCTTACCTTTTAATCTTAAGAAGACATAATTTATAATATTAAGAATAATGAAAACAGGGAAGGTTGATCTAGCCTTAATTTTTCCAAAGCCACTTTTTTTTCCTCACAGCAAATTTGTCATATTTTATTTCCCACTGCCTTCTAAGGAAAGTAAATTCTGGTATTTCAAGGAACTTCTCTTTATTTTTCTCCCTGTATTGGTCATTTATTATGACTGCCATTGATGTGTTTATTTTTATTTTATTTTTATTTTTTCATATTAAATATAATTTATTGTCAAATTGATTTCCATACAACACCCAGTGCTCATCCCAACAGGTGCCCTCCTCAATGCCCATCACCCGCTTTCCCCTCTCCCCTACCCCCCACCAACCCTCAGTTTGTTCTCAGTATTTAAGAGTCTCTTATAGTTTTCCTCCCTCCCTCTCTGTAACTTTTTCCCCCTTCTCTCCCCCACCATGGTCTTCTGCTAAGTTTCTCAGGATCCACATATGAGTGAAAACATATGGTATCTTTCTCTGCCTGACTTATTTCACTTAGCATAATACCCTCCAGTTCCATCCATGTTGCTACAAATGGCCAGATTTCATTCTTTCTCATTGTCAGGTAGTATTCCATTGTATATATAAACCACATCTTCTTTATCCATTTGTCAGTTGATGGACATTTAGGCTCTTTCCATAATTTGGCTATTGTTGAGAGTGCTGCTATAAACATTGGGGTACAAGTGCCCCTATGCATCAACACTCCTATATCCCCTGGGTAAATTCCTAGCAGTGCTATTGCTGGGTCATAGGGTAGATCTATTTTTAATTTTTTGAGGAAGCTCCACACTGTTTTCCAGAGTGGCTACACCAATTTGCATTCCCACCAACAGTGCAAGAGGGTTCCCGTTTCTCCACATCCTCGCCAGCATCTATAGTCTCCTGATTTGTTCATTTTAGCCACTCTGACCGGTGTGAGGTGGTATCTAAGTGTGGTTTTGATTTGTATTTCCCTGATGAGGAGCGACGTTGAGCATCTTTTCATGTGCCTGTTGGCCATCGGGATGTCTTCTTTAGAGAAGTGTCTATTCATGTTTTCTGCCCATTTCTTCCCTGGATTATTTGTTGTTTGGGTGTGGAGTTTGGTGAGTTCTTTATATATTTTAGATACTAGCCCTTTATCCGATATGTCATTTGCAAATATCTTTTCCCAATCCGTCGGTTGCCTTTTAGTTTTGTTGATTGTTTCCTTTGCAGTGCAGAAGCTTTTTATCTTCATGAGGTCCCAATAGTTAATTTTTGCTTTTAATTCCCTTGCTTTTGGAGATATGTCGAGTAAGAAATTGCTGTGGCTGAGGTCAGAGAGGTTTTTTCCTGCTTTCTCCTCTAGGGTTTTGATGGTTTCCTGTCTCACATTCAGGTCCTTCATCCATTTTGAGTTTATTTTTGTGAATGGTGTAAGAAGTGGTCTAGTTTCATTCTTCTGCATGTTGTTGTCCTGTTCTCCCAGCACCATTTGTTAGACTGGCTTTTTTTCCATTGGATATTCTTTCCTGCTTTGTCAAAGATTAATTGGCCATACTTTGTCAAAGATTAATTGGCCATTTGTGGGTCTAATTCTGGAGTCTATATTCTATTCCATTGGTCTATGTGTCTGTTTTTGTGCCAATACCACACTGTCTTGATGATTACAACTTTGTAGTAGAGGTTAAACTCTGGGATTGTGATGACTCCTGCTTTGGTTTTCTTCTTTAATATTACTTTGGCTATTCAGGGTCTTTTGTGGTTCCATACAAATTTTAGGATTGCTTGTTCTAGCTTTGAGAAGAATGCTCGTGCAATTTTGATTGGGATTGCATTGAATGTGTAGATTGCTTTGGGTAGTATTGACATTTCAACAATATTTATTCTTCCAATCCATGAGCATGGAATGTTTTTCCATTTCTCTGTATCTTCTTCAATTTCCTTCATAAGCTTTCAATAGTTTTTAGTACACAGATCTTTTACATCTTTGGTTAGGTTTATTCCTAGGTATTTTATGATTCTTGGTGCAATTGTGAATGGGATCAGTTTCTTTATTTCTCTTTCTGTTGCTTCATTATTGGTGTATAAAAATGCAACCGATTTCTGTAGATTAATTTTGTACCCTGCAACTTTGCTGAATTCATGTATCAGTTCTAGCAGACTTTTGGTGGAGTCTGTCGGGTTTCCCATGTAGAGTATCATGTCATCTGCAAAAAGTGAAAGTTTGACTTCATCTTTGCCCATTTTGATGCCTTTGATTTCATTTTTGCTGTCTGATTGCTGATGCTAGGACTTCCAACACTGTGTTAAACAACAGCGGTGAGAGTGGACATCCCTGTTGTGTTCCTGATCTCAGAGGGAAAGCTCTCAGTTTTTCCCCGTTGAGGATGATGTTAGCTGTGGGCTTTTCATAAATGGCTTTTATGATGTTTAAGTATGTTCCTTCTATCCCGACTTTCTCAAGGGTTTTTATTAAGAAAGGATTCCAAAGCCATTTTTTTTTACCTCCTTTCTCTTTTTACACTTTCCTCCTTGTTCACCTTCCCTATGTAACTACCACCTCAACAAAGAATAACAAAAACTCCAGCAATGATCCTTGGGTCTCTGGTGTACATAATAGATCCTATCTACCAAATATAACTAGCCAAAGAGTTCCTTTCTTCCAGTCTTTCTTCACTGTAACATTGGAAGTAAAACAAGAAGTAATTGTACAGCAGTAATTTCAGTGTCAGGAAGAATCAACAGGTTTTTTTTCCCAATGAGAAGTTTCTAGGAACTTTTATTTCTAATGTTTATTTATTTCTCAGAGCATGAGTGGGAGTGGGGCAGAGAGAGAGGGAGACACAGAATCAGAAGCAGGCTCCAGGCTCTGAGCTGTCAGCACAGAGCCCAATGCAGGGCTTGATCCCACGAGCTGTGAGGTCATGACCTTGAGCCAAAGTCAGACATTTAACCAACTGAGCCACTCAGGCACCCCTGGGTGAATTACTTTAGACAAGTAATTCAGTATCAGATATTTCTAATGGATAGTGCATGAATGATTTGACTATTGTAAAACCACCAGGCAGATGGCACAAGCAAGTGACCTTAGAACCTCAGTTAAAATGGCAAGAGCACCAGTGCCAAAGTTTCCAGGCAAATCTCCTCGGGTGACAAAAATGAATGAATAATACATATAGAAAAGGTGTCCAGAATATATTCTTTCTTTGGGCCTTTCTGTTTTGGAAGCTCTCATCAATGCCTAGATTACAGAGATGGTTGAGGCACCACTCAGGAATTTTGATGTCTTTTGACAAATATAAAAGGTCACATCAAAGAACAGAAAACCGCTTCAGTCACAATCGTCAGACTCCTACAACTAGGAACACCATATACTGACGTGAAAGTTACGTTCTGTGCAAAGGTCTCCGGTGAAAGGTGTGAGTAGTGCTGAAATATGATTTGCACTTCAGTTACCGAGTCTTGTGCTTCTTTACAGGCTGGAGAGCCAGGAGGAAGGAGTGACTTTTTAATAAGTTGTTCACCCAGAGGGGACACTTCTCCGCATTTCATAAGCCTGAACAGGTGTTTTATTTTAAATCACACAAAGGGCCAGTATCTGGTAGGGGTGGCCCTACCATCAACTATTTACATTAAATTTTTTTTTTCGATATCACCTTGGACTTGATTGAAATAAGACACCTAGGGACGTTTTGGTGATGGTTTTGGTATCTTGCCTGGGTTTCTGCCCCAGTTTCCTGATGACTTCACAATGGAAGTGAAAGTGTCTGTTTATCTTTGTGTGGCAAATACATGACAGAGATCACTGAAGCAGGAGTTTGAAATCAACTCTGCAGTTCTTTAATCTTTTGAAAAAAATTCATCCCTAATAATTATCCAGTCAGTTATTGTCAGTCAATTAATCAGAAAAAAAATCTTGGTTGGAGCAAATGGAAGGGAATTCCTAATAAGGATGAAATCTTTTTACGGTTTTAAAAGTGCCTGAATTATATCAATGACACCAGTCTTAATTTTTAATTAATGTTTTTGTAAAATTCATTCCTAAACAACAACTGCCTTCGGGAGCAAAACCATCAGGCAAATGAATATTTATGTATGTATGTATGTATGTATGTATGTATTTATGTTTATTTTGAGATAGAGAGAGAGAACATGAGCAGGGGAGGACAGAGAGAGAGGGAGAGAGAAAATCCTAAGCAAAGTCTACACTGGCAGCACAGAGCCCGTTGTAGGGTTTGAACTCACAAACCATGAGGGGCACCTGGGTGGCTCAGTCAGTTAAGCGTCCGACCTTGGCTCAGGTCATGATCTCATGGTTCATGAGTTTGAGCCCCGCATTGGGCTCTATGCTGACAGCTTAGAGCCTGGAGCCTGCTTCCGATTCTGTGTCTCCCTCTCTCTCTGCCCCTCCCGCACTCACACTCTGTCTCTCAAAAATGAATGGTAAAAAAATAATAATAACAAAAAATGAATTCACGAACAGTGAGATCATGACCTGAGCCAAAACCAGGAGTCAGACACTTAACCGACCGAGCCACCCAGGTATCCCCAGGCAAATGAATTTTTCAATTGGAAGGAGGTTGAGAAATAAGCCAGATTATTCTTTCATTTTGCAGAGGAAGAAAATAGGAAATAACAACAAAAATGTTCCTAGGATAGAAATATATCCTATAAGGAGGGATAATACATGTATTCAACTCCCTCTGAAAATTGTCAGGGATCCCACAAATGTAGCCACTTGACTTGATTTACCTTTTAGGCTGAGTGGGGAATAGAAAGCTGGCCGGTCCAGGATTATGGTTCTGTGAGGTCAAGGGATAGAGAGGAGAGTTCACACTTTAGGCAGGCATGGATATAGATACCCAGGGATGTGAACAGAGACCCAAAAATATTGATGTAGTAAATGCTGTTGGTGCCCCATCCAGGCCCTTTTACCACCCCTCGGCTGCTGTCAGGGGTGGGTGCTAATGGCTCACAGCTGCCCCTTTTTCTGAAGCGTCATCCTCAGCTACGAGCAACCACTTAGCTTGGGGGATTAGGCTCTAACCCTCATCCCACCAGCAGCCCACAGTGAGTGGCTGACAGAGGGGTGTACAAAGACTTGGCTCCCCTCCCTCCAGGTAGGACCAACTCTGGTAAAACTCATGCTCCAGAGCTCCCCATGGGATCAGGCTGAGGCTAGTATCCGCTTAAGAACACATCCTTAGGCAGCTTCCCCTGCTGTGTAACCTGTGTCCCTTCTCCTGATAGTGCTTCCTCAATAAATTACTTGCACAAGAATCCCCATCTCAGGCTCTGCTTCTAGGGAATCTGATCTAAGATAATCCCCAAAGAAGGTTTCGCAGAGGTCTGTACTATACTGCTCATCCTTCAGGCATCAAGGGACAAGTAGAGAGTTAAGAAGCCGTTGGAAAAATAGTGAAGAGGTCATGCTTAGCAAGCAAAAACTTTTCTGGTTATCCGGATCAGCCTTCCTTAGAAGGAAACAGAACATTATACATAGTAAATATTCTTTTTCTGCCACATGTTCAAATTCATAATAAGGAATTTATTAGCTGCACGGAATAGGAGACCAATTTGCCTTCCCCAGAGAAGAGTGGAGCCGAGCTAATGGACATGATATTTCTGGTTTATTTCTGTCACATTTTAGTCTCTTTATAGATTGAGTTTAGTTGGTTGCCCTTTGCGTTTGCTTCTGGACTTCCCCCAAAGCTTATTCAGCAGGTCTGGATTGGGGCCTGAGAATCTGTTTTTAACAAGTTCCCAGAGATGCCGATGCTGCTGGTCCAGGGACCACACTTTGAGAATCATTGGCCTGAAGCTATCATAAAGACTTATTTGAGGTATTTTCATCACCACATCGATAAAGCGCCACCATAAAGCATTTGACACAACCCTGATCCTCTGTTAAACTGTCTTCGGAGCCACCGCAGCCTGGGTTTCATCCCTCCTCTGCTATATAACAGTTATCTCCCTGATCTCCTTATCTGTAAAATGGGAATAATAATGCCCACCTCATAGTCACTGGGAGGATTAGATGAAGTAAAATATGTAAGAGTATTTGGCTGAGAGCAAGTGCTAAATAAATATTAGCCCCCTTTTTTTGATCTATTTTTTCTAATACTTTGTATTTTTCTTTGGCCCTTCACAATAAAATTATATTCCACTATCAGAAATATATTGAGTAGAAAAGTTGGTGTCCAAAACAAATTGCAAGGAGTGAGCTTGCCTCGTGAACTTGGCAGAGCGCAGCAGAGGATGCTTCAACTGAGCTATGTATCTCTAGGAGCCAGTTTGTGAATATGTTACCCAGATGAGCGACCTGGCTCTTTGCCAAACCAAATCATTGACGCCCACAAGTTCAAACATCTAATCAAAGTAACTAAACTCTTTGCTTAGGAAAGCACAATGGGAATGTACATTTATGTGAAATAAACCAGAGTCATTTGGCGATCGTTGGACTTGGGGGCTAGGTGATAAAAGGAGAAAGGGACTAGGAAGAACTCATCAGGGTTTATCCATCTCTGAGGCTAAAATTCCTCAAAGAAACAAGTTTGCAAACTTGTTAAGTCAGCAGTTCTTGAACATTTTGGTGTAAGCCCTCTTTATGCTCTCATAAATCATGAAGATATTAAAGAGCCTTTGTTTATGTGGGATACAGGTATCCCATATATACAGTAGAAACAGAAGCAGAAATTTTAGAAACAATTATTTAGCAATTCGTTTTAAAATAACAATAGTAAACCCATTACAGGTTACCATAAACAATGTATTTTTATTAAAAAAAAAAAAACATGTTTTCCAAAACCAAGTTAACAAATAGAACGGCCGACGCTGTGTTGTACTTCTGCACATGTCTCTGATGCCTGCCTTAATGAAAGCCAGCTGAATTCTCATATCTGCTTCTGCATTCCATCTGTGGTGCTATGTTGGTTTGAAGTACAGGAAGAACATCCAGCCTCATGCAGATAAGTAGTTGGAAAGGGAGGGCTATCTTAATAGCATTTTCAAATAATCATGGGTATTCTTTGATGTTACTCTGAAACTCTTCAAGTGATAGCTCCTTAAAGATTAATTGCAATTTGGAATCTAAAACCACATCAGTGAACTTTTCTACACTGTTACATTACACTGCATGCCTATCTTGCACTTTAAATAGGTTTTTACCCATATGTGATTCCACATTGGTCATTTGGAAAATATCAGTTTACTGAATTATATAGCTCTTTCCAATGATGGTATATTATATTACATAAAATATAAAAAATCACATTTGTTGGGGTGCCTGGGTGGCTCAGGCAAGCGTCCAACTCTCGATTTTGGCTCAGGTCATGATCTCACCGTCATGAGATTGAGCCTGGCGTCCGGCTCCATGCTGAGCATGAAGCCTGCTTGGGACTCTCTCTCTCCTTCTCTCTCTGCCCCTCCCCTGGTTGTGTGTACTCTCTCTCTCTCTCTCAAAATTAATAAATATTTTAAAAATAATAAAACTAATAAAAAAAATCACATTTGTTAATATCAACACTACTATGGTCTTAATGTGTCCCCACAAATTTCATATGTTGAAGTCCTAACCCCCAGATTATGGTATTAGGAGGTGGGGCCCTTGGGAGGTGTTTAAGTCATGAGGGTTCTACCCTCGTGGAATTAGGTGTCTTATAAAAAGAGACCCCACAGAGCTCCCTAGCCCCTTCTACCATTAGGGCACAGCCAGAAGTCAGCTTTCTATGAATCAGAAAGTGGGCCCTCACCAGACACTGAATCTGCCAGCATCTTAATCTTGGACTTCCCAACTTCCAGGACTGTGAAAAGTACATGTCTGCTGTGTATAAGCTTACCCAGTTGTGTGGTGGTTGGTTACAGCAGCCCAAATGGACTAAGATAACCCCCTCTCTCATTAGAAAAATTTTTAAGAATTGCAAAGCAGATACAGACTTTACACAAATCTAATTTTCTCTTGAAAGCTCACATTTTTTCTTTGGCAGTAAGTACTGTCACTTAGTTTCCTTGAAGTGACAGGTTTATCTCATTCATTTTCAAGGCATCTGCCAAATATCCAAGACCTAGTGACCATAGTTTGTCAGTTGTTTTTTTTTCCCCCAATTAAAACTGGTGTACCATTCAAAAGGCAACTAGTTTAACACACAACTCAAGGAATTGCACAGGTGCTTTTCCTCAGACAGTTACAATATTTCATAATGTGTTTGTCTCATGACATCACACAGAATATTAAAGAGACATGTTCTCAAGGGTTGACATTTAATATTAATAATATTTACTGATTCACCAAGGACCTTCATAAGTGAATCTGGCCTTTAAAAAAACCGCATGAATGTGCTAGTGAAGAATAAAATGACTTGTAGTTCTGCTGCTTTGATTTGTGCTAAGGTGTCAGCAGTTTTACCCAGCATTCCTTTTGTACCATCCATTGATGCTGCCGGTCCAGAGACCACCCATTGTGAAGCAAGGTCCTATACTGCCTTTGGGGATCCAAGGGAGCCCAAGTGGGAAGAACTCTGGAACACTCGCTCCTGATTAAATCAGAACAGCTGACTGTGGTCTGATTTTATCTGTAATTAGTAGCATCCTGAAAAAGATTCTGGTGGAAAATAAAAAGTTTATGACTCACTTCTGTAAAGCAAGTCTGGGTTGTGCTAACTATGGATAAAATCCACATTGAAATCTCTTTTTATTAATCTTGTGCATAACAAGCCATCTATTGTTATGATCCCCCCAGCTTTGTGGCAGGCACTGTGTTGGGCACTGGGGATACAGTAATTGACAAGAAGGACATGGTGTCTGCCCACATAGTGCTAATGGTCTAGCAGGGGACACAGACCACCACGTGTAAGTAGATATTGCGATAAGAGCTGAAAGAAACAAATGGGATGCTCTAACAGAGAATAAACGTATGAAAGGATGGATACACATTTGGATCAGTAGTTCTCAAGCTTTGGTGAGAATCAGAATGACCTGGAGAGCTAGCTAGTAAGAATACAGAGGCCCTGACTTATTGAAGTAGGGAGAGGCTGGGCCCCTGTAGTTTTACCAAGTGGCTTTCTAAAATTTGAGCAGTGCTGCTTTAAATACAATGCCCAGAGACAGCCTCTCAGAGAACGTGATGTTAAAACTGAGCCCTGACTGAGGAGAATAATTGGCCGCAGGGGGGAGGGGGCACAGGCTTTTCTTTGGATTTGAATCAGATTTGTCTGAGGTGATGCCAGTTCTATAGCTGTAAGTTGAGCATTAGGGCTGGTAAGTTCATTTATTGCTTAAATGAGCGCATTGCATTTCTTATTACAAAAATATGTGATCACTTTAGTGAACTACAAGTTCCTATAACAGTTTTATGAGCAGAAGTGGTTGCACTAGACATTTTGTATTTACAAGCCTTGTCATAGAACATCTCACTGAAGATCTTATCCCATTAACAAGGGACAGAGCACATATCCTAATTTCAATAATTTATGCCCCTACTGGCTATTTTCCAACAGTGCCTTTTGACGTGGTCACTGGAATGTAAATGTCCTCTGACTTCTCTTTGTTATCTTCCTGAGACTTGCACAATCATCATGACACTTGGAATTAATTCTCAAAGTACTTATGCTAATAAGATTATCTCCCCTCAAGGCTTTTCATTAAATATAATTGTAAAAATTACATTTCTTTAACTAAAATCAGTAAAAGAAATTAAAGTATTTAATTTCTGATCCTCATATAATTAAGGGAAAAATGGAGGATAAGAGTATTCTAGCTAGAGGGAATAGTACACAGGTTTGGCCCTGAGGGGAAGGAGGGCTTGGCTTCTTCAAGGAACTGGAAAAGGAGGAGTATAGCTAGAGTGGAGTGAGCAAGGGAGAGAGCACAAGAAAAGTCTGGAAAGTTTAACAGGGGTTAGCCCATGTAGGCCCTTGAGGCCAAGGCAAGGATTTTGGTTTTTATTCTAAATGCCAATGGCAGGACACATCCATTGAGAGTGTTCTGTGATGACAGCTGTGAGTTGAACGTATTGTAAAACAGTGTCATTGCACATGAATACACTGTTACCTGGTTTAGCCACCAATCTCTTAGATATTTGGTAGGTATGAGTTAGTCCTTAAAAGTCTACTCAACTATTGACAAACCAATAAGATGGCAATCTACAGCTTTAAAGCTAAGAACTAAATATCTGTCTGAATTTGAGCCATTGAAGAATCTACAACAGATCTGCTTCTAAAAGGAGGACCCTGGAAGACAAATGTTGACAGAACCGCTCCAGGGTCCTAAACTTCATTTTATTGGCTTATGGGTCACTCCATCTTTTTATTTCTCCATTGTTAATTCTTGCCCTCCTCTGCTTCTCTGTATTCATCTTCCCATTAGTGTTTCAATGGGTCACTTCCCCCAATCTCCCTTTCTTCCTCCCTGAGAACACATCTTAAGTGCACCATAGCCTGAGGGATAAAATATGGGCTATTCAAATCCTACCTCCCCTCTTATTAGCTGGATGACCTTGGCTAAGTCCTATAACATCTCTAACCTCAGATTCCTCATCTGTAGATAGATTATGATAATAGTGCCTACTTATAGATACAAATGTGCAAATTCAGGGAAAATAGTGTATGGTCTGCTGCATAGCACATACTCAAAAATGTTACTAATATATCTTTAATTGTTTAATTACATTTTCCATCTATATTGTCACCTCACATTTGGAGCTCTTTCTGTTCAAGGAGTATATAATTTATTTTCAGATCTACCATGCCACCTTTCATTTTGTTGTTACTCTGGAAATAATTTGCCGTCTGCTTAATACAACTGTGCAATGCCACAAGACTTCAGAGAAGGGAAAAAATACCTCCCTTAGGACTGATCAGAAAACGTTCAGGTCAGTGGATGGATATGATTCCATCCACTGAAGGACTGGCAACATTTGGACAGACAAAAAAAAAAAAGGCATTCAAGTTGGCAGGATTGTGATTGAATGTGTGAGATGGGAATGTGTGAGATGAGAATTCTTATTTGATGGTCCATGAATAGTCCATATTGTCAGAAATGGAGGATTTGTGTGTGGATGTATTTGGAAAAGTATGTTGGTACAAAACTGAAGAGCACCTTCATCAATAAAGTACTAAGTCTGAAAAATTTGTCTGTAGACTTTGGAGAGCCATTGAACAGTTTGACATGAGAGACAGACATCATGAAAGCAGTCTTTCATCAATAGGGATTTGATGATATTGTATAGATTTACTTAAGAAACTAGTTTCATGGCTATTTTACGCCCTAAACTGGAGTAGGAGCTGGGGAAATTGGCGATTTGATCCAGGAGAAAACTGACAGGACTTGGTAATCAAATCTAAAAGTTAAAGAAGAAGAATAAACAGTTTGAACTTGAAATTGTTACGAAACATATACAAGCAGGTCACTTTACCTCTGTGCCTCTGTAATTCTATATTTAAAGCAGTGTTGATAACATATAATCTCTTAGCTACTCAGGATGAGAAGAACTTAAGTGAGATACTCAGTGTGAAGTATGAATATAATAATAGATGCAAAGATCCGTAGCCCCTTACCTATCACAAGGAAAGCAATTAATAAACACTTGTTCATTTTTAATTATGCTGATACCTTGGAAATAGAGCTCCATAAGCAAATCAAGGAAGTTTTATAAAGTAACACTAGATAAGGGAAAGGGTTAAAGGAGGTGCTGGATCTGTATTTCTTGTCTTCAAGTCTTGATTTACAGATTAATACATTAAACAAACATATTTCCTGCCCACGGGCCTAAGAGTACAATAAGGTAGAGAAACTACTTAGTTGTAATTATTAATGGCTTCCCAGTCCTTCCCCTTTATCAATAAAAGCTCAGTAACAGCAGAACCTTATGGATGTAAACATCTGTTGCTCTGACCTAACAAAGTCTAATTTCTTTGATAATTAAATTATTAATCCTTTAATTGCCATTGAGAAGAAGTTGTACATACTTAAGTAAGAGTAGACAGTTATTCTCAGTAATAAAATACAGGATACATTCCTTCCTTGGAAGACAACCACTTCTCTGATCCCTGAAGTGGCCATTTTCCCCTCATCCCACTTCTATTTGGACCATAGACTCGACTTTCAGTTTCCAGGAATCATTTCCATTGGCTTTTCTAAGGGCCTTTGTCATTGTAAAACTGTTATTTCTAGAGGTCTGCTTCCGAAGGACCAAGAATACTGTCATAAATAGTCAAGAAAATAAGTCCATGTCAAAACCCTGTGTATCTACCAGGGTAAATCCGTGCCAAACTGTCTAAGAGGTTCTGAGAGCACTGATATGCCTTTTTCTTGCTAGGTAATAGCCCAGTTAGTCTTACTTAAAAGTGGACTATCTCTACCGGAATGACTAAAATTTAAAAGAATTACAATACCTATTTTCTATGGGGCTAGGGTAGGAGAAGGAATAACTAAAACTCTCATACCTCGCTGATGGGAGTGTAAGTTTGTGCAACCGCATTACAGAACTATTTGACAATATCTAGCAAAGCTGAACATACATATGTCCCATGACCCAGCAATTTCACTTCTGGATATGCACTCAAGAGAAATGAGTGTTCGTGTCCATCAAAAGACATGTTCAGCAATCCATAGCAGCTTTTTTCATAATAGCCCCAAACTGGCAACAATCCTAATGCCCATCAACAGTAAGATGATAGTATACTCATGCAATGGAATACTACACAACGATGAAAATAGATGAAGTACAGTCACCTATAGAAACTTAGATGAAACTCACAGACATAATGCAGAGTAAAAGAATGCAGGCACTAGAGAGCTCATAAAATTAAAGGACAGGCAAAGTTAATCTATGGTTACAGAAGTCAGAATAGTGGTTACTTTTACATGGATGGGTACTGACTGGGGAGGAGCATGAGGGAGCCTTGGGGATTTTGGAAATGTTCTATATCTTGATCTGATTGGTGGTTACCTAGGTGTATGTAGAAACTCACTGAGCCATTCCTTTGATATTCGTGTACTTTGAAGCATATAAATTTGATCTCAATTACAACAATAAAAAAATAAATAAATGTACAGTATTTATATTTTTAAACATTAAAAAAGGTAGGGGAATCCAAAGCACAGGAATTAAATGAGTTGCCCAAGGTCATCCTTTGTCTGGATTTAGACAAATATTTCACTGCATTGCTTCAACTACACTGCTTACCAAAGTGGAATTACATTTTGCAAACATTTTATTTGATTACAGAATTTGGGCATTGTCTTCATTAGAATGAAAGCCTGGACCTTCTGCAATTGGTAGAGTCACCAACTTTCTGCTCTTTCAAACCACGGAACAAGAGAGGGCTTCAAGATGGAAAAGCCGCTGCTGCTTCCCAACCCTAGGGCTAAACCTATCCCCAAAATGGGACTATTTTGGCTGCGATCTTTATTGGGTACCCATCCAACATATTCAGATTATCTATAATGTATTTAGTACTGTACCTATATATTAAGGAGGATATAGGCTCTTTCCTTTTTTTTTAAAATGCTTATTTATTTTTGAGAGAGACAGAAAGCATGAGCAGGGGAGAGGTTGAGAAAGAGGGAGACAAAGAATCTGAAGCAGGCTCCAGGCTCTGAGCCATCAGCACAAAGCCTGATGCAGGGCTTGAACTCGCAAACCATATCATAACCTGAGCCGAAGTCGGAAGCTTAACCAACTGAGTCACCCAGGCTCCCTGGCTCTTTCCTTTTTAATGAAGAGGTTATAATACATCCTTAAGAAATTTACAGCGTTTTTTGAAGATGTGTTGTTTCAGATAAAGGCCCACAGAAGATTCTTGTTAAATGAGGTCAGCAATAAATTCTGTAAACAGGTGGTCTTAACCATCCATGTGGTCCAACAAACGGACTTGAAGGGGTCTGTGAACCCCATGAAATGACACACATTTCCCCATGTGTATATTAGTATTTTTCTGTGAAGGGTTACAAAGCTTTTGTGGTAGCCATGAAAATGGACCTCTCAAATCCACTGCAAGGACCATAAGTGACTGGTGGTCCTAGCTGTTGTACTCTGAAATTTATCATTGTTTTGATGCCAAGGCCATACTTCCCACAGCCTGCTCCAAGCCAACGATGCAGGACTTCTCCAATGGCACCCCTGGCTCAAGGGCTCTCTGATAGCTTTACAGAATGCCTTCAGAACCACAATGCAGTCTAAGATGCTTCCACCTAACCTTCCTATCTTCCTCCTCCCCTCTCTCTCTCTTTCACCCAGAGTCAGATCCGCTTTGAGGTTCCCAGCCCCTTCTGGCTCCCTCCCTATACCCTCTCACAGGCATAGTCCCTAACAAATCTCTTATATGGCTAGTTCCATTGTGGCATCTACTTCTCATTAGGTCTGGACTACATAAGTAGTACTGAGAGTCTGAGAATATAGGCGGTAAGATATGCAATTGAAACTTGGTCCTTCACTGCCCTGCAAGTGAAGATGACGCTGTCCTGGTTGGTAGATGGGGCATAGCCAGTCCTTGGCACCAAGTAGTGACTTAATTGCTAAAGATTTCACAGGTGGTTATTCCAGTAACCAAGGGTCAGGGGCATGCTGGAACACTCTTTCCAAAGTAAAAAAGAGTGCTGAATCTTATGTCCCTTACCACAGAGAAGCACAGCATCTGGTAGGCCTCTTCGGGTTCTGGAGGCAGCACAATGCCCTCCTAGGAATATTCCTCTGCCATGGAAGACTGCCAGCTTTAAGTAGGGTCCAGAGCAGGAAAGCGTTCTGCAGCAGGTCCAGGTTATTGTAACACCATAAGGTCTGCTGGATTGTATGGCCCAATCCTTATGGTGTTATAAGTGTCAGTGGTGGGAAAAGATACAGTATGGAACTTATGGCAAACTCTAGCAAGAGAAAAGCCACGCAGGCCCTGGGAATCAGAAGCAAGGGCCATCCAGAGCAGAAACTGATATGCCTTTTGAGAAACAAGTCCTGGTATGTCACTGGGCTCCAGTAGAGACAAAATGTTTGACTATAAGTACTAAGTGACCATGTAGCTGGAACTGTCCATTCAGTTGAGTTCTTTCTGAACTGTCAAGCTCTAAAGTCAGATAATCCTAGCATCAGTCCATAATAATATGGAAATGGTACATCCAGGATGGGACCGGAGCAAGACCAGAGGACACAAATAAACTGCATGAGCAGTCATCCCAGATCCCCATGTCACCCATATGAGTTGCACCAGTGCCCCACCAAGGCTTGAACCTATAGCCACATGGGGGAAAGTTATACGAACAGCTGAAGGAAAAGAATAAAGCTCTTGCTTGGTTTACAGATCGTTTGGTTCAGTGTGTGAACGAAAGCTAAAAATGGATGGTGGCTATATTATGCTATGCTCGGGAGTATCCATGAATGACAATGAGAAGAAAAATGTTCCCAATGAGTGGAAAGTAAGTGTTGCATTTGGTCATCCACTTTGTGTGGAAGGACTGATGGTCTGAGATGAGAATATTTAGATTCATGGGCAGTGGCCAATGACCTGGGAGGAAGACTCAAAGATCAGACACCAGAAGTTCTAGGGTAGAGGAATGTGGATGGAAATAGAGGAGTAGGTACAAAATGTGAAGATCTTTGTATCACGTGGAAATGTCCACCAGAAAGCACACACCACAGAAGAGGCACCAAACAACCAAGGAGGCAAAATGACTCAGCTACCTGACATCAGCTAGCCTTTGTCATTAGCCATCTCATAATTGGCATGATAGACATATTCATGAAGTGGCCATGGTGACCAAGATATAGGCCAATAATATGGATTCCCACTTACCAAAGCTGATCTAGTTACTGCTGCCTCTGAATGTCCATCCTGTTGGCAACAGAGACCCATACTGAACTCCCAGATATGGCACTATCCCTTGGTTATTTGGTGTTAAGTCAACCCATCTTGAAAGGATTGGTGTGGGTTCATCTTTTCTGCCCATAGAGCTTCAGTCAGTATCACTATCCAGGGGATTAAGGAAGGCCTGATCCGTAAGCATGCAACATAGCAACTGACCAGGGGACTCAGTTTATAGCAAAGGAGGGGTGGAAGTGAACCCATGACCATGGGATCCACTGGTTGTATCATGCACCACACTATCCAGAAGCAATCAGCCTCACAGAACACTGGAATGGCTTTTGAAAGGAATAAATAAAGTACCAGTTTTGAGGCAACATTCTCAAAGAAGAGGGTGCCCTTCAGGACACAGTGTATATATTAAATCAGAGACCTCTATCCGGTGTTGTGTCCCCAGTAGAAAGAACAAATGGATCCAGAGACTAAGGAATAAAAATATGAGTGGCTCCACTTAATACTGGAGGACTCTGCTTCCAGTCCCATCAACTCTGGGCATGACAGGGTTGGTGGTCATGGTCCTCAAAAAGAGTACATTTTTTACAGAGGATGCAGGAAGAGTCCCACTGAACTATAAGCTATGGCTAACACCAGGACACTTTGGACTTCTTGTGCCCAGGGATCAGAAAGCAAGAAGAGAAGTCACAATCACGGCAAGAGTAATTGATGCTGATCATCAGGAGGAAGCAGGGCTGCTTCTACATAATGGCAGTAGGGAAGAATACTTCCCACTTGGGTACCTCTTGGTATGCTCTTACTCAAGTATAACTATGAACGGGCAAGTGTAGCAATTCTAGCTTCAGAAAAGTATGATTCCCAAAGGCATAGATATCTCAGGAGTGAAAGTTTTAGTTATACTATCAAGTAAAGCCAAAGACCTAGAGAGATAATTGAGGGTGAGAGAAATTTAGAATAGACAGTAAAAGAGAGAGATGATGAATTCTAATTGGAGCTCCAAGACCAACTGTAACAACGGCGGTTACAATTTGCCCCACTAACCCTATTTTTCTGTGTTTTCCCCTCAGGAAAAGAAGCCCATGATAACCATGGAGGGTCTGTTCCCTGAATTTGTGGGAGGTAGATCTGTGCAGCACAAGAAGTAGACAAGCAGCCATAAGAATGCCCCTTTTAGACCTCTGACTGTCGGGAGTGTAATTGACCCTATCGCCCAGTGGCTCCCAGCCAGTGAATGAGTATAGTAGGAATACAAAGGCATGCATGTTCCTGGCAGATGTAGGATTCCTATGACAGGCCAACTTTGGCTCAAGGACTCCTGGAGAGCCTTGTTGAACTCTCTGAAAACTGCACTGAAGTCTAAGACACTTTCACCTAACCTTCCTTCCCTTCCTCTCTCCTCGATAGGGGGTCAGATCAGATATCCTCAGTCTGACAGCTCTCCTAGCCTCCCTTTTTCTGCTCTCCGCACTCATATTCCCTCACAAGCTTTTCTCTCAATAAGTCTCTTACACAGCTAATCCCACCTTAGAGAACTTGAATCAACATAGCTTTCATCAGATACTCAAAATTTTTGTGACCTAAAAAAGGTTATGACCCATATGTCTGATGATGAGTTTGCATTCTGGCCTTGGAAGAACCAGGAACAGGATTTGGAAGAGTCCTTGACTCAGATCAATGGTCTCATTCTTGCCATGTCAAGGTGAGTAAGATTGTGCTGATGCATCTGGGAAGATGAGTCAACACTAGGAATAAATTTAGGCCCAAGAGTGATTTCTCTCCTCTTTGGCTGGGCAGGTCACCCTTCCAACAGAGTCAGCCTTATTGTATAAACTACAGGGATTCAGTGGAATGTCACAAAAGCAATTAAACTAGAGAAATAGTCTGCTTTAAATTTACTTATTAAAATAATATATTAAAGAGAATAAAATCCTTCCCAAATCATCCAACTAGCAATGCTATCAGTCATTCCAAGAACTTGAAATGTACTACGAACACAATGGCTTTCTCCATCTTGAAAAATGCAGTGATGAGGGAAGATGATCACAAACCATTTCCGGAGAAAATTAAATACATACATTTTAGGTTTTAGACAGTTAGCTTTTTTATAAAACGTGTGCTCCCCAACCATACTTGAGCTTTCTCCATGACATTAATTGTGTTTTGCTGGCAGGGAGGGGGACAATGTCTACTTAATAGATCTGTTACCCATGGGGGAGTGTTTCACAGTCTGGCAACATCCTCTTCTCTTATTTGTGACAAGACTGATTCAGAGTATGCTTCCCTGACCCATTTATTCACGGGTATGTTATCAAGAATAATCTTAAGCTTTCTAGTTCACAGCATAATAAAAAACAAATGAACCCAAGCAAAATTCATACTCTGTCTGATTTCTGTCCCACTCTTGTCCTGCTAATATTTCCTGGGTCTTTGGTCCTCAAAACAGCAAAATAAAAACTTTATTTTCAAAGATTTCAGTCTGAAATCTCTTCGGATGTCAGTCCAACTTAAAGTAGCTGAGAGTATGACTCTTCTAGGGTAACGTGGAGGAGAGGAGAGGCTGAAGATGGGGTCTAGGACATAGGTGGAGTGGAATCTTTTTCAAAGCACAAAAAGTCCCGGAGTGCCCAGGTGGCTCAGTTGGTTAAACATCCAACTCTTGGTTTCAGCTCACTTCATGATCTCATGGTTCGTGAGTTCAAGCCCTGTGTCAAGCTCTGCGCTGACAGCGTGCAGCCTGCTTGGGATTCTCTCTCTCTCTCCCCCCGCCCGCCCCTGTCCTGTTCATTCATTCTCTCTCTCTCTCTCTGTCTGTCAATAAACTTAAAAAGAAAAACATTCCACAAAGCACAAAAAGTCCCAAACGACCCTTCCTCAAGAGTAATGTCACCGCGGGGGGGGGGGGGGGGGAGCATCCTGGGGTTCACAGAAGGATATTAGGATGAAGAGACTGCTGGAGTGTCAGTAGCTTGATCCATAGCTGATCTAGTTGCCAAAATCATCTGGGCATTCTCTTAGGGACAAAAACACACCGGAGGTACGTGCCATCTCTGCAATTTAATTAATCAGAAGACCCAATTCACCAAGTGACCCTAGTGGGAGCATCCAGTCTCTGGCACCTAAGATCATCCATTTGTAGACTAAGATGGTGTTACTTATCTCTTCCTTATTCCATAGTTTCTCATGAAAAGGAAAGATACCTTGATTTTAATTCAATCAGGTTATAATGGCCAAAACAAAGTGTCAAACATGATTCACGGGAGTCGTTCAACATTAACTATGTTGGCTTTGTATTCACCAAAAGCAAACTTAGTATCCCTATCAAAATACTACTAGTATTTTTCACAGAATTAGAGAAAATAAGCCTAAAATTTGCATGAAACCACAGAAGACCCTGAATAGCCAAAGCAATCTTAAGAAAGAAGAACAAAACTGCATGTATTACAATCCCAGATATTACAAAGGGGTAGTTACCAGAACAGTAATGATACTGGCACAAAAATAGATGCAAAGATCAATGGAACAGAATAGAAAACCCAGAAACAAACTCATATTTATATTGTCAATTAATCTGTGACAAAGGAGTAAAAAATATCTCTTCAATAAATGGTGTTTGAAAAACTGGACAGTTACATGCAAAAGAATAAAACTGGACCATTTTCTTACTATATACACAAAATAAACTCAAAATAAATTAAATATCTAAATGTGAGACCAAAAACCATAAAACTCTTCAAAGAAAACATAGGCAGTAGTCTCTTTGACATCAGCAACATTTTTCTAGTTATGTCTCCTCAAACAAGGGAATAAAGGCAATAATAAACTATTAGGACTCAACCAAAATAAAAAGCTTTTGCACAGTGAAGGAAACTATCAACAAAACCAAAAGGCAACCTACTCAATGGGAGAAGATAGTTGCAAATGATATATCTGCTAAGGCATTAATATCCAAAATATATAAAGAACTCATACACCTCAACACCAAAAGAACCCCGAATAATCTAATTTAAAAGTGGGCAGAGGACCTGAATAGACATTTTTCCAAAGAAGACATGCGGATGGCAAATAGACACATGACAAGATGCTCAGCATCACTAATCATCAGTGAAATGCAAATCAAAACCACAATGAGCTATGACCTCAGACCTGTCAGAATGGTTAAAGTAAAAAATGCAAGAAATAACAAGTGTTGGCAAGGGTGTGGAAAAAAACAAACCCTTGTGTACTGTTGATAGGTATGCAAATTGGTGCGACCACTATGGAAAACAGTATGAAGTTTCCTCGAAGAGCTAAAACTAGAATTACCATATAATCCAGCAATTCCACTACTGGGTATTTACCCAAATAAAATGAAAGCACTAATTCAAAGCAGTATATGCACCCCTATGTAGCATTATTTACAACAGCCAAGATATGGAAGCAACCCAAGTGTCCACAGATAAATAAATGGATAAAGAAGACGTGGTGTATATACACAATGGAACATTACTTAGCCATAAGAAAGAATAAAAGCTTGCCTTTTTGCAACAACATGGGTGGATCTACAGGGTATAATGCTAAATGAAATAAGTCAGAGAAAGACAAATACCATATGATTTCACCCATATGTGGAATTTAAACAAAACAAATGAACAAAGCAAAAAAGAGACAAACAAAAAACCAGACTCTTAAGTATAGAGAACAAACTGGTAGTTGCCAGAGGGAGGTTGGTGGAGGGATAGGTGAAATAGGTGAAGGAGATTAAGAGTACCATTACTGTGGTGAACACTAATGTATAGAATTGTCAAATCATTATATTGTACACCTGAAATTATTACACCTTACTATAACACTGTATGTTAATTATACTTGAAATACACACACACACGCGCGCGCAATAAAGCAGTGCTACTGAAAATGTGCTTTATGGACCAGAATTGGTCCCTGGCCTGTGAACTCTTTTGTAACCAGTCTGCAACAAGTACACAAACTGAGAATATGTATTTATAATCTTTTATAGAAATTTAACATTGCCATATTTTTAAAATTGCTAACGTTTATTAATTTTTGAGAGACAGAGAGAGACAGAGTGCAAGAGGGGTGGGGTAGAGAGAGGGAGACACAGAATCCAAAGCAGGCTCCAGGCTCTGAGCTGTCAGCACAGAGCCCAATGCGGGGCTCGAACTCACGAACTGTGAGATCATGACCTGAGCTGAAGCCAGACACTTAACCGACTGAGCCACCCAGGCATCCCATCATTGCCATATTTTTTAAGCTCATGTCCACTGTACTCATCTTGTTGAACAGGGAAAGACCAGACTGGGTGCTGAGCTTGCTGGGATGAGTCGTATATAGTATGAACTGTATACTTGTGCTGGGCAGCAATACACAAAAATAAAAAGCTGACATCTTACCATAGAGGGTTTGAGAAGCACTGCTCTAAATCAGGAGTTGGCAAACTAAGGTCTGTGAGTCAAAAGCTACTGGTCATCTACCTGGTTTATATAACCGTTATTGAACAAGCCTTGTCCATTCGTTTACTTATTATTTATGCTGCTTTCATCCTACAGAGGCAGACTTGAGTACTTGTAGCATAGAATCATGGCCGTCAAAGCTTAACAAATTTGCTATATGATCCTTTAAAGAAAAGGTTCACTGATCCTTCCTCTAAAGCTATATTTTCTTGAATTTTATTTGACTATAATCAACACAAAGAAATGCATTTTACTACAGAAACAAGTAGACATATATATATATCTACGTATCTGAGACAAAAGTTTTACAAACAATATTCACTCACACTACATTTGATGCAGTCTTATATGTGTATTCTGTTCTGCTTTGCTCTATTTTTAAATGTTTATTTATTCTGAGAGAGAGACAGCAAGCACACAAGCAAGGGAGGGGCAGAGAGAAAGGGAGAGAGAGAGTCCCAAGCAGGCTCCACGTTGTCAGCACAGAGCCTGACATAGGGCTTGATCTCACAAACCAGGAGATCATGACCTGAGCCAAACTCAAGAGTCAGATGCATAAGTGACTGAGCCATCCAGTTGCCTCTGCTCTATTTTATTTTAAAAACACTGGATGCACATAACAAATTAATAATACAACCCATTATAGATTTTCACCCATAACTTGAAAATTACTGCTTGAAATCCCATAGCACGTGCCTGGCACAAAGATGGCACATAGAAAACATTTACTGAATAGTTCATTGGTATTTACTCATATCAGAGTTATTTTTCCTCCAGGTCATATCGGGTTTACTGATATTTGGTAGGATCTCCAACTTCTAAGTTCTCCCTTGTACCACAGGATGCAAAGCCTGGAAACTATTTTCCCGATTCCTTTGTCCCAGTTAGATATTGCTATTACAGAAATTGAAGGTGGAACTAAGGAGGAGCTATTATTCCCTAACAGCAGGCAGCAGGCACATGGGTATCAACAGATGCAGTAAGCATAGGATTCTGCCACGCTTCCAGTCATCCACCTGAGAATTATTCTCTCCAGTGCGACAGTCAGTGTTACCTGATTTCATGTACATTGTTGGTTCATTAACATTGAACTAATGGCCAAAGCACTGTAACTCATGCCTGAATGAAATTTATCCAACATGGATATTTTCCCCATAAAGCACATCACAGCCTTCTTGCACTTAGAAACACTAGCCAGAACTTCAACACTATGCTTGAGGGCTATTTTAAACCACAAAATCACTGACAGAAGCACAGAAATGGGGAAAACATGGCATTACATAGGCTGAAATGAGGATGTCTCTTTATAGTATGAGATCTGAAACAAGAAGGCAGAGCATTGCCATGTTCAACCTCAGCTAGGAACATGCACGCCGAGAGAGCAACTTAATATTTTCACTGCTCTGCACATGTCTGTGAAAGACAGCAAATGCACCACCAGAATTCATTTTGGTGTTACAAATAAATTTTAGTGAGTAGGCAACTTCTTTAAATTTTTTAATGTTTATTTGTTTTTGAGAGAGAGAGAGAGAGACAGAGAGAGAAGGAGACCCAGAATCCAAAGCAGGCTCCAGGCTCTGAGCTGTCAGCACAGAACCCGATGGGGGCTTGAACTCACAAACTGTGAAATCATGACCTGAGCCGAAGTCAGACCCTTAACCGACTGAGCCGCCCAGGCGCCCCATGAGCAGGCAAATTCCTAAATGTGGAATCATGAATCCATTTGTGAATCATGAATATCAACTATATATTATGGTCACACTAGTTATTAAGTGACAAAAATAATTAGGTCTTTTCATGGATAGTAAGAGCAAGAGCTCTGGAAGAATTAGTTGGAGAGGAAAAAAGATTTGGAAGTTGGACAAGATTTTGTTGAAGAAGATTGTTTAAAATCAACTTAAAGGAACTGCAAGGGGCCAGACAAATTAGATTTGTTACAGGGTTTATCTTTCTCTAGAGCCCCAGGAGCTCAGGATTCTAACCAAATCTTGACTCTTACCATAGATGTTTTAGTCTGCCAGTTGGCAGATGGGATGAACAACAGGGTCACTACAGCCCTCATTCTGAAGACTTTATTGGAATTCACTGCAACATGAACCTGCTTCTTACTGGTTTTCAAAATGAGGGAGAACTTGAGAAATCCTGAATTCTGGGAGCTTCCTTATGAAGTCTGATCTTTTGTTCAGGTCTATTAAAGAATTAGACTGGTGCCTCTGGTTCTACTCTCCACTTTTCTCCATCCTGCTGTCTGCCCTAGGAGCCAACTTTTATAGACTGCATCAACAATCTCCTTTGTCCTCTGGGTCCTGGTTATCCAATGATAGACACCCATAGATCGTAGAATGGTAAGGGAGTAAAGTCAAGGTATTTATCCCTCTGATGGCTTCCCTGCTGAGTTGCCCCAGGTTGACAGTGGTTACATTTCATTATCCAAAGGGCACGGCTGCCATTAGGTGGCCTTCTCTTGCAGCTCCAGCTCTCTTTTTAGGTTCCAGGAACTGCTCTCTTTACCCCTCTAGGCCTAGGGTTAATGGTCCCCTGCTCATACAAATTCTTGAGTACTTCATTATTCTGTGTTGCTTTTCTTTAAATTTTTTAAAGTTTTTATTTATTTTGAGAAAGAGAGAGAGAGAGAGAAAGAGAGAGCACATGCACACACACTAGAGCAGGAGAGGGGCAGAGAGAGAGGATAGAGAGAATCCTAAGCAGTCTCCCACTGTTAGTGTGGAATCGGACGCAGGGCTTGAACCCACGAACTGTGAGATCATGACCTGAGCTGAAATCAAGAGCTGGATGTTTAACTGACTGAGCCACCTAGGTGCCCCTGTGTTGGTTTTCTTTAACCATGCCCACACCTCAGTAAATAGTCCTTTCATTACATTATCCTCATTATCTTTTTTGGCCTGTATGACAATAAGGCCATATTGTTTCCTTCTGTGACTTGATTGATGAGAGTGGGTTCAGGTGCTGTCAGCCTGAGCCTTCCATTGTCAAGGTCCCTGTCGACTTCCACCTAATGATTTCTTACAACTTTGTAAGATCGTGGGTAATTATATATTTGGTGTGCTTCATTATTCTTTCCGATGCTCAAATTGTCCCATATTTCACCAGCAGGAACCTTTTTGTCATGACTCCAATATACTTTGATAGCTTCTTTGCTTTCTAGAACAACATGATGTCTCTGACTCCTTTTATACATTCCTGCCCCAGACTTGGAACTAAACATTACTCTAAGGAACTCTGATTCCTTTTTGTGGAAAATGCTATTTAGAGATCATAAATGGAATTTTAGGGGTCTTCATTCCTACTGGGTTTTCATTGCTCCTATACTTTTTCAGTGAACAGAATTAGGAAATAGATGCATTTTCAGAAAGCGAAACACAAATCATGAGTTTATACTGCCATTTCCGAGTAAAATCTAAGGTTACAGGGGTCTTAACTTGATTTTATATTTGTATCCCTTTTCTCTTACAGTGAAAGTATTTCTTTGTAATTAACATAATTAATAATTTGATTTACACTATTTCACATATCATTGTCCCCCAAACAACAATAGTTTAAAAAATAAGTCTATTGAGTGCAGTATAAGATTTCTTTGGGGGGTTATTTGGTCTTTATAATATATCCCTCAAGGAATGTAGAAGAAATGCATTTTAAGTCACTTGAAATATTTCTGCGGTTAAGCTACCATATTAATCTATAACTAAGTTCCATCATTAAAGTTTGTTTTATATTTTTGAGGTGCTTGCTTTTTATTTTAATTTAATTTTTGTTTTTCTTTGTATAAAAAAAAAATCTATGATCCCAAAGTCAAAATGATAGAATAAGGTACATTCAGAGAGTTCTAGCTTCCATTGTGGTTCTTGCTCATATATTCCTTCCCTCCTTCTGTAAGCAAAACTCTTCATTAGTCCCTTCACTGAGGGACATTTGGGTTATTTCCATTCTTTTTGCTATTGCATAGAGTGATAAAAGGAGCACTTTTTTTTAATCATGTCAACTTGTGTTTTTGTTAGATCTAGAAGTGGGACTGCTTGTACAAAGGGTAAGTGCATATGTAATTTTTTAGAGATGTTAGAAATTCTTCTCCAAAGGAACTGCATTTCCAATAGCTCCATAATGAGAGTGTCTGTTTCCCCACAGCCACACCAATGGAGTATGTTGTCAAATCCTGAAAGTTTTTGCCCCTCTCACAGGTGAAAATAGTATCTCAGTGTAGTTTTAATTTTCATTTCTCTTATATGATCAAGGTAGAGCATCTTTGCATACATTTGGGGGCATTTGCATATCTATTTGTGTGTGTGTGTGTGTGTGTGTGTGTGCGCGCACACACACACACACACACACACATATATATGTCTTTTTGAGAGAGGAGAGATATGGATGCTCTTTAAATTACATAACACGTGTGTCTTAAGTTAGGTTGCCCAGAGGTAGACCTTGAGACAAGGATTCATGTGTAAGTGAATTGTTAGGAGGTATTTCCATTAGACACATGGAGAAATAGGACAAGGAAGGAAAGGAGGCCAAGCCAGGGTGTGATAGCAAGCAAAATTCCAAGGAATATTTCTTTGGGTCAATCTCAGAGGGGAGTTATGGAGACAGTATAAAACACATCTAAGAATTGTCCCCATCTGGGGGCAAGGTTGCTATAATATTAATTCTCCTCACTGTTAGTTACTGGGTAAGTGCTACACTCAGGGGATATAGATTCCCAGGCACTTCCAGCTTTCCATGTCTCCAAGCATATCTAGCTCCAGCTGCCTAAGGGTAGTCCGCCAAATAAGAGTGTTAGCTGCAAGTGCTGGGAACAAAAGACTACATAGGGACAGAAAGCACGAAAATCGTAAATGGATTGGAGGAATTATGGGCAGAGCACGGGAAGTATCTGCTTCAGTGAATGATCACCCATCCCACATTCGGGGGGGTGAGCAGTGTACAAAAGGGACACTTATCAGGCATGATTTCAAAATCAACACTGGTGCCTATGATAAATGAGAGAGCATTGCTGGCATTTTATTTACTTGATTTGCCTTCATAACTGTTGGCTAATAACATGTGGTAAAAGAAAAACACAGTGTATTTTGTACACCCAGTTTTCCCTAGTCACACAGTGTTGAGTCAGGTGGCTCCTGTGAGGCTGCCTTAGAACTTCCACAGACACCTAAGCTAATCCCTTTGTGTGAAATCAACACTTAGACCTGTGTTGGAATTAAACCAGGGTCCCCCTGACAATAGCATGAGAAATAAACAGAGCCTTGTTTTCCAAGCTAATGAGAGCAAACAGCTCTATCCCAGGTGGCCTTCCTTAGAGGTTTTGCAACTGTATGATAATCGTACACAGGCCAGAGGTACAGTTCAACAATCCTGAATGAGAAGAGAAACCAGAAAAGGAATAGAACAAAATGTCTTGCTTGACACTATCTAGTGTATTAACATGTGGCAAGAAGTTTACTGACAAAGCAAACAGAGTTTACCTATTAGGACTCTGACGCTGGACTCCAGGTTTTGATTTGCAGGAGGATATAAAGAGCTGTGAGGTCTCAACATCGCAGAGAGCAGAGAGCTGTTCCTAGTTTCATCTATTTTCTTAAAGCTTAAAATGAGTGAGTGGGAACATAGTAATGGACTCACAGTGTAATTTCTCCACATCCATTTTTTTTTCCTTGTCAATTCTAACGTTGAACCTAGGTCAATTTTAGGGTTCCTAATTTGTCTCAATTTGCCTGGACTTTCTTGGTTTTAGCACCAAAAGCCCTAAGTCCAGAGTAATGTCTCAGTACAGAGTAGAAGGAGATAGCTGGTCACTCTAGCAATTTCTTGAATAATTTGGGTTACACTGAGGGTTTAAAACAGGGATTCTCAAATTTAAAGCACATCCAAACTCCTCTGGATAACTTGGTAACATGCTGATTCTGATTCAAAAGGTCTGGGGTGGGGCCTGCATTTCCAGTTCCCAGGTGCGGCTGATACTACTGGTCTACATGTGGACCACACTGAATGGCAAGGGTCGAGAGCAGGCAAAATATTGATGCTAAAGTTTTGCTACAAATCTCCAACGTTGGGAGAAATTTTAGTTTATCTCTGCTTTTAACTTAAGGAAAGAAAAGTGTGTGATAATGTTATTCCTTTATGAATATTTGTAATAAAGAGAAAGAAGTTAATTTATTTTCCCATAGTGTAGTTGTGTCTATGAAAAACAGTTTCAAGGAAGGGTGTTCAACTTACAACAAAGCAACCTTTAACTGATACAAACATTAGAGATGATGGTTGTTGCTCTACTTTTTGTGCTGTACTATTCACCTTCTATTTAGTTCCGTTTTTTGGATTTTTAACAAATTTTAAACATGATATTTTCAGATAATTTTAATTTCATTAACATATGTGTATTGCCCATTCCTATCACAACCACATGTGGGTAGCACCTGTACCTTCAAATGGAGTTGTATGTTTTTAATTTTTTTTTTTCAACGTTATTTATTTATTTTTGGGACAGAGAGAGACAGAGCATGAACGGGGGAGGGGCAGAGAGAGAGGGAGACACAGAATCGGAAACAGGCTCCAGGCTCCGAGCTATCAGCCCAGAGCCTGACGCGGGGCTCGAACTCACGGACCGCGAGATCGTGACCTGGCTGAAGTCGGACGCTTATGGAGTTGTATGTTTTTAAAGTGATTTCCTTATTCTTACTTTACGGGGACACATTTCTTAATAAATCATATACATTTCATATATAAGGTAGGAAAGTGCTTAATAAGGATTATTCCTAGATTTATTTCATCAACTCCTTATCTAAAACTTCATTTATGTACTTTTATTTGGGCACACTTCCCAATGAGAAATCTCCTTTGAACAACACACTTCATTGATGCCATAAGACAGCTTTGATTACAGGAAATAAAAGCTTATTTTGAGGATTCCTAAATATCACAGCAGCAGGGCTTGCTGTTATTAATCTCCATTTCCATCATTGACATGATAAACAATACCTAAATCTATACCATGCTCTTCCAATGAATTGTCTAGAATTATGTCTTGCCAGCTTTCTCAATTATAGGGTAGTCACTGTTAGTCATATTTGGTCAAGTTTCTATTTATTTTAGGAGAGGAATCATAGAAAACCTCAAGCATTATCAGCCCTATCACAGTTAAGAGATATACTCTCAAATCCACCAACTTTACTGGATTTCTAAATCTATTAATGGTCAGTAATTGTGTGTGTGTGTGTGTGTGTGTGTGTGTGTGTGTGTGTACTAATACGTGTACAAGTATAGTGAAGTAAAAATACACACTACTCTGATTTATTTCACTTAGCATAATACATTCTAGTTCCATCTATGTTGTTGCAAATGGTAAGATACCATATGATTTCACTTATATGTGGAATTTAAGAAGCAAAACAGATGAGCATAGGGGAATAGAAGGAAAAGTAAGATAGAAACAGAGAGGAGGCAAACCATAACAGACTCTTAAATACAAAGAACAAACTGAGGGTTGCTGGAGGGGAGGTGAGTGGGAGGATGGGCTAAATGGGTGATGGGGATCAAGGTGGGCCCTTGCTGGGATGAGCATTGGGTGTTATATATAAGTGATGAATCACGGGGTTCTAATCCTGAATACAACACTGTATGTTAACTAAGTTGAATTTAAACACATAAATTTTTAAAAATAAATTTTTAATTTTTTAAAAAAAATAACTTTTGTCTATAGTAAGATAAGCCCAAATAAGTTTATTTTAATTTTAAAAATTTATACTCTACCTTGTACTAGAAATGACTTAACATAACTTGCATGGGTGCATTTCAACACAAAGAAAATAGCAACCATTAAAAATGGGGTGAAAAATAAAATATATCAGAGGATAAAGTGAAACTAGGTAAATGCAGAAGATGCCATAATATTCACATCTACCGTTAAAGTTTCTAGAATAAGATACAATAGTGTCAAAGAGATAAAAGCAAGGCAACTAACCTATATCTCGCACAGGACTAGTTCAATATAATATTTCATCTTGTTCCGCTGGCATCAGTGCCAAAAACCAACTGTTTGTCCTAAGAAAATGAAACTTCTCAATCAACTAAATTGACATGTTGTTTACACCCACTAAAATGTACCTATTTTAAGTATATATTTTGATTAGTTTTGACACATTTACAAACCTGTAAATCACAATCAAGATGCAAACATTTCCAAAAGCCCTAAACACTCCCTTGTGCCCCATTCTAGTAGAGCCTCGGCACCTCTAGGTCTGGACAACTACCGATCTGCTTTCTGTTAATATGGATTAGATTTGCCTTTTGTAACATGTCACATAAATGAAATCGTAGAATATATGTTCTTTTGAGTTGGACTTCTTCCCTTCAGCATAATATCGCTCAGATTCAGCCATGCTTTTACATGTATCCAAAGCCCATTTCTTTTTATTACCGAACAGTATTCTATAGTGGGGATATATGTTTTGTTTATCCATTCACTAGTTGATAGACAAAATGCTGTAAGAAAAGGATATATGAAACAAACAAAACTGTACACCTGTCACTTTCGCTTTATGAATAACAGAAGATACAAAGAGAGTAGGATTATTGCTAAAATATTCTTTAACTCAACAACTAAACTTCTGCCTCATTTTCTCTCTCTAGGCCTGTTGCTTTTCTAATAATCAATACTTTCATTATACAAACGTAAAATACTTTAGATTTATGTAAATTGTCACTGGCAGAAATCAAAGCATGCCATATTGATCAACTTTGGCTCACATATCATCCCTGAGTGGCAGGCAGATGGCAGAATCTATTATCCTCCCTCAATTGAAAAGGAAACTTCTGGAAGTAAACTAATATTTTGGGCTGTAACAGAAATTTGGGACCAAAACCAGGTCCACAATATTGAGTTCCCAAGCCCAAAATTATTCCTCTACTCTCTTCCTGCACCTGAAATGTCAACTGAGAAAAGAGGCAGAACTGAAATCAAACAAAAGCATTTATTTGGGGTCTCATAACTGCAATTCAGGAGCACAGATTTGGGTGGCACCCCAAACCGTGTCCTACTAGGGACACAAAACACAAAAGTCAGTTTTTAAAGACAAAAGAGAATGTTTGTATATGCTGCTTACAAAGAATTCTGATTGGTATTGGTGGCAGAAAACTAGTCTTGCTTAAATATAATTGGTTGCTAAGGCTGTCACTAAGCAAATGTCTGTTACCATAGCAAGTTGCAGGTGTTTGTGCAGGGTCCTTGGAATATCTGCAGTTTGACCCAGTTCGAAAGTTCATGGTTCCACCCAGTGAGGACGAGCATAAGGCCCACATCCTTAATGGCCTCCTGGCTCCATCTTAAAACCCCACGGACAGAAGTGATTCCATTTAATTTCACCTTATACATTATCCTGAAAGGGGTGAGGGATTGGACTGAACAGGTGAGGCATGGCCCCCTTCCCCTCATCCTCGCTCCAATCACCTCTTCTCACTTCAACCCAAGCACTGGTCTTTAACTTGTTTTATCTACTGAATTACCATGTAAGATTTCATATGCTAAAATGGTTCTCAGGTGAAAAAAACTTGAAAACCCATTGAACCAAATCATCCTAGGAAAATAAGGATTCTATTTTTTTTAATTTTTTTTAAAAGATCTTTATTTATTTTTGAGAGAGAGACAGAGTGTAAGCAGGGGAGGAGCAGAGAGAGAGAGGGAGACACAGAATCCGAAGCAGGCTCCAGGCGCTGAGCTGTCGGCACAGAGCCCGACGTGGGGCTCGAACTCACAAACCGTGAGATCATGACCTGAGCCGAAGTCGGAAGCTCAACCGACTGAGCCACCCAGGAGCCCCTAGGATTCTATTTTAAAATACAAACTCTCAGTGATAATCATAATGCCTTCCACTTATGGGATACTTCTACTTCTTTAAAGACCTTGCACAGACATTTCATTTGGGCAGAAGAACAACGTTAATCAATAAAGGCAATCAATTAAGAGTATGCATTCACAAATGTGTTAAGTCCAGTTAACATTTAATTATCTTTGTTAATAAGAAATGAACGCAGTATGTGCATGCAAAATCCACACACAAACTAAAAACTTAATTAGAACAAGTAGTTTCTAACATCTTTCTCATTAAACTTTGCCTGGAAGTCTTCTAAAGAGTATCCACAGTCCTCCCCCCACCCCACCCCCCACACAAAAGGCAATGTATGTGGGTTTCATTTCCTGTCTGTCCTGCAAGAGTGCAGTGGTGGTGAAGTGAAAGAAGAATCTTGGGAAAGCAGAATTTTTTAAACCCTCAAAAATGACTTTCCAAAAACTGATTGCCAAATCATTTGACATGATAAAGGCATGTTTTTTAAAAAGTGACTTAAAAGTCTTCCAACAGGCAAGTATTAAAACCTCAACAACAGCATGGCTTAACTTTGGGCCTTTACTGAGACCAAGAGGAGAGGCAGGCCATAGCAAGAGCAGAGTAACAACTGATTCCAATTTGCCTGGACAGTTACAATTAACAACCATTGTCCTGGCATACCTGTTAATAGCTCCTTCTTCCACTCTCACAAGTGTCCTGATGTGGATAAATTCTACGGTTACCCTAGCTATAAGGAAATACCTAGTGCTAAGCACGAATGATGCAAGTGGGGACATTCCCTACGTTTTTTTTTTTCTATTTCTCCTTCCCCAAAAGATGCTCACACTGACATCAAGCATGATCTAAATTACAGATACAATGAGACTTCCTCTCCCTCCTATTCATTTCCACCATCGATTCGCAGCCCTGTGTGTTTGCTGGAATTATTAAAAATACTGATGCCGGAGAAACATCTTGGAAACTAAATCAGTGTCACTGGAGGCGGGCCTAGTCACCATTACTGTCTCAATGCTTCCCGGATAATTTTAATGTGCAACCAGGGTTGAGAACCACTGATTCTGACAGATATCAAGCAATTATTTCTATTACAAGGCACCTGATAATCTCAGTGATGTTTGAAACTTATTATCTCCTTCGGGAAGAAGGATGCCCATGCCCACCACTCTTAACCAAGGACCATAGCTCACTCTCCTTTGCGCCATCCTCTGGGTGGCCAAAGGTCCTGTTCATTCTTGTTATTCTCTGTTCACAAAAGAATAAATCATTCTACTTTTTCCTCCGAAATCTTCAATGCCTGCAGTGACAACATAACAAAGCTTGAATTGTAAAAGTCCAAATGAAGAGCCGTTTCCCCTGAGATAAAGCTCCTGAAGTAATAAGTGATAAAAGCATTTGAAGGCAACTTCAAGTTGGCCACTCATTATTTGACGGAACCTCTGACATTCTGAAAGCCTAGCAACTGAAGCTAGGTGGCAGTCCTGCTTAGGCAATTAAAGACGACACCATTAAGACAATTAGAAAGAAGATCCACACAGACGAAAACCAAAAAGAAGTTACCACTGATCTAACACCAGCATGGGATCAACAGGGCAAAATGAACTTGCTAACACCGTGCCTTTAAATATAATCTTCCTTATCAAAGTTGGAAAATTTCCCTAAAACTGTGGACAACTCTTGAATTTTGGGGATGCTTCTCAATATTCTCCATAACTTTTTTACATTCCAGTTTTCTGAAGATGCCCTCTCAGGCACCATCGCTCAGGCATGTCTCTACAAATGGACACTGGCTGATACTTTATCTTCTATAAAATGAAATAATGTGAAGAGATTATGGAGAATATTGAGAGGCATCTGAAATGGTAAGGTACGTTATAGATAGCCAAAGCAGTGGCAAAATGTGATTGTTTTAAAAGAACATTACCTGTATGTCTATAAAGATGTTTACCAAAATATGAATAGCACTTATCTCTAGGTGGAAGGACATTTTTATGTTCTTCCTTGTGCTTTTCTGTCTTGTTTAACTTGTTTTATAATAAGCACATTTCCTTTTACCCTAAAAGTTCACTGTTTTTATGAGTCATAATGTCCTTTAACTCACCAATGTCCATTAGTGATTAGATAATTAGCAGATCATGACTGTTTTCCGTCATGTTTATTTTCAGCCCAAGGCCTGCTTTACTTTAATTGATGGCTCCCCTAATTAGAGTTGTTAATGGATGATGCCAGTGTGTGTTCATCCCAGACAATCAATAGATTGTGCTTGTACTCACTCTAATTTGGAAAGCTAACCAGAAGTTGATGTTTTTGTTTACTTGCTGCTGTTTTGAGGACTGCCCAATATGTGGCTAGGGTATATTGAGTTGTGTAAATTTTACACATCCTAAAGTGTTTAACAAGCTGTTTTTCAGAGCACATGTAATTTTAGAAATTAAAAAACAAACTGCTGTATCAAAACTAAGATCTCAAAAATATTTTGTGATTCTTCTAAACACATATGCATTTAGTTATTTGAGTTAAGCACAGTACATTAAGAAGTACAGTTGGGAATACAGCTGATAGGAATGCCTGATCAACCTTTCTCAAAAATAATGCTTTGATGTATAACCAGATGTTGAGTTGTATTTTTCTGTTGCCCCGGCATTACAGCTAAGGCCCAAGGTTGATGACAAAAGGCTAATTAGTATCCTAAATCTAAGTTCATCAAGCCATCTAGAGTTGGGGCTAGCCACACCCATGCAAAGAATATAAACTGGCGATGTAAAAACAGACACTCTCATCACCCACCCTACCCCATCCTTCTCCTAGTCAATATAAAGGGAAAACTCAGGGAAGAGCCCATGGGCCTTTAGTCTGTGAAAAATAAGCTGTTTTGACCCTTCACCATTACCATACACCCTTTCTCTGGGTTAGGGCAGGATACTTCCCTTTTTCAAAGCCAAGGTGGGGGCTTCAAGAGAGTTATTTATAAAGTTATAGATGATTTCTAGAAAAGGAGACTGGAATTTCACTCTCTTAGTGGATGTCTCCTTAGCCAGAAGATTTGTTGAACTGTTGTGTACTATCAGAGGAGGGAAATGAGAATTGGGAGGAGATGGAAAGTTAGGGGACTACCAATAGAGTCTATCAAGCAGGAACAAACTCCATTTAAGTTCATGTTTCCAGAGAGGAATAAAAGATGGATTCCACACAGACAGAAAGAAGATGAAACTGGGAGTTCTTGTCCTACAGCATGGAAGGAAAGAGGCTTGGCCACTAAAGAAATTGTCTAGAATGTAGCCCAGAGACAGGAGATAAAACCTATAAAGGAAAGATTAAAAGACAAGGAGGAAAATAACTAAAGAGATCACGGGTGAGAATTTTCTAGAATTGTTGAAAAACACTAAATCTCATTATTAAGTCTTAATAAATCCCAACAGGATAAATAAAAGGAAATCCACACCTTCATATGTTCTAATGAAACTATGGATTAACAAAAACAGAGAAAATATCAAAATCAGGCAAAGAGAAAAGACTAATAATCACTTATAAAGGAATGGCTATTAGATCAATAGCCACAAGTGAAGTCAGAAGGCAATAAAATAATATCTTTAATATTCTGAGGGTCAATAACTGTCAAGTTAGAATTTTGTACCCACAGAAACTATATGTCACAAGAGCACACTTTACACACCGTATGTTAGCCAATTTGACAATAAATTATACTAATAAAAGGAAACTATATTTCAAGAATACAGATAAAGTAAAAAAATATTTTTAAGCAAAAATTAAAAGGTTTTTATCAACAGATCCTCATTAAAGTAAATCCTAAAGGACTGTCATTCAAGCAAAAGAAAATAATCTCAGATGTGAAATCTAAAATGAAAGAAGGAAAGATAATGAGTAAGATCCAAATTGAATATACAAAATAATAAAACCAATTCAATATATAAAATAATAAGACAAGTGAATATATATAGATAGTAATATCTAACATTTAAGCACATAGGGAAGCTAAGAGGAGATGCACCTCAGTTCATTTGATGACTACAGACGTAGTCAATATATACTCATGATCATACCACTCAGCAAACTCAAGATAAAAGGGACATTCTCTAACCTGATAAAGGACAGCTACGAATATTGATAGCAATTATTGCACTTAATGGTGGCAAAATGAAGGGATTACCATTAATATGAGAAAAAAAAAGACAAGGGAGACTTCTTATTACCACTCCTAGTCAACATTCTACTGGACATCATAGCCAGTGCAATAAAACCAAGAAAAATATTTTAATGTACAGGAATTGAAAAGGAAGAAAAAGCTGGCTTGATGGCAGATGATGTGATTATCTGTGTAGAAAAGCTGACATAATTTATAACTTATTAGAGTGAAGAAGAGTTTAGCAGGTTTCCTAAATTAAAAAAAAGTATAAAAGTCAATTGCATTTTTACAAACAATCAACAATCTGTTAGAAGATGTATCTCCTCTACTTCTTGAGTCTTGTTAGGAATTTTATTGCTTTGTTTCCGTATTTTACAGTTGCAGTCTACCATCGTACTTTAGTCTGAAGTTAGTGCCTAGTGCCAGTTCACTTGCCATAAAATCCCCATTCATCTTTTGAGGAAATTTCTTATTTTAGTTTCATCAAGAAGAGTTCAAAGGACTGTATATCCTGAATTCTTGTATATCTGAAAATATTTATCTGTTGGCTCTATACCTGCACAAAATTTTAGATGGTTATAATCGTCTCAGGATTCTTTTTCCTTTACAAGTTTAGAGACATTACTGTACTTACTATTTTCTAGGATTGAATATTACTGTGTAAAAGTCAGAAGCTGGGCGTGTGGGTGGCTCAGTCAGTTGAGTGTCTGACTTCGGCTCAGTCATGATCTCGTGGTTGGTGAGTTCGAGCCCTGCATCAGGCTCTGTACTGACAGCTCAGAGCCTGAAGCCTACTTTGGATTCTGTGTCTTCCCCTCTCTCTGCCTTTCCCCTGCTTGCACTCTGTCTCTCTATCAAAAATAAATAAACATTAAAATTTTTTTTAAAAAATAAATAAAAGTCAGAAGTCAACCTGATTTGTTTCCCTTGTAGCTGGCTTTATCTTTATGCTTTAAGGCTAAGAGGACACCTCTTCATTTCTGAGGTCTACAAAATTTGCTAGGATACGTTTTGTTCTTGCCCACTCTATCAGTCAGGGTCCAGTCATTAAAAGAGACCTCATACCAGGTACTTCAATAGAGGGGATTTAATACAGGGAAATTTTCACAGGTGTGAGAGAGCTGACAGAACAAAAGGAGAATGCTGGGGGAACCCAGAGATAATACCTGCAGGAAACAGCTATCCCTTCTAAGACTGAGAAAACAAAGGGAAGTCATGATCAGAATCTAGAAGCTTGGAGGAGGGGACTCCAATCCCCAAGGAAAGGGTGCTGCCTAGCTGGTGCTGTCACTTCAGGAATTTGAAGAGACCATGCATAGCTGAACTTCAGACCTCTGATAACTCTGCTGCTGTTATCTCAAAGGAACAAGACCAGTCAGTTATGTGGATGCCAAAAGAAGCTGGAAACAGGAACCAATAAAGTACCTTTGCTGGGTCTATGCAATGGAGAGTATCATGCAAATAGAAGGAAAGATGTCCCCTATTCTGCCCCCTTTTGGCAGAGCCTAACAAGGAACAAGCTGGCAAATGCAAAATGTAATTTGCAGAGCTCTGGCCACAGCATCACCAAGTGGAAAACAGAAGGGTGTATTTGGAGCTGTGAGATTAATAACTGGCATGCTCATTAAATGTCAACTTTTCCTGGGATACAGTATGCCATCCCCATCAATATATTCAAAACTCCTTTATTTCAGCAATGTTTTCTTAATTTCAATTTGTGAATTTTTTTATTCCATTGTTTGGTCCTTAGGTTTTCTTCTTGTGGGCTACCGATCGGTGAAAAGAAACCCCCTCATGCAATTACCATATGGTTAAGTTAATTCCCAGTTTGCTAACCATAACATATATAAATCTAGCAGGAGGAAAGTGGCTACACAGGGCAGCGTGGCTTTGCACATCTTACAGAGGTCACCGCCACCACCCCAAACACTAAGCCCAAACACAGGGAAACATAGGTGCCATTGTCACTGTCTGCACAGGGTAGGGCCTTGCTGCCTCTAAGAAGCTTAATTCCATGTTTGTCATCCAGGACGAAACTCTAAAAAAATACTCATAATTTCACAGAGATAGTTTCACTTCCTTCTTTCCCAGACCCATTTTAGAACCACAAAGCCCTTCTCCTGGGGTCTGAGAAAAGAAATCCAAACAATAGAAACAAAAATATATGGAAGATAAAAATAATATGGGCACTAGTTTTAAGATTCTTTCATTTCTTATTCTATATACAGCTTGTGACCAACAGATTCCTCCTCAAATCCTTACCTTTAGAGGTATCAAGAGTGACTGGCACATAAAATTCAATTGAAAGATATTTTATCTGTGTGCTAATGTAACCTTTAGTTAACACAGAAACCAAAGATTAGATGTGGAAAATGCATTTTGTTTTAGGGTGATTGCTTTCCTCCATAATGATGAGTGTGGTGGGTGGGTTTGTGAGCTTTCACTGCTAGTCAGGCATCCGCTATTCCTCACCCCGATACAGTCATCTTTTGCAAATTACTCTCCCAAATGGCAAGCTTCATCTGAAATTAGACACTTTACTAGAGACATTTGAGTAACGATTTGAAAGATTATAAGCTTAAAGGGAATGGCGGAGGGGTGGGGAGAAATAACTACACCAACCATAGGAAGCTGTAATGAACAGCTTTAAACCTGACCTGGGCCTGCAAGGACAGGAAGAATACTTCTTTTCTCTTGACCTCAATCTCTTCTGGTGACACTTTAGATCTAGCTCCATCAATTTATACTTTTAATTACTCCATTTTACTGTTCCTTCCCTTTGCTTACATTTTTAGGTCTACCCAGTATTAAAAATAATTATATCCTACCTCCCACAAGCTGCCAAACTTGCTGCAATCAAACTTCTTGAAAAAAATTTCTCGTAACCTGCTTATTGCTCATCTCCTTGAAGTGTGGATTCCAGTTTTGCCACCCCACGAAAACCACTCACCAGTGTCACAGATGGCTTGCTACCTGTCAATCTCATTGCTGTATCCTTTTCCCTGTTCCTCTCCATCTCTCTCCATCTTGTCATGTTGCTCTCCCGTAGTCTTCCTCTTCTCCTAACTTTTATGACAGAAGCATTTTGGTTCTACTTCTGGATGCTGTCTTCTGCACTTTCTTCCTCCTCTTGCTCTTAAAGGCTTTCCAGGACTTGTCATTTTTCTCTTGAGCCTTGATGAGCTCATCAATGTCTGTGGTCTCACCTTACGAAACCTACAGCTCAATTCAGTTATTTCCTTAAGCTCTATTCCTATGTTCAGAACTTCGTCATGGACGTCACTCCCTGGATAATTCAACAACATCTCAAACTCTGCAGATCCAAAGGTAAATTTGTTACGTTCTCCCACAAATTATCTCCTTTCCCAAAGGCTGGAAGCCTGTTCTTTGTTCCTCACTACATCTAATCGAGTACGAAATCTGTAAGCTCTCTGCAACATTTGCATGTGCCCCTTACACTCCGTCTTTTTTTTAATCTTCTTCTTCTCAATTTACCTTTCTAATTTGAGTATAGTGGACACATAACGTTACATTAACTCCAAGTGTGCGACTTAGCGATTTGACAAGTTTATACATTATGCTATGGTCACCACAAGTGACCATCTGTCCCATTATGCCATTGTTACAATATTATTGACTGTATTCCTTATACTCTGCTTTCTATTCCTATGACTTATTCATTCCATAATGAAAGGCCTGTATCTCCCCCTCCCTTTCACCCAGCCCCCCCACCCCTCTCCCTTTTGGCAACCGTCAGTGTGTTCTCTGTATTTATAGGTCTGATTCTGCTTTTTCTTTGTCTACTCATTTTTTTTATATTCCAAATCTGAAGTATTCAAAATAGTATAGTCCTGGCACAAAAATAGACACACAGATCAATAGAACAGAATAGAGAAACTAGAAATAAACTTACACTTATATGGTCAATTAATCTATGACAAAGGAGGCAAGAATATACAACGGGGAAAAGTCAGTCTTCAATAAATGGTGCTGGGAAAACTGGATAGCTAAATCCAAAAGGATGACATTGGACTACTTTCTAACACTCCATACTCCATTCTTAACACCACTGCCCTGCTCCTAACCCTCACAATCACTCATATTGTCTTTTGTAATAATCTTCTAATGTCCTTCCCCTACCCTTCCTTTCACACTCCAATCCATCATAGTCAGCAAGGTCAAATTAATTTCCAAAACTAGAGCAATGGTCATTTACTTGCTTAAAAACTTTCAATAGCTCCCTAGTTCCTTCTCAATTACGTGCAAATTTATCATCCTTACATTCATGCTTCATCTATGCTTGGCTTTCCCTCCTCTACTCCTATTATACATTCCAAGAAAACTGAATTACTTGCTGTTCCCTATACCTCTCCCTAGATTCTCCACGCCTTGGTTCATACCACTTCCCTCATCTCTGCTTATAAAATCCTGACCAATACTCAATATCATTTTGGATGCTTTCTCGTCTATCTTCTCTTGTAAACACTTGGTTGAAAATTCTTCCAAGACCCAATCTGAAACTTCAATTACACCAATTATTACATCTTGCAACTGATTATAGATTTCTGTGAACTTGTTTTATCTCTCTACTCAGACTAGGACCTTCATTTTTTAATTGGGTAATATATTGGACAATATCAGTGATCACTTTTTGCCATTTTACTATTATGTGCCCTCTCTCCACCAACATCAGTGTTCTTTAAATGGCCAGGCCAGCACCTGTGGTGGCTCTTCTTTAGAGAGTTGTCCTCAGGCTACTGGAGCTACTTTACCCACAAGGTCAGAGGGCTAGGGCTGGGAGTTTCCATCCTCCCACTGTACCCTGAGGTGGGTGGTTGTTACCCAGTGGATATAGATCATAGCCGTATGAAAGCACAGCTGCCTGACCTCAAGATGATATAACCAGGAAGGCCAACTCACACTAAGAGTTCCCTGCAGGATCAGGCTGAAGTTCCCCCTTGTAGGATCTTTGCTAAGATTCCACCTTTGCTTGCCTTCTTCTCCTTCTCTGCTCCCTGACCCATCTGCTTGCCTCTTAGGATGCTGCTAGGCAACCCTGGCTAAGACAAGTAACATTTTCGAGTACCTACCACATGCCAGGAACCATACTAAATGTGCATGTAAATAATTTCATTTAAATTTAACCCTCACAATCCCTCTGAAAGCTAAGTACTATTATTCTTCTGAATTCACAGAGGAGGAAACTAAAGTTCGAGAAGTTACTTTTCCAAGGCTATATAGCCAGTGAGTGGCAATATCAGAAATACAAACAAGGAATCAGAGGCAGCTTCGTCACTTTGCTTTGCTCCTTCCAAAACTGTCGAATGGAAGAGAGCTATCTAAGATGGCTCCCCACGATTCCTCCTTCCTGGTATTCACACCCATATCAATCCCCTCCCCCTCAGTGTGAACTGGACCTAGTGATTTGCCTCTAAGAAATATAATATGGCAAAAGTGATAGATGACACTTTCATGATTAGTTATGTAAGTCTGTGACTTCCCTTTTGCTAACAGACGCTCTCGCTGGCTTTAATGAGGCAAGCTCTCACACTGGGGAGGCCCATGTGGCAGGGAATTCAATGTGCCCCCCGTCAAGAACCAGCAAGGAACTGAAGCCCTCAGTCCAAACACCTGCAAGAAACTGAATCTTGCTGACAGCCACAGGAGTGAGCTCAGGAGTGAATTCTTCCCCAGTGACACTCCAGCGACAGTCCACATCTTGACTGCAATTCCTGAGAGATCCTAAGCCAGAGGGCTTAGCTAAGCTGGGCCTGGATTCCTGGCTCCCAGAAACTGGGAGACAATACATGTGTGGTATTTTAAAGAGTTTAAAAAGACCTGCTGCCTGGAAAGCAGAGAAGGAGTCAGTCTTGCTATTTTGTGTAACACTTGCAACTTCTGCCTCAGCAACCAAAAGAAATGCTAACGGATAATCTATCAACTGGGGTGACTTTACAGTCCAAAAAACTTAGCTAGGTGGCAAAGCTTACGGTGGTGGCAATAAAGTGCTTGAAAGGCATTAGCTTTCCAGTGTGATCGGTACTTGGTATCCTCAGAACCAAGTAAACAACGAATAAATTATGGCTGAGGATGTGGTAAAGCATTTTTTTAATGCATCCAAAATAAGAGTTTGGTTTGGGGCTTATTGCAATCAATTAATCAATCAATAAGGGACAATGCAAATCAGGCACGAGCTGGCTCATTGCATAATAAGTTATGTTCAGCATCTCCCAGTCATCATCATGTTTTCTAACATGTGCCTCTCTCTGCCCCTGCCTCTCCACCCACATATAGCACAGTTGTCATGTAAATGGATAGCAGCCAAGGATGCTTTCTCCTACTCTTTATTCCCCGTGTTGCCAGGGGATGAAAGACTAAAACTCAGAAAAGACAGAAGTAAAATTGAAAAATATGCAGACCTCCAACTTTCACAGCAAGGAGAGGTAATAAAACGTAATGGATGACACTGAGGCACAGCCAGCCACTACATGATGGCAGGAATAGAAAAAGTCCGGAAGATAAAGGCAATTGCATAATAGCCCGCAGGGAAAAATACACACCTTGTCCACAATTCTCTTCATCTTTCTAAGTGGTTCGACAACAACTGTCCTGATTTGCCTGAGATTTGCCTGATTTGCCTTGTTCTCGTTTAGCACTGAATGTCCTGTGTCCCAGGAAACAGCTCAGTTACTGGCAAACCAGACTGGTTGGTCACCCTAGCAACCACCATTAATTCCCAAAGGGCTCTGCTCCCATTGACATTTGCTTTTTAATTGGGAAGGGAGGTCAATATAAAGCAATTTTCTTCAACTTCCTCTTTGAAAGCTGTAAGTATTCTATTCGCAGGGCTTATTTTTTAAGGTAGTGCCACAAATTCTATTTCTTACACTAAAGAGTGATAACAACATTGGAAAGATATTTTTACCGATCTCACCCAGGTGAAGTACTTGAACTGAATTGTGTGTGTGTGTGTGTGTGTGAGTGTGGAGGGGTGTTATAAGGGGGGGTGTTATAAGGGGATGGATTTGGAAGACAGAAACAGAAATAATGGATTAAGAATACATTTAAATTATCAGTATATTATTGATGGAATCACGTGGCTGAATACAAAGTTAATTATGTTGGTAGTCACTCTTCATCCCTAGAGATCTGGGCCTTACGATGTAAGTTGTATAGCCAGAAGCTATCTCAGAGGTAATCCAATTCAAACCTCTACTGCTGAGATAGCCTTCAAGAAGCCTAAACTTGTATTTTGCTGCCTGTTACTGACACTAGTTTGCGTAGATCCTAACAGGTGTTATATGATAAAAAGGTTCCTTGGTCACAAAAGTTTGGGAAATATCAAGGTAAGCAGTATCAAATAAGTTCCTTGATTGCAGACATTTTCTAGGCATTTTATATGCTCACAGTGACTCTCATTAAAAAATATACATTAGAATCACCTGGGGAACTTTTAAAAACTACAGATGCTCGGGCCCCACCCAGATCTAGGGAATAAGAGGGAAAAAACATCTCTCTCTGGATAGTTCTGATGTTCACCTAGTTAAGAATCACTGGCTAATGCATACTGTCAATTTACAAGAGTAACAAAATATCTGCAATATTGGCCGTCACAATATTTTCCTAGCTGTGTCTCCTCAGGCAAGGGAAACAAAAGCAAAAATAAACTACTGGCACTCCACCAAAATAAAAAGCTTTTGCACAGCAGAGGAAACCATCAACAAAACGAAAAGGCAACCTACTGAATTGGAGAAGATTCTCACAAGTTATATACACAATAAGAGGTTAATATCAAAAAATATATGAGGAATTTATACAGCTCAACACCAAAAAAGCAAATAATCTGATTGAAAATGGGCAGAGGACCTGAACAGATATTTTTCCAAAGAAGACATACAGGTGGCCAACAGACACATGAAAAGATGTTCAAAATCATTGATCATCAGGGAAATGCAAATCAAAACTGCAATAAGATATCACCTTACACCTGTCAGAATGGCTAGTACCAAAAAGATAAGAAATAACAAGTGTTGGCGAGGATGTGGAGGAAAGCAAACACTTGTGCACTATTGGTAGGAGTGTAAATTGGTGCAGCCACTGTGGAAAATCATTTGAAGGGTTTTCTAAAAATTAAAAATAGAAATACCATGTGATCCAGTAATTCCACTACTGAGTACTTACACAAAGGAAAAAAACCCCACTAATTTCAAAAGATATATGAAATCCTGTTTATCGCAGCATTGTTTACAATAAACAAGATATGGAAGTAATCCAGTTGTCCATTTATAGATGAATGAATAAAGAAAATGTGGTGTGTGTATGTGTGTGTGTGTGTAAAATTAAATATTACTCGGCCATAAAAAAGGATGGGATCTTGCCATTTGCAACAACACATATGAAACTAGAGAGTATTACGCTAAGTGAAATGAGTCAGACAAAGAAAAATACCATTTCACGTATATACGGAACCTAAAAAGCAAATGAACAAACAAAAAGGAACAGACTCTTAAATCTTAGATATGGAGAACTGGTGGTTGCCAGAGGGGTGGAGGGGTGGGGGAATGGACAAAATAGGTAAAGGCAAGTGGGAGGAATAGGCCTCTAGTTATGGAATGAGAAAATCACAGGGATAAAGGGTACAGCATAAGGAACACAGTCAAAGATATTATAATTGTGTTGTATGGTGACAGGAGGTAGGCACACTTATGGCGAGTATACCATAACACGGAATTGTTGAACCATGTTGTATGCCTGAAACAGTATAGTTGTGTGTCAATCATACTTCAATAAAAATAAATAAGAATAACGAAAAATAAAAACAGGAAAAATATCTGTAATATATTCTGATTTTAATTATATATATACTTATATATTTTCCTCCCTCTCTCCCTCCTTCTGTCCCTCCCTTCCTCTTTTCTTCCTCTCTTTCTTTTCATTTTGGTCTTGGGAAACACTGATTTACATTCTGAGATTTTGTTTGTTTGATCAATTATTCTAAAAGAAGAAAACAGAAAATTATAATGATATCTGTAAAGAGAATTATCACTTATTTAAAAGCAGACTATCTTATACTTTAACTCTTTAATGTAAAATTTTAAAAACATATAGGAAAGTTCTTAAGAAGAGTAGTATAATGAACTCCCCTTATACCGTCACAAAGTTTCAACAGTTATCAACACGTGGCCATCTTGATTCATATATGCCCTAAACCACTTCTCCCCTCTCCCCACCACTAGATTTTTTTGAAGCAAATCCCAGATAATCATATTATTTTATTCATAAGTATTTCAAAAAATATCTCTAAGAGAGAAGAATTATTTTATTTTATTTTATTTTATTTTATTTTATTTTATTTTATTTTATTTTAACTTTGAGAAAGACAGCTTGAGTCGGGGAGAGGGGCAAAAGGAGAGGGAGAGAGAATCCATGCTCAGCGTGGAGCCCGACATAGCGCTCAATCCCACAACCCTGAAATCATGACCTGAGCTGAAATCAAGAGTCGGACCCTTAACTGACTGAGCCACTCAGGCACCCCAGAATTCTTTTAATTGCAATATCACTCTCATATAAAAAATGAACAATTCTGTAACACTATTGAATAGTCAGTATGCAAACTTATAAGTTAACTTAAGATGAATTGACACGTTAGTGACAATAAATTTTTCTAACCCAGAACACAGTATGTCTTTTTATTTGTTCATGTGTATTTTTGTGTTTTTCAGAAGTGTGTTATAATTTTTTTTCATATAGACTTTGGACTTTTTTTTATTTTATTTTTTAAAATTTACATCCAAATTAGTTAGCATATAGTGAAACAATGATTTCAGGAGTAGATTCCTTAATGCCCCTTACCCATTTAGCCCATCCCCCGTCCCACAACCCCTCCAGTAACCCTCAGCTTGTTCTCCATATTTATGAGTCTCTTATGTTTTGTCCCCATCCCTGTTCTTTATATTATTTTTGTTTCCCTTCCCTTACGTTCATCTGTTTTGTCTCTTAAAGTCTTCATGAGTGAAGACATATGATTTTTGTCTTTCTCTAATTTCACTTAGCATAATACCCTCCAGTTCCATCCACGTAGATGCAAATGGCAAGATTTCATTTTTTGTGATTATCAAGTAATACTCCATTGTATATATATACCACATCTTCTTTATCCATTCATCCATCGATGGACATTTGGGCTCTTTCCATACTTTGGCTATTGTTGATCATGCTGCTATAAACATGGGGGTGCATGTGTCCCTTCGAAACAGCACACCTGTATCCCGTGGATAAATGCCTAGTAGTGCCATTGCTGGGCCTGGGGTAGTTCTATTTTTAATTTTTTGAGGAACCTCCATACTGTTTTCCAGAGTGGCTGCACCAGCTTGCACTGCCACCAACAACGCAAAAGAGATCCTCTTTCCCCGCAACCTTGCCAACATCTGTTGTTTAGGCTTTGGACTTTTTTTTTTTTAATTTTTTTTTTAACGTTTATTTATTTTTGAGACAGAGAGAGACAGAGCATGAACGGGGGAGGGTCAGAGAGAGGGAGACACAGAATCTGAAACAGGCTCCAGGCTCTGAGCTGTCAGCACAGAGCCCGACACGGGGCTTAAACTCACAAACTGTGAGATCATGACCTGAGCCGAAGTCGGCCGCTTAACCGACTGAGCCACCCAGGCGCCCCTAGGCTTTGGACTTTTTAAAAATAAAGTTTTGCCTAGGTATTCTAGTTTATTTATTTTGGCTTATTCTCTGTTTTTATTTTCTTATTTGAGTTGACACACGTTACATTAGTTTCAGGTGATATAGGCTTCCAGTTATTATTTGCTGTTTTAAATGGGGTCTTCCCTTCCGTTATATTTTCTCACTCGTTACCACTGGTATATTTCAAGTTTATTAATTTTCATCCACTTTATTAAGGTATAATTTACAGGCAACAACATGCACATATTTTAAGTGTATAGTTCAATGAGTTTTAACAAAAGTTTATGCCCATTTACCATTCTCATTATTGATTTTTATATGGTGATTTTATAACCTGGTAATTTACTAAATTTGATTTTTAACATATATTTTAAAAGCTCTTACTAACGTTTGGCCAGTCATTTTAAAAGGCTTCATATTCCAATTTCTTATTTTTGTTTTACTTCTCATTCTATCGCATCATGCCACAAAGATGTTCCAGTCAATGCTGTTACAGGAGCAGATTTAACAGCAAATTTTGACTGCTCCTAGAGATTTAAATTGTTTTTACAGGCCTAAAGAAACATGATCCTCTTTGCAACAGGTGTCATGCTAAATACAAGTTTACTGATGTAACCAGCTAATAATAATTGGAATGTGAGCTGACTCAAGAATAGAAATCCGGCTCGTTAATATTTGCTTCAGAGAAATAGGCTCAAATGTTCTTCTCAAGTCTCAGTGTGTCCATGACCTGGATGTTTAGAGGAATAAATTTATACTTGATTCCAGTACTAATGTTGTCATTAGTCAGAGAATTCCAAGTGACCGCTGTCTGGAAAAATGTGTTTACCCAGCCCCAGCTGTTGTATTTATGAATATTTAGGAAGTGACAGTGACTGGTAATGGTCTCAGTGCCCCTTCCCACATGTGACAATTTATCTGAAAGCTGAAAGGCAGCCAACTCGCTTGCCAAGCTGAGACCAGAAGAGCAGCATTTCTGCACGGCGGTCAGGGCTTTCCAGGCTGAGTGTTTCCTGGAGCCGTCACACCGCAAGGATAGACTGTAACCTAGGGGCAAGGTAATGAGCAATAGAGAGAGCAAGGGAGTCGGGGAAGAAGAGTGAGGCATGCTGGTTGGAGGATAAAAGCAGAAAATAATGCAATTGTCCAGAAGTTCCTAGAGCCAATAGAGACTGTAACACATGAGTTATTCCTTTACTTTTGTCTTAGTCTGTAGTTGTGAAGAAGTAGACCTTGAGCAAAGGTTTGGGTACAAGCAGTTTATTGAAAGAAGAGGTGTGATCTCCAGAAGCACGGTGAAGGAAGGAAGGACAATCAATAAAATGTGTGTAACTGAAAGGGTTACTGCTGTGGGAAACCCAGGGCTCAATTCACTGGGTCCTTCCTGAGATACTTTGTAAAACATGTCTCAGAATTGTGCTACTGAACACTGAGGACACTGAGGTATTTGTGTGCTAATTTCCATCTCTTACCGGTTCTAGGTCGCTATGAGGGAAGGGGTGAGAGTTAACGCTTGGGCCCTTCTGAACACTCCCACATACAGACCAAACAGAGTGCCCTTTGGCAAGGGGTTGTATGGGAATTATTTGCAAGCAATTTCCAGGGTAGACAAAAGGATGTGGGTGCTATAATTCTATATCACTGTGATTGTTTTTTTAATGTGTGAGTTTCATTTCACCAACGGGAATGTAAACTCTTTGAATGCACGGGCTGCAGCTTCTATTTGTATTGCTTTCTCCATAAATTCTGACGAGTTCTGTGCTACAGTGAAATAAAATCCACTAAGCCCACCATGACCTGGGGTTGTCCAGACTTCCTCTCCAGACTTTTCTTTGTGGTCTACTTTCTCATTTCAAGCACTCGAGTCATTCCATTTACCTCAAGCGCCTAGAATAGCTCTTATTCCCTTGTCAACACTGATCATCTTTCAAGATGAGCTAAGTTACTCTTCTTTCATAAAAATATTCCACGTTCCACCCAAGTAGAGTAATCCTGCCCTATTTTGCAAACCACTACCTGGCTCTCACCTCTACTATACAACTTATCATGTTGTACTGAAGTAATATTTTTATATGTTAGTCTTGACTACCAGAGTATGAGTTCATTGAGAAAGTAAACTGTGTCACACATTTCGTTATCTGCAGTACTTAGCTCACTGCCTGGCATAGAGTAAATGCTCAACAAATATTTTTTGAATGAGTAAATGAACATGACCAATAAATACTTCTTGATTATGTGAAACAAGAGGCTGGACATACCTGCTTTGGACACTTCTAATAATATCTCTCAAATATCTGTAGATTTAATACAGAATATTCTCCCAGAATATTGTCATTGCCCTTCAGGCAATGATGACCAAGACTACATCTGTAGTACTGGTACAAAAATAGACACATAGGTCAGTGGAACACGATAGAGACACAGAAATAAACCGATGCTTATATGGTCAATTAATCTATGACAAAGGAGGCAAGAGTATATAATGGAGAAAAGACAGCCTTTCCAATACATGGCGCTGGGAAAACTGGGCAGCTACATGCAGAAGAATGAAACTGGACCACTTTCTAACACCATACATAAAAATAAACTCAAAATGGACTGAAGACCTAAATGTAAGACCTGAAACCATAAAACTCCTACTAAAAGAAAATATAGGCAAATAGTCTCTTCGATGTTGGCCTTAGCAAATATATTTATGGATATGTCTCCTGAGGCAAGAGAAAGAAACAAAAGCAAAAATAAACTAGCAAAAATAAACTAGCAGCAATGGAAACTATCAGCAAAATGAAAAGTCAATGTACTGAATAGGGAAAGATAACTGCAAATGATAAATCTGCTAATAGGTTAATATCCAAAATATACAAAGAACTTATACAACTCAACACCAAAACACCAAAAAAAAAAAGAATAATCCAGTTTAAAAATGTACAGAAGACCTGAATAGACATTTTTCCAGAGAAGACATCCAGATGGCCAATAGACACATGAAAAGATGCTCAACATCACTGATCATCAGGGAAATGCAAATCAAAACCACAATAAGATATCACCTTATACCCATCAGAATGACTAGAATCAAAAAGCCAGGAAATAAGTGTAAGCAAGGATGTGGAGAAAAAGGAACCCCTTTTCTGTTGAGTGTTGCAAAACCCCATGCACGATGCAAACTGGTGTGACCACTGTGGAAAACAGTATAGAGGTTCCTCAAAATTTAAGAACAGAAATACCATGTGATCCAGTAATTCCACTGCTGAGTATTTACCCAAAGAAAGTGAAAACGCTAGTTTGAAAAGCTATACGCACCCTAACGTTCATTCCAGCACCATTTACAATAGCTAAGATACGGAAGCAACCTCAGTGTCCATTGATAGATGGATGGATAGAGAAGATGTGGTGTATACATACACACACTGAAATATTACTCAGTCATAAAAAGAACGAGGTGTTGCCATTTATGACAACATGGATGGACCCAGAGGGTATTATCCTAAGTGAAATAAGTAAGACAGAGAAAGACAAACACCATATGACTTCATTGTGGAACCTAAAAACAGACAAAGAAAAACAGAAACAGACTTATAAATAAAAAGGAACTGGTGCTTGCCAGAGGGGAGAGGGTGGGAGGATAAGCAAAATAGGTAAAGGGGATTAATTAAGAGATACAAATTTCCAGTTATAAAATAAGTAATTCACGGGGATGAAAAGTATAGCATAGGGAATATAGTCAATAATATTTTAATAGTGTTGTTTGGTGACAGATGGTAACTATACCTATTATGGTGAGCACTGCATAATGTATAGAATTATTATCACTAGTGTGCCTGAAACAAATACAACATTGTATATCAACTATAAAACAACATTTTTTTAAGTTAAAAAAGAACACACCTGTAGTTAAGCAAGCTGGAATTTTACTCACTGCAGAGAGAGAACACACATCATGAGGGCCTTTGGGGTATTTAAATAAGGATATATTTGAAAGAAACTACGCTAGGATTTGGGCTTTTGACAGATGATTTTTGGGAGTGACCAAGGAAGCAGAGATTTGCTCTAGATTAGATGCTGTCAGAAAGCAAGGGCAATGCTACGACTATTTTGTGAGAAGTATGGTGACTGATTTGGTCTGTGCTTAGGCAAAATTATGAAATGACCTCATTTTGTTTCATTTTATCATGATCTCAGAGTAACTCTGAGTTTGGTAGTCTGTGAGATTGTTTATGTCCAACACGACAAAACAGCCTGGCTGGGAACATCATTTGACCAGCTTGTAATAATATTGAGGTCTAGTTATAAACATCAGATAAGTTTTGAACGTCAGAGAATGCTCTTTTTTTGTGTGATGATGAGTGGAAAGGAAGGCCCAAAAGAAAGGTTGTAAGTGCAGGTGCTGAGAGTATTCACGAGTGTGGAATGAGAGTTGAAAAGAAGGGAATAAAAATGAAAGTCAAACTGAATCTTCCATCCTGTTGTGTGACCTTTCAGGTTGACAGGAGTTTTAAATCCTGAAGCTCTGCATAGTATTAAAAGGCATATAATAGCTGAAAGGAAGAATTTTTTCACCAGAAAAGCAAGTCATACAGATTCTCCTTTGAAAAAATAAAACTGTAAGGTCTGAAAAATTAAAATATTTAATCCAGCAGCAGTATCACTTGTGTAGTGATAAAATAGTAGGATTTTCTTTTCGTTGCCTCCCTGTTTCGGCTACTCTCTTAAAAAAATTGTTGACATCCTTTTTGGGGATGAGGAATAGATAAAAAATCCGTAAATATGTAATTTATATTCAGGAAGAAGAAAACAACTTGGAACTTTCTGGTAGTTAAATTGTTTCTGAAGCCCTGTGACTAGAAATCTAAGTTCACAGGGTCATTTGAAAGCCATTACAGTATTTATTCAACAAATTATTTTTGAACAGTAGTTATAGGTCTAAATCATCTGTGACTGATATCTTTTGTGGGATGAATTTTTATTAGATATAATTTCAAACTTACAGAAACACTGCAACATCAGTTCACCCTTCATACAGACTCGCCAGTTGCTTTTCTTAACTATATGCAAGTTGGAGAAATTGTGCCCACCTACCCCTAAATACTTTAGCGAGTGTCTTCTAAAAGGAAAAATATTCTGCAACCTAACCACCATGCAACTATCCAACTCAGGAAATTTAATGTTGATGTAAAACCATTATCGAATTAAAATGTTACAAATTGCCTTAATGTCCTTCATAGTTTTGTTTTTTTTTTTCCCTACACAGATCCAATCCAGGATCATGCATTTAGTTGTTACACTTTGTGGTCTTCTTTAACCTGGGATAATTCCTTGGTCTTTCTCTGTCTTTCTTGACCTTCACACTTTTGAGAATTACAGGCAAGTTGCTTTGTATAATGCCCCTCAGTTTGGATCTGTCTGATGGTCTCTCATTATTAGATTCAGGGTAGGAATTTTTAGCAGGAATATGTGCTTGATTTTAAACCCCAGAATAGTCCCCTCTGCTCACATCTCCCACACTTTGATCGGACACCATACACAGCTGGGGGACCTTTGAGGTCTCCTGGTGAAATATAGACCTTTTCTCGGCTTCCTCTTATGATCCCTAATTTAGCCATCAGAAATGCTAAAATCCTGAGGAGGATGTCTGCTTTTTAAAGAATTTATACTTAGTTGAAACCTTATATTAATTCCAAATTCTTTCTTAATGTGTGGCCCCCTTCCTAATTCCCTATGTATTAGCACCTGCTTCATTATTATTGTGAAGAAAAAACTATTCATTGAGGTGGATAAATGGCTTATGGAGATAAATAACATGACATGAATGTAATAAAAATGTTTCCTTCTTGTAAAATAAATAGCATTTTTTAAAGTTTATCAATTTTGAGAGAGAGAGAGTGTGCGTGCGTGTGTGTGTGTGTGTGTGTGTGTGTGTGAGTGTGAGTGAGTGGGGGAGGGGCAAAGAGAAAGGGAGAGAGAGAATCTAAAGCAGCTCCACAGTGTCAGTACAGAGCCCAACACAGGGCTCCACAGGGCTCGACATGGTGCTCTTTGCGGGGTTCAACATGGGGCTTGATCCTACGACCCTGGGACCTGAGCCGAAATCAAGAGTAGGGCACTTAACCAACTGAGCCACCCAGATGCCCCTAAATAAGTAGCATTTTTAACCAAACCCTTTAAGACCGTACATCTTTCTGGAGAGAAACAGTCAACTGCACAGTAGTCTCCCCCCCCCCACATACACACAAAACAGAGCTTTAAACAGGCCCTAAATAAAGAAGTTCAAGGCTTCAGTGATGCCTGGAGTTTGACTGTGCCTATTCAGTCTCTGCTCCCTCATGCTGAATATCCAAGGCTGCCATGAAATGGAAGGAGGAGGATGTGTGGGTGAAGAGTGGGCAGAGAAGACTCCCAAGAATTGGAAACTATGCAAAGAGTAGCAGCCAGCAGCTAATTAGTTTCAGCTCTGAAATGACCCCTTTGTGTGGCTTGTCCTTCCTGAGAGAAAGGTTAAAATGCTGTCATGCCTGCTTTTAGCAGTGTGGTAATTAAAACAATTAATCCCAGGTTCTAAATAAGGTGGCTTTGCTTATTTGGCAGAAGAGAGAATGGTCCTCCTTCATTTTTTCCCGCTCCTACTCACTGAACATCACGTTCAAGAAATCAGCAAATACCTATATTATACTTCTACACATAGGGCCTATTTAGAGGGAGGAATGATCATTAAGGAAGAGTCTAGAATCTAAAGTTATCTATTTTCCTAAAACTGAGAAGCAAACTTATTTTGAGATGTTCCTATCATAGCTCTTTACTAAGCTCTGCTGGGATATAAAGTCAGTTGATAAAGATAGCTAATAATTATTGTGCATTTACCATGTGCTGAGTCACAATGTAGAGATTTTACATGGTTTATCCTATTTAATCCTCCCTAAAATCTGTGAGTTGGATGGTATTATCCTTATTGTGATCATGTCCAGTTTATTAGATGAGGAAGCTGGGACCAAGAAAAGTGAAGAGATTAGACCATGATGAGTTAGAGTAGAGGCAGGATTTGAACACAGGCAGGCAGTCTGGCCCAGAGGCCATTGCTCAACCACCATGCTATCTGTATTTCAGACTCCAACTTGCCTACAGTCTAGTGGGTACCATAAGACAATGAAGACAAGATGAATCCATGCCAAATGAGTGGATCAGGTTCATCAGGGAAGATTTCACAGAACAAGGTAGATTTAAACAAGGCTGAAAGGTAGAATGAGTTTGATTTGGTTAAGAGGGGTATGAAGGGCCTTCCAGGTAAGGGGAGCCACATGACAACTTCAAGTACTGGGACAACAAACTGAACACTTGGGCCAAGGCAGAGAGCTCCTGCAGTCCTTTGCAGGAGACCTTTATGTCCTAGGCCTCACACTTCTATAAAAGAGAGGTAACATCCACTCTGGTCCCTAACAGGGAACTCTGAGAGACTAATGTCTATGAAGTGCACATTGGCTGTAGTACAGGGTCACTGCAATGGCAAGGCAATAGGGCCTGCCATGTCCTTCCCACTTCCCTTGGGCAATAAGCATTGCCCTGGGTTCCAGTCTCCATGGGGTTATCAGAAAAGGCTGAGCCTGCCTCTGGTTGGTCCATCCTGGTTTCTGCTCTTTGTTTCAGCTTCACTTCCTGGAACTACTAGCTGGTTGAAATTAATTCAGGATGTGGCAATACGAAGCCCTAACACTCTCCAATTTGGTTTCATCACCAATAAAGCTATCTGGATTTCCATCTGACTTCTTGTGTCTGTTGTAAGTGATCAGAACTTGGATGAAAGATGAACAGCTGGTACTCCCCAAACTTCCAACAACAGGGAAGTGGTAGAAAATTCCATTTAAAAGATAGATTAGACATGGTAGACCAAGGAGAGCCTTGAAGGCTGGTATAAGGAATTTTTTTAAGTTTATTTATTTATTTTGAGAGAGAGATGGAGTACAAGTGGGGGAGGGGCAGAGAGAAGGTAAGACAGAATCCCAAGCAGGCTTTACACCATCAGTGCAGAGCCTGACGCAGGGCTCAAACTCACAGAACTGTGAGATCATGACCTAAGCCGAGATCTAGAGTTGGACACGTAACCGACTGAGCCACCCAGGGGCCTCTGTATAAGGAATTTAGTCATAGCCTATAGGAATTATTTACCATAACTCTCTGTGAAAGCGTGTGTGCACGTGTGCACGCACACACACACACACACACACACACACACACACACACACACACACAGTGGTTAGCCATAAAGGAAATCACTGTGGGACCTGAGTCCAAAATAATCTCTAGAGCTTTAATGTCATCAACTTCCCACTTCCCCGCAAATTTGCTAAGAACCTTAAGTCATTTTTAAAAATCAAACTAAGAGTACAAACTTCCAGTTATAAGATGAATAATATCTGAGGGTCTAATATATGGTGACAATAGTTAACAATACTGTGTTGTATACTTAAAATATGTCAAGAGTGTATATCTTAAGTTTTATCACAAAAAGGTAACTGTGATGTGCTGAATGTATTCATTAATTTGACTGTGGTAATAATTTCACAATGTAAATGTATATCAAATTACCATGTTGTACACTTTAAATATATTATAATTTTAGTTGTCAATTTTACCTCAATAAAACAGTAAAAACAAAAAAAAAAAAATAAAAGCCAAACTAATATGTTGTCCATATGTCTTTGAATGATTTGTTTGCCCCACAAGTTGCTGTTTTTCAAGAATTATGTGATGCCCAAGGAACATTTCAGCCTATTTGGGAGACTTTAATAAAACTTTCTTGTACAGCCCCATTATTGATGTTAAAAGACACTAATAAATAATGACAAATATAATGCCATTATTTGGAAATATATGCTTGCATCTTTCTTCCCAAACAATCTACCTTAAATTATAGTCTTTCAATTGATCTCACAATATTAGGTGATTTTTTTCTCATTCATTTAAAAAATTTTTAAAAACATTTATTTATTTTGAGAGAGAGAACACGAGCAGGGGAGGGGCAGAGAGAGGGAGAGAGAATCCCAAGTGGGGTCCACACTGTCAGCGCAGAGCCTGATGTAGGGCTTAAACTCACAAACTGTGAGATCATGACCTGAAATCAGTTGAGTCGGACACTCAACCGACTAAGTCACCCAGGCACCCCTTTTTTTTCTCATTTTGATTTATGTGTTTGAGTGCCAATGTTAAAATAATTTTGATTGGAAGTGTATATTTTAAGTACAGAGATCTGAGTTTTAATCCAAATCTGAAAATTGTTAACTGCTTCCTTCCATCTCTTACTGGCGACTACCAGCAAATGGGTAGAATTCCTTTCTCCAGGAATAACTTTTCCAGTACATTCCTTTTTATTATCAAAAGACTTTGCATGAAAACAGGAAGATATGGTTTTCTCCTTAACTGAGAAAAACACTTGTCCCAATCTCTGTAAAATGTTCTTCCTATGCCTCTGACCCTTGGACGATAAAAGCAATGATAGTATGACTTTGGTCTTCCTGCTCCAGGAAGGAAAGTTGCTGTAGGAAGAGAATTGACTTTTTTTCAATTCTGTGGCTTGAGAACAAGTTACAACTCCAGTTTTTCAAAGTGCATGGAAAATAATACACAATTATTAGATTGCTATCTGTCGGACTAGAGATTTAGTAGAATCTAGAAAAATCAGAAACCAGAAAAATCCAATGTATTTTTAAAAGAATGCTACATTTTACTGCTTCTCCTTCCTTTGGCTTCTGGAATTTAACCTCCATCTGACCCATCTCCATTCTAATAGTGTAGAGCCACTTTGGCTCTATTAGTACTTCCTTAAAGTTATCTTCTTTTTTCTGTTACATGAACTGCACAGCCAGTTTTTCAATCAGCATTTTTAAAGTTTATTTATCTATTTACACACAACCTTGTTCTAGAAATGGTTTAAGGTGGCTTAAAAGAAACCATAAAATATACCAAGAAATTAGTGACAGAAGAGTCAGAAATGAAGCTTGTGGAGAAATGCTTATACAATCCTACTCATTGACACCGGGTGGACCACAAATTTGGCTCTAAGCTTTCTCACAGGCAGTCAGAAAAGGAAACTTAATCATTTGCAGTGTCCATAAAACAAAAACAAATCAATTACCCAGGCAAAGAACTGTTATTCGCAATACTGAGACCAGAAAGAAATTTCTCTTGAGAGGCTTCATAGAGATGGTCAGTGTATGATGTCATCATCAGTATTCTCGGTATCAACCTAATTGAAAACATAAAAGATAAATTTCACAGGGCTTTTCTTATAATCTTCAACATAACAGATGGCATCACAGCAACTTGAAAAGCGGGAAAGTCATTTTATCATGAGTTTGAGGGTTGGGGGTGAGCACAAGGCACTCATATCTCCCCTCTGCTAGGCAAAACCAAAGGTAAATTTTAGAACAACGGGATCTAATCCAGTACCAATAATGGCTTCAGAGAAATTCTAAAACCTCTAAATTTGTATGCATTTTATGAATAGGTAAGTTCATTTTTCTTAACAGAGAAACCATCGTGTATCAGATCCTCAATGCACACAAGCAATTCACAAAAGCTAGGTACAATTTCTAGAAAACCTAGAGGATTAAACACGCTACCTTTCTCCTATTCTTCATATTTTTCCCCACAGCCTAGCTTTCCTCCCCACCTCCCACTCCTGCAAAAAGAACCTTTTTTGTTTCCATTTGATCTCACAGCATAGGCAAGCTTGTCAGCATGGTTGAAAAGTTGCGTTCTGGCTGAAGAAAGAAGCTCGAGCGGACATCTTGACACTGGGTAAATGCAGACGGGTTCCTCAAAGGCTGCTGGGCACTGCACGGGAGGCTCCAAGTTGTGCTGCGGGGTGAGCTTTTTGAAGAGATACTCGCCCAGCCCGGCCTGAGGGCCAGCCAGCCTGCGGAGGTCGGTGAGGTGGTCGCCCATCTTCTTGATGACTTTCATCTCCTCCTCTAGGAAGTGGCTTTTGAGGAGGTCACAGAGACCGGGATCTCCGTTGGCGGCCCCCAGGGCATGCAGATCCAAAAGGGCCTGGTTCAGGTTCTTCTCCAAGGCCATGGCGGCTTCCATGGCGTCCACGCTGCCACGCCACCCATCTTGGGACAGCTCTTGCCAGTCCTGAAGGAAGGGGCAGCCGCTCCACTGGTTTCGCATCTTAAAGAGACGGTGGGCGCCCTCACGCTTCTCCCCAGCTAACTCTTGGAAGAAGCGGCCCATGCCCTTCGGAGCTACATCGTTGCCTCCTTCAAAATAGAAGCGAAGAGAGAGGTGGGTGTAGGAGGCCTGCAGATGCAGGTTCACCAGGCGCTGGAGTGCAGCCTCCATCTGGGCGGAATAATTCTGCTGGATCTGGGTGCTCATGGTTGGTGAGCCGTGAGGAGCGAAGCGTAAAATACGGTGCTTGCGGGTCTTGGAAGCACGGGAGAGCAAAGAGGATTCCGCCGGAAGTTGTAGCTGAAGGGGAGGGCCTAGAGGTGAGAGGTTGGCAGGGATAGGAGGAGGTAGGGAAGGGCTGGGGCTACCCAGTCTGTTCAATCCAATAGACAGTTCTAGAGGGCTGCAGGGTGAACTCTAAGTCTAGTTTTTGATAAGAGTTTAATTCTTTCCTAACTATTAGAAAGGAGTTTTTACCTCTCATTTTGCCCCGTTTCTTACTTACAAGATGAGGTAAGAACGTTCAAGGTTAAGAATGTTAAGTATCGATAGTGAAATGCCTCCAGTCTTCACTTGTGACTTAAAACTCCCTTGTTTCTTATTTTATAGAGTCTATAGGAATTTATCGTTTCCTGCTCCTAAAGCCTCGTTTACAGGGTGACTATTAGTTCCAGTTTGCCCAGAGCAGTCTTGTTGTCCTGGTGCAATTATTAATAGTTTCCCCTAATAAATAAATAAAATAGTATCCCCTTTCACACTCAAAAGGGTCCTTGTTTGGAATATACATTACATGGTCACCTTACTTATTATTATTAAGAAGGTCAAAATCTACACTATAGAATGAGAAATGGATGAGCTTCTAAGACATTGAATTTGGACATAGTTCATACCAGTAAGAATCCCATCATAAATTTTCTACTAGTCAGGCTTCATTTTTTCATGTGTTGATGCATTTATTCCTTCTAATAGAAGATCTACTGGATACCGTTTATGTGCCAGGTGTTTTGTTAGGTACTGGTGGCTTCTTGTGATTACCCAGATATTCCACCATTAACTTAGACATGTCATGTGAAAGGGAAGTAAAGATGAAAGTGTAGACTTATAAATCCTACCACAATAGAAAATAATCCATACAGGATGAGTTAGCTATTCTCAGCTGGAAGATGAGGGTAGAACTAGATGATCTCACAGGGTCTCTTCCAGGTTTGTGATTTCATGTTTAGCATTTTATTTTCCTAAATACCACTTGCCTGGGGCTGTTTCACAATTAGAACACTTTAATGTGTTTTCTGTCAAACAGGAAGGCATATGCTATTCAGGATAAACAATATTTGAACCCAGAGAGGAAAGTTTGCATTCAACCTTGGACCTACTTCTAAATGAAAATAAAAATTCATTCTCTTGCAGCTACTTTCTTTTTTTTAAATATTTTTTAATGTTTATTTTTGAGACACCCACACACACACAGAGGCAGAGAAAGAGGGAGACACAGAATCTGAAGCAGGCTCCAGGCTCTGAGCTGTCAGCACAGACCCCGACACGGGGCTCAAACTCACAAATGGTGAGATCATGACCTGAGCCGAAGTCGGATGCCCAACCGTCCAACCCACTGAGCCACCCAGTCTTTTGCAGCTACTTTCAACTTTTATTTTCTATGTTGCTGGAAACTGACATGTTAAAATTTCAAAAAGAGATCTGCAGTCTCCGTTCACTGCTGAAGCCAAAATACGGGCATATATCCTGTAAATTGTAAATTTTTTTCATGGAAGGTTGTGCCCAAAAGTATTCTCATATTGCATTTGGAATTTGCAAAAACTGTTAGAATTCAGGAATAGCACATTTTTCAACCCTGGGGGGAATGGGGTAAAACGGAAGTAGTTGTGCAGCCTTTCTAGTCTTGGTTCTAGAGCAAAAAGAGGAGGCTGGAGGTTAGGAGGGAGGGGAAAAACAAAAATTCAAACCCAAGAACAATCCTCACATATACCCAAATAGGAAAGAAATTATACAAGATGGAATACCCTCCAAATGATTGCAAAGAAAATGTTCATTTTTTACCCTGTGCATTAACCCTTAGTCATCATATTGACCTTGTAATAAAAAATGCTGGGCTTAGAGAAAACTTCAGCATATAACATATTATCTGTATTATAACATGTCAGGCTCATTTAATATATTTCAATTTCCTATACATTTATTTGTTCTTCTTGGAAAAGAAAAATGTCTACATAAACCTTCTCAGATGAGATCATTTTCTGCCTTGTGCACAATTTGACAAATATTTCCCTCATCATGTTAGAGAGAAGACAGTCAGTGTTGGAACTGTGCTGTGATAGGTGGTCAAGCACATAATTGTCAGAAGCAAGTCAATGTGTGCTCAAATCCCAGCTTTGCCACTTACTATGAGTGTGACCTTAGGCAGGTAGCATAAGCTCTTTGAGCCTTAGCTTGCTTTCTTGCCTATAAAATAGGACTGTTAATATCTCACAAGTATACCACAAGGATTAAATTATATAATACATGAGAAAACATTGCCAAACAAGTAGAAAGCACTTAAAATAGTGCTGTATCACTAATGAATTTTGCAGTAAAATTTTGGGGATCCTCTCAAACCTTGGTAAGTATCAGATTCATATCCCAATAGGTTTTTGATCCAAGCGTCCTCGCTGCAGACCTGTTTGGCTGAATCACTCTTCTCAGTGGCAATGTCCTTTTAAGTATGAAAGCACAGAGGCACAGCCTTGGGTGCCAAAGAGCCAATTCATTTAAAACACGAACAAAACCAGCTTTTCTTACTTCCCATGCCTAAGTGAGATTCAGCAACACCTCTTGAGGTCCTTTGTGGCACTCTCAGCTGTGGAGGGAAGGGGAGCAATGCCTAGGCAGCAGAAGTCTCTTCACATTTTCTCATTTCTCCAGCCCAAGATCATCATCCACTGTAGCAAGAAACATCTAATGAACACCTACTTTATAGGAGAGGTAAGATTATGGAACATCCCGTGTGAATAATAAATTCATCTCCTCTCTCATTCCAATGTAGACTTTGTGGAATGCTTATGTCTTGAGTCAGATTCCTCAGAAACAGACCTTGAAATGAGGATTCCTGTGCAAGTGATTTATTGGGAAAGTGCTCCCAGGGGAGACCAAAAGAGAGTGCAGAAAGCAGCACAGAGAAAGAAAGGAGGCCAAGAAGCGAGGTTGCAATTTCAGGAAAAGTCTGAGCTTCCTAATAATCTCGAGGCTTATTAGCTTTGGAGTGTAAATTACACTTAGTGTTTATTTCAACATGGGGCAAGGCAACTGGATTTTCATAGTCCTGTCCATTGGCTATGGGGATCCCCAGAGAAATATAAATTCCCATGGTCTTTATACAGGTGAAACAACTCCGGTATCTCAAGGGACAGCCAAAGGTCACAGGTGCCAGTCATTAGCAGAAAAGCACACCAGAACTGGGTGCTGAGCACACCAAACTGCCAAAAGGGATCCGATAGTATTTGGGCAGGGCATGTACAGTATCCACCACCAGCCTGCTTCTCTACTTGACCTTGGAAGGTACCGGAGTACAGTGGAAATGAGAAACCCCAATTTGTACATTTTTACCATGAATTCAATGGATAAAATAAAGACTTTATTCAATGGATAAAATAAAGACTTTTTATATATGTATACCTCTTTGCTACTTCCATTTACAGGGAATATAGGGGTTTTAGAGTCTACATCTGAAATCTCTTCTGGCATCGCTGGAAATCTGTAACTCTCTTCAGGTGTCTCATTTTCACATATTCAAGGCCCAAACAGACCCAAAGCTCCAGCTAAGAAACTGTTTGCATCTTTTATCAGGCCCTCTACTGTAATTGACAGCACTCCCTATATTGGAACCGCATATTGATTTGTTTAATAGCTGCACAGAAGTACTTAAAAGTGAAAACATCCCTAACAACGCAGAAACTGACAGGCTGTGAAATGGCTGCTTAAGAACTTGTCATCCAAACTGAACTCACATGAAAACTGATGCTAAAAAACAGCAAAATGGTCTCTGTTGCTTGTCATTTTTCTAAAAGGAACTGTAAGGGGTACAATTTAGTTCTAAGCTGTTCATCTACTTTAGACAAGGGACAGCTTGACACCAGGCACAGTTATAAAACGAAGAGTTTCTAATTTTTCTCTCCCACAACACGCGCGTGCACACACGCGCACACGCACACAGTCTCCTCCTCATTCCACCTGTAACCCCCACTAAACCCTGAAGCACACTGAGAAGCTTGTCCACAGCCTAGCCCAACAGGTCTACCTTGCAAAACCTACCCTCCCTGTACTTCCTATGGGTACCTCAAACAAGCAGTGGTTCTCAGCCAGGGCTGATTTTGTCCCCCAGAAGACATTTGGCAATGTCTGGAGACATTTTTGGTTGTCATAATTAGGGGAAAGGAACTACTGGCATCTAGTGGGTGCAGGCCTTTGGGATGCTATGAAACTTTCTACAATGCCCCAAACATTCTACAGCAACCTGCAAGAAATTATGCAGCCCAAAATATCAGTAGTGCCGAGGATGAGAAACTCCGTGCTAATGGGTAAATAATGTTGGTGTCTTAGTTTGGGTTACCCTAAAAGCGGAACCTGAGATAAGAATCTGAGTACAATGAGTTGAGGTGATCCCTGAAAACATCAGCAGGCATTAAGGTAAATGAGACAAGGAAAAGGAAGAAAACCAATAATGGCTGTGTTAAACAACAGGTTACTCCTATAGGCAGCTAGCACTCAATCCTACTGGGGAACTCTGGGGTACTATATGAGGCATGCTTTGGGGTTATCCGGAACAAGAACAAGGAAGCTGCAATATTTATCTTCATATCTTATCTGTTATTAGCTGAGGACTGAGGATATTAACTTTCATGTACTTCCGGACTACTCTTTGAGAACCAAAAGAATGCCCTCTCAGGTAGAGAGTTTGTGAGCTTGTGGCAAGAGCCCATGGACACGTAGCAAGAGCCCATGGACATGTATGGGAATGGTGAGTGCTGAGTGAGTGTGGACAGGGGACCAATGATGTATGCTGGGGTTGGTCGTCCAAGAAAACACTCATGGGAATATATCTTCAGTTGCTTTTTCTGAGGATAATGCTTTAGCCAAAAACATAATTCTAATCATGACCACAGTAGGTGTCCCAGATGACAAGCAAGAGTGATATGTTTTAGAGAGATCTTATTAGAACATGTGGTTGGAAGGACTCTTAGAAGCCATGTGTTCCAGCTCTGTACCAATGCATGCATCTCCTTAGGAACATCTCTGACAAATAACCATCTAGTCTTTGCTTGAACACACCCAGGTTACCAGGAACACAGTAGCTCATGAGGGATACCCGTTCTATGTTCGAGAGAGTCACTTGGGAGCCAAGCAGACCTGAGTCTTGAACCTGACTATTCCATTTTTTTCATTTTTTTTTAATGTTTGTTTACTTTTGAGAGAGAGAGAGAGAGAGAGAGAGAGACAGAGAGACAGAGCATGAGTGGGGGAGGAGCGGAGAGAGAGGGAGACACAGAATCCAAAGCAGGCTCCAAGCTCTGAGCTGTCAGCACAGAGCCCGATGTGGGGCTCAAACCCACGAACTGTGAGATCATGACCTGAGCCGAAGTCAGACGCTTAACCGACTGAGCCACCCAGGTGCCCCAGAACCTGACTTTTCTATTTAATGGCTGTGTAACTTTGCGCAAGTTACTTAACCTCTCTGAGTCTTATTCTCTTTAGCTATAAAACACCAGTAATATAATCTACCTCTTAAGATTATTGTGAAGATTAAACAAGAGAATACAAGGAATTTTTTAAAGGCTTATTTATTTATTTGAGAGAGAGAGAATGGGAGAGAGGAAGAGAGAGAGAGAGAGAGAGAGAGAGAGAGAGAGAGAGAGAGAGAGAGAGAAATGTCAGGGCAGAGAGCCCGATGTAGGGCTGGAATTCACGAACCCGTGAGATCATGACTGGGCCACCGAGGAGCCCCAAATACAAGGAATTCAATACAACTTCTGACACATAGTACGTGCTAAATAAACATTAGCTGCCTTCACTCCTTTTCCTTCTCCATCCTCTCAAATCTCTTGTGTCAGCTCTCTGTCTCACAATAAGTTTGATCCTTTCATTCTGGTTCTGGCTTCCAAAAAAATATAAAATAAGCTAATGCCACCTTTCCATTAATCTAAGACCCTCCTTCTCCACTGAAACGGGCCTGGCGTCTTCCACCACTCCTCATACCACCTGGCTCTGTGGGCCTCTACTCTCTGGTCACTCTCCAAAAGGAAGTGGAGTCCCCCCAAGGAGACAGCTTCAACCACATGGTTTACCTGGGATGAAATACACTTGAAGATCACATCCTCTTAATTTTGATGCATGTAGATCAAAAAGGGCTCTTTATGAAATAGTGTTCTCTTTTAACATAAAGAACAAAATCTGTCTAGTCAGGAAAGCAAGGCAGGAAATGATTTGCTCTTTCCTTATCATGCTCCATTTTAACTCTTACAAATGTTTCTTCCAACCTGTACTTGCCCTTTAGCCTCCGTGATGAAAAGTACTTTCTGTTACTTTTTAAAAGTAAAATTTTAATGTTTCATAGAAAGAAACAAGATTCATATTCCAAATAAGATGTGGCATCATATTTCAGAAGGGCTGGCAAGTCGGCCCTTCGTGGCTGCCAAGAAGTGGGTTGGACAGACCCAGCTTGAGCTGGAAAGAACATCCAGCCTTGAAATCCGAAGTGGCAACTTTTGCAGTACTACTCTCCCTTTCCCTGCTTGAAGCCCCTCAATGCTCCTTCTGGTCCCGCTGACATCTGGCTGGAGAAGAGAGTCACCCAGCAAGAGATTGTGCTTTTCATTACCTATAACATGATCTCATTTTTGTAAAGATATGTGTGTATATGTATATGTGTGTGTGTGTAAAGACAGATAGCAAAATGTTAGCAGTGGTCTGTATCTTTGTGTGACCAATTTTTTACTTTTTCGTTTCTGTATCATCTGATTTGGGGGCGATGAGAATATACTGAAATTTATTTCAGAAAAATCAGGGAAAAAGACCTGTTTCTATCTTCAAAGAAAAGGAAAATTTTGCTCTCCTGTCTCAGTAGGTCATATGATCTCAGTCCACAGAGCAATGAACAGGACTCAGTGTCGTCTCCTGAAGCCAGAGCTAGCCTGATGCATAGCATTCTCCAGCCTGGTAGGTACCCAGGTACTTTGCAACTGAGAAATTAAAATTCAGGAAAATGAAGGGCTTCTCTCTCATGCCTCCTCCCCTATTCCCTTGGGGCTTCAGTGGTACTCCTTCTACCCCCTACTAATCACCAACAACCCGAGGTTCAGTCTGGGGACTGGGAAAAAAGGAAACTCCCTCCTGGGGCTGCCCTGGCTCATAGGGCAGGGATGCTGCCTTATATTTCCTCCTCATTCCCTGCTGGGCCTGGCAGTCTGATTGACACAAAGGATCACAGATTCTCAGGGGTGATGATTCCTCAGAGGTCATTTGATCCCAGTCCTTATCCCCATTGTCAATGCTTGATAATTACCTGATCATTAACAAGTTAAATGTGGCTACTGGTCACTTTGGCTACTCAAGAGGTTTGAGCCCAAGAGTCAAGTGTGCCCAATTCACTCAGACACCATCCCCAGCCAGTCCCCTCTGCCAATGGTCTAGGAATACAAAGACATGACTCGGCACTTATGTCCCCGTGAATGGGACAGGAGAAGGGGCCACTGACCCATGGTGGGAACAGCACCAACAACAGGTCCCATTTACAGCTTCTGGAACTGGCAATGGCTGTATGTTTGGCACCAGTGCAAATCTCCCCTCCCATGATCCCCCTGCCCCCTCCTCAGGGTGTATGCATGGGGCTGCAGGCCAAAACACAGCACTGTTCAGCAGTTCGAGATAACGAAATATCTATCTGGGCCTGACTCTCTATATAAGCACCAGATGGTAATGATTAAAATTAAATTAAATTAATGTTTGACAGTCCGTGAAGGGCATAAATTGCATGGTGTGCTGGTTGTCCAATCTGTCATCTTGTTTCCCTTGGCTCAGGTCAACAAACAACAGCTGAAAGCTGCCTCTCTGGGTCAAACAGTAGCTTATTTCTCTGCTATGGAAATGGCTGCTCAGTTTACTAAGTTGAAGGCTCCTATGCCGCCAAAACCGTGATTAAGACTCCTTAAAAGGCAGAGAATTCTGTCTTCTCCCTACAGTCTCCAGCAACCATCTCCCAAACACGCCATAATGGCAATCATTGGTTAGAATTCAGAAACAGGGAAATCTGAACCTGGCCTAAGAGCAAAACCATTGCCAAAATCACAAAGCAATTTCCAGCTCTAATGACGGCCTTCTACATGCACGTGGTTTCTAGAGCATGTGGGCAGTGCTGATGTGTTATCAAATTGCAAAAGAATCCATGGTATTACATTTTAAAATCACCCATCTGCCAAGTACTCCCTTCCAAAGAACTTTCCGATTCAGACTTTTGCTCCTTCCCCCTGTGTTATTCAAGAATCGCTGTTCCAATATTTACACTGTCTTTCTTCCTATGTACAACCAAAGTCCCACTTCAACCTTTGTACTTTTGCACAAGAACTTTAACGGAAGTTTCAAAATGTTTAGCATATATTCTTTGGTGGCAAGGATTTGTTTCTCTATGTGTAAGCCAAATAGAACAAGCAAATGAGGCACGCACAAGGCGGTGGAAGCCGGTTTGTACCACCCATATGGCCCTTCAGGAATCAAACACTTATCTCCCCAGCTGCCTGGTGCACCGCTGGCGGGCAGCCCTCAGCTGTCAGCCCACTTTGGAGATTGCTTCTGTTGAAGACAACTGCCTCACCAAAGATCTCATCTCCTTCTGAGGGCAGCTCACGTATCCCAACTCGGGACAGCTCTTAGGATCCTTCTTTCCCTGCTATTTTGTCTGCCTGGGCTTGTGATCCAGGTTATTGCCTGGGTCCTCCCACTTCATTCAGGTCTCTGCCCAAATGTCACTTCATCAGAAAGGCTTCTCCTGATCGTTTTTTCCCAAAGTAGCACACACTCCGCCCTTCTCCACAGCCCCACCTCCATAGCGCACTGTGCCTTTACTGTGCTTTTGTTTTCTTCACAACTCTTTCCTCTACCTGATGTTATTTCGATATTTATCTATTATTTGGTTTATCGTCTCCCCACTGGAATATAAGCTCTATGATGTCTGGGACTTTAGCTGTTTTGTTCATTTCTTTATCTCTACTATTTAGAAAAAGTGCCTAGCACATATATAAAGGATAAATACTTGTATTATTTTGCTCAGTAAATATTTGTTAATCAATGAATGAATGATTAGTCTCCTAATATCTTAGTTACTTCCTAGTATTTACACTGCCTAGCTCTCTCCCTCCACATCCTGAGAATCAGACTCCTGCCAGGGAAGCATAATAGTCAAGAACATAGGCTTTGGCATTAGGCTGACTTACTCCCTTAGTTCATACACGATTACATACCTCTTTAACATTTAGTAATTTTTGAGAGAGAGAGAAAGTATGTGCGCATGAGCAGGGGAGGGGCAGAAGGGAGAAGGAGACAGAGAATCCCAAGCAGGCTCTGCACTGAGATTGGAGAACCCGATGTGGGGCTCAAACTCAAGAATCATGAAATCATGACCTGAACGGAAGTCAGATGCTTCACCAACTGAACCACCCAGGCGCCCCGCGATTACATAGCCCTTAAGCTGTGTCAGGCATTGCTCTCGACACTTTAATATTAATGCATTTAAGGCTCACAACAGCCATAAGAGTAGGTATTATTACTATTCCCTTTTTACTGATGAAGATATTGAGCAATAGAGAGGTTAAGCACTTGCCCCAAGTCACACATATAATAAGAGTCAGAATTTGAACCCAGAAAGTCTGTCTCCCGAATCTGCCACTTAACCCACTGTGTAATTTTGAGTAAGTTTGTCTCTGAATCAGTTTCTTTGCCCATAAAAATAGAGATAATAATGCCTACCACACAGAGTTGTAACCAAGAAATGAGGTGTGTAAAGTGCACAGCAGGGTTCCTGATTCACACAAATACTTAATAAAGGGTAAGTGTTATCATTTTCCCCCTGCATCCCAACAGACTGCATGGACTTCCAAGTGTCACCCCCACTGGACTTTTGTTTCATTTTGGATGCCCTATATTGACCCTTGCTGAAGGTCTTGGATAATATATATCCACTCACTATTCTAATGCTCCATGGACAGCCCCAGCCTCTGTCACCTCCTCCCTCGACTCCACCATAGCTTGCCTTACCCCTGTAGACAGACCTAGGGCCAGGTCCAGAACACTTTGCTAATGTACTGCCTTGTCAGATCCCAGAATAAAATGATTGTTTGAGGCAGAGGCAACAAAATTCACGTGGTATAACTTGCCTTTGACAGCTAGCCTTACAGTTCTCTGGGGTTCCCACTACCCAGTATAATCACTCAGATGGGCCACAGCCCAAATTTGATCAGGTGTAGTAGCCACTTTCACGTTTTTCCCAGACCTCTCTTCAAACAATTCCTTATTGTCACAGCTGCTAGGAGTCCTCATGGCAGACAACTCTTAGCTCTCAGTCACTTCAGGGGTTGCCTCAAAGGCAGTTTCCTTGATGACCTTCTGAGGCTGTCGATATCCAGTGACAAATCAATGTAGGAATATAAATTCCTGCCATTTTGGCCCAAATGAGGACAACTCTAAAGGGCCATTGGAACTCCAGAGCTACTTGTGGGTCAGCCGAGGCTACTGTTGGGCCTGCATCACAGCTCAGCTTCTCCCTGTGCCCACTCCTGCTTGCTTTTTCTCCTTTTCCCAGGAGCTGATAACAAGGGCATGCCCTGATAAGCATCCTGCCTCCTGTGCTCTATCTCAGAGTCAGCTGCCCAGGAAGCCCAGCCTATAACACAAGACCTAGTCAATTCACTCATACTCATTGTCATGGTCTCTGGATTCTTCCAGAAACTATTAAACCCAGGAGACAAAATGGCCTCCTAGGATTACATCTCCCTGGCCAAATCCCCAACCCATCCCCATTGTTTTTCACTTTTTCTCAGAGGCACGTCTACTCTAGCCTGCCTGCTTACACAAGCATATAAATGAAGCCAGAAAAATGATCTTCCCTGATGCCTATTAATCAATTTCTTGCCTACTGTTCATTGCTTCAGCTCAGGGCTTCTCTTTCCTCAAGGAAATGAGACAGATGATCATGGGTTGCCACACAACACTGGTTCTTTACTTTGACCTCTTGAGTCCTAGGAGGATTTATCAGCAAACAACAAGCTCATTTAACTATAAGTCAGAAGCAGACAAAGAGTCAGTCATTAAGGGAATATAAACAACTAGGTGTTTTACCCATTCTGTAAAGCTGATATATTTATAAACATGCCCTTGGGCAAGGGTCAGCCTCAATGATAGCCCCTTTGGAAGTAGCAAATCCCATACCACTTATTTGTTATGTCTATAGATGACATTTTGATCTCAGTAATCATTAAAATATCTGTACTTTTAATGGCCTATAAAATCTTAACATGCTTCCCTATACCAGATTTCCCACAGTGCAACTGGATGAACCTCATAGCTTCCATTTGATCTTCAAGAATAGATAAATAACTGCTCTATTTAAGTGTGCAGCACTGTGTTTGATAAGTTTCATGAAGTATAAAAATGCGGCAGCGTATAAATGGTTTTTTTTTTTTAAGATTTTCTGTGGGAAGATATTTTATGTCAGTAAGTAGGTCTTCCTAAGTAAATCCTTTGCTCTCACAGCGTGCAGCCTAATTCTTACAAGGGAATTAAAAGAATACTTGATAGTCTATTGGTTTCTCATGTTAGTTTTTGTTTTATTATGTCCCTTTGGAAATACTGTTTCGTTTTGATCTAAGACTCTGTCTAGATATCCAAAATGTAGCTAGTATTATTAGGCAGGCATGGATACTGATCAATATTCTGTCCTTTATAGTGAACGGTGATATGATTGATGCTGACCTCAATCTGTATGGACAATTACAGCTGTAAAAACAGATGCTACTCTCCCAGGCCCATCCCAGCCATATGCTTTGATTCATGGTGCTGGGCACTTGGCAGAGATGGGCATTTTGTGTAAGTCAGACTCTGATACCCCTGGACTATCTGAAGATTATTTTTAAAAAGTTATGATTCACTGCTGGTGGGGCTAGCTGCCTGTGTTGCCTCCTAGGATTCTACAATTCCTATGGCTCATGCTCTGACATTTTGCTTTTGTGCCCCAGACACTTATAACAACCTTATTTCAGGCTCCCCATAAAGTAGTTACTTGGATCACTGGAACAGTGAACTCATAGAGACTTTTAAAAAATATCTGGTATTTTAAAAATCCTGGTTGTGAACATCACTATAGGGGAAACTAGTGCAGTTTAACGTCTTCCTATGGGAGCTTCAGATTTATTGGGGGAGACCAATGAAAACAGAATGACGTCTGCCATCATCGAAATAGGTTGGATTGAATGATCACTCACATAACCTGAAAGTGAATCATGGGGGTCCTTGTTAAAATGCAGTTCCCATCACAGATCAATTGAATAAGAACCTCTGGTTTGGTATTGATATCTGAATCTTATTAAGCTCTCCAAGTGATTCTCATGCACGCTAAATGTGAAGAACCATCACCCCAGAGATGGATTTCAGCCTAGGCATGTTTCCTGCACTGCCACCATTAGTTAGTGGCTCTCTGTGTTTTGGAAGGAAATGGAAGCCTTCAGTGACAATTATCATCAAAATGTGCAATTAATCACTAAAATGATGATGTTGCTGCCCCACCCAGAGCCCCTTTACCAGTATAGTGTACCCATTCTCGGTTGCTGACTCCATCTTACCCAGAACCAAGATTGGCTCTATTTATTTGCTACTTAGCAGCTGTAAGTGTTAGCTGCTAACAGCTCACAGCTGCACTCTTCTCTGGAGAATTGTTCTAAACTGATAGGAGCCACCTCATCCAGAGATGCCTCAGAGGTAACATACCTACCAACACAGCAAATGACTGACTAATATGAAGGAACAAAAGACCAAACCCTTTGCCTCAAGGGAGACCACTCTGTGATATCATCTTTGCTCTGAATCCTCCATAAAATCAGGGTGATGCTAGACTTCTGTTGAATCCACTTCTTTGCTTAGTCTCTTCTGCCATTCCTGCTTCCTTCATGTCCTTCCTTGGTGGTTCCTCCCGAGAACACTCCCTCAAGAGAATCCCTGTCTCATTCTCTGCTTCTAGGTTACTCTACTTAAGTATTGTTATTCAGAAGTTGAGGAGGCTTTTCCAAGAAGAAAAAGTTATAGAAATAACAAAAGAGGTTCTGTGAATAAATACACAGATATATATATGAAACAAATAGGAGATTCTGGTTCTAAGTAAAAGGGGGTAACTTTTTACCTAAGTAAAAGGGGGTAAAAGATATACAGGGTAACACTCTGTATATCCCACTCAATGCAGCTATAAAACCTGGAAAGAATGCATAAGGCAGCTAGTTGAGGACACTGAAAAGTCCACAGTAGCATGCAGATTGGGAAAGAAAACAGACCAGAATCCAAAGTACTACCAAACTGGTGATGAGTTTGTTTATTTTTCCTCTGCTATCCCTGGCTTAGACTCAAGGCAGCCCAAAACCTAGAAATGGGAACTAGGGCATGGACAAAAAGAGCTCCAGGAGAAGCCCACTAGTTTTGTCCGGAAAAGGAGGAAGAAGGTCTCTTGATGTTTAGAGAGAGTGGGGGAAATCTCTCAGGCTTCCCCCCACCTTTTCTCTGTTCTCTTGCACGCGAGGAAATCCTAGAGTAGCAGCAGCAACAGTAGAGACAGCACCAGCAATGGGGGCCTATAGATGCCTAAAACTCTGAGGGAGGAGAACCATTATGACTGATCAGAAGACCTGTGTCCCAAGAGGATGTGGCCAATTCCCATTGCTGTTTTTCTCTCTCTTCCCTCCTGCTGCTTGGTCTTAGACATAGGTACAACTGTGAGAAATGCACAGCACAGCATAGTAGCCCAAAGCCCATCTTCCCTGGGTTAGAGCCTGGAAGGTGAGCCCCAGGGAGGAAAAAGGAATGGGGAAATGTTGAAGAGGGTAGAACTTAGGAAAACCAACCCATAAAATTGTTTATTAGTGCCTAAGCTCAGTCTTTAGTTGTGTGCATATGAATCTGACCCAAAACAATACAACAAAGATTTTGAGAACTGAATTATGGGCTAGAACACTGCCCAGATCACAGACTGGCCACTGGGTGGCCACACATGAGATAGAGTTGAATAGCGCTGCAAAGGCTTTGAAACTGAACTGACGTTGGAAACACAACCCACAGATGGCTGGTTGGAATGTCTGGTTTGAACTCAAACCAATCGTCTGTTAAAAATATCTACATTCCCCATAAGATTTAAACAATACCCAGAAACTCATAATGCAGAGTCTCCCAAAATATCCAGGAAAAAATCTAAAATTACTTATATTGCAAGGAACCAGGAAAAATCTCAACTCACACCAATGCCAAGATGACATGTTGGGATTATCAGACAAAAACTTTAAAGCAATATTATTAACATGTTCTAAGAAATAAAGGAGAACACCCTTGAAATAAATGGAAATATAGAAAGTCTCAGCAGGGAAATAGAATATAGAAAGAGATATCAAATGGAGGTTTGAACTGAAAACTACGATAACCAAAATAAAAAATTCACAAGACGGGCTCAAAAGGAAAATGAACATAATAGAAGAAACAGTGAATTTATTGGTATATTAATAGAAATAATCCAACCTAAACAACAGGGAGAAAAATATTGAAAAAAATAATAAGCATTGCCTCAGGGGCCTGTAGGATAATACTAAAGGTTTAACATGTCATTGGAATACCAAAGGGAAATGAGAAAGAGTATACAATAGAAAAACTACTTGAGGAAATAGTGGTTAAAACCTTCCCCAAAGTGGCATAAGACATAAACCTACAGACTTAAGAAGTTCAATGAATCTCAAATAGTATAAGCCCAAAGAAATTACAGACACATCATAATCAAACTGCTAAAAAATAAATACAAAGTCTGGAGAGCAGTCAGAGAAAATGATTTTTGTGATAAGTGTCTAACCTTTTTTTTGCATATGGATGTCAGTTTCTCCGGCATCATTTGTTAAATAGACTATTTTTGCTCCATTGTATTGCCTCTGTTCTCTTATCAAAGATTAGTGGACTATATTTATGGAGGTCTAGTTCTGAGTTCTTTATTCTGGTCACTTGATCTATTTGTCTATTTGTCCACCAAAACCACACTGTCTTGATACTGCAGCCTTAAAGTAAGTCTTGAAGTCAAGCAGCACCAGTCCTCCGATTTTGTTCCCCTTCAATATTTTGTTGGTTATTCTGAGTCTTTTGCCTCTCCATATAAATATTTAGAATCAGTTTGTCAATATCCATGAATTAACTTACTGCAATTTTGATTGGTACTGTGTTGAATCTATAGATCAACAGATTAGAAAGAACTTACATCCTGACGTTATTGAGTCTTCTTTATCCATGAACATGGAATATCACCCATTTATTTAGTTCTTCAATTTCATTCATCAGAGTTTTGTAGTTCTCCCCATACAGCTCTTATATATATTTTGTTAGGATTTATACATTTTGGGGGGTGCTAATGTAAATGGTATTGTGGTTTTAATTTCAAATTCCACCTGTTCATTGCTGGTATATAGGAAAGTGAGTAACTTTTATGTATTAACTTTGTGTCCTGAAATCTTCCTATAATTGTGTATTCATTCTAGGAGGTATTTGTTGATTCTTTTGGATTTTCTACATAGACGATCATGTCATTTTTAAACAAACACAATTTTATTTTTCCTTCTTAGCCTGTGTACCATTTATTTAGCTTTCTCATGTTATTGCATTAGCTAGAACTTCAGGCACAATGTTGAAAAGGAGTGGTAAAAGCGGGGGCATCCTAGCCTTGTACCTGATCTTAGTGAGAAATATCCAAGTTTCTCACCATTAAGTATGGTCACTGTAAATTTTTTGTACATAGTCTTTATCAAGTTGGGAAAGCTCTCCTCTGTTCTTAGTTAACTGACAGTTTTTATCATAAATTGGTGTTGGAATCTGTCAAATACTTTTTCTATATCTATTGATATAATCATGTGATTTTTCTTTTATTAGTTAATTGATATAATGGATCACATTAGTTGATTTTTGAATGGTGAACCCGCCTTGCACCACTGAACTAAATCCCACTTAGTCATGGTGTATAATCTTTTTATACTTTGTTGGATTTGATTTGCCAATATTTTGTTGAGGAGTTATGAATCTACGTTCATGAGAGATATTTAGTTTTCTTATAATGTATTTGTCTAGTTTGGATATTAAAATAATACTGGTCTCATAAAATGAGTTAGGAAGTATTCCCTCTGCTTCTATTCTGTGAAAGAGATTATAGAGAATTGGTATAATTTCCTCCTTAAATGTTTGGTATAACTCACCATTAAACCCATCTGGGCCTGGTGCTTTCTGTTTTGAAAGGTTACTCATAATTGATTCAATTTCTTTAATAGATATAGGCCAATTCAGATGATGTGATTCTTCTTGTGTGAATTTTGGCAGATTGTTTTTCAAGGAGTTGGTGCATTTCATCTAAGTTATCAAATTTGTGAACAGAGTTGTTAACCTTTTAATTTCCATGGGATCTGTAGTAATGTCCCTGTTTCATTTCTGATATTAGTAATTTGTGTCTTTTCCCCTTTTTCCTTAGTCAGCCTGGCTAGGGGTTTATTGATTTTATTAATCTTGTCAAAGAACTAACTTTGGCTTTTGTTGATTTTATCTATTGATTTCCTGTTTTCAATTTCCTTGATTTCTGCTTTAATTCTTAACATTTACTTTATTTTTTAAAGTTTATTTATTTTGAGGCGGGGGGGGGGGGAGAGAGAGAGAGAAAGCAGGGAAGGGGCAGAGTGAGGGGGAGATAGAATCCCAAGCAAGTTCCACTCTAGCTTAGAGCCTGACACAGGGTTCAAACCCATGAACCGTGAGATCATGACCTGAGCCAAGATCAAGGGTTGGATGCATAACCAACTGAGCCACACAGGCACTCCTTAACATTTATTTTATTCTGCTTACTTTGGATTTAATTTTTTCTTCTTTTTCTAGTTTCCTAAGATGGAAACTTAGATGATTGATTTTAGATCTCTTTTTTTCTAATATATGTATTCAATGCTATAAATTTCACTTTAAGCACTGCTTTCAATGCATCCCACAAACTTTGATAAATTGTGTTTTCATTCTCGTTTAGTTTAAAATATTTGTTATTTCTCTTCTGATTTCTACTATGGCCCATGTGTTATTTAGAAGTATGTTGTTTAATATCCATGCATTTGGGGATTTTCCAATTTTCTTTCTGTTATTGGTTTCTAGTTCAATTCCACTGTGATCTAAAAAAAGACATTGTGTGATTTGTATTCTTTTAAATTTGTTAAGGTATGCTTTGTGGCCCATAATGTGGTATATCTTGGTGAATGTTCCATGTAAGCTTGAGAGAAATGTGTATTCGGCTGTTGTTGGATGAAGTAGGCTATAGACATCAATAATATCCAGTTTATTGCTAGTGCTGCTGGGTTCAACTATGTCCTTATTGATTTTCTGCATATTGGATCTATCCATCCTGATAGGGCGGTGTGGAAGTCTACAACTGTAATAGGGGATTCAACTATTTCTCCTTACAGTTCTATCTGTTTTTGCTTCATGGTAAAAAACTTCACTTCAAAGAGAACAGTTTGATGCTCTGGTTAAGCACATACATGCTAAGAACTGTTATGTCTTCTTGGAGAATTGACTGCCTTATCATTATATAATGCCTTTCTTTATTCCTGATAATTTTCATTACTTAGTAGTTTGCTCTGTCTTAAATTAATATAGCTACTCCTGTTTACCTTTTTAGAAATATTTGTTTTTGGGAGAGCACAAACAGGGATGGGGCACAGAGGGGAGACAGAGGATCCAAAGTGGGCTCTGCACTGACAGTCTGACAGCAGTAAGTCTAATGTGGGGCTCGAACTCACAAACTGTGAGATTGTGATCTGAGCCAAAGCCAGACGCTCAACCTGAGCCACCCAGGTGCCTTCCTCCTTTCTTTTGATTAGCGTTAGCATGGTATTTTTCCCCACTATTTACATTTTTTATTATTGAAGTATATTTATTATATACAGTGTTAGTTTCAGATGTACAACATAGTGATTTGACAATTCTACACATTATCTTATGTTTCCATCATGAGCATAGTTACCCATCTGTCACCATACAACGCTATTGCATATTACTGACTATATTCCCTATGCTGTACTTTTCACCTCTGTGACTTATTTGTAAGAAGTCTGTAACTCTTAATCCCCTTCACTTATTTCACCCATTCCCCCTAACCCTCACCCCTCTGACAACCATCTTTATTCTCTGTAGTTATGAGTCTTATTTCTGCTTTATTTTTTAGATTCTACATATAAGTGAAATCATATGGTATTTGTCTTTATCTGACTTATTTCATTTAGCACAATAGCTTTTACATCCATCCATGTTGTCACAAATGGTGAGACAGCATTCTTTTAGAGTTAAGTAATGTTCCATTGTATGTGTGTGTGTACACACACACACACATTTCTTTTTTTTTCTTTTTTTTTTAAATTTTTTTTTAACGTTTATTTATTATTGAGAGACAGAGAGACACAGAGCGTGAGCAGGGGAGGGGTAGAGAGAGGGGGAGACATAGAATCTGAAGTAGGCTCCAGGCTCTGAGCTGTCAGCACAGAGCCTGATGCGGGGCTCGAACTCACAAACTGCGAGATCATGACCTGAGCCGAAGTCGGTCGCTCAACCAACTGAGCCACCCAGGTGCCCCAAAACATTTCTTTATCCATTCATCTATTGATGGATACTTAGGTTGCTTCCATAATTGGCTATTGTAAATAATGCTACAATAAGTACAGGAGAGCAAGTATCTTTTCAAATTAGTGTTTTCATTTTCTCTGGGTAAATACCCAGTAGTAGAATTACTGGATCATATCATAATTCTATTTTTAATTTTCTGAGGAACCTCCATACCGTTTTCCACAGTGGTTACCCCAATTTATATTCCCATCAACAGTGTAGGAGGGTTCCCTTTATTCCACATCCTCACCAACACTTGTTATTTCTTGTCTTTTTGATTCTAGCCATTCTGACAAGTGTGAGGTGGTAAATCATTGTGATTTTGATTTGCATTTCCATGATGATTATGGCTATATGTTTTCTTTGGAAATATTTCTTTTCAGTTCCTCTGCTCATTTTTAATTGGATTATTCTTTTTGTGGATGTGTTGAGTTGTATAAGTTCTTTATATATTTTGGATATTAATTCCTTAGCAGATTTATCATTTTCCAACATCCTCTCCCATTCAGTAGTTTCCCTATTTATTGTGTTGATGGTTTTCTTCACTGTGCAAAGGCTTTTTATTTTGGTGTAGTCCCAATAGTTTTTGATTTTCCTTCCCTTGCTTGAGGAGACAAATCCATAAATATGTTGCTTAGGCTAATGTCACAGTTATTATTGCCTATATTTTCATGACCTTTTTGTTTTCAGGTCCCACACTTAGATCTTTAATCCATTTTAAGGTTTTTTTTGTATATGGTTTAAGAGAGTGGCCCAGTTTCATTCTTTTTCATGTAGCTGTCCAGTTTTCCCAATGCCATTTACTGAAGAGAATGTCTTTTTCCCATTGTATATTCTTGCATCCTTTGTTATAGATTGACCATAAAAATGTGGGTTTATTTCTGGGCTCTCTATTCTGTTCCATTGATTTATGTGTCCATTTTGTGACAGTACTATATTGTTTTATTATAGCTTTGTAGTGTATCTTGAAATTTGAGACTGTGATGCCTCTAGCTTTGTTCTTCTTTCTTATGATAGCTTTGGTTATTTTGGGTCTTTTGTGGTTCCATATAAATGTTAGGATTATATGTCCTATTTCTCTGAAAAATACTATTGGCATAGGGATTGTATTGAATCTGTAGATTGTTTTGGGTAGTATGAACATTTTAACAATGTTAATTCTTCCAGTCCATGAGCATGGTATATTTTTCCATTTGTTTGTGTCATCTTCAACTTCTTTCTTCAATGTTTTATAGTTTTCAGAGTGCAGGTCTTTCACTTCTTTGGTTACATTTATTCCTAGGTATTCTATTCTTTTTTGGTATAATTATAATTGGGATTGTTTTATTAGACCTAATGAATGAATTTGGTAAAGTTGCCAAATATGAAATCCATGTACAGAAATATGTTGAATTTCTATACACTAATAATGAAGTCTCAGAAAGAAATTAAGAAAAACACTCCACTGTTTGCTTTTTAATCTGTATATCTTTATATTTAAAGATTTCTCATAGAAAACATAGTTTTCATGTTTTTGATCTACCCTTATAGTCTCTGTTAATGGTACATTTAGACCACTGAATTTAAAATGATTATTGATATAGCTGGATTAATGTTTATCATATTCATTACTATTTTCTATATGTTGCCATTGCTCCTATGATTGTCTTCCACTCTTTTTCTACCTTTTGTGGTTTTAACTGAGATTTTACATGATTTTATTTTCTCCCCTTTCTTAGCATATGTTACACTTATTTAACTTTTATTAGTGGTTGCCCTAGAGTTTGCAATATGTGTTTACATCTAATCCAATTCCTCTTTCACTGGACCACTGTAACCTCTGTAACACTACAATGGTCATGTAAGTACTTTATAATAACAAAATAATCCTAATTCCTTCCTCCCATAACTTGTAGTATTGCTGTCATTAATTTCACTAACATATAAGCATACGTAAGCATATATATACACACACATATACGTATACATGCAGGTAAGTATACATCATTGAATACATTGTTGGTGTTATTATATTGAACAAACTGTTATCTGTTAGATGAATTAAGAATAAGAAAAATAAAAAATATTTTATCTTCATTTATTCCTTCTTTGATACTCTTCCTATCTTTATGTAGATCTGAGTTTCTGACACATGTTATTTTCCTTCTTTCAAAGAACTTCTTTAACATTTCTTGCAGGAAAGGTCTACTGGCAACAAATTCCCTCAATCTTTGTTTGAGAAAGTTTTTATTTACCCTGTACTTCTGAAAGATAATTTTTCATGGTATAAAACTCTAGATTGGTGTTTTTCTTTTGTCTCAACACTTTAAATATTTCATTTCTCTCTCTTCTTGCTCACATGGCTTCTGAGAAGTTGGATGTTAATTCTTAACTTTGTTCCTCTATTAGGTAAAATGTTTTGCGCTTCTGGCTTCCCCAGAACTTTGTCTTTATCTTTGATATTTTTTTCAATTTGAAAATGATATGCCAAGTTGTATGGTGCTGTGTTTTTTGTTTTGTTTTGTTTGTATTTATCCTGCTTGATGTTCTCTGAGCTTCCTGGATCCATGGTTTGGTGTCTGACACTAATTTGGAAAAATTCTAAGTCAAATTGTTTCAATATCTCTTTTGTTCTCTTCTCTGGGTTTTCTGGCATTACCATTACTAGTATGTTACCTTTTTTGTAGTTGTCCCACATTCCTTGGATATTCTATTCTGTTTTTAGTCTTTATTCTCTTTGATTTTTGGTTTTCAGGCATTCCGTTGATATATCATCTGGTTCACAGATTTTTTTCTCAGTTGTGTCCAGTCTACTAATAGGCCCATCAAAGGCATTCTTCATTTCTGTAATAATGTCTTTTATCTCTTGAATTTCTTTTTGGTTCTTTTTTTAAGATTTCCATTTATCTGCTTACAATGCCCATCTGTTCTTACATGCTGTCTACTTTATCCATTAAGGCCCTTAGCATATTAATCACAGTTGTTTGAAATTCCCAGTCTAATAATTTCAAAACCTCTGTTATGTCTGGTTCTGATGCTTGCTATGTCTCTTCAAACTATTTGTTTTGCCTTTTGGTGTGTCTTATAAGTTTATTTTTTGATAGTCAGATATGATGTACCAGATAAAGGGAACTACTGTAATAGGTCTTTAGTAATGTGGTGGTGAAGTGTGGGGAAAGGGAAAGCATTCTATGACCTATGATTAGGTCAGTCTTTTAGTGAGCCTGTGCCTCTGGACTATAAACTTCACAAATATTTCTCAGTTTTTTTTCTCCCCTCCTGGGTGAGACAGGATGGCGAGAGTGTTCTGGAGTTGGGTATTTCACTTCTTCTGCTCAGTTAGGGTCTGAATTAATTCGTTTCCCTTGAGGATAGGCCTGGCTAAGAACAGCATGTTCTAGCACATTTCAAAATGGTTCCTTTTCCCCTTCCACTATCGGAAGCCTGAGGGGATTTTTCTCCAGTATTTACTTTAGGAACCTGGTTGAGCTTCTGGAGGTAAGTCTCACAGTACTGTAGGGTTTCCCCCATGAGTGGGTCCCTCTAGGGTTTTTAACTCTCAGAGTTTTCAACACTGAGCCTTTAGCAATTTGTCAATTACAATTCAAATCTCCCTACCCCAGCACTGGTCCGTACAGTGGTTTCTCCAAGTTGGTCTCTGTTCTAGTAAGCTGTAAATCCCTTTATTTGCCTTTCTGTCTCCAATGTTTGGGACAGTAGCTTGTCCTATATCCTTCCTTCTCTTATGGATCCAAGGAGAGGTGATTTTCCAGTCTGTTCAGGTTTTTACTTGTTAGAATTGAGTGGTGACTTCCAAGCCACTTACATGTGAAACTGGAAACCAAAAGTCCCTTGCCAGCAGAAAGTTTCTGAAAGAATTGCTAAAAAGAAGTTCTTCACACAGAAAGAAACTTGGAACTAGAAATGAAAGAGCAACCAAGTGGTAAATATCTGGGTAAACAGAATATCCTCTCCTACTGAGTTCTTTAAAATACATTTGATAACTGAAAGCAAAATTTATCACATTTTTCGATGTGTTTTGATGAGTTTTCTGATTTTTCTGATGAAGTTTTTGATATATGTATATATACTACAAAAAATGCAACTACAATATAAAGGGTAAAGGGACCTATATGGTGCTAATATCTTTCCACTTAAAATACTAAAATATTGATTCTGAATAGACTGAAAAGTTGCATATATTATAATCTATAGAACAAACATTAAAAATACTATATAGAGTAAAAAACACAAGAGAAAAAATAAAACAGAATATTAAAACATGTTCAAATAATCCAAAAAGAGGCAGAAAAAAGAAAACAAATAAAAAACAGAGGGAACAATCACAAAACAGTAAAATAGTGAGCCTAAATGCAAACATCAATAATTACATTAAGTGTAAATGTAAAAGTAAGAAATTGTCAGAATGGATGAAAAAAATAAAAAGACCTGAGTGTATGCTATCTACAAGAGACTCATTTCAAATATAATGATGTAGGTATACTAAAAGTAAAAAATATTAACTTTTATGCCAATATGCAAATACTAATAAGTGGAAAGATGGAGTGACTAGTAAGAACTACAATAGACATTTTGGCAAAGTGACACAATGCTAAATCAAAGCTACTTGTCACCAATAATTCCTTAATAAATTATTTCCATTCTTTTCTTGGGAAAATTGTGATTCATCTCACCCAGAGACTTTCCAAGCTTCTAGATGCTAAAAAGCTGCCAACCTTTAGCTGGACAGCTTTTTTGAATCTTCATGGGTTTGAAATTAGAATCTTGCTGACTGCTCTAATCTAATGCTTACTGTAAGAACACAAGACATAACATCTTTCTCCTTCACTTTCCCAGTTAGGTGCAAGGCAATTTTCCCGACAGATCTCTATTTCCTCTAACCAGAATAGATCTTTTTGTTTTTTATTTTCATTTTATCTCCTCTGTAGTACAAAGCTCCACACTTCAAAACTATAAGAAAACTAGGTGGCCATATAACTAACATCACTTGCCTGGAGTCTCATTTGTCAGTTAAGAAACTTACAGCACTTGAGGTGGCTGGGTGGCTCAGTTGGTTAAGTGTCTGACTTCAACTCAGGTCAGGATCTCATAGCTTGTGAGTTCAAGACCTGTGTCAGGCTCGGTGCTGACAGTTCAGAGACTGGAGCCTGCTTTGGTTTCTGTCTCTCTCTCTCTCTCTCTCTCTCTCTCTATCTCTCTCTCTCTCTCTCAAAAATAAATAAGCATTAAAAATATTTTTAAAAACAAGAAACTTATGACACTTGTTGTGATGAGCACTGGGTATTATATGTAAGTGATGAATCACTAAATTCTACATGTGAAACCAATTTTACTATATATGTTAACTAGAAATTAAATAAAAATTGAATTCAAAAATGAAAAGTTGGCCATAAGTAAGTAGATACTACACTGAAACCTTCTTTTGTAAGAATCCTTATTCAGAAGGATAATTTTCTAACATTTCTGTCATATCACACATAAAAAGTGGTAATATTTGTGATGTTGTGGGATAAGTAGGAGGACAGTGCTCATGCCCAGCAATTGGCTGGAGCCATTTAGTTCCTCTAGGATGCACTGAGCTGTCCTGAAGGCTGTAGGGAACCAACACGCTGGCACATCTATAAATCGTTTGTGGAGGCTGCAGTCAGGAGGAGGGCACTATTGTAGCATAAAATGCAGAATCTTGCCATAGCAATCCTTGTGGACTTCCCTTTTGAGTTTCCATAATCCTCGGTGTAATTGTACTTAATCTCTTTTACTTTTTAAATACTTCAAAAAATTGTAAGTAAAAGAGAACATTAAATAATGTTACACAGTGGTTTCTTCACACTTGAAAAAATCAGTACAAAGCTATGTATGCTAACTTCCCATGGGAATGATGGGCAGAGAAATGATAGGGATTTTGGACTGGTTTCCTAAATTCTGGAATATTACAGATCCTTTCTGATTTTAGTTTTCTGTTATATAATGGAGATAATAACACATGTGATATGACTTGTGAATATTAAGATGAGACGCCTTATGAAATGTGCTTAGCATAGTGCCTGGCACATAGTGGGTACTCAATGAACACAGTTAGCTTCCTCCTCATTTTCATTCCCTAGAGTGATTTTTGCTAAAGAAATTGAAAGTAAAGAGATATGTCAGCTTTGAAGTCTCTCAGAAGGCTTTGTGGAGGGTTATGTAATGATCTTGGCCTTGAGGGGAAGCTGAGATTTGATGGGCAGTGAAAAAGAAGAAAGGCCTCCCAGGTCCTGGTAATAAGATGGCATGGAGATAATCTTTGAAGTCTCAGGCAGCCCAAGGTAGGATTAATGAATAAAGAATACTTGGTAAGTAGAAGAGATATTGATTTGGAACCTAGCCTCAAGGAAACACAATGAAAAAGTCTTACTTGTGTGGGTGTGAGAGTTGATTCAGGTTAGCCCATGACTACATGGTGAAGTAGGCAAAATTTTCCTCCAGTGCTTTTCCTAAATGACTTTGCTCTTTTCTTCTCTTTCAGCATCACTTCTTCCAAGGACTCCATTATACTACTTATGCTCAACTATCACCTCTTTGGGAAGAAAGTGGGCTAAAAATATCTAAGTCATACTAAAGAGTTTCTGATCTAATAGGTTAACCCTTCTAGTTCATCAGAATTTTAAAAGAGAGTCTTGGATTGCCTTATGATTAATCAAGAGAAAAGCTCTCCAGTGATTGAATTTCCTGAGTAGGGAAGATATTTTTGATTATAGAGGCTACCCACTCAAATCATACCACAAAGATAACTTCCCACTCCATCTATGGGTGATAAGGACCCTAATTAGTAGACCTGGGTATGCACAGTCTAGACATAATCATGCCTTAATATCAACATGTTAAATGAGGCTCTAGAAGAATTTGTCTGAATTACGCCTGAGTGTCAGGGCTGAACAGTCAGGAGAAACACCACAGGGATTCCTGGATGAGCAGTCCAGGGTACAGAGAAATGGAGGGGCAAGCAAGTGAGAAAAACCAAGACCCAAAGTAACAGTATTAAATCCAAAGGGGGCAGATACATGATTGCCAAGCATCCTCCAAGCTTTTGGAGTTAGGGGAGGTGGGGTTCAAAATAAGAACTGGCCAGGAACAGCTGTTGAGTTCAAGGGGTTATAGTGACCAGTCTATCCATAACATCCATGGCTCATGTTTCTTATTCAGAGACTGCTAGCTGTGACTGCCCACTGGAATAGTTTGAAAGGTTAAAGGCAGAGTGAGTATAAAGGATGCAGCAAAGGACCTGTGATGCTATGGGAAATTTTTAAATAACTATTAGAGAGGAATCGGTAGCTAGTAAAATACAGAAGCTATGAAGCTATTAGAATACAGAAGTTATGGAACATGCATCTAGAGGAGGTAGTAAAATCACAATTTAAAGACTCATTAGACACCCATTCATTTTTAAGACAGGATTTAAGAAAAATAATGAGATCTATCTTGTGGTAGTGCTGAGATATGAGCTAAATGACCCACGAGAGGTCTCTTCAAACCCGAGAGATTCTGTTTAAACGTTAGAATCCACCTGCTGTAATGGAAATTAAATCCAATAAGCATTCTCCTCGGAAAAACATTGCTTTATATGAGCAATGCTCTATTTGCTCTTCTATTTCTTTCGTTTCATCCCTTCCAAATTAAAAACTGGCTCAAACCTATCTCCAAAGTAATTTTCTTGATATTAACCCCTAAGAACAGGATTCATAGCCTAATATACCAAGAATGGCAAATAGACTTCATTTTGATAGAGGTTTCCTGAACTTTGTGTTGAGAAATATTTTGAAGCTGCATTCAGAGGGCTCTGTCTGATTAGCAATGCCTGCCCTGCAGGAAGAAGGGATTAGAGTGTGCTTACCAGGTGTTTGCTACTCCTGCGATATAACAACCCAAGGAGTATTTATAATTAAAAGCAATAAAAAGATAATCTAATATTTTAATATTCCGAAGCATATATGATCTCACAGGTATCAATGAGATTTGGTGCAGGGTATAACGGACTCCTTCCAAGTACTGTATATGGAAATAAGGGGCTAGTTATTGTTCGAAAGAAAAGACCCAGCAGAAGAGGAAAAGGCATGCACCAAGAGTAAACTTTTTGCAAAACCACTAGCCTAAGGCTGGAACCCTAAGAAAAACATGTAGGTATGATTTAAAGAGAGGAAACAGAACTTGTATTTTTATGGCCATATAGTACACTGCTTGGCCTAATGGAGGACACAGATAAAATTCTCCTAATATTGATCACAAAACTGATTTTATAGGCATAGAGCTGAACTGTTATTGTCATCCATTTCCAGAGCCACCTTGTTAATCACATAGCCATACTGCCTAAACTCGGCTGGAACCCGCCCCTTGCAATACTTAATAACTTGTATTTGACAGTCCAACCTACTCAGCTGCCTAATGGCCTTCAGGGTCCAGAAGGTAAATCTTGCTGGTAAAATCATTTCGGTTTCCTCAGGAGCTCTTTCAGGGGATTCAACCCAGAATTTCTCAGTCCCGGGTTCAACCCTCATATCCTCGCTCCACCATCTAAAATCGTGGAGACCGTATGTGGTTCTGGTGGCTATGGTCATGTGGAAGGCTCCCAGCCCAGCATGGGCCTTGCATTTTTCCATCCTCCAATCTGCTTTACCTGAGATTAGTCACAAGGGGTGTCTGTGGTAGTTGGGGGTGAGGGGCCAGGGGGAAATGAGGGGATATTGCTTGAAATATTATTGGAACTCAAAGATTTATTAAATGAATAGTTGCATGCATGAATGAATGAATGAATGAATGAATGAATGGAATTTGGGGGACCACCTTAAATAATGGGAGGAAAAGTGCCTTCTAGCCTTGGAAAAAAAGGTATAGCAAGTCAGAAAAATAAAACCAGGCCACTGTAGATAAGACTGGTGCTTTCCTATCCTACTATCACCGACCATCCTCCATCTAAGACAGGAAAACTGAGATATCTTTGCACAGGAGAATTGTCTGTCAGTGGGAGAATCCCATGACCAAAAGGTTAACCTTCAAAATAACAGGGGGAAGTTTATGCAGACTTAATTTGGCAGCACTTAATCTTGGAGTTCTCCAACATGTATAGTATGGAATAAGAGGGCAATGCACAACATCATTAAAGTGTACTGCATGTTCTAACTTTGAACCTGGGCTAGGACAAATAGACTTTTTTCTCTTTAACAATATACTGGTATGTTAAGAGAAAACAATTTCTAAATCTCCAGAGCCTTTAACAACTTCATTTGAGGAAACAACTGTCCTTAGTTTTAGTGACTATAGATGAACTTGAAATTGTTTCTGAAGAAGTTGATTCTGTTTTCAATTTAATCTGTTCTGAATTGTTCGTTTTGGATTTTAAGCTATGCTGCTATTGTCACTTTTATTTTTTTAAATTTTTTTTTGATGTTTATTTATTTTTGAGAGAGACAGAGACAAAATGCGAGTGGGTTGGGGCAGAGAGAGAGAGAGAGGGGCACAGAATCTGAAGCAGGCTCCAGGCTCTGAGCTGTCAGCACAGAGCCCGATGCAAGGCTCGTACTCACGAGCTGTGAGATCATAACCTGAGCCAAAGTCGGACGCTCAACCGACTGAGCCACCCAGGCACCCCACTATTGTCACTTTTAAAGAGAGGGAGACTTTGGTGGTGTTTGACCATCTAAGTAAATTAGTGCATAAGGCTGTATGAAATTGGCTGTGTATAGGCTTCATTTAAAAAGCAACTGGGGCACCTGGGTGGCTCAGTCGGTTAAGCATCCAACTTCGGCTCGGGTCATGATCTCACAGTTCATGAGTATGAGCCTGAAGTCAGGCTCTGTGCTGACAGCTCAGAGCCTGGAGCCTGCTTCGGATTCTGTGTCTCCCTGTCTCTCTGCCCCTCCCCCACTTGCTCTGTCTCTCTCTCTCAAAAATAAACATTAAAAAATTTTTAAAAAGCAACTGTGCAGAAGGCATACAGTCTTAAAAATAAGTGGTGTTGGGGCGCCTGGGTGGCGCAGTCGGTTAAGCGTCCGACTTCAGCCAGGTCACGATCTCACGGTCCGTGAGTTCGAGCCCCGCATCAGGCTCTGGGCTGATGGCTCAGAGCCTGGAGCCTGTTTCCGATTCTGTGTCTCCCTCTCTCTCTGTCCCTCCCCCGTTCATGCTCTGTCTCTCTCTGTCCCAAAAATAAATAAACGTTGAAAAAAATTTAAAAAAAAAAAAAAAAAAAAAAAAAAAAAAAAAAAAAAAAAAAAAAAAAAAATAAGTGGTGTTTATAATCTGGCACCAGAACAAATTTTGCCTTGGCAAATGCCAATTTTGCTTTACAATTACTTGGAAAATGCTTCTGTCTTTTGTCTCCATTTCAGCTATTTATATGCAAAATATTGTTAAAAGTGAAATTAAATATGTAACTTAGCCTCTTCTTAGGTTTTGATTATCATTCTAACTGAAATAACTATCTACTTGGTGAAGTTATATGGAAGAAAAGGGCATTCTCAGCTCCACCTTACTCATTATAATGGACTGCTGTCAACTGAAAAAACATACTTCATACCACCAGCCCTGCTCTACAGAGGGAGCATGTTTTGAATCTATTGCTTTAAGTAGGAGAAATATGAAATCATGTCATCTGGTAATGAGAATGAATTTTCATAGAATTCAGAATACCTGGATATTCTGTAAGGCAGGCTACGTAAGTGCCGGGAAATTAAAGCCCTCGTGTCCTAATGGATGGGAACTGGATAAGGACACCGGCTCTCAAGCCTCTCAGGTGGGATAACTCTGAGGTGCAAGTCTGCGTCATGGTTAGCAAACGACTTCTGCAAAGGGTCAGACGGTAAATATTTTAGACTTTGCAGCCACATGGCCTGTGTTGCAGCTATTCAATTCTGCTGTTGCAGAGTGAAAGCAACCATAAACAATTCAGAGATGAATGATCGCGGCTGTTACAATAAAATTTTATTTATGGATGCTGAAATTTGAATTTCACATAATTTTTATGTGACATGATTTTTGTGACTATTAAAAAACATAAAAGCCATTCTTAGCTCACAGGCTCGGTAAAACCAGGCTGCATCTGGCCCACAGGTTGTAGTGTGCCAACTCCTCTTCTGCATTACCTTTTGAAGTTTCCCTCGGGATTCCACAGTGGTATCTTACTACAAAATTCACCCTTTATTGCTTGCCTTATCTTCCTTGTCTTGCTTCCGCTTTCACCTAACAGTATTCCTGGGAATAACCTCCCAAATAAGCTGCTTGAACTTGGATACTCGTCTTGAGGTCTGTTTCTGGGAGAAACAAAACTGAGACAACCAGCTTGGCTGATTCATCGCTGAATTGAACGTTCATGGCTTTGGCACCATGAAGACCCCCAGGAAGACTCCTGCCTAGGAGTATATTTAAGAAAAGGCTCTTTTCATTATATTCTCAGACCGACAGTGCAGTGCATTAAAAATGTATAACCTTTGCCATTCCAGTCTTGTGACTTGTACCCGAGATAAAACCAGGAGTGTTAACACCTGCAATGAGCCCAAGGCAGCCATTTCATCTTGGATCCATGGCTTTCAAACCCTCATGCTGGGCTTATCAGCAGCGAGGACATCAAGGTGCTTCACAGCAGCATGTGTTGGTGAGTCAGAGTCAGCTGAACCATGTAACAGTCCATAGGAATCCAGGGGTCTTGGGTGTGATAATAACCACTGTAGCAATCTCTGGAGCCATGGGGACTTATGAAATGGGTTTCCTCCCCAAAGCTCCTTGGAAACAACCAAAGGACTGAATTATTTGTAGATCAAGAATAGCAGGTGAGTAGATGGGGCATTCATTTTTTTCTTGGTCCCATATTGCTCATTTTAGGCAGTAATTTCTTTCTTTGCAAATTCAAAAAGCTTTCCTCACCCTGTTCTATGCTATTCCAGATGGCTAAACCCTCCCAACCTGGCAGGTGCCTGCCTGTTGGCGTGAGGCTATGAACTTACTAAGTATGACATTTTCAGATCTTCAGACACAAATGAAGCAATGTAGATTCTTTTATTAATGACAGGCTTCTCTAATAAAAGGACAGGACATGGCATGTGCACTATAAAGAAATCATGAAGTTATGTCTGGCTCTAAAGTGCCAGGGACCTGTGCATCGCCTAAAAATTGATTAATAGACACTGATTTCCTCTAGTCCTACTTGGTATGCAACATACAACAAAAATATAATTGTAAACTTAAAAGAAAAAAGCTGACATTCTATAACTAGCTCTGGGGTGTTTGTGAGTTCTAACAAAACCCTTCAAAAATGTGTTTTAATTGGGTTTCCATTAGTAAGTCTAATCCATTGGGATTCCCTAATGACTGAGGTAAGTCTTAATTCCCTTTCATCATTATTTTCTCTCTTTCAGTTCAAAATAGAAAGGAAGAAGTTCTCTTTATTAAGATGTGAATTTTAAATTGCGCTTCAGTCCAGCAAAGTAAGCTATCACTGGTTCTTTCTGAGCCTAACCCTCTGGAGGGCTTCATTTTAAAATTCAAATACAGGGAGATTATTTATCAGTGTGGTTTTGGCAGTAACATAATTGCCCCTTGAAGAAAACAAATTGGCAGGCTTGCAAAAGAGGAAGTGATTTTTATTTATTTATTTATTTTGTATGGGAATTAGGTTCTGCAAACAAATGCCTCTGACTACTGGGGCTTAAAAAATGCTGTATGGTGTTCCAATGAAAAAGCAACATGAAGCCAATGAATGCCCATGGTCTCATGGTGTGGGAAGTGTAGCCATGGTAATAAAAACCAAAGTGCCAGGGAGTAGCAAACCAATGCCCAGATCCGTAAGCCAGCTGAAATTTCTACCCTAGGCTCCGCATTCCTGCTTGAAAAACACCTCCTTCTTGATCAGATACACAAAGGCATATGTCTCTGTGGTATAGTAGGATGCAGCTATGGTAGAGTAGAGAGTCAACTGGCTCAGGTATGGAGTATCTGGGTTATCTTCCTGCTTATAACAGTCTCTGGGTCCATATGCTGCAGGCAGAGGAGGAGGAGAGAAGGGAGCTATTTCTTCACATCAGCCAGCGTTGCAGCTCTGGCAGTTTTTCATCAATTTGCATACCCAGGAACAGCAGGTATATTTCAGAAGCATATGGATCACTGCCCCACCTCCCCAACACACACGTACCTCCACCTAGGTCTCCCTCCAGGCCCACTCTATCATATACATTCCCATCTGCTTTTGGATGCCAAAAAATTCACAACTAAGGATTTATTCCTTGGATATAAGGCCTTGTTTCTTAGTAATGTGTATATATAATCCTGGGATGAATAACACCTTAACTCCTTAGCTTTTGAATTTAAACCAACCCACCATGTTCACTGAAATTAACTCCTTCAAAACAGTCAGAAAATTAAATTGAATAAGCTCTATTGATCACTTACACTTTACTGAATACGGGTAGGGAAAGGATTAGGCAAAGAAAGATTTAAAAAGGGGGACACTGTGGGATCTCCATAATGATCAGGTCAATGGAAATGAAAACTGCCATTGTTCCATTCAATCCAACCTCTCATTGCCACAAAGAAAGATGATTCTACACAGGTGTTTATTCTTTATACTTCCTAAGGTATATTTTTTCTGTGAATGAAATATCTAATAAAATACATTTAAAAAAAAATAAGATCCAGATGAAATACCCTGTTTGGGAATGTGGAAATGAAATTCATCAGCAAATTCTTCATAATTTAATCTATTTGGCCAGTAGAGATATTGTTACATGGCATGTCTCCAAGTCCCCAAGCTTATTTATATCACTTTGCTATCCTCATAACATCTGTGCTCTTAGGAGAGTAGGAATATATTTAAGCGAATACTTTTCTGTTCAGATGGGAGGAGATGCATAAAAACATGGAATTGTAAGAACTGTCATATCGTGATAGTGTAGGAAATATAAAACGTTCATCAACAGTTGCTTAGAGCATAACTTGGAGGACAAATTTGGTCATTTTATCAAAATGTCTCACTGACAGAATTTAATGTAGCGGTACTTTTTCCAGAAAATTATTGTATAGGACCACCCTAACAGACAAGGGAACCAAGGTATAAGATATATGGGAGATACAAGGATATTCATCATAACATTGCAAATGTGGCAAATGCTGGAAAATTTTTAAATGTTTGTTAGTGGGCTAAAGAAATCATGGTTTATTTGCATAGTAGAATGATACACAACCACTAAAAAGAATTAAGTAAATTTATATGTACTGATATAGAAAGGCACCCAAGATACTTCATGAAGTAAACTGTAATGCATACTATCATACATATATTTTTCACAAGGCAAAATGGACAGGCACCTATTTATGCGGTTACCTCTGAGGAGAAGGATGTTGTCAGGGAAAATTTTTACTTATCACTTCCTAGTTCTGAACGGTTTGAATTTTCTTTTTGGAAGTGACAATTCATTACATGTATAAAATAATAATAACAAAACAAAGAAAAATTAAAAAGGGAAAATGATGAAAGTGAATTGTCCCCTTGGGAACATTCCTAGATACCATTTGGGCCTACATTCTTTCTTTGATGGTGGCCATACTAGATTAAAAAGAGGTCAGAATTGCCTTCCCTAGTGTGCCCTTAACAGGTTATAGATCTGCCACCACAAAGTAACACCTCTCCTATTAGAATCAGTATAAATTGCTCATAGTGCTTCTTGGGGGTAACAAGTTTCATAAATTCATTGCCCCTACTTTACACCCCTATCAGGGGTGCTGAGGGGAGAGGCCTCTAAATTTAGTTCTTTCCATCTTCAAGAGCTGCTGTAAGGTTTGACAAATAAGTTGGTGTTCATCCCTCCGTGTTTCTCACTCTATCTCTTATGCAACCTTGCAGAAGAATAAGAAATCTTTTAATCTGCCTTCAACAGGAGGACTCCCTATTTTCCCAGTCATCTTAGCTCCCCTTCTCTGGGCACTTTTCAGCTCCACCATAAATTTTTTGGAGAGGTTTCAGAATCAGAATTGCAAATGGTTTTCTCAGCATGGTTGTGCAGGGATCTCATACAGTGTTACCTGTTTTGTTTCCTCTGCCTTCTTTCCTGATCATCCCACTGCCTGGCCAGCCTTTTGGAACAAGCTCTCCCCACTCCATTTAGCCATTCTTTTCCCTCTGCAAGATACCAAACCTCCAAGATGAAAATGGAAAAAGTTCAGATGTTTCTAAATAATGGAATTCCAGAATAGAATTCAACAGGTCATTAGATCTAATCTTGTCCAAACCTCCCATTTTATAAGTGGGGGAAACTGAGGCCCAGAGAGGATAAGCAAGGACTCCAACTCAAATCTCCCAACTTCCATGCCAGCCCTCTCTCCATTTCAGCTGTGTGCAGGAGAGATATTGGAAATATTTAATAGCTATATATACCTCAGGCACCAGGCTGAAGACCCACCCGAGCGCTGAGGTAGGGTCCTGAAGGCACCCTGTTGTGGTGGACAATAGCTCTTTATTTGCCTGATCAAGGAATGGTTTGTGGGTCTCTAGGGGATGGACAGAGGTTACTGGACTGGTGGATAGGGGGGCTTGTGGAGCACACAGCAGCATCTCTTCACCAACCAATAAAGAATTATTTCAGTATAGTGACTGGGACAGTCATCCAAGTGTGTCGCAGTTGTGGGGCATTTGTGTCTATATGGTTCTTTGGCCTAATTTAGATAAAACTCAGTTATATATTTGTCTTCATTGCAGTGCTTTGATGTGTAAAGACTCAGTCGCTGCAAAGTGATATGCTGTAAATCTTTCAAAATATAGGCATCAAGAAAATAACTTCCAGGTACTCTGAACAATACACATAATTAACCAAAATCTAGGGGTCTCACACATCCAGCAGCATTAGAGCACTGCAGCCTTTCAGTGTCACTCAAAGATGAAATATTTAAATTGCAAAACAGACACATCCGCACAGAAATGTGAGCGCTCTAAAAATGTATGAGCTGATGCTTATCTGTCTTCAAGGAAAAATGAGTCACAGCAATGTTTCCCTCTGTGCAACTGATTTTAAATTGTGATTTATGCGATTTAAGAGCAGCTAAGTAGCCCTTGTCAGTAAGACTATCACAAGATTGTTTGATGGAGACCACTTTGTACAAATTACCTAATCAATTCAATTCCCTATCCTCAGAGCAGAAGAATAGGGAATACCCAACCCCAGGAACGGGTGGGGGTGTGTGCATGCAGACGCTCTTTGTTCTCTCACTCAGCATTCCTCTCTGCAGCTCCTCGGGAGGCACTACACAAGACACGGTGTACATGAAAGCTAAACAATAGGATGTGCAGGAATGTTCCCCCTAAGAAGCCCACCGAAGACCCCCCACCCCTAACGTCTCTCCCATAGCTTGAAATGCTGACATTCCATTTGTCTCTGGCAGTGCCCAAATAAACAAAATGATTCCCGGTAAGCCAGAGATACTTACATCTCTTGTACGTTTCTCCCCTGTGGGAAAATGGGACCTAGGTTCTTCCCCAAATTTATTTTCTCATATATACATTTAACGGGTTTCAAAAATATCAAAAGTTAAATCACACTTAGTCATACTTTTAAAGAAAGAGTCTGTATTAAAAATAAAAAGACTAGATGAATAGAGGTATGGAAGAGGCTTGACATAATATCTGTTGGATGTTGAATGAAAAATTAATCAATATATTTGTCAATTATACCTCAATATACAATTTACAAATTAACTCCCAGGAACTTGCATATTTGAACTAGGGATTTCTGATACCAAATTTTGCATCCTATAGGATACAGAGAAACAAAACCATACTACATGCACACACACATACACACACACGAGCACATGCACAAAAGGGATTTGTTACAGGGATGCAACCTCACACAATTGTGGAAGCTAGTTAATCAGTCTCTGTAAGACGGTTGTGTTTGCTTCTGATGCTGAAGCTTAAAGTGCACAGAGTGGGCAGTGGGTGAAGGGAAGATGGATATGCAGTGACGGAAAGCAAGAATGAGCTGGAACCCACAAGCACGAGCTGAAGACCTCAAGGAGGGGCTGAAAAACCGTCAGTTTGTGTCTCTAACCTTAATGTAATGGCTGTCCTGTAGAAGCTAGGGACCCTTCATCACCGAACTAAGCTCACACAGCTAGCCCAGGGATAGAAGTGGCTGAGGGAAGAATTAGAGGAGGGTGGAGCAGCAGAAAGCCCAGCTGCTGTGTCACTGCAGTAACAGATCAGTGATGATGTGTGTGAGCTACAGAGTAGCTTCTGTTCTCTTCTTCCCTCCAAATCTCATAACAATCTCTCTTTTGGCCCACCATAACCAGGAACGTATAAGAAAGGGGTTTCTGGGGGCGCCTGGGTGGCGCAGTCGGTTAAGCGTCCGACTTCAGCCAGGTCACGATCTCGCGGTCCGTGAGTTCGAGCCCCGCGTCAGGCTCTGGGCTGATGGCTCGGAGCCTGGAGCCTGTTTCCGATTCTGTGTCTCCCTCTCTCTCTGCCCCTCCCCCGTTCATGCTCTGTCTCTCTCTGTCCCAAAAATAAATAAAAAATGTTGAAAAAAAAAAAAAAAAAAAAAAAAGAAAGGGGTTTCTGAAATATGTCGTTCAGCCTAGCAAAGTTGACACATTGCAAAGCCCCCATACTAGTCACTGTACTCGGGGAGAGGACAGAAGTGTTAACAGATTTCTGAGTCTCTAATAAATAGAAATGAAGGTATTTTTCCAGCAGGGCAGAGAAGAGGGCAAGGGCACCGCAAGGAGAGGAAAGAAGGTATATATTTGGTTAGTCACCCTCCCTCCTTCCATTCGTTAAAAATGTGTACTGTGATGTTGGAACTCCTATATCAAGAGATGTGGTCTATGTTCCCTCCCCTTAAATCTGGGAAGGACTGTGACTATGGCAAAAGTGATGCTGCATGGCTTCCGAAGCTAGTTCAGAAAGGGTACTGAATTTCCACTAAGCTCTCCATCTCTCTGGAGGTTCTTATCATCAACTCAATCCCCATGTTATGAGAATGCCCAACCCACACGAAGACATCATGTGTAGATGTTCTAGTTGACATCTCCAGCTCTGATCTCAATACCAACCAACCAGCATCAATCTTTATATATATGAGCCTTCAAATAATTCGTGCCCCCAGTCTTTAAGTATTGCCCCCCAAATTGATGTCATAATGAGGAAGATGAGCCATCCCCACTGAATCTCGCTCAAACTACAGATTTGTAAGCAAAATAAATGTTGTCATTATTTCAAGCCACCATGTTTTGGGGTAATTTGTTACACAGCCACAGTAACTGAAACAGGTTCTTTCCTGATAGGGTATATAATGACTAATACATAGTTATATGGAATCATACATAATTACCTAAATCATTTTTCTATAGTATTAAACCCACTGACTTGAAGCTAAATTTTTAATGAACACTTTTGTATAAATAATGGTATGTTTTCAACCTTTTATGTTGAAGTAATTGTATATTTGCACGAAATTATAAGAAATAATACACACAGATTGGATATACTCTTCATCTAGTTTCCCCTAATGGTGGTAGCATCTTACCTAACTAGGGTACAATATCACAACCAGGAAATTCACATTGATACAATTTACCAATTTTATTCTGGTTTCACCAGTTTTATACACAGTCGTGTGTGTGTGTGTGTGTGTGTGTGTGTGTGTGTGTGTGTGTGTGTATTTAGTTCTAGGCAAATTTATCACATGTAGTTTCATATGATGACCATCACAGACAAGATCCAGAAAAATTCCATCACAAGGATCTCGTAAGAACCCTTTATAGCTACAGCCACCTCCCTCCCACCATTACCAATACCCCTAATCCCTGGCAACCACTAATCTATTCTCCATATCCATGACTTTTTCATTTCAAGAATGTTATATAAATGAAATCATACAGTATGTAAACTTTTGAGACTACCTTTTTTTTTTTACTCAGCATAATTCCCTGGAAATCCATCCAAGTTGTTGTGCATATCAGTATCTCATTCCTTTTTATAGCTGAGCAGTATTTCATGATATGGATGATGTCCCAGAGCTGTTTAAGCATGTACTCAATAAGGAACAATTGGGTTGTTTTCTGCTTAGAGATATTATGAATAAAGCTCTGTGAATATTCGTGTACAGCTTTTGTGTGAAAACGAATTTTCATTTCTCTCACACAAGAGTGAAATTGGTGGGTTGTATGGTAAGCACAATGTTTAGTTTTGTAAGAAACTGTCACACTTTTTTCCAAAGTAGCTGTACCATACATTCCCATCAGCAATGTATAAGTGATCCAGTTTCCTCTGTATCCTCACTAGCATTTGGTGATATCACTGTTTTGAACTTCAGCCATTCTGATGGGTGTAGAGTGATACAGTGATATATCTTGTCATATGATTAGACCAGATGTGCATAAACCCTGTGTGTATCTAACTCTTCTTGCTTACACCAGGGGTATTATATTCTTCAGGGTCTCTAGGCCTAGCGCCTGCTAAGAAACTGCTCGCTCTTGTCAAATGTTGGGAGGACCTCTTTTTTTTTTTTTACTATCACCTCTTTCCCCTTGACCATCCTCTTTGAAATAGAGAAGTGAATGAGTTACTTGGGGTGTATAACTAATGGCTGGCTTTACTTTCTTAGAAGTACAATCATTCCTAATATACATGCAGAGGCAAAATACATTGCTTTGTTCCAAAAAAATATTTAAATAAATCTTCTACAACAATATCCCTTAATGAGGAGTGAGGAATTCAAGACGAAGAAAGATAAGGACAGAGAAAAGATGAAATCTGGAATAAAATTAAATATATAAAATGCATAAAGTCTTTTTCCATTGAGTCACAAATTTGTGCATTTGTAGAGTTAAGAGGGTGATGTGGTGAGTTATTTAGTTCATAACAGTCATTAAGAGATACTAAACCAGTTGTGAGCGAAGCAGATTAGGAATAAGCCAATACGGAGTGGGGCAATGGAGCTGTGCTAAAGTGAAAAGTGCATGTCCAGTCTAAGAGGGCGGCCACTTCTCAGCTTTAGCTGATATTGCCATGAGGAAAGAGTAGACCCAATGTTTCCAGATTTTCCAATTTTTTAAGAGCCTACAAGGTCAGATGTGTAGGGAGTCGTCTCCTGATTTTCAATGTACTAACAACTCTATCGGTTAAAATACTAGCTGAACAAAATGCTTTTGTGATCCAGAGTCGGCCTACCACTGCCAACTGAAAACCTCTGGCCTGGAAAAGTAGACAGGGACATCTTATGCAAGGCAATCCTTACAAATATGACCTGTCTCAACTTAGCTTTGGGTAAATATTGAACATCACTGGGCTGGTGGTTATGCTGACATGTGTACAAAATACAGGCTGTCTGTGTTGGTCAAGTGTGGTGTCACACGCTTTCATAGTTAGTCAACAATAATAAAAAAGTAACCAAAGACTTGAACAGGCACTTCACAAAAGATATCTGAATTGCCAATAAGCATAGCAAAAGGTGTTCAACATCATTAATCATTAGAGAAATACAAATTAAAATGACAATGAGATAAAACTATATACCCACCAGAATAAAAAAATATCAAAAACACTGGGTGTGGGTAAAGATGTAGAGCAACTGGAACTCTCCAACATTGCTGACAGGAATGCAGAATTTTACATCCTTGTTGTTTCTATTAAAATGTATTATATTGCTTCTTCATGACCAGCAATTCCATTTCTAAGTATATATTAGCCAAGAGAAATGAATGCATAAATTCATAGAAAGACTTCTATAAGAATGTTGAAAGTAGCTTTATTCAGGCTAGCTATTCACTGAAAATATTCCAACAACAGTCCATCAACAGGCAAATGGATAAAAAACTCCATGGCATATTCATACAATTAATGAGCAATAAAAGGAACTCATTAAGATGCATCCAACAACATAGACTAACCTAAAAAAAACCACAGTAGGTTGAGTGAAAGGAGCCTTACACAAAAGACTGCATATATGAGTCCATTTATATGGCAATGGAGAGCAAGAAAACTTATGGTAATTTAAAAACTGGTTGTCTCCATGGGTGGAGGAATTGACTACAAAGGAAAGTAAAGGATGGTTCTGGGAGATGTAAGTGTTCTGCATCTTGAGCTGGGTGATAGTTACATGATACATACATTTGTTAAAGTTCTCCAAACTGTATATATAAGATGCTTGAATCTTGATGTATGTAAATTATACTTCAGTAGTGTACTAAAATAAGAGCTCAGTCCTGATAGAAAAGCTGTAGAAGTGTACTTCCAGCCTGGTCCAACTAACCCATGCCGCTTCATACAGGAAAAAAATGTCAACCTCCATATTGGCATGTTATACTTGGGTGCCTATGCTGGGCCAATTCCACACAGAGGTGGTAAAGCACACATACAGAATGACTGAAAGGGAAAATCTTTCTTTCCCAAGACAATGCCCATCATACAGAGAGACAGCACATGCTAGCGGTTAAGAAAATGGCTTTGAAGTCAAATAGCATAGATTCAAATTCTGGATCCCCCAAATATTAGCTAGGTGACCTGGAACAAATTAGTTCACTGTTCTGAGCCTCTTATTTCACATCTATAAAATGGGCACAATAATGCCTTCTTCAAAGTGTTGCCATGGGGGTTTTTGTAAAGTGCTTACCTAGCACAATGACACACATAGCCAAGTATTCAAAAAATGGTAGCATTTTACTTGATAGTCTTATGAGAACCAAATATCTGAACATTTAATCTTCAAGGCTTGTCTACTGGCTTCTTCCTAAAGATCTTTCACCATCCTGAGACTCCTAGGAAGAGTAACACACCAAGCTCTTAACAGTGCAAGTTACCTTTGGTAAGAAATGGCTTCCTCAGATTCAAGAAGGGTGGGTAGGTTGTAAAGTAATTTACTTGGAGGTAGATGTAGGAAAAGCCCTGCTAAAGGAGAATGTGCCATTTAGGATTCCCTGTTTACAAGTAACTGAAACAAACTCTGATTAAATTGAAGGCAAAAGATTAGAAAGTCATGCTGGGGAGCCTGCAGAAATCAAGGTCACTCTCTAGGCCTAGGGCACAGAATCAAAAATCACCAACTCAATGCAAGAAACGACTAATCAGTGCAGGACCTCTGTTTCTGGGCATCAATTGCTCAAGATTCAAAGTCTTAGGAGAGACATCATATTAGCCAAGTTCAGGTCAAATTCTCCATGCTGGCTCTTAAAGTGGCCAAGGCAAGGGACAACTGAATGCCTTTGACTTCCAAACGGGGAGGCAAGAATCTGGCATTATGTCACACCTCTTGGTGTGACCACCCTAATGAGAGACAAATATTCCCCAAAATAAAACTGGACAACTCTTGGAAAATAGCAGCTGATACCGGGCAGCTGAAAACAATAAATATCTACCAGAAAGAACACAGGGCAGAGCAGTGGAGGGCAGAGAAGGCCCTTTTCCCCCTTCTCAGCTGCTTCTTAATTAGCTGTATTTGGAACTTAATGACCTTTTCAGTGATTCCATTATTAAATTCATCTCAACAACAGCTCTGATCGGCACAGAGGGACCATCCATTTATCTCCTCATTAGTGACCTGTTCTGTATCTCATTGTATTTCTTAAAAGTCTAAGTGCTTTCTGTGAAGGTCAGCAAAAAGCCTAGAACAAATACTGAAGAGTGTCGTTTTGTGGTACATATTTTCATACATATAAAAGTTAAAAGATTAGGGTGACTTTTTGCACAAATCAGAGGAAAGCAACTGTACTAGCAAGATATACACAGTAATCATCAGAAGATGGAAATATGGAGAAACTGACTTTTCAGTTCATGTCAATGTTACCAGAATAAACATTTCACTTTCACAGAAATATTACTTTGGCATTGCCCATTCTGGCCTGCTAGCGAAGGAGGCCAAAATATAAATTTGATAATTGTAGTATAACTAAAGCTTATTTTATTTTTTTTAATTTTTTAATGCTTATTTTTGAGAGAGAGAGAGAGAGAGAGAGACAGAGTGTGAGTGGGGGAAGGGCAGAGAGAGAGAGAAAGGGAGACACAGAATCAGAAGCACGCTCCAGGCTCTGAGCTGTCAGCACAGAGCCTGATGCGGGGCTTGAACTCAAGAACCTTGAGATCATGACCTGAGCTGAAGTCAGATGCTTAACTGACTGAGCCACCCAGGAGCCCCTAAAGCTTATTTTAATTTAAAAAATTTCCCCAGTCTTTCCTATATGCATTTTCCACAGCTTGAAAGAAACCATGTACTGCCATGCTAAAATATTTATTTTATGTTCAATAACTTTATCACCAAAGTTTTTAAAATTTAGTTAATGTGTGTTTTATTAAGTATTTGTAAATGTTGACAATGGCCTTTTTAATTTTGATTGTTATAATGGCATAGCTTGCTGACTCAGCTTGGAATCATCTGACCCTGTCAACCAGTTCCAAATATACTTCAGCTCCTTAGGCATCTTTACTTAGTAAAATCCTTGTTTTTACTATGACACCAAACTGAACAAAATAGTATTTTCATATTGTACCACAAAACAACTCTGTATTCAGTGTTGAACTTTTTAACTAAATTTTCAATTTAATTAGTAATAATTCCATTTTTTCCCTTTGACAGAATGAACTTCTAAAAACTTTACTTTGATTCCCTGAATTGAGTGATATAAAATTGAACCATCATTGATATGAGCAGATTTTCCATTTTAAGCTTCCAATATCACTGATATAAAACTGGCCTCACTTAATTCTTTTAGCATTTCTTCTACTAACGGAGCTAACACAATAACATGTATCATTTCATTTTTTTAAAATTTTTTTTTAACGTTTATTTATTTTTGAGACAGAAAGATACAGAGCATGAACGGGGGAGGGTCACAGAGAGGGGGAGACACAGAATCCGAAACAGGCTCCAGGCTCTGAGCTGTCGGCACAGAGCCCGACGCAGGGCTCGAACTCACGGACCGTGAGATCGTGACCTGAGCCGAAGTCGGATGCTTAACCGACCAAGCCACCCAGACGCCCCTCATTTCATTTTTAATATGTGTAAATGAAAACTTAGAATGAAATGAATGACATTAACTTAGTAAAATGAATATTTGATCTAAATGAAAAGTGATGTCTTACAGAGTGATATATAAATACATCTTCTGAAGATGCACATGTTAAACAGATGTCCTCAGGCCCAGGCTTCTTAAATAAAGTATTAAGTCTCAAAATAGATATTTATGTATCCCACAGATTCATATCCCTGGATTTTATACAGTCCATTATATTATTTTGGCTCCCAAGGTGAATGGTAAATGTCTTCAAAAATTTTGTGCAAATTATAGACCCATGATCAACTTTCTTGACAAATGGAAATTCAGAGTTCATTGTCATTAATAATCATGAATTTCATTTTTTAAGCCTATTGGAACTAAAAGGGTTCATTGCAAAATAAAAAGATTACTAAACAGTATAAAATATTTGTTTATTAGCATCATACAATAAATGACAAAATTACTATATGAGAGTCAAGCTAATCTCTCTATTGGGTTTGGCAAACTACTACCTATAAGCCAAATCCAGCTCATGACCTATTTGTAGAAATAAAGTTTTATTGGTTGCACAGACTCGTTGATTAATGAGTGTTGTCTATGGTTGAAACAGGCACCACATGACCCACAAAGCCTAGAATATTTACTATCTGGCCCTTTAAAGAAAATATTTGCCAACCTTTGCTCTATATGTAACACAGCAACGCTGGTCAGCTTCTATTTCCTGTACATATTTTATACGCACCTAACCCGGGGTTTCTCCACCTTGGGACTATTTATATTTGGGGCTGGATACTTGTTTGTTGGGAAAAAGGGGGCCATTCTTTGCACTGTGGGAGGTTTAGCAAAATCCTTGATCTCTACTCTCTAGATGCCTCCCATTTGCAACAACCAAAAATGTCTACAAGACGTTGTCAAATATCCTCTGGTGGGCAAAATCACCCACAATTGAGAATCACTGACCTAAACTATAAGTTCCCTCTGATCCCACCAATTAGGACTTGACAGTTTCGTGCATCTTGCAGGCTGTGCCTTAATACATAACAACAGACTGGTACTTCATGTGGCCAGCCAGGGCAAAGCAGTGTCAAATACTTTCCCCACTACTTTCCAAGGCCAGTGGGCGTTAGTTGTTTCTCTTCACTGATGAAGCACACTTCATCCAATCATTAAGTGCCCTGCATTCTGTCTTTGGAAAGAGCACATTAGTTACTTTGTGTCTAGAAAAGGTCAGGAAATGAGCACTGGGTTACTGCTAACCGTTTTCAGTTCCAAGTATGTGTTAAACTGAGCACTTGGTTCACTGCCTATATATCTCACCCACTACTAGAGAAGGTTATGGCACAAGCACTAGGTATAAAGTTTCAAACTGTGAACTGAGTGAAAGAATAGGCAATGCATAACAAATCCACTACAAAATTCTATTTTCTTATCTTTGTATACCTTCACTTGTATTGCACCAAGAAACTTTTAGCATCTTGACCTCATTTACCCTGGCCCCCTTACTGAGTTCAACTGAACAAACCATTGGAATCACTTCTGGCATCTTAAGCTAGCACAGTGAAATCAGAATCTCCTTGTAAGAGCTTCCTAAATAATGAATTTAGACTGATCTAGTGTTTTGTTCTGCCTTCCTTCCTATGGCATTCACTGAATCTATTGTGATAACACAACATACATTAGTAAATTCACAATTTGCCAACTGGAGCTAGCTTTGGTGTGACAATACTCAGAAGCAGTTATCTAAGAAGTCAAAAGAAATTTTCTATCCTTTTAAAGGCAATTTTCTCGGGGCGCCTGGGTGGCTCAGTCAGTTAAGTGTCCAACTTCGGCTCAGGTCATGATTTCACCGTCTGAGGGTTCGAGCCCCGCGTTGGGCTCTGTGCTGACAGCTCAGAGCCTGGAGCCTGCTTCAGATACTGTGTCTCCCTTTCTCTCTGCCCCTCCCCCGCTCGTGCTTTGCCCCCCCCCCAAATTAAATAAACATTAAAATTTTAAACAAACAAACAAACATTTTTAAAAAATTAAAGGCAATGCTCTCAGCAAGGTTGTTACAGAGTCTTCAAGGAATGAACAGCTTCATCAACCAGGAGAGGAAGGAAGGCTCTGTGGGGTTTGGAGTACTTAGTTATCTGCATTCTACATGTCTCCATTCCAATTCTGGGGATCCTACTCTCTCCAAACACAAATATAACTTTTATGTAAAATATCTAGTAAACCAATGTTTTTTATACAGCAGCCTAAGAATAAAAATTTGAGTTTTGTTTGAGCTGTCTCAGCCTAGAGGCAGCATGCAATAAGAGATTCTTTGAATAAAATCATCGAAATGCCACAAATTTCTGCTTTTGCCTTGCTCTTTTCTTTCTTTATATTGTCAAGCTCAGCTAGAAGAGACTGACACTATAAAGTTTGAATTCCTTAGGCCTTTCATATCATTCTAGTCCAACTGCCCCTATCGCCCTTAGAACCTTACCCCAAATGAGCATGTTATTCCTAGTGGGCAAAGATAATAATTTAATTGGCTTTTGTTGTTGTTGTTCTTGATCAATGCATGTCTTGGACTAACCCAGTGCCAGTGGTTTTCAGAGATATCAATAACAATTAAAAGAGATAATTAACCTGACATTTCCTTTTTTCTCCTGAGGATCTATTACCTGCAGCCACTTCCTATATGACTTTCTTGATCAAGTTGACTATTAAGCAGAAAAGTCACTCATTAACGCTTCACAAAATTGCTCGGAGGGCTAGAAGCTAAACTTCCAGGAACAGAACTCAAAACCATACCGCAAGACAGGCTTGAAAAACTACTGCCACCAATCACTAGAGGAAGTCCTCATGGCTGCTATCCTGATGCCAGATCTAAGGCAGGCACTCAAGTTGCCAGCCACCAAGAAACTACCATCATTGCCACTACCATTGGTTAGACACCGCTCCAGATGAAATGGAAGCATCACAGACTGCTCACTTATAAACCAACGTTCACATCAGATTGACAGGGTCTAGGTCACACTCCTGTACACTAGATGCAAGTGGGGCTGTGAATTTGAGGTTTTACCCCTATGTTGGGGGACCTGGACTCAGGTATGGGGATTTCCTTTTTCTGTTTATTCACTGGTGTGTAATGTTCCATCCAAAAATTTAGTGGCTCAAAACAACAACATTTATTTTGCTCACAAATCTGCAATTTGGGCAAGGTTTACAGGGGGCAGTTAGTCTGTTTGGCTCAGTGTAACTGGGGGCTAGAATAGCCAGCAGCTCATTCATTTACATGTCCAGTGACATGTAAAGCCAGTGACATGAAAGCCAGGCTGGCTTTCAGGCTGTGAATTTACCTGAGGCCATTGACCACATACCTAACATAAGGTCCTCTCCACTAAGAACCAAACTACTTACTCCTACACAGCTTACTTTCTAAACTAAACTGACTTCACTATTCCATTATATTTGTTAACATGACTTTAATATTCTAGTAGGCTGTTGTCCAAGAAGATAAATTTGCAAATAAAATTATTGTTCTTTATAGGAACTTTCTGAAAGACCTATCACTCTTCAATAGAAGAGTTTATATACGCCTCCAGCCTCAAAATGTTCACCTTGTTGTGACCACCAATCCTATGATTCTTACCCAAACCTAATCAAGCCCCTATACTGAAAGACCCACTTTAGACCAACTCTCATAATAATCACTAAATATACTGTCTTCCCTGTCTGAGACTCTCAGATTCCATTAGGTAGTGTTTTAAGCAACATGCTCAGCTTTGTCTCATCAATGTGTTGTTCTGGTGGTATTTGGGAAGCCAGAATTTGACACCATGGGGCGTGGGCTTCTTAACAACATAATGATTAGGTTTCAAAGGTGAGCATCACAAAAGAGAGAGCTATGTAGAAGTGGCATGGCTTTTAATAATCCAAGGTCAGAAGCATCATTTCATTATTTTTTTTTATTTTATAGAGAGAGTGTGTATGCATGCAAGCAGGGAAGAGGGACAGAGGGAGAGAAAGAATCTTAAGCAGACTCCACGCTAAGTGTGGAGCCCAATGTGGGGCTCCATCCCATGACCCTGGGATCATGACCTGAGCCAATATCAAGAGTTAAGATGCTCAACTAACTGAGCCACCCAGATGCCCCCATTTCTGCCACATTCTAGTCAATGAGGTAATCACAAATCCTCACCTATGTTCAAAGAAAAGGGGATTAGTCTTTCCCTTTTGATGGGAGGGATCACAAATTTTCAGATAGGTTTTAAACCATCACATTCCCCAACTATTCAAAGACTATCCAAAAGCTAATGGTCAGCTATGAATATGAGAACTATGATGGATACCATCTACAAAAGGTGTCCACCAAAATATTGACAATGTTTAGGTTAGGGAATAGAATTACAGAAGGATGTTTCCTGCATATATTTTCTGAACGTTCATCAAGGAACACATATTCCTTAATTTCAAACTAAGATATACAAACATATCCTCAAATCTAAGTTTGATACTTAAGAAAAAAATGCAGGCTAAAAAATCAGAAAGAATACCTGTCACCTAAAGTTTAAAAACATTTTAATGGCTTTATTGAGATATGACTTTATATCATAAAATTCACTTGTTTTAAGTACACAATTAAGTGCTTTTTAGTAAATTTATAGTTTGTAACCACCACAAATTCCAATTTTAAGATATTCCCACCACCCCAAGAAGACCCCTCCTTTTAGTTAATCCCACTTTTAGTCAATCTCTATCCTCCCTACTCCCAGCCCCAGGCAACCACTACACAATTTCTGTCTCTATGGATTTGCCAATTCTTGTACAATATGTAGTCTTTATGTTTGGCTACTTTCCCTTCACAAAGAGTTTTTGAGGTTCATCAATGTTGTAGCATGTATCAGTCCTTTGTTCTTTTTTATTGCTGAATAAAATTCCATTGTACGGATATGCCACAATTTGTTCATTTGTTGTGCAGAAGGGCATTTGGATTGTTTCGGTTTTTAACTATTATAAATAATGTTGCTACTAACATTCACATATGTCTTTGTGTGAACATCGGTTTCATTTTTCTTGGGTAGATACCCAGGAGGATTGCTGGGTATGTGTGTTTCCCCTTTTAAGATACTGCCAAACTTTTTCCAAAGTTGCTGTACCATTTAATATACCCATCTGTATTAAGTTCTCATTTCTCCATATCTTCCCCAACACTTTTTCATGTCTGTTGCTGATTGTAGCCATTCTTGTGGATGTAGGGTAGTGTCTCATTTTGCTTCTTATTTGCATTTCCCTAATGACTAATGATATTGAGCATCTTTTCATGTGCTTATTATCCAGTTATATGTCTTTTTTGATGAAGTATCTATTCAAGTACTTTCCTCATTTTTAATCATGTGTCTTGTTATTGAGTTGTAAGAGTTCTTTATATATTCTAGATATAAGACTTTAATCAGATATATAATTTGCAAATATTTTCTTCTAGTATGTAACCTTTCTCCCAGTCAGGAACCTAGATTTTATGCTTTCGGTAGTATAATTATCACCAATTATTTGATTTTGTGCATGGAATGCACCACATTTGAAGCAAATTAAGTTAATGAGAAGGTGTGCTCTGGAAGAGCTCTGTTTCTAAGGTTTGAAATTGAAAAGGCAATTGCAGTTGCCTCTTTTATCTAGAGATTGAGAATCAAAGCATAAGAGCATATTTTCCAAAATGATATACTAACGGGTCTTTTGAAATAAGCATTTGAATAAGCATTATTCAACGATAGTAGTCCTAGATTTTAATGTCACAATTGAAATGTAAATCATTTTAACATTTTATCTGCATCTGGCATCGATGTAAAATAAAGCAGGTGGCTCAATTCAGCAAACATTTAGTGAGCATCTGTTAAATGAGGCCCTGTGCTGGGTGTGGCAGGGAATTTAGGGATGCGAATAATTGCTTAACTGTGGTTTACTAAATGAGGTAACCTCTCACCCAAGTGGTGAGAGTGCGGGACAATTTTATGAGTTGCAACTGATACATTCAATTCTGTATTCTACCAGTGAAGAGTAAAATTGTATAAGAGGATATAAGAATGAAAGTCTTTCTGCCTCAGTTTTGGCTGAATCCCCAAAGGACGAGAAAAGCCAGTAAATTCCAAATACGTTCATGTGCCCAAGGACTTGTGAAGAGAACGGAATAAAAGTAATGTTTTTCAATCCTTAGCACATCATCTATCTTGAAGACACATAATTGGCTTCAAGGGGGCTGCTCAGCTTCACATGTGCCTCTGGGTTTGGGAGACTGATGTCTGACACTCTGAGAGACAAGTCCAAATGTTGTGAAACATTCTTTTCAATTATTAGTACATTTCCTTATACAGAGGGGAGAACTGAACATGTGCATTTTACTGTTTTACCTCCAGCTTCGACAAAGTGGGTATTTTGTTTCATTGCTTGTTTATCCTACCAGTGTCTGAACATAAATACTCATATTTCCTCCTCATTTTACACAAAAGTTAGCATATGCACTATACTGCATCTTGCCAATTGTACTTAATATATTTTACAATTTGTAACATATCAGCACATAAAATCAGCCTCAATCTTTTCATATATGCATAGCATTTTTATTGTGTGGATGTATCATAATTTCTTAAACCAATCCTAACTTGATGGACATTGGATGGCTTCCAAGCTTTTAAGTAGTACCAAAATAAAAAAAAAAAAAGCAACAATGAACAACCTTGCATATACATCTTCTTATATATGTGGTAGATGAATGTTCATTTTGATGCCTGTAAAAGGTTTCCCGGTCTCCCCACCTGCCTAGAGACCGTATATTACCTATATAATCTATTCAGCTATGAAGCAAACACTTGACAGAGTGACATGTACATGCACATATGTACATGTCCAGAAGTATAATTCCTGGGTCCCAAACTGCCTGTGTAATCTTGATGAATATCGCCAAATTACCTTTCATAAGAGATATGTACTATTTTCCACCAGACATGTATACGGGTGCTTGTTTCTTTGCATAGTTTTCAGTGACCTCAATTGTTTACTAAAACACACACACACATACACACACACACAAAACAAGAACTAGTTTTATAGTCCCTCAGCCAGAATCAGGCTTTATTTTTTTTCCCCTCTGTGTAGGCAAGTTCATTCTTCTTCTAGTTTGCACTCAGGCTAACCCAAGTGCAAATTGGTTCTTTCTAAATACAGGCCTCAAGTTATTACATTTCTAAGTGTCTTTTCTTCTGGTTTCTGATATAATTTGTGTCACGTGATACATTTCCTTTTAACTATTTCTTAAAAATTTGAAATATTTGACCCATCAGGACAGAGTGGTAGTAGTTCTAAATGAAGAGATAAGTTCATGTTAATACATACTATAAAATCATTCTACTTCCTTATTCAAAGAAGAATGGCCCCTCGAGGCTGAATATTATCAAATTCTACCTTATTTTTAGACATATTACCAGTTTGTGAGATACAAAAAACTAAAAACCCTCACACATTTAATCCCAGCCACAACTGATTGTATATATCAGCTATTTTGATAAACTATATGCTAGAAAGTATTAGTCTCTTTTTACCCAAGATGAAGAGAATGAAAATGCACTATTTGCTTAAGGTCAAAAAGCCAATGGATGGTACAGGAAATAGAATGGTGGTTGCCAGGGGCTCCAGAGAGAGGGGCATGGGGAGTTACAGTTTAATGGGAATAGAGTTAGTCTTGCAAGATGAAAGAGTTCTGGAGATGGATGGTGGTGATGGCGGCTCCAGATGCAGTGAACTATATATATACTTAAAAATGGTTATGGTGGTAAATTTTATGTTATGTGTATTTTATTACAATAAAAAAATCGGGGGTGGGGGAAGCCAATGAATAGTGAAGCTAAATTCGATTTCATTTCTATCCGATCTCTTCTTTCTACTCATAGCAATGATTATCCTCATGTTACAGATCAGGGGACTAAGGCCCAGAAGGACTGAATTGACTTAAGTCCCATAACTCTCAAGTGTCAGAGTTGGAATTCAATCCAACAGAAATGATTTTACAACCAGAGGCTAAGCATAGGAAGTCAAAATAAAATCAAGGGCTCATCTAACCACTCGGGGTCGGGTAATCTTGAGTTAATCACTTCACCTGTCTGGGCAGCAGTTCACTCAATTGTAAAATAAAAGGACTGATATAGATCAGAGTCAGGGCTGTTTCTCAATTCAACGTTTTTGACCATGACTTATAGTAAGACATGTTTTATATTGACCCAGCATGTGCACGTGTGTGCGCATGCACACATACCACCTCACCCTAGGTGGGATTTCCCAGAAGCAGACCCTGACATAAGGATTCGAGTGCAAGTAATTTATTGAGGATGTGCTCCCATGAGAAACTGGTAACTGGTGTGGGGGTAGAAGAGGCAGAGCAGGAAAGGAATAGAAATCAACCCATGGTAAGATTTCAGCTGAAGCCTCAGCCTCAGCCTGACCCCATGGGGAGCTCTGGAGCATAAAATATAGCACAGAGTTTGACTCACCTGGAGGCAAGGGAGCTGGGCTTTCACATTTCATTCCTAGTCAGTCACTGGTTACAGGCCACCAGAAAGATGTAACTTCCAGGTATTTCAGCCCATGGTACCTGTTGTAGCCAGACTCTAAAGGTGGCCCCCAATGATCCCTGTCTTATGGTATTCACACCTTCGTGTAGTTCTCTCCTAATCCTGTTCCATGGCCAGTCTGTGTAGCCAATAAAATACAGCAGAAGCGATGGCATGTCACTTCTGAGATTAAGATATAAAAGACTGTGGCTTCCATCCTGGATTCTCTCTTTCTTGGATCAGTGCTTCTGGAGGAAGCAAGGTCTCCTTTTATGAGCAGTCCTATGAAAAGACGCATGATACAGACTCTCATAACAAGGAACTAAGGCCTCCAGGCAACAGGCAGCCAAGAACTGAGGCTTGAGTTTGAAGGCAGAGCCTCCAGCCCCACTCAAGCATCGAGCAGGCTGACTGCAGCCCCAGCTGAAGGGCTCCACTGTGCTCCTGGGACACGCCCCAAGCCAGAAGCATCCAGCTAAGTCGCTCCTGGTTTCCTGACCCTCGGAAATGATGTAAGGTAATAAATGCTTGTCATTTCATGTCACCTGGTTTTTGAACACTTTGTTAGGTAGCAACAGATAAATAATAATACATTAGGCTAATGTGCCTCCAGTAGCTGAAGGGTAGTTTCCGAAGAACTATAGGGAAGATTGTTTAGAAGAGAAGCACAAAGACACGGAGGGATGGGCAGAACCAACAAAAGAGACCTGAGGGGATGTGGGCAGGACATCAATCACGTCTGCTATTACTTTAAAACAAATGTTTCATGAAACAATACTTAACCTTACTACATGCGATGCATTTTGATAATATCTATCTTATCATATTCTCACTTGCTTTATTAAATGACAGAAGTGAGCCCTTAAACTGATTTCAAAATCCACTAACAGGTTGTGAACCACAGTTGAAAAACAGTGAACTTAATCATCTTTGAGGTCTCTTTTGGATCTAAACTTTCATACCTCAGAGGCAGCATGGCGTTCTTTTAATTTCTTTTTAATGTTTATTTATTTTTGAGAGAGAGACAGAGACAGAGTGTGAGCGGTGGTGGGGCAGAGAGAGAGAGAGAGAGACAGACAGACAGACAGAATCTGAAGCAGGCTTCAGGCTCTGAGCTGTCAGCACAGAGCCCAGTGTGGGACCCAAACTCACGAACCGTGAGATCATGAGCTGAGCTGAAGTCAGACGCTTAACTGACTGAGCCACCCAGGTGCTTCATTCTTAAATGAAGACTAACATTTATTGAGCCCCCATTATGTCAGAACTGTTTCTTTTTTTAAGTTTATTTATTTATTAAGAGGGTGGAGGAAAGGAGAGGCAGGCTCCACACTGTCAAAGCAGAGCCCAATGCAGGACTCAATCCCATGAACCGTGAGATCATGACCTGAGCCAAAACCAAGAGTCAGATGCTTAACTGTGCCACCCAGGTGCCCTGCCAGAACCGTTCTTCACATACATTGCCTCATGGAAAGACAGTAAGGTAGGTACTATTAATATCCCCATTTTACAGATGTGAAGACTGGTAAATGGCAGAGGCCAAAAGGAAACCCAGGCAGCCTGACTCCAAAATCTACCATCAAGAGTGCAGGCTCCTATGCCAGATTGCTTGGGTTCAAATCCTAATCCAGCTGATCCCTATATGTCTCTAATTTTGATGATGATATAAGCCAATTACTACAAGCCAGCAGTCTACTGATGGGGATACTTCTAACAAAAAATGTTTAGAGCCAGGGTTTTGTATGTCAACTGAATTCAGAGGTTAACTTATCGATAATCAGCTCGATGTTCTGGTCTGCTTTAGCCATGCTGGCCCAGTCTTCACCTTAAATACAGCCACTTGTACACTGAAGTAAGATGGGGCTCTGGCCTGGGTTATGTAACATCTGCATGCCTGAATGTCTAAAGTACATATCACTATAACTAGATAGAAGGAATTTCAATGCACTCATTTTTTATGTATTGGTTCATTAAAGTGCAATCAAATATAATTCTCTAATAAATGAATCTAAGCTAAAACAGATGAATCACAATTATGTAGAAAATATTCCTACTGGAGTCAATGAATGCTAATTAATCTTTGGATTGCAGAAATAAATAGGGTCCAATAAACATTATGATATAAATGACTAAAAATGGTAAAAAAAAAAAACAAAAAACGGCACAGAAGCTGCATCCCTCCAACTATCACCTTTTTGGCTGAATTCTTCTAAGCCAACTCTCCACTAATTACACTTTTATGTCACAGGAATGCAGTATTTATCATAGGTATTGAAGTCAGCATAAACGCATGATATCCTTTCAATTAAGATTATCAGTAACCAAAGATTCATGTATCTGCTGAATTATCTAGAGCTGCACACATGCAGGGGATACGTGTCAAGAGGATGTTCCGGCAGCCGCTGAGTGGTAAGGTGACTTAGAGTATTTAGGGAGAGGACAGAAACAAAAAAAAAATGGTTTATATACGACTTCACATGCTACTGCATGATTGTGGACTACTGGGCAACAAGAGTGACTGCAACCTGGCTTGGAATGCTTTTAGGAGAGGTAAGACCTGATTTCTTGTCAACTATTTTTTTGAGGAAAAAAAAGTCACTTTGAATATATTGCTAAAGAGGGAGTTACAGAAGGTATCATGACTCCACCAGGTTGAATATCAATCTAGATGTCCTGAAAAATTAACAATTTGAAATTTTTTCTAATTATAAACTTTTTTAAATGTTTATTTATTTTTACTTATTTTTTGAGAGAGAGAGAGAGCACGTGCACAAGCGCAAGTGGGGGAGGGACAGAGAGAATGGGAGACACAGAATGTGAAGCAGGCTCCTGGCTCCGCAATGCCAGTGCAGAGCCTGACGTGGAGCTCAAACCCACAAGCCGTGAGATCATGACCTGAGATGAAGTCAGATGCTTAACCGACTGAGCCACCCAGGCACCTCATGAAATTTTTTCTAATTATAAAAAAAAGCATGCTTTCACAGAGAATTTAGCAAATGCAGAAAATGTAAAAAATAAAAGAAAAAAATCACAAAATGAAAAGATATCGGGATTATAAGATGATAATTATCACTGTGTGTGTGCCTCCAAACTGGCATCATACTATATGTAGTTTTTATAATTTCATTGTTTTCACTGAGAAACATGCTATGGGAATTTGCCTCATTAATTTGATGGCTGCACAGAATTCCATTCTATGGACACTGTAACATTTGTGAATTCAATGGACACTAAAGCATTTGTAATAGAATCCAGTCAAGCAAACACAAATCACTCTATACGTCTACAGCAGAAACAACTTAATGCTACTGACTCGCTACAAAGGTATAAAAATGCTTTAAAAAATAAGGAAAAAGGCGTGTATCTGTTACATAGCTATTGCTATGTAACCGCTGCAAACTTACAGATATAAAACCAGAGTTATTTAAGAAAAAATTCTGTGGTTGACAATTTAGGCTGGGCTCAGCTAGTCAGTTTTCTGTTCTCAGTTGAGGTCCCTCATACATCCATGGTTGAGTGTGCATTGGCTTTGCTGACCTTGGCTGGGCTCCCTTAGATATTTGAGACCTCAGCTGGGACAAGAAGGCTGGCTAGACTCTGACACACATAGTTTCTCATTCGCTGGCAGGCTAGCATGGGCTTATTCCATCAGCAGTCAGGAGGCTCCAGAGAGTAAGCAGAAGCCTGTGAGTTCCCATGAGGACTAGGCTGGGGACTATCATAATGCCATTTTCTCTGCATTCTATTGTTCAAAGTAAGAAACAAGGCCAGCCCAGATTCAAAGAGTAGAGAAACAGATTCCACTCTTTATGGGAGGAGTTTCAAAATCACATGGCAATAGGGTATGGAAACAGGGAGAGAAAGAATTCTGGCCAGACCTGCAAACAACTGATCACAGTGTGTCCTACCTAGAGACCAGAAAGCTGCTTCCACTCTTGGGCTGAAGCCCACAAGCTCACACTTAATGCTGACCTGTGAGAGGTACTATTGCTGCATCTTTAGGAGATGCTGCCATCACTGAGTAGAAACTCAGGAGTCCATAAGCTTACTAATGCAATGAAAAGTGCACATAAAACATTCTCCAGGACAGATCACATGTTAGGCCACAAAACAAGTCTCAATAAATTTAAGAGGACTGAAATCACATCACACATTTTTTACAACCACAACAATATGAAACTAGAAATCAATTACAAGAAAAAACTGGAAAAAACAAAAACATGTGGAGGCTAAACAACATGTTACTAGACAACCAATGGGTCAATGAAGAAATCAAAGAGAAAATTAAAAAAATACATGGAGACAAATGAAAATGAAAACACAACAGTCCAAAATCTTCGGTATACAGCAAAAGTAGTTCTAGGAGAGAAATCATAGCAATATAAGCTTACCTCAAGAAACAAGAAAAATCTCAAACAATGTAACCTTACACTGAAAGGAACTAGAAAAAGAACAAAGACCAAAGTTAGTAGAAGGAAGACAGTAATAAAGATCAGAGTGGAAATAAATGAAATACAGACTAAAAAAGTAAAAATAAAAAAGATGAATGAAACCAAGAGCTGATTCTCTGAAGAGATAAACAAAACTTTAATCAGATTTGTCAAGAAAAAGAAAGGACAAAAATAAATAAAATCAGAAATGAAAGAGGAGAGCTAACAACTGGTAGCACAAAAATTCAAAGGATTATAAGAAACTGCTATGAAAAAGTGTATGCCAACAAATTGGACAATCTAGAAGGAATGGATATATTCCTAGAAACACACAATCTTCTAAAATGTAATCAGCAAGAAGTAGAAAATCTGAACCGATCAATTTCTAGCAATGAAATTGAATCAGTAATCAAAAACCTCCCAACAAACAGAATTCTGGGACCAGATGGATTCACAGGTGAATTCTACCAAACATTTAAAAAAGAGGCACTACCTATTCTCCTCAAATTACTCCAAAAAATAGAAGAGGAAGGAAGCTTCCAAATATATTCTACAAGGCCATCATTACCCTGATGCCAAAACCAAAGACAATACAAAAAAGAGAAAACTATAGGCCAATATCTCTGATGAACATAGATATAAAACTTCTCCACAAAATATTAGTACACCGTATTCAACAATACATTAAAAGAATCACCACAATCAAGTGGGATTTATTCCAGGGGATGCATGGATAGTTCATCTGCAAATCAATCAATGTGAATACCACATTAACTGAAGGAAGGATAAAAATCATGTGATCATCTCAACAGATGCAGAGAATGCATTTGTCAAAATCCAACATCCATTCATGATAAACAAGTGGGTTTACCAGGTACATACCTCAACTTACTAGAGGCCATATATGAAAATCCACAGCTAGCATCACACACAATGATGAAAAAACCGAGGGCTTTTCCTCTAAAATCAGGAACAAAACAAGGATGTCCGCTCTCACCACTGCTATTTAACATAGTACTCGAATTCCTAGTCACAGCAATTAGACAAGAAAAAGAAATAAAAGCCATCCATATTGGTGAGGAGGAAGTAAAGTTGCCACTATTAGCAGATGACCTAGAAAACCCTAAAGACCCCAGTAAAAAACTAGTAGAATAAATTCAGTAAAGTTTTAGTATACAAAATTAATATACATAAATCTGTTGCATTTCTATACCCTAATAATGAAGTAGCAGAAAGAGGAATTAATAAAACAATTCCCTTTACAATTTCACCAAAAAGAATAAATACCCAGGAATAAACTTAACCAAGGAGGTGAAAGACTTGTGCTCTAAAAACTATAAAACACTGGTGAAAGAAAGTGAAGTTGATGCAAACAAATGGAAAGATAAATCATGCTCAGGGACTGGAAAAATATTATTAAAATGTCTGTACTATCCAAAGCAATCTAGAGATTCAAAGCAATCCCTATTAAAATACTAATAGCATTTTTTCACAGAAATAGAATAACCTCAAAATCTGTACAGAACCACAAAAAAAAAAAAATAGCCAAAACAATCTTGAGGAAGGAAAACAAAGCTAGAGGTATCACAATCCCAAATTTCAAGATATACTATAAGGCTATAATAAAACAATATGGTACTGGCCCAAAAATAGACACAGATCAACAGAGCAGAATACAAAACCCAGAAGTAAATCCACATCTATATGTTCAACTAATCTATGACAAAGGAGGCAAAAATATACAATGGGAAAAAGACATTCTCTTCAACCAATAGTGTTGGGAAGACTGGACAGCTACATGCTAAAGAATGAAACTGGACCACTTTCTTATACCATACACAAAAATAAACTCAAAATACATTAAAGACTTAAATGTGAGATCTGAAATAATAAAACTCATAAAAGAAAACACAGACAGTAATGTCTTTAACATTGTCCTTAGAAACATTTTTCTAGATATGTCTCCTCATGCAAGGGAAATAAAAGCAAAAAAGGTCTATTGGGACTACACCAAAATAAAAAAAACTTTCGCACAGTGAAGGAAGCCATCAACAAAATGAAAAGGAAACTTACTGAATGGGAGAAGATATCTGCAAATGATATATCTGATAAGGAATTAATATCCAAAATACACAAAGAGCTTCTACAACTCGACACCAAAAAAACAATCCAGTTACAAAATGGGCAGAGTACCTGAATAGACATTTTTACCAAGACATCCAGATGGCCAACAGACACATGAAAAAATACTCAACATCACTAATCACAAGGGAAATGCAAATCAAAACCACAATGAACTATCACCTCACACCAGTCAAAATGGCTAGTATCAAAAAGACAAGATATAACAGGTTTGAGTGACGATGTGGAGAAAAAGGAACCCTTGAGCACTGCTCGTGGGAATGCAAGTTGGTGCAGCCATGGTGGAAAACGGAACTTCCCCCCAAAAATTAAAAACAGAATTACCATATAATTCAGTAGTTCCACTACTGAATATTTACCTGAAGAAAAAGAAAACAGTAATTCAAAAAGATATATGCACCCCTACGTTTATTGCAGCATTATTTACAACAGCCCAAATATGGAAGCAACACAAATGTCCATCTATAGATGAATGAAAGAAATAGTATGTATTCCCATTTGGTTGAGATATGAAGGGATTATTCTTAAGTCATAATTATACATTTTTGTATTGTATCCCCAAATACACAAAAGTTTTATCTGCCTTTCCCTATGTCCAATAGCCACAGGATAAAAAGGAGATCCCAACAACAATTTTTCAAAAAGCATTTCTAGGGTTTAGCCGCTATACAGTGTTTGGTTTTAATAATTTATTTTTTACTATAAATGTAATACTGCTCGTAAAAAAATCAAGTGAGCATTTTCAGTGGTGAAATTCCATTGTAATACAACTCACTGCTCAAAGATTGTCATGTATTCTCATCCTGATTTTTTTGTGTGAACATTCTACTACATTTTATTTTTATACTTAGGAGTTTATAATTCTCTCCTACAAGTTGTTTTTATAACTAAAAATTATATATTATGTATTATATTTTGATGTATTATATATATACATGTATATACAATATATATGTATATATTATGTATTATATTTTGATTAAATATATTTAATATTAGAAACCTAGCTCATAAAATTCTATAGTATAGATATGCTAAAATTTATTTTATGGTTCACCTTCCCCAGTAGAGTATACTCCCTGAGGACAAGGACCTGGTTTGGCTTGGTCACAGCTATATCCCCAGTGCTTAGAAAAGTGTCTGGCAAATGGTAGGCGCTCAAAAATTTTGTAGAATGAATGACTGAATGTCAAAACACTATTGATGAAGAGTTGTATTCGTTTTTACTATTCCAGTAATGCATTTTGCAACTCCTAATCTTCTAGTGGTATTTTATACATCTATTTATTTTTGTAGGGTAAAATCATAAAAGAAAACAAAACAAAACCGAAGAACTTCAACCTCTCTCAATTTCCTCCCAACACGTTCAGGAAGTCCCCAGTGTGAAGGGAGGTGGCACTTGAATTTATAAATCTGGTCTTCCCAGCTACCACCTTGTGCTGCCACTCTAGTCTCACCAATGTAGTCCTGTTACTAAATGGCATTGGCTTTTTCCTTCATTTTGGCTTGTGCTATTCGAGGAGGTTGTCTGAATGTCTTGTGTTTCCACCCCATGTTCTGAGATATTCAACTGCTAGTCTGTCAAAATGAGAACAGTACCCTTTGTCCCTGCTAAGTTTTCATGCAGCAGGCTATATCAGCTATAAAACTTCATGCTCCCAGTATTTTCATGAACTTTTTTTTTCTCATTTAGATTTTTTTTTTTTTTTTAAACATGTGCTTCTTCCCCAGGCTTGGGGGTAAATCCATTCAAGGAAAAAGCATGATTCATTCTACATCCTCCTCCACGTCCTAACGAGCTGTCCTCAGAACAAACCTAACCCTCTGATGCTTATGAAGGTTTCTTAAACCAAATTGGCATACTTCATATCTCTCCTCTCTTTGGGTGCATGCTTTCCTGAGTGGCTTTTGCAAACATACCTTTCGCAGGTGCCGTCTCAGTCATGCAGAAATTTCTGATACCCAGGGAGAAAGTCATCTTGGTGTTCAGGTAAGGACCCTGGAAGCACAGAGATATATTAATAAATATAGAAATTTAGATGAATGGGGGTGCCTGGGTGGCTCAGTCAGGTAAGCATCCGACTCTTGATTTCAGTTCAGGTCCCAATTTCACAACCAAGAGATCAAGCCCCATGTCGGGGTCCACGCTGACTGTGGACCAGGTTAGGATTCTCTCTCTCTTTCACTCTGCCTCTCCCCTGTTCATGCACACACCACGCATGCTTGCTCGCTCGCTCTCTCTCTCTCAAAATAAACATCTTAAAAAAGAAATTCAGATGAATGCACATACACTCAAATTTCATCTAAGCAAGTTTTCAAACAGTTCAAGGTTTTCTGCCTACTAAGTCCTACAACCTTAGTGTTTTAAACTTTTGGGAGGGCCTCCTATTATATATGATTATTTCAAAATTCTGAGAAAGAGAATAAATACAAAAAAGAGGAAATAAAATCCTTTATAACCTCACCGGCCAGATCTACCGGTGTGAAAATTTTATACACATTTTTAAATGTTATCTCTATGCCCAAGGTGGGGTGAACTCACAACCCCAAGTTTAAGAGTTACACGTTCTACCAACTGAGCCAGCCAGGTACACCAATTTGTACACATTTTCTTCTAATTTCTTTTCTATATGTTCTTACATAGTTGAGGTCATATTGCATATATATTTTTGATGACTTTTTCTTATTAGAACAAAAATTTCCCTTTGTGACTAAACAAGTTCTTCATATACATACTTTGTAATAACTGTAAGCCAGTCCCTTGCCTGGATGTACCATATTTGGGGACTACACATTTTAAAAGCTGCCCTCCAAGTTTACTGAAACTAAAAGTCATATTCTGTTCCTCCTTTTCCTTCATTACCCCAATCCACTGGGTCCTAGAGGCTGTGTATTCTTTTTTAAAATTTTTTTTAACGTTTTTATTTATTTTTGAGACAGGGAGAGACAGAGCATGAACAGGGGAGGGTCAGAGAGAGGGAGACACAGAATCTGAAACAGGCTCCAGGCTCTGAGCTGTCAGCACAGAGCCCGACGCGGGGCTCGAACTCACGGACCGCGAGATCATAACCTGAGCCGAAGTCAGACGCTTCACCGACTGAGCCACCCAGGCGCCCCGAGACTGTGTATTCTTAAGCAGGTTCTTTTATCCACCCCAGGGGTTTCCATCCCAGCTAGAGCATCTGTGGAGCTTTTAAAAAATACTGATCGCCATGGCCCCACCACAGACCGGGTCAATCAGAATGTCTGGGGGCCGGCGCCCAGGCATCTGTGAGTCTGTGAGCTCTCCGGCAGATTTTCCTGCTGCCGGAGTTGAGACACACTGCTCTGGCACCTCCTCCAGCCTCACTGCCATTTGCCGAGGTCTAGCCCACATCAAGTCCCAGGCAGGTGACTGCAGTTGCTTCCTAACTCCAGTTCCTTTCCTGAATGCTGGTCAGGTCACATCACTTCTACTGAGAGCCCCTCCGATGCTCTCTACTGCCTACACAAGAGTGTAACTTGCCTGGGCAAGGCTCTCCTCCCCTGCAGCCCTACATTTCTGCATCCTTTCCTACTCTATGTCCTCTGGCGCACCTCACCACTCTTCTACGTGTTCTGCTTTGTTTTATTCCTGCTGTGCCATAGCCTGTAAGGATCTCCTTCTCCTTTCCTCAATCACCGCCATTATTTTAGTCACACTTCAAGGTCCATTTCAAACATCCCACCCTTCTTCGATCAGTCAACAATCATCTACTGAGTGACTACTGTGTGCCATCTATTTGGTCAGCACGTTCTGAGTTGCTACTTCATCTAGGTGGTGGGGATGCAACAGCGAATACAACAGACAAAAAATACCTGCCATGTGGAGCTTAGTGGGGGAGGCAGACAACAGAACAAAAATGCGAATAAGAACGTGGTAGGGAAGTGCCACATAGGGGATTAGAACATATAGGACTGGGTGGCTATTTTCATCTGAAATGGCCTTTCTGACGAGGTGACGACTATGCTTAGGTCTGAATGGCAGGAAGGAAGGGAGCAAGCATTCAGAGTTCGGGGGCAAAGCATTCTAATGATGGGACCAGCCAGCATGAAGGCTTTCAGGTGGAACCAAGTGTGATTGAAGAACACAGAGAAGGCCAGAGAGGCTGAAGCACAGGGGTAGAGGGAGAAATTAACAGGAGAGGACGTCGCGGCCAGCTCATGTGTGCTTACTAAGTCAGGGCAAAGGGCTGAAATTTGATTCTTTGTACAATGATGGAAAGCCACTGGAGGGTTTTAAGCAAGAGAGTGACATGATATGGCTTGTGTTTGAATAAGCTCACTCTGGTTGCTGTGTGAACAAAAGATTAACGGTAGCAGGGACCAGGGAGGAGCCTTGGTGGACAGTCCGGTTCTCCTTGAAGTACTGCTGAAGTTAAGGCAAATGAAACTCAAAAGCCCCCCTTACTTCAGGCAAAATATTAAAATTCTTATTATTATCTACTGGGGCCTGGATGGGCTGACCTCTCTCCAGCCTCCCGTATGCCGTCTTTGGCCCTGCTATTGAGCCTTGCTGACTCTGTCAGCTCTCCAAATGCAGCATTCCTTCAGGCCTCAGAGCCTTCAGGCTTGCTGTGGTTATTTGTGTGATAAAATATACATAACATAAAGTTCTCTATTTTAACCATTTCAAAGTGTACAATTCAGTGGCCTTGAGTACATTCACTAGGGGGTGTCTAGCTCCAGAACTTTTTCATCACCTCAAGAGGAAACCCTGGAACTGCTAAGCAGTCATTTCCCATGGCCCCTGCCCCCAGCCCAGGCAACCACTAATCTGCTTTCTATCTCTATGCACTGGCGTGTTCTGGATCGTGCATACAAATGTAGTAACACAGCAAGCGGGCTGTGTGTGCCGCTTCTTTCACTCGGTAGCTTTTCAAGGTTTATCTACATTATAGCGTGTGTCGTTACCTCATTCTCTTTAATGGCTGAATAATATTCCCTGGTATGGATCGACCACATTTTGTTGATCTGTTCGTCAGCTGGTAGACGTTTCGGCTGTTTCCACCTTTCAGCTGTTGTGACTAGTGCTGCCGTGAACAGTCATGTATGAGCTTCTGTTTGAACACCCGTTTTCATTTCTTTTGGGTCCATACCTGGCAGTGAAATTGCTGGGTGATAGGGTGGGCGTGGTTGTTTTGAGCAACTGGAGATCAGTGAGTCTTAAGATGTTACTAGTTTCCTGTGATTGCGCTAACAAAGTATCACAAAATGGGCAGCTTACACGACACAAATTTATTGTCTCACAGTTTTGGGGGCCAGAAGTCTCAAATCAGAGTGTCAGCAGGGCCATGGTCCCTCTGAGGCTGGGTAAAACTGTTTCTTGCCTCTTCTACTCCTTGGCGTTCCCTGGCTTGCAGCTGTATCATGCCAACTGGTCGTATGCCCTTCCCACGTGTGTCTCTGTGTCTTCACACGGACCCCTCCTCGTGTCTCTTCTTCTTTTAAGGACACCAGTCATACTGGAATAAAGGCTGACCCTCCTCCAGTATGACCTCATCCTAGCTTAAATAATTGCACCTGCAACAACCCTAGTTCCAAGTAGGGTCCCATTCTGAGGTAGTTAAGGTAGAACTTCAACATACCTTTTGGGGGACACAGTTCAATCCATGACAAACTGACAGAGATTACTGTGCATCTGACTCTCCTAGGGATCTTGTTAACATGGGCTTCGCGTGGGGCCTAAGGTTCGGCATTTTCAACAAGCTCTCCCAGCAGATGCCAGTGCCACTAGTTCAAGGGCAGGGTGACCAACTTTTTCTGGTTTGACAAAGACTTTCCTGGCTTTAACAATGAAAACCCAGAGTGCAAGGAAACCCCTCAGTCCTGGGAAAACTGGGATAGTTTGTCCCCCTATTGTATCACCCAGACCATAATTTGAGTAGCAAGGATTTAGCTATCAGCTATGTTAATTTACCCAAGAATTACATTATTGAATATCATTATTGAATATTTACTTTTAATTCAATGTATTATTGAATATTTACTTTTGTTTTTGCTGGAACAGTCCACATTTTCAAGAATCTGGACCTAAAAGGTATCCCTAGAACGCTCAAAACGGAAATCGTTGACCTGATGGACGCCGTCTGGGAATATCACGCGTTAACTCATGAAATTATCTATGATGCTCAGCAGTGTCCCTGTTAGGTTGAAAACTGAGATTTCTGACTCCGTTACAGAGTAATTAGGCATGGGCAAGACCTTTTGAGGCTAAGGGTGGCCACGGGGTTTGAAGTGTTCACTATCCTTTTCCTGCTGCTGCCTGGGGACTGTAAACACGTAGGAGAAAGCTTTCTGAAGTTGGCTAAAGGTCATTGCAATAAGGACAGTATCCCTCAACTCTTGATTCCTATCAGGACCACCTGAGACCTCACCCCACAGCAAATGATTCAGGCCACCTGGGATTGGGCACAGGCAGTCAGTGTTTTGCTTTGCTTTTTTAACAATAAGCTCTCCAGGTGATGCAAATGAGTAACCAGCGTTGAGAATAATTGTGCGGGAACTGCCTTTATAACACAAACCTTGCCAATCTGCTCCTAATCTTTTTTTTCACCTGAACCCATATTCCTCTCCACTCCCCTCTATGCCAACATATCCTTTTGTTATGGTTGATCATTTCCTTAAGCAGGTTCTCCTCTTCCTCCTGTTTGAGTCCTGTTTATACAATGACCTCACTGACCTCAGACCATGTTCAACTTACTGGAGGTAATAATTATTCCTGCAACAACTGACCTTGGCCGGCTTTCCTCAAGCCTACTGACTGCTTTTTTACTCTTTCACAAAAGGTGTCCTTAACATTATCCACGGTAGAGTTAGCCTGAGCTAGTGTTGCTATTTTGACCGCAGAATCTCTCAGGAATCAGGCTAAATCTCCCACAGAATCTGTACTGTGTGTTCCTCTACAAACCAGCCACAGGAAATCAGGGTGGAGTGTACATTATTTTTTTATTGGGGTATAATTCACATGTCATAAAAGCCGCCCTTCTGAGGGTACAATTCAGTGGGTTTTAGTATGTTCACAAAATTGTGCAACCATCACCACTAATTCCATAATATTTCCGTCCCTCCAAAAAGAAACCCCCAACTCATTAACAGTCACTCTTTATTCCTGCAGCCCCTCCCCCTGCAACCTCTATTTCTGTCTCTCTGGATCTATTGTGGACCTTGCCTCTAAATGGATTATTCAACACTGGTCTTTTGTGTCTAGCTTATTTCACTTAGCAGATTTTCAAGGTTCATACATGCAGCATAGATAAGCAGTACTTCATTCCTTTTTGTGGCTAAATAATTTTCCATTGTATGGATTTACTACAGTATGCTTATCCATGCATAACTGATGAACATTCAAGTTGTTTCTGCTTTGGGGTTACAATAAATAGTGCTATGATCATATGTTTTCATACCTTTTGGGTACATATCTAGGGGTAGAATTGCTTGATCACACAGTATCTCTTATGCTTAGCTTTTTGAGGAAGTTCCAAATTGTTTTTGAACATTATTTTTTTGACCTTGATACAGCTCTCTTTCCTGGGTGTGAGGTGGTTTGTTGGACTTGTTAGGGTGGGAAAAATGGTTCTCAGGCATTTTAAACATTTTTTTCTGTTATCTGCTAAACATTTTATGTGCAGGAAGAATGGTACCTTCGTACAGAAACATGCCATTCAGCATCATTTCAAAATGTGACCTCTAAAAAATGGCGCTCCTGCGGTGGCCAGTCTTTGGGGTGTCTGAGCTCCCAGGTTCCTGACCATCCCTCCAGCTGTATCTCCGGCCACCTGTCACAGTCTGTTCCTGGCACAGACAAGGCTTGCTTGTTCCAAGAACACGACTACTGGGCCACTTCCATCTGAGAAGGCCTGGTGGGGTGTCTAAATGCAGAAACGTGCCCGCTTTTCGGGGATACCCATAAAGCTCGCGGCGCCAGGTGCACACAGCCCTGCAAATGTAAAAGCCTTACGGTGCATAAAGCAGAAACTTACGTGCCTCGGTGGCCTGGAAGAGATTGTGTTGACCTCCGACCCCGCCCCCAGGCTCTTCCATTCCCTCCCCGCGGCCCTGCCCGGCTCTTCGCCTCGGTGGGGGGGGGGGGGGGGTCTGAGCCTGCGCGGGCTTGCCCGCGCGGGCGGCCTTCTCAGCATGCGCAGTCACTGCCAGCCCAACTCCTTAAACTGGAGCCCCGCGGAATGCGCGCTCACGCACGCGCACGGCCTCATCTGCGCGTGCACGGAGCCTCTCGCGGCACGCGCCCCCGCCCCGCCCCGCCCCGCCTCCTCCCCCCTCCCGCGCGCCCGCCCGCCGCCCGCCGCCGCCGCCGCCGCCGCCGGAGCTCTGTAGTATGGCATCGAGGAGAATGGAGACCAAACCTGTGATAACCTGTCTCAAAACCCTCCTCATCATCTACTCCTTCGTCTTCTGGGTGAGTGGCCACGCCAGGCGGGTGGCCGGGCCTCCGGCCGTCCATCCTTATAGTGATGCTCGGAGAAAGGAAGAGGGGTGAAAAAACCCAAACCAAAAATCTAATCTCGGTCCCCTGCTTAAGGAAATAGGTTCAGGGGGCTGGGTTGGGGCTGCAGGATGTCGGGGTGCAAGCTTGGGGCTGCTGGGACCCTGGACCCCGCCCGGCGCGGGCTGCAAGGGGCTGCGTGGTGGCGGTGACTGCAGGTTGTCGATCTTTCCAAATTTGTTTTAATGCGCGGATTTATTTTTTAAGCTCGCGGGATAGAGTCAGCCTCTAGGGAAAGTTGCGGCTTTATTCCTCTATTTTCCTCTCTGGACACCCCTCCCCGGCCTCCCTTACGATCCTGTTCGCGGTGTCTCTGGGAGCTAACCTGGCTGGGAGAGGGCGCGGGAGTACTGGGTTTGATCCCAGATTCCCGGTTATTCCCAGCCCCGCGGGGCTGCGGGAGGGAGGCGCCAGGAGTCCTGTGCCTGCCTGGCTGGGCAAGGGCGACCAGGGCCCCCCAAACGCACTGATGGGGAGAGGGCGCTGCAGTCGCACGGAGACGCACTGACCTGAGAGGGTCTTACATAAACTAGGGGCATCTTTAAGCTTTCTCAGAGACCCAGGAGGTGGGTCTTATGACCCTTTTCCCACTCCCCTCCACCCCTCCACTCTTCATCTGGTCTTTCGGTCATTGCGCGTACCCAAGCCGCAGAGTCCTGGGGGAGGACCCCTGCCACTTGGTGACAGCAGTAGCGCCCCAACTCTACTCCCCACCTAACCGGTGCTGCTCCCAGTCCTTGAAGCTCAATGCAGAAGGGTGACGTCAGCCCCTCAGCTGAGGCCTCGGGGGGCTGCGTGGTGCACCTCGCGGAGGGATGCGCCCTTATGCGCGCGGGGGTAGGTGGAGGAGGGGGGGGGGCTCAAGGCTTGTGCCTTACCTCATCCTGTTTGGCAATTCGTGGGATCAGTGCAGGGCTGACACTGCAGTGATTCACTTGGAGGGGTGGGTGGTACCTAAAGACCGTTCCCTGTTGTTTCTCTTTCCATGTAGAAACCCCCTCCCTCCCCAAGTTCTGCATTTCCACACCAAGCCACAGCCACTCTGCAGGAGAATGAATGTCTGTTACCTCCTTCCGCCCACCCCAATAATAATTTGGGTCATTTCACCTTCCCAGGCAGTCATTTTGAAACCTGAGGCTCTGTAGAAAAAGCTAATCCCGCCTTTGGTCGTTTTTTCTCCGTGTCACCCCCCACCCCAATTAGCCCTAATTCTGGTTTGAAACTGGGCACAGTACCGTATGAGACTCGGGTTGACGGTGAGGCAAGCTGTTTGTAATGACCAAGGCAGGAGCTGAGATTTATTAAGGATGAAAAAAAAATCTCTCATGTGCCCCCTCCCCCCCCCCCCCCCCCCGCTGGCATTTCCTTGTCACTGGCATTGGTGATGCTTCAGATCCAAGAAACTGTGGACTCTAGGGACCGGACATTCCAAGAGATCTGCAGTAAGATAGGATAGATTAACTGGTATATCACACAAGGCAGACACAGAAATGGACTTTATTTGGACTGAAAACGACACAGGTTGAAAATTTAGCCGAAACTTTCCAGTAGCCATTCCTGGGAACTGATTTAGCCTTTTATTTATTTCCTTAAATCTCTGTGTTTGGCACTTTAGTATTTACTTGACTTCCTATTTGTTACTGGAGTAAATCATATGGGTGATTATTTTGAGCTTCCTGAAAAATAAGATTTACAGTATATAGGGAGTGTTCTTCGGCATCACTGCAGGCTGGTACAGAAGGGAGTCTTCTAGACTGAGGCTTTTCATATCTCTTTAACTCTTCTTGCTTACCTCCTGCTCCCACCCCATGCATATAATTACTTAATGCTCCCTAATAAATCGTAAACAAGCACTGTATTTTATGTCCTCTGACGTTCGTGATACCTGCGTTTTAAGTTTTTTATAATCTCAAATAAAATGTTTACCTGGAGCATTTTCAGTAGTTTAAATAGCATTCAGTAATCATTTCACAACCAAAAGAATGAGATGTCTCCAGATTCAAGAGTATTTTAAATAAGACATTGTCGTTAATAAAGTGTTGTTCAAATGTCATGTTTCCATTGTACTTTAAATGCTGGTTGTTGTTTTTTTATAAAACACCTTATTGAAATGTAATTCATATACTATATAATTTACTTTTTTAAGAATGTACAATCCAGTGGTTTTTAGTATATTCACAGATAAGTGCAACCATCAGCCCGGTCAGTTTTAGAACATTTTCATCATTTTTAAAGAAACTCCATACGTTTAGCTATTCTCCTCCTCCCCCTCCCCTCCCCAAGTAATCACTAATCTAATTTCTGCCTCTAGATTTCCCTATTCTGGACATTTTATATAAATGAAATCATATAGTATGTGGTCTTTGGTGATTGGTTTCTTTCATTTAACGTAACGTTTTCAAGATTCATCCATGTTCCTTCTTTTTATTGCCAAATAATACTGCATCGTATGACTATATCACATTTTGTTCATCTGTTTGTCCATTAATGGGCATTGGGGTTGTTTCTACCTTTTGGATATTGTGAATAATGATGCTATAAATGTTCACATACAAATGTTTGTGTGAACATATATTTTCAATTCTCTTTCCTGGGAATTGCTGGGTCATGTAGTAACTGTATGTTTAATTGTTTGAAGAACTGCCAGACTGTTTTCCAAAGTGACTGCACCATTTTATATCCCACCCCCCACCCCCAGCAGTGTTGGGGGGTTCTGGTTTCTCCACGCCCTTGCCAACATTTGTTATTATCTGACTTTGTGATTCTAGCCATTTTAGTAGGTATCTCATTGTGGTTTTGAGTTGAATTTAACTGATGAGTAATGATGTTGAGCATCTTTTTATGTGCTTCTTGGTCATTTGTATATCTTCCTTGAAATGTCTATTCATATCCTTTGCCCATTTTTTATTTGGGTTATTCATTTATTATTGAGTTGCAAGTGTCCTTTACTTTTTGATTCAAGTCTCTTATCAGATATACCGTATGCACATATTTTCTCCTATTCTGTGGACTTCCTTTTCACTTCCTTGATGGTGTCCTTTGAAGTACAAAAGTTTTTATTTTGACAAAGTCTAGCTTGCCTATTTTTCTTTTGTTGCTTGTGTTTTGGGTGTGCTATCTAGGAATGCTTTGCCAAATTCAAGATCATGAAGAAAATGCTGTTGATTAGAGTGATTTATCAATTCAGTAAATACAGTTGGCAAATTTATATCTAGAACTATGTCTGGCACATTGTAGGTACTCAAATATCTGTCAAAACTTCTGGGGTTAGGTTAGGTAATTAACTAAAAAGATGACCTTAGTTCTTTTAAGTGGAAGATGAAGGGAAGATTAGTCAGAATTGTTTCCTTTGTGTTCTTTGTGAATTGCTTTCGTGGGACAACCTCTCTTCTCTTCCGTTTAGATTTAGGACCAGAAGATATTCGAACTTAAAATGATGGTAGACCAGTAACATCAAGGGGTGGATGCACCTGAGTGTATACTAAAGCAGAAATCTAATGTTATGGAAGAGAGATCTTTGTTTTATCTTGTCTCCTCTTCTGTCTACAATCATTCTCCCTTTCTGAGGTATTCCTCTAGAGCAATGGTTCTCAACAGGTGACATTTTTGTTCACCCATCTCCTGACATTTGGCAGTATCTGGAGACCTTTTGGGTTGCAGCTGGGGTTGGAGTGCTATTGGCATCTAGTGGATAGAGGCCACAAGGGCTGCCGAACATCCTATAAAACACAAGACAGACCTCACAACAAAGAATTACCTGGTTCAACGTTAACAGTGCCTGCAACCTCTATACTATTGGACTTTATACAGTAGTAAGTCCTACGAAGAAAAATAGAGTCTTATGCAAATTATATTTAGTAGTGTTTGGAACCGCCAAACCAGAGCATGCTCAACACAATCCCGGGTTAGAGGAAAAACAGTCTCTATAGTGCACTGTAATTCTTTTTTGAAGATAAAAGGTAGGTAGTTCTTTATATAATAGTGTCTAAAAGCATAAGACGATTTGTCTTCCAGTAAATGACATCACTTGAATGCTAGGTAAATGGATCATTTATTTTTCCTGGTTTATATGTCTCATTTTCAGATTTATAGAAGAGGAGGAAAAAACACACCTAGGAGTAAGTTATCCTGTGCTTCAAAGACTAGTAAACAGTGCCTGGCACATAATAGGTTTACTCAGGAAGTACTGAATGAATGAATGAATGAATGAATAAATTTTATTGACTACTCTTAGGCTCATTGATTTATTTCAATTTACCTTAATTTGTATATTAAAGTAATTGGGAGGCTTTTCAAAACAGTCTCCTTTCCAGTCTACCTGTGGTGATTTAAATGTGTTCCTGACATTAATACATGCAAACATGGGACAGAGGACTTTCTAAAGAATAGCTTATCCTAATGATAGTTCAGTTATTATATTTTTATGGTCAGCTAGTTTCCCAGACATTTTAGTTATCTAAAATTTTCGTTGGAATTTAATGTCTTAAGCTTGAATACAAAAGGTATCTATTTTGTCCTAATACAAAGCAAAATGTCTCTTCTTCATGACAAATATAATTATTTTCAACAAGTGGGGCAGTTTTTTAAACATGCCACTTATTAGGTAAATTCTGTTTTGACTTATAATTTTTAATGTATTTTAGACACTCATGTGAGTTCTAAATCCACGGCATCTAAATCCACTAAATAATGTGTGAAGAAAAATATCCTTCACTTCATTCCAGTGTATATTAGATTTGATTTCTTCGTTAAATATCCAAGGACCTAATTAGCTTATCAGTAATGCTATCAAACTGTCTTATGGCAAAATATGAGTGCTTCTTTTTTTTTTTCACTTGATAAGCATCACCAATCTTTTTTGGGGGGAGGATTTAAACTTTTTTTATTTTATTTTCGAGAGAGAGAGTGTACAAGCAGGGGAGGGGGCGGGGGGAGAGAGAGAGAGAGAGAGAGAGAGAGAGAGAGAGAATGAATGAATCTCAAGCAGGCTCCATGCCCAGTGCAGAGCCAGGCATGAGGCTTGATCCCACGACCCTGGGATCATGACCTGAGCCAAAATTAAGAGTTGGATGCTCAACGGACTGAGCCACCCAGGTGGCCCCTTTTTTTTTGAGAGGAATTAAAAGAAACGGTCAAAATATTTTTCTTTTTTATTTTATCATCTAGAAAGTTTAGGTCCTTGGGTTAAATAGAGGAGAAAAATATCTTAATGAGAATTCCCTAACATTTTACTAAGTGTTTGAGTTTTGGCACATACTGAAGTTCATACTTACTATTTTGCATGTGTGTGTAATTCAATAAACAGTCATTAAAGGGCTTTTATACGCCAGGTATTTCAATAGAATGTTTACCAACTTTTGCCAGCTGCTGCTTTTAGCGTTTTACCTTCATTTTTAGGTAATGCACTTATTTTACTACTTCTCAACTAGTAGGTGTTATATATTGTCTTCCCACTATGGAAGATGAAGATTAGCTCTCCTACCCCTTTCTCCCACACTCACATCCTTTCTCTATTGGGATAGACCCCAGTGTATTATTTATCATTATCATATATCATTCTGGTTAGAGCAGTAGCCAGTTGTTACATTAATGTGACTAGGTAAGCCTATTCATAGATGAGCCATTTAGTGTGTATATTATGATTATGTGCACAGCTTTTTGTTTCCTCTGTTAAAAATTGCCTTGTTTTATATCCTTTGCTTGTCCCTCTTCCATGTTTGCTCCTAATTTAGCCCCAGACTCTCCCCCAAGAGTTGTGTATCTTCGCTCAGTATGTTCAAATACTTCATGACTCCTATCAGCTCCTATCAGAGACCTTTCTCCTAGAGCATTCTGACCTTCAATCTGGACTAGTGTTCTCTGGCCCTTTGAAACAGCCAACATCATTATAATCTCCCTTTACCATCATCCTGGAAAATCCAGTCTCGTTTTATGTTGGATCCTCAGTTTCCTATATGTCCTGTTTTTCTTGGTTTGTTCTTTCATTTTGTTGGAGCAAATCATCTAGTAACTTTCTGGAGAAGGATGCATGGGAGGTTAATATTTGAAGTCTTGCAGGTGTGAAAATCTTATTTTTCTCTTGCACTTAATTTGATAGTTTGGCTGAGTATAGAATTCTAGTTTATAAATCATTTACACTCAGAATGTTACTGTCTCCTCTCCTCCTCCCAGTCTTCTTACTCTTTTTACTGTTGAAAAATCAAATGTTAGTCAAATTCTTCTTAAATTCTGCTTTTTCTTCTCTAAAAGCTTTTTAAATTCTTATTCTTGGTGCTCTGAAATTTCATCAGAATATTTCTTGTTATATATTTATTTTCATTTCTTTCCTGTGCATTCTTTCAATCTGGCAACCGAGGTCCTTCAGTTTGGGGAAATTTTCTTGAATTCTCTTTTTGGTTACTTTCATTTTCTCTATTCTGTCTCTCTCTTTGAATGTACCTTTTAGACAGATTCTCTAATTTCTTTCCTCTTTTCTACCTCTTCATCATTTTTTAAGATTTTATTTTTAAATTATCTCTACACGCAACATGGAGTTCCAAGTCATGACCCCAAGATCAAGAGTCACATGCTCCACTGACTGAGCCAGCCAGGCACCCCTACCTCTTCACCTTTTTGCTCTACCTTCTGGGACATGTCACCTACTTGATCTTGCCTGCTATTGAATTTTTCATTTGATTTATATATTGATTTCTAGGAGCTCCTTTTTGATATCTGAATATTACTTTTCCTATCATCTTACTCTTATTTCGAAAATGTAGTATCTTTTTAAAATCCTTTTGGCAATACCGATGATTTTTTTTTTAAGTTTGTTTCTTCTGCATGGTTTCCTTCAAACTTCTCTGCTTTCTGGCATATTACAGACTTACCTCAAATTTCTGGCAATCTTTTGCTCTTTGTTCTGTGTGTGTTTAAGAGTAGAACACTAAAAAGCTGATTGGAAGCCCCTACTATATTAAGTGGGAGTTTGTTGATTTTTAAGTTGGGTGATTTGGCTGGACAATTGAGTTTGGAACCAAGGTCAGTATCTTTAGGTCTTTTCCCTTGGCCCGATCAGATTTCCTACAGAAGCATCTTCCAATCATCTCTTTGCATGGAGAAGATTAGGAGGATGGGAATCCAACATGGCGGAGAAGTAGGGGGAGCCAAAGTTCCCTTGTCCCTCAAACACAGGAATGTTGAGGCCAGAGGACTTGGAATTCCAAGAGACCAGGCTGCAGAGCGACAGAGACGTCTCCAGGGGCCCACGGGGACAACCTGGCAGGCCATAGGGTTACTTCAATGAACAAATCAAAGCACACCTGGTGGAGGGTCCAAACCATCACTGCGAGTAGGGTAATAAAGTAACCAGAGTTATAACAACAGAAAGCATGTAACACACTCCAAAAAACACCTGCTAAAGGGCTGGGCCCTGGACAGTGTATGACCTCTCTTTAACATAGTAGTGCTCACAGGTGCAGGACACATAACAAGCCTTTAAAGCACATAAGAGACAGAAAACTAGCCCAAATGACAAAATGGAAGAATTCCCCTCAGAAGAAATTCCAGGAAGGAATGACAGCTGAAGAATTGCTCAAAACAGATATAAACAATATATCTGATCAAGAATTTAGAGTAATAGTCATAAGATTAATCACTGGGCTTGAAAAAAGCATAGTAGACAGCAGAGAATCTATTGCTGCAGAGATCAAGGAACTAAAAAATAGTCATGATGAATTGAATGCTATAAATGAGGTGGATGAAGACGGTTAGAAATTTGGGTGTCTTCGCATGCAGTATATAAAACTTTGTTAAGCCCCTATTTTAAGTATACAATATATGTCCACTGTGCTTTTGTTCCACAGTTCAGAGACCCTCTGTTTCACCCTCCCTGGAAAATGAATCTGAGCCTATGCTGGAATGGGAAAAGGCCAGAGACAGAAGTTGGCAAGGATCTAATTACTCCACAGAACGCCTTTTTTTTTTTTTTTTTTTAACCAGATCCTCCTCATTTTAGCCCCGTTTCATCCCCAGTTCCAGGTGCGCTTGCGTGCAAATATTTTGTTCTTGGCTTTTCTCATAGCTGCCATGAGATTTGGCTTTTTCTCAGCTTTCAAAATGTCATTGTGGTTGTCTCCTCTTCCATTCTCTTCGTTATTGTGGGTTTTAAAAATCCTTTCAGTGTCATTTCGGTGGAGTTTTGGGAGATCGCCAAGGTAAATGGATGTGTTCAATCCATCATCTTTAACTGGAAGTCCTTTATATTTGTATCTCTTCATTGCATGGTACTAATTAAATACGTAGTTGATTGTGAGTGATCGACCGGAGCATCTAAAATGGCGATAGTTGGGCTGTGCTAGTAGATACTGGTATCTACTTTTCAATTTTTACAAAGCTTTTGAATGTCAAGGGGAGTGTTCTGGGGACTCGAGTTGGATTAAATGGAAATGAAGCTCTGAAGGTTGCTGCTGCTTTTTCTGCTCCTTTCTTCCTGCCAGGTGAAGGCCTTTGTGTCTCCTGACCTAATTCAGACCTTGCTGAATTAATTGAACGTGGAAGCACCAGAGTTCGAAATATGATGTTAAACGGGTTATTGCTCTGCTGTCTTTCTGTTATGACATGATAACCCTTCACGTTTATTATAGGATTTGTACGTTGTAATCTGAAGAGTCTCTTCTTAATCAACTTCACTCCCCATATGCAGTATGCAGTTAGGATATGTGCACTACCTTTTATAGCATTTGGGGAACGTTAGTCTTCTCCACTTAGTAGTTGCTTAGAAACTAGCTGAAATTTTGTCCAATTAGAATGAAATACTTTCCTCAATTTTAATTATAGCTAGAGTTCTTGATGTGACCTTACCATGAGCTATATTACTTATGATTCATGGACTTGTTCAGCGTTATATACTGTTTTAAGTAAGCACCTCAGAGGGTGCTGAAAGTTGAAAGTCATCTCTGACTGCGTTTCTTTGTTTAAATGTATTAAGCCCTTGACATGGGTGACTAATGCACTGCTAAACCAATTTGAAACACACTTTAAAAATATATTCTTATATCTTTTTCTCCTCTGTTCCCATAACAGCAGCTTCTGATTTGGGTTATCTCCTCATGGCAAGCAGATCGTTGGATTACTCTTCTTAAATTTATTTTTTTTTTTGGCTGTTATCCCCCTTGCCATGACAGAAGGCTTTTCATTTTTGGCTCAACATTTTAGCCTCTTTTATACAGATCCCTAATATCCGTCAAGTAAAGGACATAGGGGGGAAAAGATAGGAGAGGGTTTTTCTTCGGTTTCCCTTTTTATTATTTGATCAGTTGTGCAGGAAAGCATGCCAAATAGTTTGGTGGTAGAATTAAGGATCACAGTTCTATTGTGGAAGATTTTCTTTAGTGCTTTCTGGAAGGCACAGTGGGCTTTTTCATCATCTGTTTTAGGAGAAATTACAGATGCCTTTTACTAGAAGATGCAGTGGGTCAGATACAGATACTAGTTGAACAGTCTAGATCAGTGGTTCTCAACCCTGTATGCCCATCAGGATTGCCTGAGGAGACCTGAAATACATGCTTAGGTTCCCACCCTAAGAGATTCTGATTCAGTTGGTCTGGAGTTGGGTAGCATCATTTGGATCTTTCCCATAATCTCCTAGGTGATTCAGCGTTCAAGTAGGATTGAGAAGCATTGATTCCAAGAGAACTCAATATATAATAGCAAGCCCGGTTCATCTCGACTCTCCTGGATCTGGAGGTAGCTAGGGGATATCTAGCTGTTGAGTATCTAGCATTGGCTTATTGATTTGTTCTGCTTTGCTTCAAAGTCTGAAGCTAGGTTTCCAGTGTCTCTTGGGAAATCAAAGCGACCTTGTCCCTCTTGGGAGACCCTGCTAGCCATTCCTAACTATAGGAGCGCTTATCAGAATCACTAAGGGACTTTTAAAAACACAGATATGTGGTCCTGTCTCCTGAAGTTTTTATTTTAATAGGTCTAGAGATTGGCCTGGTTATGTATTTTTTAAAACCACTCCCAAGGTGATTCTGATTTCTGGGATGTGACTCTAGTCCACGATGCAGTTTGTTATAAATTCTTACCATATGAATGCTTTCCTGTGGTGTGACCTGTGGTACCATAAAGCTAGCTTGAGAAGATTCCACAAGCAAGACATAGCCCAAAGGTCTCCAATTGAACTCTTGGAGTTTGGAGTAGTTTCATTTCCTCGAGGGAATCTATTTCTGTTCACATTTGCACTGAAAAGTTAAGAAGCCCTCTGCCAAGAGATCAGACTATTATCCAATATCTACAACAAAAAGTGAAGTAGGAGAGAGAAGTTTATGAGTAAAGTAGATTTCTGATCTTTTATGGGAAGTGTGGTGGTGTTTGGGGCTTGCTCTGGTTACGGAGGCATGAGTGGTTGACCTTGGCCTTGGAACCATTTGGGTGAGACTGTTGTTGATTGACTTCAGAAAATGTGTTCACTGCAGTGTCTGCTGCTGCTTGGTTGGACTCAGAGTGTGTGAGGCTGTCACTGTAACTGGCTTTCAGAAGAATGATCCCTGAAGCAAGTTGAGTTGTCACTGATAATTAGACTGAGGTGAGTTGTCATTGATCAAATAGGTTTGAAAGTGGGTACTGGTGGTTGCTAGTTACGATGCCTATTGAATAATCAATTTACTTCTCCCCAGAAGTATAGAGACTTTTGTTCTCGCCTCAGACTACCACTTCTTGCTTGGCAATGAAAGGAAGTTGCTTCTGCACTTTAGTTCCCACTCTCCAAACATTGTCATGGTGTTGTACAGAATTCCTGGGTCAGTTAATTGTTCTAATCATTCCACAAAGATTATTTTAAAGTTTATCGTTTCCAGGGATTGTTCCAGGACTTCCCTAAGGTAGATTCTGTTGCACTGAGAAGGAACCTAAAACTTGATAATGAGTCTGAGTGGTAAATGGTCCTTTCACATCCTCATCATTACTTACGTTCCATTTCTATTTCTGATGAAACTTTTGAGGATTTATTGCTTTGCTCCACTTCTGTTTCATATTCAAAACTGTGCCAGTCACTTGGTATTCTTTTAACTATTGCCCTCTGTTGTAGGGGGCTTGAAATCAGTCCTGTGGGAAGTCTTGATTTGGAGAGTTGATGTGTGGCCTTAGGCAAGTCACACAAGTGTTTCTGAGCCTCAGTTTCCTCTTCAGAATTGAGATTTGTGCTTACCCACCTTAGTCAGGTGTTGAAGGCCAAATGACATTCAAGTGCTTTGTAAAGTGTGACACATACACATTTTGCCAACATTATTCCTTATGGTGTAGAGTGTTGCTTTTTTCCTAATATCTTGCACACGGGAGGTATTATGTCAATCTTTGTTAAATGAGTAAATTGATCAGAACTCTCCCAATCCTGAAAATCAAGGATGATTAACTCTTTGGATTTTATAGTTTGTGACCAAGGAGAGCTGGGATTGCAAAAGAGTTTGAATAGGAACCGAAAATATAGTGAGTTTAGGTTGCTGAGTGTAGCTGTCATTGAGATAAGGATATTCTTACATAGGATAAATAAATATCAATCTGTCACTTAAAATTAAACCAAGTATTGATGACTTACCTTATTATTTTTTTAAATAAGCTTTTAATTTTAGAACAGTTTTAAATTTACAGAAAATTGTGGAGATAGTACATAGTTTCCATTTATCGTACAACCAGTTTTTCCTATTATTAACATCTTGTATTAGTATGGTACCTTTGTTACAGTTAGTGAACCAAAATCAATACATTATTAACTAAAGTCCATACCTCATTCAGATTTCCTGAGTTTTAACCTAATATCGAATTTAGGCTACTATATTACATTTAGTAGTAATGTGTCCTTAGACTTCTTTTGGTTGTGACGGTTTCTCAGACTTTCCTTGTTTTTGGTGACTTGACAATTTTTGAAGAGTAGGGGTCATATACCTTGTACAGTGGCCCTCAGTTGGGATTTGTCTGATGTTTTTCTCATGGTCACTGGGGTTACGTGTTTTGGGAAAGAAAACCACAGTGGTTAAGTGCTATTTTCATCACATCATATGAAGGGTGCCCACTAATAAGATGACTTATTGCTGTTGATATTGACCATGATTATCTGACTGAGATGGTTTATCAGGTTTCTCACTGTAAAGGTACTCTTTTTCCCCATTTCCATACTGTGTTCTTTGGAAGAAAGTCACTATGCCTAACTCACACTTAAGGATTGTGGAGTTATGCACCACTTCCTTGAGGGCAGGGTATCTATCATTATTTTATTAACAGAGACGATTTCCGTTCAACAAATGTTAAAACCAACAGTAAATATTTGTTCAAAAAACAGTAAAATATTAAAGACATTTGAGTTAGTTGGGAACTAGACAAGGATTCTTGCTTGCCATTATTATTTATGATTTTGGTTTATCTAGCCACTGCAGTAAAATAAAAACAACTTAATGTTGGATCTTTTCATGGATACAATTGTTGTATACTAAGAAACCCAATAGTTTTTTAGTTTAAAATAAGACTAACAGAATTTGGTAAAGTGGTTGGATACAAGATAAAAATACAAAAATTAGGGGCACCTGGGTGGCTCCATCAGTTACGCGTCTGACTTCAGCTCAGGTCATGATCTCACGGTTCATGAGTTCAAGCCCTACATTGGGCTCACTGCTGTCGGTGCAGAGCTTACTGAAGATCCTGTCCCCTTCTCTTTCTGCCCCTCCCCCACTTGTGCTCTCTGTCTCTCTCAAAATAAATAAACTTTTTAAAAAATACAAAAATTACTTGCTTTTCATTATTTTAACATAAGCCTTAGAAAAGGAGAGGGAGGAAAAACTTCTGGTCTTAGTAGCAACAGATCATAACTACTTTAGAATAAAGCTAACAAGAAAGGCAAGGCTCTTTTTTTAAATTTTATTTATGTATTTATTTTTTAAATTTACATCCAAGTTAGTTAGCATACAGTGATAATGATTTCAGGAGTAGATTCCAGTGATTCATCCCCTAGGTATAACACCCAGTGCTCATCCCAACAAGTGTCTTTCTTAGTGCCCCTTACCCATTTAGCCTGTTCCCCCACCCACAACCCCTCCAGCAACCCTCAGTTTGTTCTCTGTATTTAAGAGTCTCTTATGTTTTATCCCCCTCCTTGTTTTTATATGATTTTTGCTTCCCTTCCCTGATGTTCATCTGTTTTGTGTCTTAAATTCCACATGAGTGAAGTCATGTGATATTTGTCTTTCTCTGACTAGTTTCGCTTAGCATCATACCATCTAGTTCCATCCACGTAGTTGCAAATGGCAAAGTTTCATTCTTTTTGAAGGGCATGGCTATTATATGAAGAAAACTAAGGTTTTATTGAAGGACATACAATGAGATCTGAACAGATTAAAGGACACTGTGTTCTTGAATGGAGGGATTGAATATCATAAAAATATCAGTTTTCTAAAAGTGTGTTTAGCGCCATTCCAAGGAGAATCCCAACAGGACTCTTTTGAGGGGTAGGGGTGATACTGATAAAATAATAATGTTTATGTAGAAGAATAAATGCCTGAAAAATCAAGAGAAATTTTGGATGAAGAAAGAAGTATGTGCCTTATCAGTTATCAGAATATACTCTTGTGGCAGACATACTATAATATGGCTGCCATGATTCCTACTTCCTGGTATTCATGTCCTTGTGTAATCTCCTCTATTTGGGTATTAGCAGGACACATCACTTGCTTCTAATAGAATACAACAAAGATGTTCAGGTGTATGTGAATACGTGGTCGTGATTATATTAGATAAGACTGTAATGTCTGTCTTCCTGAGACACTCTGTCCCTGGCTGGCCTTGAAGAAGTAAGCTACCCTGTTGTGATCTGCCCTATGCAGAGGGCCACATGGCAAGGAACTGAGGGCAGCTTTGGCTAATAGCCAGCAAGAAACTGAGATCCCCAGTTTGGTAGCCTGCAAGCAATGAAATGATGCCAACAATAAAGTGATCTTGGAAGCAGATCCTTCCGCATTTAGGCCTCAGATGAAACTGCAGCCACCTGAAACCTTGACTGAAGCTTTGTGAGACTCTGAAACAGAAGACCCAGCTAAGCTGTGCCCAGACTCCTGACCCTACAGAAACTGTGAGGTAATAATTGTATGCTGTTTTATGTCTCTACGTTTGTGGCAATACATAACCAATGAAGCTTTAAAGTCACTAATTGATTCAATATCATATTGACTTCGAAATAGACAAATAGGTCAGTGGAACAATAGAGAATCCAGAATTAAATTCTGGTGTATGTGGTTTACTATATGAAAAATACATTCATTTTAGTGAGAGATGCTACTAAATGATGCTACTGGATATGTGGAAGAAAATAAAACTGGAGCCCCTACTTAAATAATATTAAAACTTCCAGTTGGTTTAAACGCATAAATGTAAAACTAAAATCCTGTAAGAAAATGTAGAGATCATATGTACAATATGATCATATGTACAGTCAGACTGCCTTAACCTAGCTGGAGACTCAGAAGAAGCAATCAAAAAACAATGTATTTCCTTATAAAATTTTTTAAAATTCTATGGCAAAAGGTACAATAAAGTCAATTAAACAGTTATGGTGAGATAAGAAGCTAGTGTCGGACTATTAGCTAATGTGCTGCTTTCTTTGTCAGGAAAGTCCTGTTACAAAAAATGTATTTACGTTCTTTTTTTTTTTTAATTTTTTTTTAACGTTTATTTATTTTTGAGACAGAGAGAGACAGAGCATGAACAGGGGAGGGTCAGAGAGAGGGAGACACAGAATCTGAAACAGGCTCCAGGCTCTGAGCTGTCAGCACAGAGCCCGACGCGGGGCTCGAACTCACTGACCGTGAGATCATGACCTGAGTCGAAGTCGGACGCTTAACCGACCGAGCCACCCAGGCACCCCAAAATGTATTTACATTCTGATGCAAGCTTCTTCTCATTTTGGACTGATAACAGTTTGCTGATCAGTGCTGGCCCACTGACCATACTTTGGGAGTCACTGTTCTAGGGAAGGGATCAGCAAACCATTTCTATAAAGGAACAGATAATAAATATCTTAGGCTTTGTGGGCAATATGGTCCCAGTTGCAACTACTCAGCTTTGCCATTATCATGTGATATCAGCATAGACCAGTGTAACTAAAGAAGCAAGGCTATATTCAAATAAAACTTTATTTACAAAAAGAGATGGGCAGCCAGAGTTGACCCATGGGCAGTGATTTCCTGATTCATGCTCTAGGGAGTACCAGTATAAGAAAGGGATAATCCTTAACCTCGAGAGTCAAAGTTTTATATGGGCCTGTAGGAGTTGGAGTGAAGCAAGCCTCAACAATTTTTGGTTTGAAAGACCTAGAAATGCCCTATCCAGTAAAGCAGCCATTAGAGCACATCAAATGTGGATAGTCCAAATTGAGATGTGCTCCAAGTACAAAATACATAAATGTTGAAGATTTAATATGAAAAAATCTCTCAATTTTTATATTATGTGTTGGAATGATAATATTTTAGACATACTAAGTTAAATAAAACATTATTAAAATTGATTTCACCTGTTTCTTTTTCTTTATTTTAGAGAGAGCACAAGTGAGGGAGAGGGGGAGAGGGAGGGAGAGAGAGAGAATCTCAAGCAGGCTCCATACTCAGTGCAGAGCCTGACATGGGGCTCAATCCCATGACCCTGGCATCATGACCTGAGCAAAAATCAAGAGTCGAACACTCAACCAACTGAACCACCTAGGTGCCCTGGGAGAGAGAGAATCTTAAGCAAGCTCCATACTCAGTGCAGAGCCCAATGCAGGGCTCGATCCCACAACTCTGGGATCATGACCTGAGTTGAAATCAAGAGTTGGACGTTCAACCAACTGAGCCACCCAGGCACCCCATCACAACATCCACTGTGGCTACTAGAAAATTTTAAGTTAGATCTGCAGCTTGCCAGTAGATCTCTATTGGACAGCACTGGCCTAGAAGTACTATAATTTTTTTAAAGTACTAGAAGTTGAAATTAAGTGCTATGGGACCAAGGGAGAGAGTTCATCTAGCTGAGGAATTTGGAAAAGTCATGTGGATGGAATCTACCTTGGAGAATGATGGGATTTTGACAGGTGGTGCTCTGAGAGGATCCTGAAGGCTAATCAGATGGAGGAAGTGGCATAAATAGAAGTTTGTAGACAGCAGAAGGCTTTCTGTGTTTGGGGCAGGAGTGAGTTTAGCTATCATAAGGGACAAAACGTGCTACATTTAGGTAAGTAGGCATAGGCCTTATTGTGGGTTGACTGCACAAGTTAGGGCTTTGGACCTGTTTTTACTGGTGGGGGTGGAGGGACTAGGCCATAATTTTGAGCAGGGAGTGCTAGTTTTGGAAGCTGTTTACAGGTAGGTCTACTCTAGAAACAGTAAGTTGGTTGGGTTGGAATAAGAAAGGCAAAAGTGGTGAAACCTGTTTAGGAAAGCATAAAGGTCTTATATAGTGTATAATGAGAATGAAGGATAGAGGACAGTGGACAGCCACTTTATGATGTGGCAAGGATATTTGTGAATGAGTGAGAACCCCAGTGTTACGTGCTTGAAGAACCTGAATGATGATGATGGCCTCATGGAAATGCAGACATTAGAAGCTGGTTTGAGATTAATATGATGTGTTCCATTTTGCATGTGTTTAGTTGGAGATACCAGTGGATTTAGGAGATAGGCCAGCTCTCAGAGCTCTCAGAAGCTTGCTCACTTGTGTTCTTTGCTGACAGAAGTGGCCTTGCACACTTCTTTACTTTTGGCCATCTCTGTACTTCCTGACCCTTCCCACTGCCCACCATGATCACAGCCCACTGGCCAGGAGAAAGGATCTGACCCTTGGCTATTTGCTTGTTGGCTGGTCAGTGGAACTTAAGATGATAAGGCTTGTGGGATCTAGATGGAGCTGTTCTTTTGGAGGCACTTGAACTCAAGATACAAGAGACATGGCTGGTGTAGGGACGGAAGGAGAAAGAAACATAGGGATAAGTAGCAGAGAAAGGAAAAACTTCACTGAGTGGGCTCAGTAAACCCCTGGCCACAAGACTGTGCAGGCTCCTGAACAGCTGTGTGGGAGCCCACACGTTTCCTTCTCGCCTGGAAGAATGGCCTTTCATGGTTCTGGTGAGGTACGACCAAGGAGGTGTGATTCCTATCCTCCTTATTCTCTCCTTTTTCCTAACAGTTAAGGCTTCTTGGCTAATCAGGAAGAGTGATTAGGTGGATGTTTTGAGTTGTCAAAAAGGTAGGTTTGGAATTAAAAGAGGAGGTTGGTGTGGAAATCAAAATTGAAGAAAGTCTGTTTGTTCACATAAGAAGCATGAGATCATAAACAGGATTCTTTTCAACTGCATGGTAAGCCCAGAGTTCTACATGTAGCTGATGCTAAATTGCTTGCTGGTAAGTGGATGTAATAGGTGTAAAAGCGTTCAGCACTAACGGAAGCCCAAGTTTCCAGTAAATCTTGTTTAAGGGTTGAAGGTTCTACTACAGGGTAGAAGCAAGTTATTGGCGCAAGTTACTTATTAATCTTCTTAACATGCAGCTGCTCTATTTGTGACATGAAGCTGGCAGTTGTTTATATCCTTTAGAGATGTTTTGAGAACAAACAAGTAACTGCTTTGTATGTTGTATTTTTCGTAAGACAGTCCTGGTCTACAGAGGTAGCTAGCCTGACAGTTTTTATAAATGGCTTAGAACAGGTAGCTCTGAATGGTGGCTCAACGAGTGGTTTGGAGGGCTTTGATTTGGTCTAGATGACAAATAGAGGTGAAATGCACTTCTCCACGTCGTTGGAAACTCAGAACAAAGTCTTTTAAACCAAGATGTCAGGTATGAACTCTGTATATAGCATGTGAATTCTTTTGAGATAAAAATACAGGAAAAGAGAGGTTCAAAACTGAATATTCTAATAAAAAAGCTATACAAATAACCTGTCTACAAAACAATCTGTATATATGGTTTACCATATTTGTAAGGAAGAAAATGCATGTAGCAAATCCTGGTGAGGGACCCATAGCAGAATGTTACTAGTTATGGTTGTGTGGTGAGATAATTCATGGGTTACTTTTTTTGTGTGCTTTTCTTTATTTTCGGGGGCTCCTTTTCTTCCCTTGCATATAGCATGAATTAAGAAGACAGTAAATGCTGTTTTAAAAACAAAAATTTTCTGGGGTGCCTGGCTAGCTCAGTCAGTAGAGTACGTGACTCTTGATCTCGGGGTCATGAGTTCAAGCCCCACGTGTGGTGTAGGGTTTAATTAAAAAATATATATGTATATTCTGGGTATTTTATAGTATGTAGTTTTCCTTTGTTTCTCAAAGATCGAGTGCCTATTTTTACATCATCATGTCATTTATAATGTAGCAGTTCTTTGCCCTAGTCCATTTTAGCCATTGGATGAAATTGATGCAGAGCAAAAACACATTTAACTTGATTTTTAAGCCTTGTCCCTTCATAATAAAGGAAAATGTCTGCTTCTAGTAAACAAAAAATTTTTTTTCACCATGTATTTCAAATATAATACTAAGACAGGGCATAATATGATAATTATCTTTGTATCTATCACCCAACTTAATCAGATCTTGGCATTAAGCCTTATTTGCTTTGGGTATTTGGTTTTTAAAGAAACATGAAAAAATTACAGTTGATTCCTCAACATGTCTGTCATAAATCCAGAATTTATGAGTGGAGTAAGTGTATAAATGTTGTATCTATCATGCATATCTACAATGATTATAAAGTATTGCTTTCAGATTTTTAAACTTTATATACATGAATCACACCATGGATATTGTTTTGAAGCTTACATTTTTTGCTCAACATTGTTTGACATGTTTCCATGTTAATAAATGTGGCTCAAGGTTAGGGGCTGACAACCCCTATTTGGCCCAGGGGCCAAATCTAGCCAGCCACCTCTTTTGGTATGTAAACTAGGTATTATCTATGGCTGCTTTCACACCAAAACAGCAGAGTTGAGTAGTTGCAACAGAGACTGGATGGCCCAGAAAGCCTAAATTATTTACTATCTACAGAAAATATTTGGGGCGCCTGGGTGGCTCAGTCGGTTAAGCATCCAACTTCGGCTCAGGTCATGATCTCACAGCTTGTGAGTTTGAGGCCCGTGTCGGGCTCTGTGCTGCCAGCTCAGAGCTTGGAGCCTGCTTCAATTCTGTGTCTCCCTCTCTCTCTGCCCCTACCCTGCTTGTGTTCTCTGTCTCTCATAAATGAATAAATGTTAAAAAAAAAAAAAAATTTAAAAAAAGAAAATATTTTACCTCAGAAATTAGTAAATATTTACTATTTTTGGAGAGTTTGCTGACCTTTGCTCTAGTTCATTCTTTGTATGGATATATCATTATTTATCTGTTTTCCTGCCTATGGAGACACTTATTTCCTGTTTCTTTCCAAGAAGCAGTGCTTTGGTGAACAGTGATGTGTGTGTGTGTGTGTGTGTGTGTGTGTGTGTGTGTGTGTGTGTGTGTGTGAGTGAGAGGGTTTCCAGTGTAGCACACTGATCATGAGACAATTAGGCTTTTCATATATTTTGGTCTTGCTTTCCATACTTAGCAAAAAAAAAAAAAAAAATTCAAGGCATACAGTGGCCCTGTTAGCTGATAGGTTTGTTATTTAGTGGTTTGAGATAGAGAAGATATTTTTATTCTTGATGTAAATGGCTTTTCTCAAAGTCGATTTTTATTGCTGAAGAGGGAATAGTGCTGAGTGGTCCATACAGAGCAAAGGGAGAGTTATGAATGGTCCTGTCAGCAACAAGGGAGTACCCCCTGTGTAGGCAGGTAACTGTATTAGGTCATGGTGATGTTGTTGTTACTATTTATAGTTGCTACTTGATCATTGAGCATTTACAAAAGGACAAGGATAGCATTCAATGCTTCACGTGCATTATTTTATTTAATTCTCATAACAACATGTGGAGGTAGTAATTACCGTTCCTCAGTTTGAAAAGAGGCAGCTAAGGTCCAGAGTTTGGCCCAAGGTCTTGTTTAAGTGAGGCTTCAGTTGGGACCTGTCCGCCTGCCCTGGCCTGGCGCTTGTTGTCAAGTTCTCAGTGGTAGACCTTTGAAGGTGGGCTAGAGGGTAGAATCCACACTGCTCTGAGGCACAAATCCTCATCAGTTCCAGCGTTGGCTCCTAGAAGCTGGCCAAGGGTTCAAGGCACAAAGAAGCAGCCTTGGCTTTCCAGAAAGGTCCAAGTTTACAACTTCAGCAGGAATAATTATCTTATATGGTTCTTTTGTAGAACACTGAGGCCAGGGCCATCTTTTCTCGTGTTTTCCTATCTATCCTCTCCGCTCACAACTCCAGTTTCTCAAGTGGGAGATTTACTGCTGCTCAGATAAGTGGATGCTGAGGACTGTCTAAGGGATCCTAATGTCAGGCTTGGAGCTCTTCCTGAAACTGGACAGCTGCCCATTCGCTTCCAAATGTTTGAATTTCTAAATGTCTTTGTCTCGCTCCATTTTATGGCTGGGGTGGGCAAGACGTTAAGAAATCCTGAAAACTTTCATGGGGATGGTCATTCTGCTCTCATTAAAAAACAAAAAACAAAACACATATCCCGACAAGACTAAATTACTGTCCCAAACCGCATGGGTATTATTTTTCCTGCTGCTGTGAAACATGGTAAGGATGTGAACTTGTCTCTCATGCCTATAAGCTCCCAACCACTTTGAACAAGACAGAAGCCAAGTCATTAAAAGCTGCTGGAGATGCAGTTTTTTCTTTCCTCCAAAGGAACAAAGCTGAAAGCAGTGGGAATCGTCAGGCATTTTCCTAAGAGAGCTGACACTAGCTTAAATACAGTTATCTAATCCACAGGTAGACACACAGATTAAGCGCATTGGCCCAATTGCCAAGTAAGTTTGTCAACTGGAGTGAACTTGCTTCCTCCCGTGAACTTACTTTCAAGCAATAATCTGACCGGTCGTTTATACCCCCTATGAACGGCAAGAAAACGGCAGTACCCTGCTTTATAATGACAATAAAAACTTTTTGCCTTGAAATATAATTAGCAACCCAAAATTTTCCACGGCTGATGAATATCTGTTGTATAGTCAGGTAACATGTAGGCTTGTGTACACAGTCGCAAATCTCTCAAATCTCCCTTGTACAATGTTTGCCTTCTGAAGATGTCTGTTAGACATCATTTCAAGGACTTGTAATTATTCTAAACTCATTGTCAATCGGACCTCTTTTTGCATATTGATTTTTCGACACCACCAGCTCTAAATTTAATCTCTTGTGTGATAGCAATCAAATAGTTTTGAAATTATGAACCTAAGAATTCTAGGAAAAGCCTCTGATGAGCATGACTTTATCACATTACTTCCAATTAGCCTGCGAGCTTTGTCATTGTTATCTTCCTATCTGGGCAATTGTAATCATCCTAGACACACAGTTCTGCTTTTTCCAGTTATTGTGTGATTCACGTGTGGACTGCATATGGATGGGTGGAAATGGTTGTGTGTGTTACTTTGTGTTTGAAAAATTAAGTCTTTATGGAAGAACCAAGTATAAAGGAGTGTGAAAATACTTAGGTACAGCTTAAAGAATAATTAAAAAAGCAAATACTCATCTAGTTAGCCTCCAAGTTTAAGAACTAGGACAGAAGCCTCCTGCATAACCCTATCACATCTCCCTCTCTCCCCTCTGTAGGGAAACTAGACTGATCATTCCCTTGCTTTTAATAGCTGTACCACATATGAATGTACCCTTAGATGGCCTGGTACTTCTCTCTCTCTTTTGTTTTTGCCTATCTTTGAACGTTACGTACATTGAGTAATACTCCATGCGTTCTGTGACTTCTTTCACTTCACTTATGAGATCCATCCACGTTGCTACTTGGGGCTATGTTTATTCTTTTTCATTGCTTTATAATATTTCAGTATAGGACTGTACCACAAATTATTCATTCTGTTGTTGGACATTTGGGTGGTCTTCAGGTTGCCTTTATGAATACTGCTATGAACATTCTTTTGTTTCCTGTTGAACATCTGTGAAGACGTAAGTGCATCTTTAAATTAAAAGATGCTGCTAAACTATTTTTTCTAGTCGTCATGGATGGGTGAGAATTCTAATTGTTTCACATCTTCTCTAGCACTTAATCTTGTGAAACTTCTCAATATTTTTCCACTTTGGTGGATGTTTAATAGTATTATGGTGCTTTTATTTTGTGTTCCTCTCCTCTGGTTAATAACAAGGAAGTATATATTTTCATATATTTGTTGCCCATTCTTATATCAATTTTGGGGCCATGTTGCATTGCCCCATGAAAAGACATCTGGTTTTTTTCCCCTAACTCCTATGATTTGAAAGATTTTTTTAATTTTTTTAAAAAATGTTTTGAATATAGTTGACACACAACGTTACATTAGTCTCAGGTGTACAACATAGTCATTCACCTTCTCTATATGTCACACTGTGCTCACCGGCCGCTAGCTACCATCTGTCACCATCCAGTGCTCTTGCAATACCACTATGTACCTTATGCTGGGCCTTTTGTTCCCATGACTTAGTCCATAACTGGAAGCCTGGATCTCCCCCTCCGCTTCCCCCATTTTGCTCACCCCCAGCACCCTCCCCTCTGGTGTGGATGTGGAGATAAAGGAACCTTCCTGCAGTGTTGATGGGAATGTCAATTGGTGCCACCACTGTGGAAGACGGTATGGAGTTTCCTCCAAAAATTAAAAATATAAACACCATATGATCCATTAATTCCACTACTGGGTATTTACCCAAAGAATGAAAACACTAATTTGTAAGATTTTTGATTAATAAATTGCATTTTTGATAAATGGGTTGCCTGGGTGGCTCAATCAGTTGGGTGTCTGACTCTTCAGTTCAGGTCGTGATCTTGTGGAATTGTGGGATCAAGCCCCGCATTGGGCTCTGTGCTGAGAGAGTGGAGCCTGCTTGGGATTCTCTCTCTCCCGCTCTCTCTGCCCCTCCCCTGCTTGCACTCTTTCTCTTTCTCTCTCTCTCTCTCTCTCAAAATAAGTAAATAAACATTAAAAAATGTTTTTATAAATGCAATTGCTTATATTTGTATACAATATATTTGTATATAATTTTGGAATACATACAATCATTTATATACAATACAAAAATATGTAATTATTAATTCTGTCATTTATTCATCTGACTGTTCTTGTTCCTTTGTTTTTCTAAACCTTGCAGCTGAACACTGACCTAGGGCATTAGGCACTTTTTTTTATGTGTGAGAGAGAGAGCACAAGCGGGGGAGAGGGGCAGAGGGAGAGAGCGAGAATCCCAAGTAGGCTCCATGCTGAGCATGGAGCCCAACGCGGGGCTCGATTCCATGACCCTAGGACCATGAACTGAACCAAAAGCAGGAGTCGGATGCTCAACCAACTGAGCCACCCAGGTGCCCCAACCTAGGCACTTTTTACAAAAAGTTTTGAAAATACCCAGTGGGCCCTTTTTGCTATGTTCAGTTCCCCTCAGTGGTTTGGAGACAAGACATCGGACTAGAAACTCAGGTTTCTTTCAACCATCTATGTGTCTGATAAAGCATAAATGTCTGTTGCTTTGCCTCAGTTTGCAAATTTGGGAGCTGTGCAGTATTTAACACCAGGAATGCTTTGAATATTTTTAACCTAATTTCTTTTGGGGGCTATTTCCTTGAAATATATTTCTAAATGTGGAATTATTAAACATCTTATTTCTTTTAACCTGGTATCTCATATGTTAGGAGATGAACTGATCAAACTAGCTATTGACCCACAGTCGGTCTCAGCCTTAGTTAACATGCATTTTGTTAGCTTAATTCGTAGGCAGAAGTGGCATAGATTTTTCTTTTAACTTGACCGAAGGTTGAAGTTTGGGACCTGAGTTTTCAAAAGCTGATTCCTTGCGAAACCATTTGTTAAAAGTCTAGTGTATATTTGCATCCTGTCCTCAGAGTAAATGATCAGTTCTTTAATTCCTCTCTGTTCTGCTGGAATAAATGACCAATTTGTGGTGTTGTAGAGTTGGTCAGTGGTGATGACTTATGGCTATGAAACCTAACATATAAGTTAAGGAGAACTCTTAGAAAACTGTGCTTGAGATGTTTCCAGGTTTATCTATGCTCATTAGCCATGGAGGAAGGCATTGATAGTATTGATTGCCTGTATTTGAAAGTATCCTAAATAAAATGTTGAGTGACTATTATATCATATGCCTGAAGCTAATAGAACATTGTATGTTAGCTCAAAGTAAAGTAAAAATTTTAGATATAGAGGCACCTGGGTGGCTCAGCGGGCTCCAACTTCGGCTCAGGTCAGATCTCCTGGTTAGTGAGGTTCGATCCCTACATTGGGCTCACTACTGTCAGCCTGTCAGCACAGAGCCCATTTTAGATCCTCTGTCCCCCTCTCTCTGGCCCTCCCTGCCTTGTACTCTCCCAAAAATAAATTTAAAAAATTTTTTAATTTTAAATATAAATGAATGAATGAATGAATGAATGTTTGGTAGAGCTCACCTGTTAAAAAAAAGTGTTCTAAATAACCCTTAAGTCATCAACATTCTCCATTTTTTTCTTTCTCTGGGATTGTTACCTTTTACCACTAGCTTCTGCTAAATTTACGTAATAAATCCTTACATAATAGATCCTTGTTAGAAGGATGTGATGCAGAAATCCTCAAGGGCTGGGGGAAGCTTGCCCCCAGGGGACATTTGGCAGTGTCTGTAAACATTTTTGGTTGTCACGACTGAAGAGGGAAGGTGAGGCAGAGAAACCCTACTCTGGGGTAAACAAGTTTCTTTCCTTCCATGTCCTCCCCAGTCACTGTTATTTCCATCTTTTATGAGTGAATGATCAGTTCCCACTTATGTTGCATATATATGCAATGCAATTTGCCAATTTAAAGTGTACGATTTGATGAATTTTGACAAATGCCTACTGTTGTGCAACCACCCTTGTACTCGTGTTTAGTATGTTTAAATTTTAATTCTTCAAATATGCATTCATTAAATAATACTATATTACAGGGCAGAAGGAAAGTTAAAGTAATTCAGGTACTGATGGGTAGCTTGTGACTGATAGGTAGAACATAGGTGGTAATTCATGAAGGATGATGCCCTCGAACTGAATTCCGAATTTTGCTCCATTATAGTATGAATCTGATGCGTGCTTTATTTTACTTAGTGGGTCATGTTTAGTCCTCTGAATAATTGGCTTAGGGGACAGTTGCTGCAGCATAAGTAGGAAACCTGTATTAGCCTGTTATAAAGTACCGAGTTTTGTGTCCACAAATTTCTGTATTCCTTTGCATTTTCTAGTTTTTTTTTTCATTGTCGTGCATGCAAGTGAAAATAAAACTGGATGTTTGAAAGCAAACCCAGAATGTATGCTTCTATCCTAAAGGATAATTTCCAGAATGTTGGCTACTTTGGTGGTTAAATTTAACCTCCGTAAGTAGTAGCAGTTGTCTGCGGTAAAGTGAATGGAAACCCTTGCTTGCATTGCTGAACCACATTCTGAGAGGGGGAGCTTTGCCTTGACCACTAACTGCTGTAATTGGAGCTTGGGAGATGATTTGAGATGAGAATTGGAGTTATAAGTGAGTCTGAGTGCTTGGCAGGTGTTCTCTCTTTTCCCCCTTAGCTCTCTTTTCAGTCAAGGTGGTATTCGTACTCTGGGTTTCATAGGGAGTTTGTTAGTGTGTCTCAAGGAGAAACAGTAACATGAGGTGGGAAGGTGGTCAGCAGTTACTATCGATTTGTGTTCATACTAACGGTGGCATGATGAGAACATAGTAATTCTTATATAATAGCAAAAAATGAGGTAGGGTTGGGAGCATTGCAACATTTAGAGGTATTTAACTACATTTTAATACGATAGGTTATGGCTCAGAACAGCCATAGGAGTCTTGCTGGTTTTATTTGTGGGTTTAGTTTAGGCAAACTATCTACAGTACTGAAATGATACTCTATGAAAAGGAAAAAAAAAAAAACCTACCCACAAATTTAAAGTGCTGTGTTTGCCGGTTTTCCTCTCTTGGCCTTATGCACCAATCAAGAAATTGTTGGAGAAAGAAGTCATGTTGAACAATTCTGCCAATTCCACCATGTAATCTTGGGATCGTTTGTGTCACCCGTCATGGTAACCTGAGTATTTGAGAATACTCAGGATGAAAAGAGTCTTCCAACTTAAGAAAACCAGGACTCTTTTGGACCAACATCTCAAATGCTAAGAAAAGATTTTTCTCTGCGGATGTTTGTCCTCAGTCCCTTCTTCTGTGGCCTCGTAACTCAAGGCGCCATCTTAGCCACTGGTAGTAGAGTTCCAGGAGTGAGTGCCTTGTCCAGAAGAAGTGATATTTTAGAGTGGCCTTATCTTTGTTTTGAAAGATATCTTTGTTTTGCACATCGATAGAATGATCCCAGTTTGTTTTTGCTAACAGACTATACCAGACAAAAATCTCAGGCGTTTAAATTCCCCATTTGTCCCTACTGCACTGCTTCCTTACTCTTCCCTACTTTCACTGGCCCTCTTGACAGGAAGGGTGTTTTGCTAATGGATATGTGGTTATTTAGCCCCCAGGCCGAGGCTAGGTTAGCAATGGAAGGAGGGATTGGACTTTCTGAGTTTAGAATTTCTGTTTGATGGCACTCAAGCCTTTTAGTTGGTTAGCCACATGATTGGCAATGAGCCACTAACAGATAACAACTTGGCAAAAGTGCTTCAAGAGCAGCGGAAAACTTTAAAACCTGGAGGAGCACGACAGATTTGGAATACTTCAGTACTAAACAGATTTGTGTCCTGGTGTTTTTCATTCAGCTAGAATTTTCCCATGTCTTTAAAAATTCATTTAAAATAGCATTAAATGGCCACATATTTTTCTATCCTGAGATTCACTTATTTAAGCAATTTTTATGCTGTAGTATATGTAGGTTGTTTCTAGGTTTTCATTAATATGATTAATAGCCTTGAACTTAAATCTTTGCCTTTGCATTTCATTATTTGCTTAAACTAACTTCTTATGGTAGGATTAAATGTGAATGTTTTTAGATATTGAAAATTTTTGCTAGAAGAGCTTTCAGCAGGGATGTTTGCCAATATCCTCCTGCTAATTGCATAAGAAAATGTTAATTACAGCACACTCTTACCATTGACAAAGATTTAAAACATTTCAGAATTCTTAGTTTTAAAAACTGAGTACATTTTATATATATATATATATATGTATGTATGTACTTAATTATAAGGGGGAAACTTTAAAAATCTATTTGTATTTTATGAATTGTCTGTTATTTTACTCTGGCCATTTTCCTATTAGTGATGCTTTAGTGTTTTATAAGAGTGTTTACACATTAAAGCTATCTATCCATTTTTGTGTGTGTGTTGCACATTACCTAATATGGCATTCCTCTTGTAATTTATGCGGTAGGAGCTATATAAATTATGAATTTGAAAAAATAAAAAGTAAACTCATATACAGCTATCATGCTATAGAAAAGCTTGGTATTAATGCATATTTCCTTCTGTAGAAGGACCTAACTAAACATAATCCTAAAGGCACTGTGGCTGAGAATTTGTGATCTGGTCCGGATTCTGCTTTTCTTCAGCACTGTTATGAGTCATTTGCCCTTTTTTTTTTTTTTTTTTTTTTTCTTAATTGCTTCACACCTCATGAGCTGGGTTGAAATTTTACTTTATTGTACTAAGGTCATCGCTCTTAATTGCAGGAAGTTGTTAGTCTTTGCTACTTAGGTCCTGGATCAAAGTTTCCTTAATAATGTCTTTCAACTTCTAAGAAGTTTTCTTAGTTTTGCAATGTCATGGGCATGTTTATTGGGAATGGTTCCTGTCTGTTAGCCTGGCCACGAATGCTTAGGATAGTTGTTGCTCTCAGGGAGTTTATATTCTAGCGGTGGGGAACATGCAGTGAATGTGGAAAGAGAAGGTAGGATTTTGCCATGCATATTTGTTTGCTTGCTTGATGATTTTTAACAACTTTTTTGAGGTATAATTGACATACCACAAACTGAACATGTTTAAAGAGTACGATTTAAATTTGGGGAAATGTGTATATCTGGGAAATTATCACAACAGTTAAGAAAGTGACCATATCCATCCTGCCAAAAGCTTCCTGTTCCCATTTCCCATTCCCAGGCAACTACTGATCTTTTTTTCATCACCACAGTTTGCATTTTCCAGAATTACATAGACATGGAATCATACAGTATATACTTTTTTGTCTGGCTTTTTTCACTCAGCACCATTATTTTGAGATTCATCCATGTTGTAATGTATATTTATTTCATTTCATTTTTCATTTCAAATGTATTCATTTTTATTCCTGAGTTGTTTTTCATTAAATGGATGTATCTGTTTGTTTACACATTCATTTGTTGATGGACAGACATTTGTGTTTTTTCCAATTTTTGGCAATGAGCAATAAAGCTGTTACGTATATGTATATACAAGTGTTTCTATGGACATATGCTTTCATTTCTCTTGGGATAAATACCTAGGAATGGAATGGCTGAGTCATATGGTAGGTATCTGTTTAACTTTTCTAGAAACTGCCAAACTGGTCTCCAAAATGGTTGTACTGTTTTACATTCACATCTACAGTTCCAGTTTCTCCATATCCTCACCAACACTTGGCATGGTAAGTTTTGAAATTTTATTTATTTTAATAGATGTGTAGTGCTATCTTGTTGCAGTTTTAATTTGTATTTCTCTGATGATTAATGATGTCGAGCATTTTTTGTTCTTACCCATATTATTTTATTGTGGTGAAGTACATATAAAATTTACCATCTTAACTGTTTTTAAGTGTTCATTTTAGTGGCATTAAGTACTTTCACATCCTTATGGAATCATCACGACCATCTCTCTGCAGAGCTCTTTTCATTTTGCAAAATGGAAAATCTCTACCCATTAAACAAAAACTCCCTGTTCCTCCCTTCCCCAACCCTTGGCAACCACCATTTTGCTTTCTTTCTCCATGAATTGGACTACTCTAGGAACCTCATATAAGTAGAAATACATGGTATTTGTTCTTTTGTGACTGGTTTATTTCACTTAGCACAGTGTTCTCAAGGTTCAGCCATGTTGTAGCATATGTCAGAATTTCCTTCTTTTAAGGCTGAGTAACACCCCATTATATGTATATACCACATTTTTCATGTGCTTATTTGCACCTGCATATGTTCTTTGGTGACATATCTGTTCAAATCTTTTGCCCGTTATTTTTTGGAGGATTGTCTCTTATAAGTTTGTGTTGACAAATCTTCATATTTTTTGGATACAAGTCCTTTATCAGGTATATGAATTACAAATATTTTCTCCCAGTCTGGGTCTTGCTTTCCAGTGTCTTCAAAAGAGCTAAAGTTTTTTTTAACCGTGATAAAGTCCAATTTATCAGTTTCTTCCTCTAAGGATCATGCTTGTGGTTTCATATCTAAGAAATCTTTGCCTAATTGAAGATCACAAACATTTTCTCCTGTTTTCTTCTGAAAGTTTTATACTTTTATGTTCTACATTCAGGTCTATAATCATTTTCATTTTGTTTTTGTGTATAATACAAAATGTGGCTCAAAGTTCATTTGGGGGGGGAGCATATGGACATCCAGTTGTTTCAGCACCATTTGTTGAAAAGACTTTTTTCTACTAAATTGCCTTTGCACCCTTTTCAGAAATTGTTTGCCTATATTTGTGTGGGTCTATGTCTACGATCTCTGTTTTGGTCCATCTAACTGTCTATACTTTAGTACCACACTGCCTTGATTGTAAAAGCTTTATAATAATTCTTTAAATCAAGCAATGTTAATCCTCCAACTTTGTTCTTCTTTTTTATTCCATTTTCTGGAAGTGATTGTACAGAATTGCCATTAATTTTTCCTTAAACATCTAGTAGATTTTACCAGTAAAGCCATCTGGGTCTGGAGTTTTCTTTGTGGAAAGGTTTTTAACTGTGAAAACCTTTATATGTTTTAAATGTTTGTTTGTTTATTTAGAGAGAGAAAGCATGAGTGGAGGGATAGACAGAGAGAGAGGACAGAGAGACAATCCCAAGGAGTCTCCGTGCCGATAGCACTGATCTCATGAACAATGAGATCCTGACCTGAGCCGAAAACAAGAGTTGGTCACTTAACCAACTGAGCTACTCAGGTGCCCCTAAATTCAGTTTCTTTAATAAGTATGTATCTATTTCAGATTTTCTATTTTTTCTTGAGTCATCTGTGGTAGTACGTATCTTTCAAGGAATTAGTCCATTTCCTCTAGGTTATCAAATTTGTTGGCATAAAGTTTTCAATAATATTCCCTGATGATGCTTTCAATATTTGTAGAATGTATAGTGATATTTCCCCCAATCTTGTTGTAATTTGGGTTTTCTCTCTTTCCAGATAAGTCCAGCTAGAGATTCATCAATTTTTTTGATCTTCTCAAAGAGCAAGGTTTTTGTTTCATTGGTTTTCTGTGTGTGTGTGTGTGTGTGTGTGTGTGTGTGTGTGTGTGTGCGTGTGTGTGCGTGCGTGTGTTTATCTTAATGATTTTGGCTCTGATATTCTTTCCTTTCTTCTACTGACTTTGGGTTCAATTTTCTCTTGCTTTTCCAGTTGCTTAAACTAGAAGCTGAAGTCATGGATTTGAGACCTTTCTTCTTTTCTACTCTAAGCATTCAATGCTATATATTTTCCCCTGAATACTGTTTTAGCTGCCTTTACAAATTTTTAATATGTTGTCTTTTCACTTTCATTCATTTAAAAGTTTTAACTTCTCTTCTGAGTTTTCTCTTTAACTCTTGGGTGATTTAGAAGTGTGTTATTTTATTTCCAAATAGTTGAGGATTTTCCAGAGGTCTTTATCTTACTGATTTCTAAATTAGTTTCTTTGTGAGAAGAACATACTATATGACTTGCATCCATTTCTTTGAGATTTTTGTAGCCTAGAATGTAGTCTTGGCAAATGTTCCATGTGTGCTAGAAAAGAATGTATGTTTTGCTCTTACTGGTGTAATGTTGTATGTATGTCAATACTGATAATATTTAAATTTTCTATATCCTTAACTAATTTTATCAATATTTGTTCTATCAATTGAAAGAGGCTTTTTGAAATTTCAAGCTATAGTTCTAGACTTGTCACATTCTCCTTGAAGTTCTATTAGTTTTGCTTCATGTATTTTGAAGCTCTGTTCTTAAGTGCCCTTGTGATAAATTGAACCCTTTTTCATTATGAAATGACCTTTATCACTGATAATATTCTGTGCTCTGAAATGTACTTTAATATTAATATAGCTATTCCAGTTCTCTTTTGACTAGTGTCAGTATGATATATCTTTTTCTGTCCTTTTACTTTTAACCTACTTGTGTCTTTATATGTGCTTCTTATATTTAGCATATAGTTGGGTCTTGCTTTATTTTTTCCTGTGTGACAATCTCTGCCTTTTAACTGGGGTATTTAGACCACTTACATTTAATGTGACTATTCATATGGTTAGGTTTAAATCTGTTGTTTTGCAAAGTTTTCTATTTGTCCCACCTCTTCTTTATTCCTTTTTCTGCCTTATTTTTGATTATTTTATGTTGGCATGTTGGCTATAATTCTTTGTTTTGTGAATTTTATTGGTTGCTTTAGGGTTCATTGTATACATTTTTAACTCATCAAGGTCTGCCATGATAGTGTATCACCTCACTATTACAAGAATCTTACAATAGTATACAGTACTTCCGTTTTTCCATTCCTAGCATTTCTTTCTTTGTTTTATACATTTTATTTTTTTATGTACTTTAAACACCACACTTTGTTGTTATTATTTTTGTTTAAACAATCCTATTTTAAAAACATCTAAATAGTAAGGGGAAATCTTACATTTACCCAAGTTTTTTTTTTTTTTTTTAATTTTTTTTTAACGTTTATTTATTTTTGAGACAGAAAGAGACAGAGCATGAACGGGGGAGGAGCAGAGAGAGAGGGAGACACAGAATCGGAAGCAGGCTCCAGGCTCTGGGCCATCAGCCCAGACCCCGACGCGGGGCTCGAACTCACGGACCGTGAGATCGTGACCTGAGCTGAAGTCGGACGCTCAACCGACTGAGCCACCCAGGCGCCCCCAAAGTTTTTATTTCTAGCACTCTTCATTCCTTTATGCAGATCCACATTCTCATCTGGTATCATTTTATTTCCTTCTAAAGTATTTATTTCTACATTTTTCTTGATATAATTTTGCTGGTGATGAATTCCTTCAGCCTTTCTATGTCTGGAAAATTATTTCACCTTTGTGTTTGAAAGGTATCTTTGCTGCTATAGAATTCTCAGTTGATAGTTTTTAAATTTCTGTACTTCAAAGATGTTGCTCCTTTGTCTTCTTGCTTGTATTGTTTCTAATGAGAAATATGTCATCCATATCTTTATTCTGCTGTATGTAACATTTCTGTTTTCTCTGGAAGCTTTTAAGATTTTTTTCTTTATCAGTTTTGAGCAATTTGATAATGATATGCCTAGGTGTACATTTCTTCATGTTTTGCTTTGGGTTTGTTGAGCTTCTTGAATATGTAGGCTTATTGATTGCACAAAATTTGGGAAATTCTGGCTAATATTTCTGTAAATCTTTTTTTTCTGACCCATCCTTTATTGGTTCCTTTTATTGCAGAATGGCATTTAAAAATTAGGGCCTGTGCCCTAGGTGCGCTCATTTGGTACTGGAATGTCCTTGCTTCTAGGCCTTCCCGGTGGTTAGGACATACATGTAAACATGTACTAACTATGCAAACACATGCGTTGATATCTTGTCTTTTTTCATTCTTTCATCTTTCTGTCTTCCTTCCTTCCTTCCTTCCTATCTACCATCCATTAATATATCTATAATATATGTAAATATATTTACTTACTTCTTTAATCCTAGTATATACTAGTTTCAGAATTACTAAGCCAAACCCTTGTGAGAAACACATTAACTAGCAAGAGTAAGTTCTCAGTACAGTTCTTTTTTCAGTCTTAGGTCAAGATATTGTTTTCCACCGTCACTAAGACTAGTTCTTTTCTTCCCTGTTCCATTCAGTGTGGTTACATATTCACTTGTGACACAATTGGGCTGTTTTGTTATTGTTTGTATTCCATTTTGCTCTCTTCCCTTAACACACACACATCTTGGTTGGTTTTAATTATTTATTTATAGTTTTGGTATAGGAAGCATTACTCTGATTCTCAGAGTCAGGACTCTACAAAAAGGTAGACTTGCAAGTGTTGCTCCCTCCTCATCCCTACTGTCCCTTTCCATTGTGTCCTTTTCCATTCCTTCCCACCTACCCCCTTAAATAACCAATTTCTTTCCTTTCTGGTTCAATTTTCTTTTTGGTTTCTGGTTTATCTTCACTGTATTTGTTTTGCACAAATGAGAAGACACATGAATGTTTTCTCATATTCCCATTTTTAAGTGAAAGTTAGCATACCATAGATACAGTTTTTGCGCTCTGCCTTTTTCCCTTAACAGTTTATCCTGCAAATCGTTCAATATCCATATCAGTGCATAGAGATCTTCCCTGTTCTTTTTAAAAAGTAGTTTAGCACTCCATTGTGGCCGGACCAAGTTTATTTAGCCACCCTCCTGTATATTGGCATTTAAATCATTTCCCATTATTTTGTAATTGCTAACAATTTTGTCCCTCTGTTCACTTGAAGAATTTCTGATTTGTATCAGAAAGTAGAAGCTTTTCTTTGCATTTCCTTCCTCTCATGATTTTGAGTGAAGTAAAAATAAAGTTGTAAAAGAATGCAAGTGAGGACTTTTCCAACGTGTCTGGTATTTCAAGTACAAGTTTTCTAATATCTAACCTTCATCCCATGAGCATTAGATTCCTACAGTCATCCCCCACTCTTTCTTTAAATCTCTCTCTTCATAGAATTCTCATCCATATGTTCTAAAACGTCCTTAATTTGTAGGTTGAGCTGAGGTTTGCTCACTGAAGTGTAATTATCTGCATTTTATCTTTATCTTGCCATGTTTAAAAATACAACAAAACTGCTGGCACATTAATGATACATAGTCAGTTGAGGACAGTTATTTTTTCTTAACTGCATTTGGTACCATGTGTGCTGAAGAAACTTGGTTTAAAGAAAGAAGACAACTGTGGGTAGTTTTCAAGTGGAATGGAAAATCAAACTTGCTTAAGTGGTGGAGAACCCTATGTTTGGTCTCAGATGGAACTTTGACTTTTTAAATTGTTAAACACAAACTGTGGCCTAGAAGGATCAGTCTTGAGTATCCCCGAGGCCTTTCTTACTCCCTGCCTTCCACAAAATATCTGCCCCTCCGAAGCACCAGTGAACATGTCCTTCTTTTTATCTGCTTTGTTGTTACTTTTATAGTTCTGCAAATCTTTGTGGGAGACCAGCGTTCCTCTGGATTATATCCTGGAAGTCAAATTTCCACTGGGGCTTTTACATCAAATTGCTTTTCTCACAGGCTCTTTGGTGCCAGATTTCCTTCCAAAATGACAGGTCGCTGGATATGCACTTCTACTGCCCTTTACTTCCCAAAGTCATCTTTGATTTATAGTGTGTGTTCTGGGGGTATGAGCAAACGGCAGTGAGGAGCAAATGCCTTTATCTGCAGATAACAGCTTCCAAATGGTCCCAGCCCCTTATCTGCATGTTAAAAGGGACAAGTGGTGCTTTGGCCACTTCTGTCATCTGCCTGCAAATGAAGTAGCCTGTACCTCTCAGATGATTGTCCCTTTGCTTCCTTAATGCTGCGAATGGTCCGTTGGGAGAGGGGAAAACTCATCTTAAGTCTGAGGTGTTATTTGGAAAATAATATTGAGATTCTAACATATTCGTGTTATGTTATAGATCCTCTCTAACACTGAGAGGCTTCAGTAGAAAAATGAATGGCATTGGTTACTCTAGATTATTTTACATTGGAACTGTTGATATTCCCAAAGCTTCATTTGTAGTATCTAATACATAATCTTAAACTGAAGTGCTTGTTTTTTTTTTTTTAATCTACGTAACTATTGTCTATCGGATGCAGGCCCATCTTGGGGCTGACCAATTCCTGGAGTAGCCTTGCTCCTCAAAGTATGTGTGCAGCATTGGCATCATCTGGGACTAGTTGGAAATGAAGAATCCTCAGGTCTGACCCCAGACCTCCTGAATCGAAATCTGTGTTGTTCACAAGATGCCTGGGGATTTAGAGCACAGTAAAGCGTGAGAAACACTAACAGAGAAAATGGGCAATTTTTTAGGAATCGGGCCATCTAGAATTTACTCCTGTTCCTTTTCATTTGTTTTTTTTGAAAAAGGTACCTCTTTCTTAATTGCCCAAAGTTTTGATTTTCTCACATTTAAAAACTTACTTATAACTGGGTTTTTCCATGAAGTGCCTAGGTGGCTCAGTCCGACTTCCGCCTAGGTCATGATCTCCCTGTTCCCAAGTTCGAGGCCTGCATCGGGCTCTGTGGTGACAGCTCATAGCCTGGAGCCCATTTCACATTCTGTCTGTCTGTCTGTCTGTCTCTCTCTCTCTCTGCCCCTCCCCCACTCATGCTCGCTCTCTTTCTCTCTCTCTCTCAAAAATAAACAAACATTAAAAAATGTTTTTAAGTTTTAAAAACTGCTTTATAAGTGGGTTTTTCCAGGCCCACGGGAGATGAGCAAAGGGGTTATTTAGATATGATGTCTGAAGAGATACTTTTGAACTCCTCAGGGAAAAGCATATGACAAAAGATTGGGCATTGTTAGGGACTCACTCTGCCTACCTCCTAAAGTACCTTTGGATAACTTCAGGAAAGGAAGGATCTCTGAGTGATATAGCCAATCCTCCTTATTCATGGATTCTGTATTTGCAAACTTGCCTCCTCACTATAATCTGTCCGTAACCCCCAAATCGGTACGTCTTTTGCAGTCATTCGGAGACATGCATAAAGCTGCAAACAATCTGAGTCCCCCGACACACACATTCCCAGTTGAGGTTGAACATGGCAGTGCTCTTGCCTTCTTTTTTAAACTCTCATACTGTAAACAAGCATCCTTTTCATGGCCTATTAAGTGTCACATGGCTCCTGTTTTTATCCCCATTTTGTTGGTGATTGTGCTGTTTAAAATGCCCCCCAAATGTAGTGCTGAAGGGCTGGCTAGTGCTGCCAAGGGTTAAGAAGGCTGTGATGCACCTTGTGGAGAAAATACGTGTGTCAGATCAGCATGATTTAAGCATGAGTTGTAGTGATTTGAGCAATGAGTTTGTGTTAAGGAACCAACAGTATATACTAAATAGGTGTCTTTCAACAGAAATACACATAAAGCGAGGTTGTGTGTTGACTGGTTAACAAAATTGCATGAATCTAACTCTGTTTCCGCTAGGAGCAATAGGCCACTATTTGTCAGTTCAGTGTTTGTGGTGACTATATAGCACCTAAGTGCTGTGAATAATGAGAATCAACTGTACGTTTAAAAGAACAATTAGACTAACATTCCAGTGGAGCATCATTTTCTCCTTTATGGATGATGGTGAGACCAACTTGTTATAAGGAATTTAGCTGTACTCTGTGGGCACAAATTCAAATGAAGATACCTGGTTATTTACCAAAAAAAAACCCAAAAAACCAGACTTCACCAATATTTGGAGGCTTTCTTGGAACTGAAACAATATGATAGGGAAGCTTTCCTCTTCCTCTGGGTGAGGTTGCTTTTTTTTTTTTTTTTAGGCACAGCATGTGAAACAGCTGTACTCCATTTGCTTTTAGGCTACCAATTTACATGTCAAGCTCATTCTCCTTTGGGTCTGTGTCTTCTTTTACAGTCAACCTTGCTGCAATCTGTGTCCCACCCCCCCACCCCCCCCCCCCGCCCGGATCCAAGATCTTTGTGGCTGCGTCAGTGCAGGCCCACATCGTGTATTTCCTGGATCCTAGACTAATGTTCTGACTGCTCTGACCTCCATCCCACTCTCCAGCATAGCCCACTTGCTACCGCAGTAAATCTGATCCTGTCCCTCCCTGTGTGAAATCGCTCCGTGGCTCCTAGTTACCTTGGGATAAACTTTCAGATCCTCTGAGATTGAACCTCTGACTTCCTTGCACTGTGCTTGAAGATCCCGGACCATGTGAAACTCCCACCTCTGTGCCTTTGCGTGAGCTGTCCCTCTGCTTCCCTTTCTTCTTCACCTACCAAGGAGTTGCCTCTAGGTCTAGGATGCTGAAAATTACCTTTTGTATTGGGATTGTAGATTTAAAAAAAAATGTTCCCCCCCTCCATTAGGCAGTGAGAACTTTTTATTCCCCTTGATGGAAAGGAATGATTTTGTTCAGTTCGGTGTCACTAGTGCCTTTTATAGGAGCGTGTGGCCACGAGGTCACTGGAAGTATTGTATAAATGAGAATTTAGAGGTGAGTCTGATCTGATTAGCGTCATAATAGACTGGTTTTGCATCAGTCCTGATCTGCACCAGTTCTGATATCACTAATCTTCAAGGAAATCCCGTGTAGAATGCATAATGAGCATTTAATCTTGGAAAATATAAAAAAAAATTGAGGGTGGGGAGATTAGCTATGAAGTACAATAGCAACTTGTTTTATGTGGTCAGCTGGTTTAAAAGAAATGAGTGATGCTTAGTGTGGCATATGTTTGTTAAGAAATAAAGAACATAGGCATGCCTGGGGGGCTTAGTCGGTTGAGCATCTGATTCCTGGTTTCAGGTCAGGTCATGATCTCACAGTTTGTGAGTTTGAGCCCCACATCGGGCTCCGAACTAACAGTGTGGAGCCTGCTTGGGATTCTTTCTGCCCCTCCCCTGCTCTCTCTCTTCCTCTCTCTCTCAAAAAATAAATAATCTAAAAAAAATTTTTTTAAGTAATAAAGAACATAGAATGAATTAATTCAGTACTCTAAATTTTACTAGATTTTACTAGATTTTAATTCCTCCTTTCCCTGACTCATACAATGAGTAATATATAGCAGTCAAAAATAAATAAATTCTATTGCAATGTAGAACACTATAGGTGAATCTTATTAATATGACAAATGAAGTCCCATCAAGATTACATGATAGGAATATATCAATGTTCAACACAAGATTCCAGACAGTGGTTACTTTGGGAGGAGGGAGGCGGGGGAAGCAGAAGGGGATGGGGATAACTACATGAACCACATAGACTGTTCATATCTGTAGTCTCCGTGTTAGGTTGTATGTGTGTGTGCGTGTGTGTGTGTGTGTGTGTGTGTGTTAATATAATAAACACAAATAAACAAGGCTGTGGGGCACTTCGGTGGCTCAGTTAAGCATCCAGCTCTCGATTTCAGCTCAGGTCATGATCTCACGGTTCGTGAGTTTGAGCCCCGGGTGGGGCTCTGTGCTTGCTGTGTGGAACCTGTTTCAGATTCTGTCTCTCCCCCCTCTGACCCTCCCACCATTCTTGCATACTCTCTCTCTCTCAAAATAAACTTAAAAAAAATAAACAAGGCCATGAAGAGTGGTCATGAACCAAAGATTTTGATTAATATGATTTATCCAATTCTCTTTGCCTGAGTTTCACACTTTTAAAAAGTCCCTATTTGGAAATGTTAGGGGAGCCTCCATCCCTTTATCCTCTCTTGAAGTGAACCAAGCACGTATGTAAGAATTTTAAGTATTTCACACGTGGAAGAAAGAGAATAAAATGACCAAATATAAAATGTAATATCAATGGTAAATTCAAAGACAATAGGCATTATGAAAATGAGAAAATAATGGGAAGAATACACAAGTAGCCCATCTTGTTTGAGTCAGTCGAGTACTGGAGATGTGGGGATGAATGGCAATCAGCTTTAATGGATTCCCCCATTTTGTGGTGCTCTTATGAGCTTGTCCTACATTTTCTTGGCAGCAGGAGGAAAGCACAGGGCACTATTGAAAGAAAAGCAACTCTGTGAGGCCCGTGAGAAAAATATGCATCCTATCTCTTTCCTGTTGCCTACCACAGAAAAAGAGCCTTGTTTCCCAATTTTATGAGAAATACCCTTCATGAGAAAACGATTTTGTTTTCCATTTCTCCCAAGAGCACTTGCTCTCATGCTCAATTTCTCGTCAATCGTGCCTTCCCTTTTCTGCTAGAATCCTTGAAACCGCTTTCTAGTAGCAGTTGGTGCAAGACAATGTGCATTTATTTTGGTGGCAGCCTTTTCTAGTTTTCATGCCAGAATGTCTGCCTGCACAATGAGCTAGTTTTGAGGCACTTTAGATTTCAGCTGATTCCCAGTATCAGATGTGAACAGACAAAATTCTATGTGAATTCTCTCTTTTGGCAGGAGCCTTGGTTACCCTCTTGGCGGAGTCCGGAGAAAGGAGTCCAGCGTTGCCTGGATTCCTAAGTCATTTAAAAAAACTATATCATGAGGGTCTTCTTGTCTCCTTGGTGATACGTGACCATTTTCCTCCTAGAAGAGCTATTCCATGTATTTTTAGTAACAGCAGGAGAGGATAGATATTTGGGTGAGCTGTGTACCCAGCTGGAAAGCCTATGCAGACAAAGGCTCTTAAGTTTCCCTTGATCTTGTTTTTCTCCCCAGCCCCCTACTTTCTTGTTTTGTAAAGCACAGAAATGGAAGGCCCACTTGTGAAAAGCATCTCACTTAAGGCTCACTGGCCACCATTCTCTTCTGTGGCCCTTTGTTATGTTTCTTCCATCTGCAAGGGAAGCTCTTAAGCTGTGCCAGCTGTTGGTCACTTCCAGAGATACCATGCTGTTTCTGTCACGTCCGTCCAGCCCCGCCAAGAGTGGAATCTTACTGTTCGATGACCTATAAACAGGAGGCCTGAATAGAATTTAACCATGTTTGTATGTTTTCCCAGCCTCATTCCTTTTGTTTACGCAGCTAACAGTGTCGGAGACTTAATTGCCTGAATGAATCCGGGTAATTTCAAACTAAAAGTGATATCCTTTTTGCCCAATTAGCAGGAAAGCTGCTTTGTGTTCTTTCTCATAGCAATAGGTATTATGTCCACATTCTCTCCCATCTTCCAAGCCTGGCCTTCTCACACCTTAGCAGTAGAGGTCCCAGAAGTGATGCACACGCACACCTCACCCCTCTGCCTACACGACGTGGGCTGGAGTCCATCGCCAAGCCCAGAGTCACTGTGACTCGGGATGCGACAGGAGGGCTTGGGGAGGAGGCGTGACTTACTGGAGCCGTTACTGTAATGGTCTCCCACGGTGGACTTCTGAGTTGCCAGATGCTTTCAGTAAAATGGAAGCAGAGCTGCTGGTTGCTGGGATTTAGGAGGAGAGCTGAGGGTGGAGGAAAACCCAGTTGCTACAGTGGTGTGATGGAGGTGCTTTCTGAATGAGAAATCATAAGACGGTCGGGTGAAGGGAGTTTTACAAAAAGTGGCTTTACTATGAAAGGCAGTGGATAAACGTACAGACTACTAGACCAGCCTCCACGAAAAATGAAGAACTCATATATGGCAAACACTGGGAACGAAGAAGGAAAACACAGCTGGGGACATTATTGATAATACACAAAGGGGAAATACTCCTAAAAATTAACAAAGACAAATATGCCAATGGGAAAATCAGCAAAGGTCACAGAGAGGATATTTACAGAAGAAGAAATATCAGCATCCACACGGCTGCCAATAAACATTTGAGAAAGCATTTGTTTTAACCAGTAACCACAGAAAGGCAAACGAACGATACATTTCTGACAGATGTCGATTGCCGATATATTTTCATAGAACTTATGTAAGACGAGGGTACAGGAATGGAGAGACGGGTGGTGGGAGTTGCAGTTTAGAGGAGGCCTCTCTGAGGTGGTGCCTTTGGGACAGAGGCCCGAAGGAAGTGAGGGCACCAGGCCGTGTGCTCTAGAAGCATTCCAGGCTGAGGTAAGCACCAAGGTGAGGTCCTGACATGGACGCAGGCAGTGGGAAAGCCAGCTAGTGTGTGGCTGCAACCAGCTGGGCTGGGGAGTGGTGGAAAATCTGTTGATATATATACCTAATGATGCAGTCAGACACATTCAGTGTGATAACTGAAAAAAAAGAAAAAAAAAAGCGACTGTCAGAGCCTACAAAATCGACAAATCTTTGCAAATCGTATATCCGAAAAGGGACTTGTATCAAGAATATATGAATAGCTCTTACAAGTCAATAGTAAAAAGGCAAATAGTACAATTAACAAATGGGCAAAGGGTCTCTGAATCGCCATTTCTCCAAAGCAGATAGCCAGAAGGCTAATTAGTGCATGAAAAAGGCTTGGTATCATTAACCGTTAGGAAAACGCAAATCAAAATAACACTGAGATACCACTTCACACCCCCTAGAATGACTATAATAAAAAAGACAGAAATGCCGAGTGTTGGCAAGGAGGTGGAGAAATTGGAATCCTCATATATTGCTGGTAAAAATGTAACATGGTGCAGCCGCTGTGGAAAACAGTCTGGCACTTCCTCCAACACTTAAACATGGAGTTACCATGTAATCAGGCAATTCCACTCATATACATACACCCAAGAGAAATGAAAACCTACCTCCACACAAAAACTTACGCACGAACGTTCGTAACAGCATTATTCATTAACAGCCGAATAGTGGAAACAACCCCAATGTTTATCAACTGATGAATGGATAACTCAAATAGGACATATGCATACAATGAATATTATTTGGCAATTAAAAGGAATGGTACAACACGGATGAACCTTGAAAGCGTTATCCTAAGAAATGTCCCAAATAGGCAAATCTGTAGAGACCGAATGTAGATTAGTGTTTGCCTAGAGCTGGGGAGAAGGGGGTACTGGGGAGCAATAGCCAAAGGGTGTGGGGTTTCTTTAGGGTTGCTTTAAAAATATCGACATCTAGGGGCGCCTGGGTGGCTCAGTCGGTTGAGCGGCCGACTTCGGCTCAGGTCATGATCTCACGGTCCGTGGGTTTGAGCCCCGCGTCGGGCCCTGTGCTGACAGCTCAGAGCCTGGAGCCTGTTTCGGATTCTGTGTCTCCCTCTCTCTGACCCTCCCCCGTTCATGCTCTGTCTCTCTCTGTCTCAAAAATAAATAAACTTTAAAAAAAATTAAAAAAAAAAATTGACATCTTTTTATGCATGTAATTGATCTTTTCAAAAAGGACACATAAATAGGAATGTTTTAGAAAAAGCAATGGTAAATGGAGAAGAGAATTTTGAAGAGGCAGCACCTAGCTCAGCCAAGGAGGGAGAAATGTGCAAGATAAAGATAAAGCATTAGTTGACTTTGGTCTTGGTACCTATAAGAGTCATAGCTATAGCCTTCCGCAAGGTATTAGTTCGGAGTTTTTAAGTACAGGCTACTATGTGGTAAGCAAGATCTTTTGGTCCGGGAAGCTTGAATCCGAAGTCTGCCATATGGGTAGTCTACAGCCTACAGGTGATGAATACAGCAAAAGACATCTGCCCCTGACATGTCTCTCTCACCGCAAGCTGCTGCTGTGACTCCCCCCCACCCTCCGCCCCCAACTAAGGGCAGCCACCGTCACAAGAGAAGGCCTCTTTGTGAAGATGCATCTGAATTGGAAGTTAGGATCTGTTTTTTGCCTAGTGGAAGCATTTTTAAATTATTACATTTTTCAGACTCTCAGCTTTATTGTAAATCTGTTGTGATTAGACCTCTAAGACCATTTATAACATTGTATGAGGAAATGGGTCCGGGTTTCAAATAGATGATTTAGGTGATCTTTCGGGAAGCCAGCTTTTTTGTGAGATAGAACTGCCTATATAGTTCAGAGCCCTTCTCCGCGTCTTAGTGTGGATATAGGTAAGGGCAGCCTGAGAAAATAAGATAAGGAGCTCCAGGTCTTGTAGATTCATGCAGAGTCAAATTCCTATTCTAGTGTTTGCTGCTCCAGTGTTCTGGGAGCTGAGGTCGAAGTCTGTAGTTTAGCTTGTTAAATGTGATTTGCATGCTGTCGACATCTCGGAACCCCCGTGTATGATGAATTTCATTAATCCAGTGATTTGTAAAAAGAGTCTGAATTAAACCCTTTTCCATGCTCCAGAGACTGTATTGGGCCGTTCTGTATTGGTTGCCACAGTTGCGCCAAGGGTAGTGATGTAAAAAAGGAAAAGACAGCTAGGAATGAAAGATAATCCAGAGACCTGCAGGTACAATGTTGCTGATCTTGAAACAGGGAGAAAATAATGTAGCTTTATTTAGATGTCTCATCTAGAATAACTGCTTTTTTCCTCTAGTTTTGTGAAGATAGAAAATTCTACTCTCATGTGCTTCAGTTTTTTACTCTGTAATAGTAATTTTCACTTAGAGTGTTGGTCTAACATGCCTGGAGAGCTCATTAACATGCAGATACCTGGACCTCATCCCTAGAGCTTCTGGTTCAATATACCTACGTGGGGCCAGGAAATTTGCATTTCTAGCAAGCACCCATGCAATGCTGCTGAGCAACCACACTGTTAGTAGCATTCATCTATAAAACCTAGAAAGCCACATTCAGCTCTAATATTCTGCAGTTCTGTGATTTCATGTTCTGACATTTGAGGCATATGCTTGGGACCAGAAGCGAGCGCTGACCGTTAAATTGCAATGGTCTTTAGGGACTCGCTTTCTTCCTGACCCTCCCCACAGAAACCAGATCATATCCATGCTAGTGTCTACAAAAGGACTGGTTTCTGCTCTGATTTTAACCTTGAGGGAAAAGGCGAGGAAGAGGAGAAGCCAATTCTGAATTGGAATTAAGATTACCAAGTGGGTCCTAAATGAAGCCTAAATGGCTTCAAAGCTCAATCTTCTTCTTCCCGAGTATCCCCAACCTCTGGCATCCCCTGAATCATCACTGATTTAGCCTGCCCATCCCTGGTGGGGAAGGATCCCAACCTTTAGGAAATTCAGGAGAACTGGAGGAATAAATCAAAGGGAGGAAGATGAAGAGGGCAGAGAGTTGTAAGAAATAAGTCAAAGTAACTTGGGGACACTAAGATTTTAGTTCCTTTGAACATTTGTTCCTTATAGGCAATTCACACTTCCAGGAAAGTTCTCAAGATGCCATTTAAAGAGAACAAAGTAGGGTCTCGAGAATTTACCATTCCAAAATAACTTGACTGCCTGCCACCCGGACAGGAGGATCCAGTGTGGGCAGCCTGAGAATACAGTATTGGGTTTAAATTGTTGAATTCTATTGCCTTTGTTTTCTGGCCATTTCTTAGTGGATAAAGAGCCATGTAATATTTTCCTTTCCTAGATGTTATTCCTAAAGCTTATTATATATAGTTCTTGAGGAAGGGGGGAGAAATTAAAAAGTGGTCTGCTCTTTTTTTGTTATATATCCTTTATTATTTAGTATGTCTATTGCATTTTAGTTTTGAACCTTTTTATATTTTATTCATTCCTTTAGTTGTACCAGCCATACATAACTAAATACTTAGAAATTACTCCCCCAAAGAAAAATTCCCACGATCCCATTAATCAGAGGTTACTAAGGTAACTTAGTATAGCCTTCCATGCATTTTTCTAATATTGTATGCTTATTTTCTGCACAGATGGAGTCCTGCTACCCAAATAGTTTAACTGCCTATTTTTCACTAACTTTATTGCAGATACTTTTCCATTTCTCTCAATACATTTCTATGTCCTAGGACTCTCTCTAGGTAATCGGTGCTCCCTGGTACTTTTGTTCCCCCACCCCTTTTTTTGCCATTAAGCAACGTAATGACCTTTCTTGCATGCACATTTTCCCACGTGTGTCCAGTTAACTTCCAAGAACCAATCCTTAGACCCTGAATCCCGGGTCAGAAGATATACACTCTGAATACTTCTGATACCAACGGAGAAGTGTTGGGTCTGTTGACACACTCTCAGCAGTGTCTGATTAGTGATCTGCATGTTTCAAAATGAGTTTTTATTCTTTTTAAGAGGCTGCTTCATGGCGTTAGAGAATTTAAGTGTCGGTTTTGGAATGAGAGCATCAGCAAGCTGAACATATTTGAAGTGTCGCTGGTGAATATTACTCAGAGCTCTCTCTTGACGCAACTGTATTTAGGAGGTGCACGTATGAAAATATCTTTCCTCAAACACCATGTTATGTTTATTCTTGCAGTTGAAAATTTCAGCTCATGCAGCCAAATGTCTGTTCACACATACATCCCAAGACTATATTCAGTTTTGATCTCCTGTTTTAAATATCTTTTAGAATTAATGGATTTCTGTGCATGGTGCTTGGCATACAGCTTTTCTTTTTTTAATTAAAGTTAGAAAAATTCAGGGACCTCTGTTTCCTACAACAGTACAGAGAACCCTTTGAAAAAATACTCCTTTATCTTCTGAGTGGAGGCAGGGACGTATTCCTTTGAAAGGAAAAACTTGGAATTCTAAAGCCATTCTTGCCAATTCCTGCAAATACGGCACTCAGATTTCACACCAGGTTATTAACAAAGACACGGATGTCTGAACCGATGGAGAGAAGGGTGGACACAGCAAGAAAGAATGTTGCTGTGTTATGTTAAATTTCTCTCTTGGACCTCAAAACTGCCCCTTTTACCAGAGCTGGATAAAGTTCCATTATAAAAATAAGAGGTAGAGCAGAAAATTTGAGGGATGTTTGTCCCAAAAAATGTGCAATTGGCATCCTGAAGAAACTTTTATCTGATTCTGAATTATTTTAGTTAATACAATTGCCAATTTCTTTTTTTAGTTTCTCTTTGGAGCTTGTAGAAACTGGTTCAACGTTTGACTTCACAGACATTTCTGAGGCATGTTCTGTGTCATAGCCATTGTTGGAAGCATTCTATAAATATCAACTGATTTAATACCCACCATCCCGTAAGGTCTGGGTACGAATATGAGCCCAGTTTGCAAATGAGGAAACTGAAGCACGGATCAATTATATAAGTTGTCCAGTACTCAGCCAGTGAGTGACAAAGCCGGTGGTCAAACTCAGGCAGCCTGACTCAAGATTCTGTGCTCTTAATCACTTAGCTGTGCTGCCTGGTGTATGTAAGCATACCCACTGTGTTATAGCAGGGATGGGTTTTAGGACACGTCGACTTCTGTTTTTGACAGGACAAAACTGGTCACGATTATTTCCTGCTAGACCACAGTGCTCATCCTTTTTTTTTTTTTTTTTTTTTTTTTTAATATATGAAATTTACTGTCAAATTGGTTTCCATACAACACCCAGTGCTCATCCCAAAAGGTGCCCTCCTCAATACCCATCACCCACCCTGCCCTCCCTCCCACCCCCCATCAACCCTCAGTTTGTTCTCAGTTTTTAACAGTCTCTAATGCTTTGGCTCTCTCCCACTCTAACCTCTTTTTTTTTTTTTTTCCTTCCCCTCCCCCATGGGTTTCTGTTATGTTTCTCAGGATCCACATAAGAGTGAAACCATATGGTATCTGTCTTTCTCTGTATGGCTTATTTCACTTAGCATCACACTCTCCAGTTCCATCCATGTTGCTACAAAAGGCCATATTTCATTTTTTCTCATTGCCACGTAGTATTCCATTGTGTATATAAACCACAATTTCTTTATCCATTCATCAGTTGATGGACATTTAGGCTCTTTCCATAATTTGGCTATTGTTGAGAGTGCCGCTATAAACATTGGGGTACAGGTGCCCCTATGCATCAGTACTCCTGTATCCCTTGGATAAATTCCTAGCAGTGCTATTGCTGGGTCATAGGGTAGGTCTATTTTTAATTTTCTGAGGAACCTCCACACTGCTTTCCAGAGCGGCTGCACCAATTTGCATTCCCACCAACAGTGCAAGAGGGTTCCTGTTTCTCCACATCCTCTCCAGCATCTATAGTCTCCTGATTTCTTCATTTTGGCCACTCTGACTGGCGTGAGGTGATATCTGAGTGTGGTTTTGATTTGTATTTCCCTGATAAGGAGCGACGTTGAACATCTTTTCATGTGCCTGTGGGCCATCCGGATGTCTTCTTTAGAGAAGTGTCTATTCATGTTTTCTGCCCATTTCTTCACTGGGTTATTTGTTTTTCGGGTGTGGAGTTTGATGAGCTCTTTGTAGATTTTGGATACTAGCCCTTTGTCCGATGTGTCATTTGCAAATATCTTTTCCCATTCCGTTGGTTGCCTTTTATTTTTGTTGGTTGTTTCCTTTGCTGTGCAGAAGCTTTTTATCTTCATAAGGTCCCAGTAATTCACTTTTGCTTTTAATTCCCTTGCCTTTGGGGATGTGCCGAGTAAGAGATTGCTACGGCTGAGGTCAGAGAGGTCTTTTCCTGCTTTCTCCTCTAAGGTTTTGATGGTTTCCTGTCTCACATTCAGGTCCTTTATCCATTTTGAGTTTATTTTTGTGAATGGTGTGAGAAAGTGGTCTAGTTTCAACCTTCTGCATGTTGCTGTCCAGTTCTCCCAGCACCATTTGTTAAAGAGACTGTCTTTTTTCCATTGGATGTTCTTTCCTGCTTTGTCAAAGATGAGTTGGCCATACGTTTGTGGGTCTAGTTCTGGGGTTTCTATTCTATTCCATTGGTCTATGTGTCTGTTTTTATGCCAATACCATGCTGTCTTGATGATGACAGCTTTGTAGTAGAGGCTAAAGTCTGGGATTGTGATGCCTCCTGCTTTGGTCTTCTTCTTCAAAATTACTTTGGCTATTCGGGGCCTTTTGTGGTTCCATATGAATTTTAGGATTGCTTGTTCTAGTTTCGAGAAGAATGCTGGTGCAATTTTGATTGGGATTGCATTGAATGTGTAGATAGCTTTGGGTAGTATTGACATTTTGACAATATTTATTCTTCCAATCCATGAGCAGGGAATGTCTTTCCATTTCTTTATATCTTCTTCAATTACCTGCATAAGCTTTCTGTAGTTTTCAGCATACAGATCTTTTACATCTTTGGTTAGATTTATTCCTAGGTATTTTATGCTTCTTGGTGCAATTGTGAACTGAGAGCTTTTTCCCTGAGATCAGGAACACGACAGGGATGCCCACTGTCACCGCTGCTGTTTAATATAGTGCTGGAAGTTCTAGCATCAGCAATCAGACAACAAAAGGAAATCAAAGGCATCAAAATTGGCAAAGATGAAGTCAAGCTTTCGCTTTTTGCAGATGACATGATATTATACATGGAAAATCCGATAGACTCCACCAAAAGTCTGCTAGAACTGATACATGAATTCAGCAAAGTTGCAGGATACAAAATCAATGTGCAGAAATCAGTTGCATTCTTATACACTAACAATGAAGCAACAGAAAGACACAGTGCTCATCCTTGACTGCATGTCGGAATCACTTGAGAAGCTCTTCAAACTCACAAAGCCGTGGCCACACCCCTGGCCCGGTAAATCAATGGGACCCAGACATCAGTAGTTTTTAAAGCTCCCCAGGTGATTCAGCAGGAAGCCAAGGTTGAGAAGCTCTGATCTAGGAGCAGGGGATTACTGATGGCCATTACTTTATCAGAAACATTGATGAAAAAGAACACTGTGGCAGTGTCTTGATTCACTGCACTGAGGCTTCTAAGAGGTGAACTGCTTCGCAAACAAGCACTCTTGTCTTAAGGGGAGGCAGTTCAAGCGTGGGAAAAATGATTCCTTCTGGAGATTCTGGTTCTGAAGATGGTTGAGAAAAGTCAGGGGTGTGCATCCATCTGTGCTGATAGAATTTCGCCAACTATTTCACTTTATTGCTTGGATGAGTGGAATGGATGCCCTCGTACTCAAGTCAGAGGACAGTTGGTTTGACCCTGTATGTCTGCACCTCCATGTGAACCCTACAAGAGGTGAAGTCATTGGCAGTAGGGAAGGGAGGCCGTGTCTCGGCTAGATGGCTGAGTGGCAGCCAGAGGCTTGGGCTATGATGTCCTGAGTCTTCTGCGAGAGCTGTAGACCTCTTTCTTTCTTTCTTTGACCAGACAGAGAAAGGGAGCATGGAACACATGAGAATTTGGAAAGAGTTTTTCTGTCGGAGCAACTTTGTGAAATCGAAGAGCAAAATGCCTTTCATAAAAAGTGATTTGTGGTCATGGTGGCGTGAGCATAGCATACGTAGCATGTAAGGAAATCTACCAGGTGTGGGTCAGTAGTGAATAGTAAGTATCTCTCCTGTTTGTTCTGCATCATGCTGGGAAAGTGAATTGGGAATTGCCGGTGTGTCCAAACAAGACTAAACCATGTGAGGGAAATGGTGAACACAGTCTCTCTGACTCGACCCTTCGGTTTGTCTCAGAAGCCTGTCAATAGTGGTAATCCCACTGGTAGAAGAGCGCCGAGGCATTTCTCATTATGGCTATACACGAAAGGTAATTACAGAGGGTCCCGTGTCTGTTTGTTCCTGTTGTAAAGTGTCTTGTAGAGTTGCATTTCTGTGACTGCTGTCTTGGGGCACATAAAAGGAATGTGATGACTGGAATAGACTCTGTCTACTGCTGTTTTGGGGGACAACAGAGACAAATGGCACAGATTCTATGGAATTTGTAATGTAATCTGTGACCCAAATATTTTTTGTAATTACAAAATGCATCCCAAATACGGAAGAGTGTTTTGCAGCTATAATACTGCATGAAGAATACTAAGGCAAATACCTATGTGTCCACCCCCCAGTTTAAGAAATAGGACAATAGCTCCTGAATCTTCCCCTGCACCTTCCTCCATTTGCATGAAACTTCCTTCCTTCCAGAGATAACCAGTGTTCTACCTTATGTGGCCCATTTTCTTTTTAGTGTTCCCATGTATGTGTATATCCCTAAACAATACATTGCTTTCTAAAAAAACAAAAACAAAAAACAAACAAAAAAAAACCCAAACAGCAGCAAGTGCCAACCTAGCTGTGTAAGGAAGGGAAGCCATTGCTTCTATTTGAGGATGGTCCCAAGAGAAGGTAGTCTAAGCCGAGTCTCTGGGAGAAGTGTGGCTTCAGGTTCTGTGAGGTTATTCTGGGGGAACTTGGTGGGCAAGGGCACAAGTGAGTCCCCAGGAAAATGGGGCTCTCTGCCATCAGGGCATGTGATGGTGCTGTAACGTAGTGCCAGGTACTAGAGGCCCAGCAGGAAGGTGGTCAGGGGACAGGGGCGGCTCTGCCTTTCCTGCTTCTCAGCTCTCCGGGGCCTGCCTCCATCTCTCAGAAATAGGTCAAAGCACAATGCTGCCGTGGAGTGAGATGAGAGTCCTCTGCCGATGCAGGCAGCACAGCATGGTTGGGACAACCACCAGTGGCCCAGGGTCAAGAAGAGCAACACGGAGAGGATTTGGGCCCTGCTCGCCTGGTTCTGTCCACCAAATCGTCAGCAGCAGGCATCTTGTGAGAACAGTCCTCAGTGTGCCCATCTCTGCCATCACGTTGCTCCAGCCTGGATTGGTTGCCCTCTTCTTTTGGGGCCCAGCTCCCATCCTGGGGTTGTCCTTCACTCTCACCCGGGACACCCCCTGGCCTCTCTCCTGCGTTCCAGCTCTTTTCCTTCAATCTTGTCTTCCCCTTTGCTCATTTTGGTGACGCACATCCTCCAGCAACCTGCTGGGAAGGGGTGCATGGGAAGTACATTTTCTGAGGCCTTGTGTGCCTGACGATGTCTCTTCTACTGTCATGCTTGATTGGCAGTTTGGAGATAGAATTCCAAGTTAGAAATCAAAGTTCTGAATTACCACGTTGCTCCGTTGTCCTCAATTTCGACTCTTGCTGTCGCAAAGTGTGAAGCCATTCTGATTCCTGAAAGGTTGTTTGTGACCTGATTTTTTTCCTCCCTGGAAGCTTCTAAAGTCCTCTTGTCCCTGAGGATCTGCGATGTCCCACTAATGGGCCAGGGCATGGATTCGTTTTCATCCACTGTGCCAGGTGGTGTGTGCCTTGCTATGTGCCATTTCACCCTGACACCTCAACTCCTTCAGTTTGGGAAATAGTTCTTGAATATTCTTTTCACTTTCCATTTTCCTCTTCTCATTCCACAGCTCCCATTTAGGAGCTGGACTCTTTCAGTTCCCACATTTGCCCATTTTTAGTCTCTTGGTATTTTCTCTAATTGTGGAAGATACCATCTAACCCTTCTATTGTTCTTAATTTCTCATACTACTTTTTAGATTCCGGAAATGTTTGTTTTGGATTTTTAATTGGGGAGAGTTGTTTGTTTGTTTGTTTGTTTGTTTACCTTTTCTTATTTCATGGAGACAGCATGTTACCTCTCCAAGGATATCACTGATAACATATTTGCCTGAGTTTCCTCTGAGCTCAGTAGCGTCTGTTCCCTCCAAGTTAACACTTTTCTGTTTGCTTGTTTTCATCTCTGTCACCTTTGAGAGAGGCTTTTCACAGGCATCCTGTGATCTTCGGTTGTTTGGGGGACTAGAAAGCTGTTGTGAAGTTCTGATTGGCGGGTGGAGATCTGGGTTGGGCATTTTGGGGAAAACCCCAGTGTCGATATATTGAAGTCTTTCCCCTTGAGTTGCTTAGATGCCCCCAGAGAAGCCTTCCCGTCTCCTGCTGGGAGGAAGCGCCTCTGGTGTTCAGCCTGGCAGCTCGTGCAGAAAGAGCACTGGACTGCAGGTTGTCTCTGCATTCAGGGCTCAGTGTGCTTTTAAATCCGGTCACTTAATGCCCCTGCTTGCCCCAGAGTACCCATAGCCCAAGTATGCCTCCCGAACCAGAGGCCCTGTTTTCCCCTCTTTAGGAACTGATCCACTGGACGTTTGCCTGAGCAGGGGAGGGACAGTGGAATGGAGCAAGGAGCTAATAGGACCAGCTTCTAAGACTGCTTTCTATCCAGCCCGTTGCTCTTCCACCATCCTCTTTATCCACCCCCCACCCCCCAATTCCACTTTCCTCCCTGCTGGTTTTAGATCAGTTCCCCACCACCACCACCACCACCACCACCACCACCACCACCTCGACTGCCACCTGCTGAGTTGGTTGCCACCCCCATCTGTTTTTGCAGCTTCTGAAACTTTCTTGCTGTTGCCCTGTCCTTTTCTCCTGGGGTTATCTTTGAAAAAACCAGTTCTTTTATATGGTCTTAGTGGGGTTGCAAGAGAGCGGAATGAGGTGCATGTGTTTAGTACACCAGCTTAACCTAGAAGCTGGAACTTCTTTCCTTTTTTTTTTTTTTTTTTTACATTATCGGATCCAGTACATTTTTGACTATTTGAAGCCAAGGGCCAAGTCTGTTAACAAGGTCTGTGACCGTTTACCGAACACCTTTGTGCCAGGTGCTGCTGAGCCTTTGCATGTGCAGACACGCAAGTAGGAATGGATGTTATCCTTAGTTTACAAAAGACAAAACCGACACTCGGATTAAGCAGTGCACCCAAGGTCACTGCTCAAAAGTGGCGGTGCTGGCATCTGAATCCAGTCCAAGATCTGGGTTTTGAAACCCTGTGAAAGTTTTTAACACACCCAGTGTTTTCCTTAGACCAGGAGCTGATATGAACTAACGCCTCTGAATTCTATGAGGATCTCTGAGTTAATTGGACTTTGAAGGAGGAAAAATATTCTGGCATGTATTGGGTTGAGTAACCTTGCCTGGGCTTTTGAAGAGTGAATGGGGCACCCACGAAGCGTGAGAAGCATCTGCTTTTCCCAGCTGCATCGTCTCCCGTCTCCCGCCTCCCTGCTAGCTTGGTGTGTGGCTGAAGGTCATTCACAGACGCTGTTGTGCCAGCTGTCTGTAGAACAAAGCGTGCATGGTTTTCTAGCCCACCCAGTAGAATATGTGTCCTACTGGTGAGACTGTGCTATAATGAGGGACTTATTTCCTGCGTGGCCACAAAGCTAGGTAACTCATTGCCCATTCAAGGTCATGAGCACCAGCATTTCATTTCCCTATTGACAGTTTTGCTTTTTTCTGCAACAGTGTGAAGCCATGGATTTGCAAAAGAAATACAGCCGTAAATGGGGGCTTTAGAGTCTTTACAGATTTAATTATTATGATGGTATTTTGCAAACCTTTTTCAGACTGAATTTTTCAGACCATATTATGTACCCCCCCCCCCAAAATTATGCTTCAAACCTAAAAAGTTGCCTATAACTTTAAGTATGCACTGGGTGGATTTGCATATTTGACTCTATTGGAAGTATCGGTAAACAATGAGACCTTTTTTCCCCCCTGAATGTTGAGAGTGTTATTCTTATAATAGGTTTCAGCTTGAGTGAGCTTTCTAACCATGGCTGCTTGCTTGTTAAGAATAGGGTTCTATTTATATTCTTTCCCATAACTATAGCTGGTCCTTTGCCTAGAAGAATGTAATATAAAACACAAATAACTGAAAATAAGGTTTCTGAAAGTGCAGAGTAGTATCAACCTGCCTCTGCCTATGAACCCTTGAAATTAGCTGGGGTGCCATTTGAATACAGTGTTTTGAGCCAAATTGTTTTTAGTCTCTGCAGAGAGAACCCTTTACATTTCAAGGGATTTAACGAGTGCTGGAGCTATTCCAGCTGCTTTAAAATGCACATTTGGGGCCTTTTTCTGTTCCCTCAAGTTCTAAAGAAAAGAATATGCTCAGGACACTGTCGAAGGCCTTACAGTGTTGGCTTTCACATTCAACTAGATCTTTACCTAGGAGAGGATAAACATATGCCTTGAGTATTTTATCTTGAGAGCAATAAAGGGCTTTACCTTGTATTTTGTTTTCAACGTTTTTCATTAATGAAGGGAAAATATTTAGGTGTCTCACTTCAGAAAAATCTGCTATACCAACACCAGATTTTGAGTCAGAAGAGAAGTTCAGAAAACCTTGTCAACACAGACCTGCGGTCCCAAGGTCATCACCCCTTTAGACCTCGTGTCAGGGGGCTAACCCTGGAAAAAGCCTGGACTTTGGAGTTGGATGTTTGTTTTAATTCTTCCCACACTTTGCATTCTTGGACTTCTCTGGGCTTGTTTCTGCTTCAGTAAAATGGGGATAAATCCCAACTTGCATGGTTCTTGTAAGGTATAGACAGAGTGCATGTAGAGGGGGGGCTGCACTTCTGCAACTGGTGTATCACTGGGGGCCCCAGTTATAATATAGCACAAATTGACAGCATTTACTACCTGCTGGCCTCTGTTTTGAGGATTTTATGTGTACTAACTCACTGAAGCATCACAACAACCTTCTACGATAGATACTATATTAATATCCCCATTCCACAAATGAGAAAACTGAGGCACTGAGAGTTTTAATGTGCTCAGAGTTATATAGCTAGTAAGTAGTGGAGTCAGGCTTTCAACCCAGACAGTCTGATTCCAGAGCCTGTGTCTTAACTGCTACCCAGTTAGTGTCGTTTCAGTGGTGGCTGAAAATATGTTGGATTGTGGTCATCGGTCAGGTAGAGTTGCTGTCTCATTCATCTTTATGGCACCCATTGCGTGATGTATGTATTAGTAGGTGCTCCATAAGCGTTTGCTGAATGAGTGTATGAAGACATTTCCAAAACTGGCTGAGGTGGGCCAGTCTTGCTGCACAAAACATGTTCTTTTTCAGAACCACCTTATTCATTTTCCCTGAGTCCCTGTCCACCTCCTGTGAACTTGGAGTACCAGGGCCAAACCCTATGTCAGTACTTCTAAATGTTTATTTTTGAGAGAGAGAGAAACAGAGCAAGCACAAGCAGGGGAGGGGACAGAGAGAGAGAGGGAGACAGGATCCAAGCAAGCTCTGTGCCGTCAGCACAAAGTCTGACGTGGGGCTTGAACTCATGAACCGCGAGATCATGAGCTGAGCCGAAGTCCGATTCTCAACCGACTGAGCCACCCAGGCGCCCCTATGTCAGTACCTCTACTGAGCTTTCCATAGCGTGGATGATCTCCGGAGCCAGCCTGGCCCTAACTGCCTCCAAATGATGCTGAAAAATTTGCTTGGTAAATGCAGATCTTTTAAAGCGATTCCCCTAGAGCAGGTGTTGACACGGTGATTCAGTGAAAGGCCAGATAGTAAATATTTTAGACTTTGCAGACCATAGGGCTTCTGTCACGACTTCTTCATTGTAGCTCAAAAGCAGCCACAGACAATAAATAAGTGGATGGGTGTGGCTGCGTTCCAAGAAAACTTTATTTACAAAAAGAAGCTGGCCGGATGCATTTGGTCTGAGAGCTGTCTTTTGTCAACCCTGCCACAGAGTGCTGGTTTTCCCACTTTGTAGTGCTGAAGAATCCCCTAGGGTATACCTCTTTAAATAGAGATCCTGGGCGCTGCCCCTGTTAAAAGATAATATTCAGGAAAAAGTGAAATCATTTCTTTCATGCAGATATAAAAATGAACACGTGTTAACAATTTTATTTTGCTCAGATGAGGGAACCCAGCAGAGGCTCTAAGCAGTTCAAAGGCAAAAAGCAGAAATGTATCTTGAGTGAAGGAATTGATTTGCAAATGGAGGCAAACCTGATTTTTTTTAGGCTGGGAAGAGGGAAGCCCATCAAAACTGGACAGTGACAGAGTTTTTCTGTCACTCAGTCACCTACAGCGCAGAGAGTTGCAAAACAGCTCAAAGGCAATGAAAGTGGGGAGGCAGATCATCTGGAGGGGTGTGCCATAGTAGACAATGCAGAGTCTTCCTCTGAAACACGTATTTCTACACCCCCGGGAGACTGGTTCTGTAGGCCTGGTGTTATACTCAGAAATCTGCATTTGGAACAGATCTCCAAAGCTTTGATCAAGCAGGAAGGCTTCATGCAACACTTCGAGGAACTCCGTACACAAGTCTGTTTGTGTGTGTGCCTCTTTTCCCCAAAATACCCATTTCTGCTCAGTACTCCCCTCCCCTGATTTAGGGAAATCAATCCTCACCTTGTGAGATTCACCCATCCATTTGACCAGAGGGGTGACAAGTAGCTTCTCTGTTGTAGGGACAGGGAGAGATTGGATATTGGGGCAAACTCATCCTCATCTCCTATGTTTACTGTTTGTCTGCTCGTGTCGGAAGACCAAAGGGATGGTGTGTGGAGACTTAACCCCAATTGATCATAAAAGTAGTTTACAAGGAGGCGCCTGGCTGCTCAGGTGGTTGACTGGCCAACTCTTGATTTTGGCTCGGGCCATGATCTCATGGTTCATTGGTTCAAGTCCCGCATCAGGCTCCACACTGACAGCACAAAGCCTGCTTGGGATTCTCTCTTTCCCTCTCTCTTAAAAAAATAGTTTACACAGACTAAGGAAAGGGTGTCTGCAACAGAGAATGAATGAACTTTGAAAGGTCTCAGTGCAGTCTTAGGAAGGGGGAGGAAGGCAGACCAGGAGAATGCAGCCCAGCCCTGGGAGGGACAGTCAGGTGGGCACAGACAGGGAAAGCATGAAACATGAAAGTTAAACAATCAATAAGCACGTTAGGGAAGTCAGAACACATTAAGTTGGCAATCCATTATATAGTTACTTTCTTGCAGATCTTTAACTGCCAACAGCTGTTCTGTTCTATCAACTGCTGTTCCTCCCTGGACCCATGGGCAGTCCTGGCTTGTGCATTTCCGGAGGATGGGGAAGTTCAGAAAAACCCCGGACCGTCAGCTGGTTGACTTCCTTCTTACTAGGTTTTCTGCCTGTGTGAAAAAATAAAGGGACGGATGGGTGGGTGTCACTGATACAAGGTTTGTGGAAATTACCGTCAAGTCACGGTGGTTGGAACGTAATTTCCCTCTGATATGCCGTCCAGTGGGAGCTGTCCTTTGTGTCTGAGAGTGAGGGTGGGAATGTGAGGAGGGGTGCAGTCCCCCCAATGTTTCCCTCCAATACCTCCAGCTTCTCAGACTGTGTTCCTAGTCACAGGGCTGCATAGAAAATGGTACCATTTCTGGGGCGCCTGGGTGGCTCAGTCGGTTAAGCGGCCGACTTCGGCTCAGGTCATGATCTCGTGCTCCGTGAGTTCGAGCCCCGCATCAGGCTCTGTGCTGACAGCTCAGAGCCTGGAGCCTGTTTCAGATTCTGTGTCTCCCTCTCTCTGATCCTCCCCCATTCATGCTCTGTCTCTGTCTCAAAAATAAATAAACGTTAAAAAAAAATTAAAAAAAAAAAAAAAGAAAATGGTACCATTTCATGCTAGCAGGAGAATTCCCAGTGAACTCCCTTGCTCAGTGAGTTCAGTAGTTTAAAGGGAAGACCGTTTTCCATCAGGTAATCCTCTGAAAGATGCTGCACCAGGACCAGGGGCTTCAAGGGACAGCAACCACAGATCCTGGCTGTGTGGGGTTGGGAGTGGGTGGGCAGTCACCCCTCTGTGGATGGGGGTAGGTGGGAAGGCCTGCCTGGTGGCACATACTTGACACGTGGTTGTGTTACACTGATAGCTGGGTGGCTTTGCTTCCTGACCTTGAAATGCCGGCTTTGAGCACCCCAGGCTCCTTTGACATCTGTGTCTTCTCGAAGATTCCGTCTGCATCTTGTCTTTGCTTTGACATCGTATCTCAGAGCTTGCCTGTTTGGCTGGCCCTGTCGAGTTACCGCCTATTCTGAAATCTCAGCCACCCCAGAATGCAGTTTTCTGCTCGTGTCAGGAGCCTAAGTGATAAGAATGTCCAGGTGGTGTCCCCTGCTGCCCCGGAGATATCCCAGGCCCCCTGTGTGACCAAGAGGGGCAGGGGTGGCAGCGGCCATGGCCGCTGCTGGGGACCAGCTTGCAGCAGGAACGTAACACCAGAGTCTGCCCTGCTGGAATGTGTGATGCTGGAGCGTGAACCTCATGCGGCTGCCCCGCCCCTGCTGTGTTGGCTCTGCCTGGAGTGCTTGATGCCTCGGAAAAGAACCCAGCACCAGCCTGCTGCCCTCCGCTCCAGGAGATGTTCTTCCTGCCCTCGGCTTGTTTACCCTTAAAGGGCACCTGAGACGGGAAAGGTTACTGGTGTTGATTAGCTAAGGCAGAGCCTCGGGCTTGAGTCCCTCTCTGAAAGCTACCTAAAAGGGTTTTCACGTTGTTTCCGAAAGAGTCCTTTGCCACTTATTTTTCAGAGTTACCCACAGCAGCCTTCAAGGGGCTGATAGCTGTTTGAAAGGCAGGAGCCTGTTTTCAGGCAGAACATATTGTCATTTTAGATTCACAACCCAGAGTTCCTAATTTAGACTGGGAATCTGAGCAGCGCTGGGACTTCCACAGTATTGACATGCTCTATTTTGTATTCGTGGGTTGTCAACCCAGAACATTCTGGAACTAAACTGTAAAATTCTGTACGGTTTAAGAATGAAATTTTAGGATTGACTGGGGCCTTTCCTGCACTGTATACATAATTTTGTGTGTGTGTGTGGGGGTGTAGATAGTAATAAATACAGAAGTTTTAAAAACCTACATTGGAAGGTGACACAAAAAAAGTAAAATTTCTAAAGCAGTGAGCTATCGGAACCAAACATGTAGCTATTCAGACTTTACTGATTTAAAGATAATATATTTTCTTGGGACACCTCGGTGGCTCAGTTGGTTGACTGTCTGACTCTTGATTTTGGCTCAGGTCATGATCTCACAGTTGTGAGATCGAGCCCTGCATCAGGTTCGGCGCTGAGCGTGGAGCCTGCTTGGGGTTCTCTCTCTCCCTCCCTTTCTCTGCCCCTCCCCTGCTCGCTCTCACTCCTGCTCTGTCTTTATCTCTCAAAATAAACAAACATTTTTAAGAAATTAAAAAATAAAATAAAGAGAATATATTTTCCCATTCTTTTTGCTGAGACAGTTGTGTCTTCTGTACCACAGAAATGAGTGTCATGTATTTACTGTGGTGCAGACCCACTTGGAAGTCTCTGAGGGACATGGCAGGGGTGGATACACCCGTCTGTCTGGGTAGCAAGGTGGAAGCCGTGTTTTAGGGGGGAAAACAGCGGGACGGGGAGGAAAGGCAGGGGAGCCGTGAGTGGGGTAGATTAACTTCTTCAAGTCCTGGCTTTTGTCTTTGACTCCCTTCCTGGGAGACGGGCCCTGAATCTTCAACACAGGATAATATGTGGCATTTCAGAGTCCCCTTCTTAGAGTCGTCGCTTTAGAAACTGCTTACCTTTTTTGTTTGATGTTGACAACCAGATTTTTCTTAATCCTGTGTCGCAAATGAAGTTGTCCCTATGGACCTATGATGTCTGTCTACATAAAAGTTATTTAAAAAAGGATCAGAAGCCTCATTCCCCAGCTCCAGCAGTGGTCTGGTCTGGTCTGGTCCATAGAGAGTTGGCTGTGAAGTGTGGGCAGTTCCTCTGTTGTCCACTGTGAGCGTTCCAAGGAGCCACCCCAGGTCCAGAATCCACAACCTCTCCAGGCACAAGAGACCCACCGTTAGGCACAGCATAGACAGAGGGCAGGTGTATGCATGCAAGTATGACTTGACGGGACATTTGGTAAGGAATGAAGAGTGTGGGAAAGCTTGTGACCCATCTCTGCCCCTTGGTGTCCTGAACCCGCTGACTCATGGAGGACAGGGATATGCTTTTCATCACTCTCTTCCCGACATCGAACATGATGCCTGGCACATAGAAGCCCAATAGATAGGAACTTAGAGGCTGCCAGAATCAGGGATGTTTTCTTTCTGGATAGATCGGGAGAACCTATAGATCCAAGGGTGTTGGATTCTGTGGCAGTCCATGACCAAAAACTTGTTGTCTATGTTCTAAGAAACAGACCAGTCTGTTGCAGGAAGACTGAGGATATACAGATTGGGTATCAGCAAAGACTGAGAGGTTTAAAATGACATTTAGACATTTTAACTTACCTGTAGAACATACTACTTCACTGGTCTTAAAGCAAGATCAATCCATCATAAAGAACTTTACGTTTCATTTTTAAAGGTAATACTTTTCTTTAAACCTTCATTTGACAGTAGTTTTAAAAATCCTGGGCGGATATACCTGGTCATTCTGTCTTTGGTAGTCTTTTTAACTTTTAGGAAGTAATCCCAATGAACCACGCCTGAGCCTCTGAATAAGATATTGTCTGCCATTACAGCTATCTGGGAAGAATTGGGGGGCGCCTGGGTAGCTCAGTCAGTTAAGCATCTGACTCTTGATTTCAGCTCAGGTTATTATCTCACAGTGGGGAGATTGAGGCCCGCATGGGGCTCCACACTGGGCTTGGAGCCTGCTTGGGATTCTCTCTCTTCTCCTCCCCCACTCACTGGTCTCTGCAAGCTCACTCACTCGCTCTCAAGGAAGGAAGGAAGGAGAGAGGGAGGGAGGGAGGGAGGGAGAAATTTCTAGACCCTAGCTATTCATGCTACTTTTTGAACAACCCATCTTAATGACAGCACAACAGAAACCCAGCTAGACAAAGGACAAAGATTAAAGTAATAAGATCTAAGATGATAAGGAAAAGAGTAGAAGGTCAGAGGAATTCTCATCAAAATATTTCAGACAGTCCCCTGAGCCCAAACTGGTAATGGTGGTTGGCTCCAGGAAAGGGAACCAGGAGATTAGGAGTTCTGGGTAGAAGGCAGATTCCCTTCATCGTATGATCCTTTTGGGTCCTTTAAATTTTGTATTACATTCATTTATGCTCTTCCAGAAATGAATTAGCTAAAAACAAATGACAGCAGCTTCCCGATGAGAAAAAGGGAATAATTGCTGTGTCATTTGTCTTTGGGAAACGTAGCAGCCAAGCTCTGATGGTAGCTGCACTGTCCCATCCCACCCGGTTTTGCTGAGGTAATTACTTTCCAACAAGGCTTATTGCACAAACAGATGCAGAATTTTAACCCGGGGGATGCTGTATAGATAAGTGATTTCTGCGTTTACACTCTACTCTTTGGCTTTGTGTAGCTGATAGTCCATACATTTCTAATTTATAAAGACAAAAAGAATCAATTTAATATAGTACTCTGCTTCTGGATCTCTGAAACGAGTCTGAAAAATTTCCAGATCACCAGGCCTTGGCAAAACTACAGTATATTGATTATTGGTCTTAAAATTAGTTCTTTACAAGATTTGAAAGTTCTCATGCTTGGTTCTAGGATCTAAGCTTCCTTTGGTTTTCCTGGGGCTGAAAGGCTCCAAGTAACTGAATTTCCTTGGTGCTAAGAGAAAAGCTATAACTTTGCTTAAGACTCCGACTGGTCTGAGGGTGCCTCGGTGGCTCAGTCGGTTAAGCATCTGAATTCAGCTCAGGTCATGATCTCGGGGTCCATGAGTTCGAGCCCCGCGTCAGACTCTGCGCTGACAGCTCAGAGCCCGGAGCCTGCTTCAGATTCTGCATCTCCCTCTCTCTGCCCCTCCCCCGCTCATGCCTCTGTCTCCCTCTCTCTTTCTCTCAAAAGTAAATAAACATTAAAAAAATTTAAAAAAAAAAGACTCCAACTGGTGTGTGATACCTTGCATTAGATCAGGTTTGAGTGCTACTTAGAAAGGTGGAGGAATCGAGAACCATGTTGGCAAGTTCACCTTCAGTAAAGTGTAATGTAAGATGGGGGTGAGGCAAAGGTAAATAGGCCTATTTCATATGCCTGTGATTTGGGTTTCCAGAACTTGTGCCGTTCGCACTTGGTTCATTTCTTTCTTTCCCTGATGAAGAGTGTGTAAGGTGTGACCCACAAAGCAGTATGCGGACCTTAGTTGTGCACCCATTTCTCTGTGTTTGGGATAGCCTTGTCTACTGAGGTTAAGAAGCTGGCTTTCTCTCATTTACATAACAAGTGAAAAGATGTGGAAGACAGAACCAAAGATTTGAGGTCTTCAGAGCCCAGTTCTCTTCTACAACCTCAGATGGCTGGCTCTGAGCAAGTCTCATTTGTAGGGTTTTCCATCTGTACCTTCAAGAACACCCCCTCCTCATGTCCCAGGGAGGCCGTAGAGTTGTGTCTAAGGAGACCCCGTGTGAGGCAGCACTTGATAAACAGCAAAGTGCGATCATCTTCAGTTTTATTTAGTCTCAGTCGTAAGCGTTACCGGCAGACCCTCTGATTTCTGAGAAACTTGGCTTTCACTGGGATGAAGAGACAGGCTGCTGAAGCTAATGCCATGTGGTAAGTAAGATCAAAGACCTTCCCGGAACTCGGCTTCCGTTCCTCCAATTAAGCAAGAAGAGGATTGAATTTTAATCACTGACGATTTTTAAAGCTCACCATACATTCTAGGAATTTTTCTTGCCTTGGCTTCCAGAGCGCCCCATTCTCTTGGTTTTCCTTACAACTCACTGTTTTCTCAGCTCCCTTTACTGGTTCCTCCACTTTCTCCATACTCTCTTGTTGACCTTACCCCATGTCATGACTTTTTACATACTACCTAAATCTCGAAAACTCCCAGACTTTCTCCTGAAATCCAGACTCGTATCCCACAGACTTCTCTACTTTATCTCCAATTATTATGTCCCCAATCTGAACGGATCTTCTCCTCTCAAAGGTAACAAAGAACCAGTTCCACCTATAGCTGTATAAGCTGCTGCTCCTTTCTTTCCCAAATTATTTTCTAGATACATCTCCAAGGCCTGCCCCCTCCCCACCAAGTGCCTGTGGTAGAGTCACATAGAGGAAAAGTAAATATCTGTTAGAATTTAAATATGCTATCATCCACTTTACTTATTTTAAAGCTGAGGACACAGATCCGAGGCATCACAGCCAGGTTTCATAAATTCTTGTTCTCTTGGCAAACAGCTGTATGAGCTTTGGAGTGGTGTGTGTGTGTGTGTGTGTGTGTGTGTGTGTGTGTGTGTTGTTGTTGTTGTTGTTGTTGTTGTTATATGAGCTTTGGGGTGCTGTGCGTGCGTGTGTGTGTGTGTGTGTGTGTGTGTGTGTGTGGTGGTTGTTTGTTTGTTTTAGAGCAATGCAGTATAGTTCTTTATAAAGATGGGATAGCCCAGGCTGGCTCTAGGCTAGAGGTATGACCAAATAATATATTAGCCGTATTTTATACATTCAACATTTCCATTTTCTACGCTGGAAGCCACAATACCCAGCCCTCGAGAGTGCTGTTATTAAAAACGTTGAGTCATAAAGCTGTATCAAACCTACCAGCTAGAGGAAATGGTGCTGCCAGACTGGTTCTCACGATGCTCATCTCTTGAGACCCTTAAAACCAGATTCATGATGAAAGGTGCTATGGAAGGGCAAATTGCAAATTATTGTGTTTATTTTCAGGTTATTAAACTTTTTATGCTGGCAATAGAGTCACTTCTCAGCTTTTTGACTAATAAATGTTGACTTACTAGGGTCTTGATAGGGCTTAGTAAGCTCACAGGTCTTTAGAAATAGGTTTCGGTTTTAGTGTTCTCTGTACTAAGAAACATTGTTTAGAAATAGTTTCTGGAGCCCAAAAGATTGAGACAAGAAGAAACAAATGATCGAGGCAGAATTGTCTTGCCTGATTATAAATAGTGTATCTAATATTTCTGTATCTTACTGAAATTAAAAAGAAAAACTATAATATTGAGTGTCCATTCTTCTAAGGTGGTGCTTCTCAACCTTAGCTGCACATTGGTATCACCTGGGGTGCTTAAAGAACACTGATGCCTGGCTCCACCCCCCAGAGATTCTAATTCAATTGGTTTGGGGTGTGGCCCAGGCATCAGGATGTTGCAAAGCTCCCCAGATGATTCTAATGTGCAGCTGAGGGTTGAGAATTCTTGTAACAGGGACTTGAAAATATTTTGTGGACACCTGTCCTAATTTTTTGTTTTCTGAAACAATTTTTGCTTTCAAGAACCTCCTTGGAATTTTCCATATCTTTTACTCACTTGTGGAAGATAGGAAAATGAACAGTAGTTCCTCTTTGACTTTAAACATTATACTTTTCCAGAATCTAGAGCACTTCCTACCTGTACATAGCTAGTTAACAGGGCATGGAACAGATACATTTAAAACCCTACTCAGTGTAGGAGACTCATTAGTGTTTCTCTCAATATGTCTAAACTCTGAGACCAGCTAACCATCACCTAGCCAGTAAGTTACAGGCCTGAGATTTGAACCCTGATCTTTCTGACCCCAAGATTCGTTTGTTTAAGGACAAAGGGCAAAGTCTATTAGGATCCACCAAAACCCGTTTCATCTTCTTGCTAGGCACACAGCTAGACCACCTTTCCTGGTGTCCCTCAAAGTTAGGTGTGGCCATGTGACTGGATTCTAGTCCATGCAATGAAAGCAGAAGTAACATATGTCAGCTCGATGCCTGGCCTCCCCAGATCATCCTCCATTCTTTCCCCATCATCTGGCTACGAGTGAGGACCACCTTTGGATGGCCACCTGCCAAATAGCCACAGAATAATTCTACATGAACGAGAAAAATGGCCTTAAGGGAGAGATCTGGGCTTTATGCATCTGAGCAGCTAGTCTTCCCTACCCAAAAATAAGTACTGTGTATTAATGACTCTGTGGAAAGGGAAAGGCTGAAGATTAAGTGGAGAGGGGAGAAAATAATGGAGTAGAGATCCCAGGATGTGGGGTCCAGAGCACAAGTGGAAGCGTTAGTCTTAACCAGGTGAAAGGACCCATCTTTGATTTTGACAACTGGGAAAGAGAAGCAAGTGTGGAGGCAAGTGTATTTGGAGGTGTGGAGGCAGTTATGGCAATTTTTTTTTCTGATGGCTTCAGTTTTCCTTGTGATGTCTAAGAGATAACTCATCTATGGGAACTTCATGAGGCAGGGTAGGTGGTTCGAGGAGATAATGTTTGAATAAGCCCTTGTGGAGAGTAGGAAATAGACACAAAGAAGTTAGTAACAGTTGGCATCAAGAATTCATTAAGGATGGACATCATGTGAATTTGTGATTGCAAACACTATGTTTCTTCTTCACTGCTATTTCCTCAGTGCTCAGCATTATGCCTGGGACATGGCAGGTTTTAAATAAATGGTTGAAGAATAAATATGGTGACACTAAAGAAGTGAAAGCTGGAAAAGTGGAATGGAGGTGAAGATCATTGACATTGGGGGTACCTCAGGACTAAGAGGCTAAAGGCACAAAGTCACTCTGGATGAGAGGGCGTAGAGTAGAGGAAAACTGTCAACCAGCTGTCAGTCTTCAAGACTACAAAGGGATTGGTGCTTTAATAGGAAAAGGCAGAGCCTGGTATGTGGTATAGCCACATAGTCTGAGCATCAGGGAAGAAGGGATGGCATTTGTGAGTGGAAGGGCAGTGGTCTGGAAGTGGCTTTGGGTCATGAGAAAAGTACTAACAAGCTTCATGGCCATGAATGGTGGGTACTTACTGTGCGTGTTTCTAGAGTCAGATGGTGATCACCGAGGTGACTCTAATGATCTTAGCTGGGCTTACTTGTATGTCTGGGGGTTAGCTAGTGATCAGCTCATCTAGGCTGGGGTAACCTGGCTGTGTTCTGTGTGTCTCTTATCTTCTTCCTGGGACCAGGAGACTACCCTGGGCATGGCTTTAACATAGTGATGATGGCAGATAGGAACACGAACAAGCACCCTTGTTCAAGTGCTTTTCAAGTCTCTGCATGGGTCATGTATGCTAACATCCTGTTGGCCCAAGCAAGTCACAGAGCTAAGCTTAGAGTCAGTCATAAAGTTATATGGCAAAGGGTATGGAGAAGAGAAAGAGAGAGAGAGAGAGAGAACCCAGGGTCATTTTTGCAGTCTGTCACACTTTGGGAAAGTGGGTGAAGAGAGGAATTGAAAAGACTGACTAGAAGGGATTACATCTAGGGGTAAGCAAGGACGACTTGTGGGTAAAGCAGGTGTGGTGAATGGCTATAGAAGCATCGGTTCCAATAGATCTCTGATCGAGGTGGAAAATATAAGCCCTCTCGGGAAGAGCATGATCCACTTATCCTCTTAGCCTTGGCCTCCCCATGTATAAATGGGATGTTAACATTTTTCAGATTAAGATTACAATGAGGTAATACATTTGCAAACATTTGGTAAATGATGGACTTAAAATATGGTGTTAGGTGTGCATAGATCAGCTGACAGCTGGCCACCCCCAGCATGTGAATAAGCCCAGTCAAGATCATCCAAGCCACGGAAGAATGTTGGGGCCAGATTATCAGGTAAAGTCTGTATAGATGTCTCAAACCCCTACCAACATTTCAGTGACCCAACCACAGGTCTGCTAAGAGAGAAAAAAAAACATTTCCTTTATCATTAGGAGACTATCAAACCGAGTAACTTTTGCCCCTGGAGTGGAGGGCATGGATGACTGATACCAAGTAGCCCAGAAGAATACAGACCGTAAATCAGAAATAATGCATGGCTCCTCTAGAGGGCAGTGCCCTCCACCCAGCCCCTGCTACGTCCTCTAGTGGCCGCAGTAGGACGTTAAAGCTCTTTCAGAGAACCTGCTCAGAGCCCCCTGGACTGGAATCTGGGAAAACAAGCCTGCCTAACTTCCAGAGTGGCTTGCTCTAGGCTGGCCTCCCTTGGCTAAAGGTGAGCTTCCCTACTGATTAGGGAAGTCTTTTCAAATGTAGGAGTGCAGACCCTATCGTGTCCTCTTGGGCAGTGTCCAGAAACGGGTCTGTTGGCATTAATCCCAAGTTCTCTTCTTCCCATGCCCCTCCCCAGTGCCCACCATGGGGCAAGGGGGACTGTGTTAGTAAGCGTCCTGCAGGTCCCAAGCCAGGTATGCAAATGACTCTGGTGTGATCCTGGTCATATCTATGAGGACCCATCTGTGACTCCAGAGAGACTGTGCCAAACATGACCTTTTTCACTCTGGGAGCATTTGGAGTGACAATTCTGGTAAAAATAAATAAATAAATAAAATCTGCAATCTTCTTTTAGTGAACAGGGAAGTAGCCCTTACCTGTGCGTGGTGTGGCCAGGTACATTGTGCCCATCTGCAGAAGCTTCCAGATGAATGTCCTGCATCTTGACTTCAGTAGCACAATAAAAATCCTTGCATGCGAGGTTTTATTATCTGCCATATTGCTCTATGTTTCATCTCAGGTCAGCATTAGAGCTGAATGTCAAACTTCTTGTTTTATATTCAACTGTCAGCTAGCTGTCCTCATTGTTTTTAAACACCCCTGCCCTCTTGACCATTTCTTGGTGGATTTGGAACGCTGGGTCATTTCAAGCATTTATATTTGTCAATGTATTGACTTGGTTCTCACATTTATTGAGTATTTGGTTTTCATTTGGCTTTTGTTTTTTGGTATTTGATGGCACCATCATTAAGATAGCTCTGTTCACTGGGGTATGTTTATTTAAGTTGGTTCTGTAAAACTGACATATGGGAAATGTCAAAAAACCGGGATCTATAATGAGAAGTTACTGCCCGTTTATTTTAGAAATCTTAATGTAGCTTAGTGCTGGCCCACCAGCGTTGACCATGAAGATCCCTCCTGCGAGGTTTTAAATTTTGACCGGAGGCCCACTTGTTTACAGATTTGCTTCAACACAGATATATCACAGAGACTTGGCAGTTTCAGAAGCTCAAAAAGTATAACCAGTCTGTTCTTTGCCTATTTGTTTAAGGAAATGCCTCTGCCACTGGGCTTTGGTGCCTGGAGCAGGATTTATCAGGACCAGGCTGGGGACTGTCATTCCAGTGTCCCGAGGGGCTGGGAACAATGATCACAGCTCTAGTGAGACACTGAAGCGTTGTCCCTGGCTCCTCTGGTTGGGGCCCTTTCATAGCTCAAAATGGGGAGTCCGTCCCTCTCCTTTCCTCAGCCACCATCCCCTGCTGGGAATGATCGCTCTGACTTGGGCCCAGGGTTTCTTTTCTCCTTCCTAGATATGTACTTTACTCCTTCCTCTGCCAGCATTTCTGGACCACCTGCCCACTGGCTTTCCTGGGATGTGGGGCTGGCAGTGGGAGAGGGACTTCTGTTGAGAGAGGTATCAAGAGTACCTCCTGCCTCTTGCAGAGTAAAACCAGGAACCTCTGACCTAAGGAAATGAGTGCAATGCAGGATGTCTTGCGTTCTTAGAGTTATTTTTAATGGCCAGTAAGTTTTAGGTCTCAGATGGTCTTTGTGTTTGGGCTAAGTAGCACAGATAAAGTGAAGCACTACTCCATGTATTTCAAATGCTTTTCCCTTTGATATTTTTTTTCTCCTTAAAGAAAGTCTGCAACGGTTTTGCTCAAAAGAAATATAATGCGAGCCTGATAGGTCATTTGAATTTTCTAGTGGCCCACATTAAAAAGTAGAAAGAAAGAGGTAAAATGAATAAAATCTTCTGCATTTCTTTATGTTTAACACAAAGTCTTTGAAATCCAGTGTGTATTTTACACTTACAGCACATCTAAATTTGCACTGGCCAAGTTCAAGTGCTCCGTGGCCACCGTGGCTACTGGTTACAGTAGTGGATGGCACAGGCCTACAACATCAAGGAGGTGATGTGGTACAGTGTGGAGAATCTTCCACCACAGTTCCCATTTTGTTGTTCCTGTTGTTGTTGTTGTTGTTGTTGTTGTTGTTGTTGTTAACAGCAGCATTTTGATTCAGTTTGGGGCAATACACTTGAAGGGCTTAAACTGCATCCACAGTTGTCACATCCTTCACTTGATGACCCTTCAGCCCGTTTTTTGAATAGCATTGGAAGAGAACTTGTGGAGAACCACTGCTGTTTCTGAAAGAGCCTGGTAATAGCAAACAGCAGAGTCACAATAGCAGAAACATTCAGCTTGACTGCAACGTGGGACAGTGTTCATGTGGCTGCACGTACACGATGCAAGCCTCGCCTCTTCTGTCTCTTCCTCTCATGGAAAAGGACTGGACGTGTGATACTCAGGGCAAAGATATCGAAGAGCATTAGAGATTTGGTGCTGCTTAATGCTGTCTTACCTGAGGGCCTCCAATGCTCTGAGGTATGGCCAGTATGACACATGTATGTAGGACTTCCAGAAGTGTGGCCTTCTCACTGTCTTGTTTCCCCCAGACTTATTTCATCTTCACGTCCTTGCTCAATTTAGTATTTGTTACTCTATAGTGATAGAGTGCATTACCAACCTTGTTTATAAACTCTGGAAACCAGGACATTCTCATCCGAATGGCATTGGCTTTTTTTTTTTTTTTTTTTTTTTTTTTGCACAGGGAAGGGGAGGGGTGACTCTGGAATTGGCCTGATTGTATAGCTGCGGCCAGAATGAGTTTGCTTTCCAGCTCACAGTATTGTACTATGGAAGGTTTAGGATTCTTGGGGTTGTGCTGGAGAAGAAAAATGAGGCATTTTCAAAATCTAGAAAGAACAACAAATGATGGTTTTCATTTACCCATTCCAGTTATTTGATGCCTATTTACAATCCAAAATGTCCAAGTCAGTTTAGAAAATGGTCGCGTCTTTCATGTAGCCTAAAAAGTGTTGCCACGCACGGTTGCATTGAGGATTTGGATATATTGCCAAACGTGTGCTCATTTCAAGGAGAAAATATGTCGTGGTCTGTAGCCGTCTTTATATTAATGAGTTTTGAAAACAAGCCATGAGTTTAAAGAATGGTGAATGAACAGGCCTCTCCTAAGAAATCTTATTCTAAATGGGTTTGGTGGGTTTTGTTTTTGTTTTTGTTTTTAGTTTCTGTTTCTATTTTCCCATGTGAAGACTGGATTTACCTCCATCTAGACTCAAAGTTGGGCCTAACGGTGAGGATTATGCCACCTTGGTATGCCCAGGTAGGGACTGTTTATGGATATAGCAATATCCTCCATATAATGTGGTACGAAATCCAAACACATTTACGAATGGGGACCAAATAGTTTTTGTGTATATCTCTACTGTTCTGATGTAATGATATGTTATGGGTACAGTATACTTTTAGACCATTGTGGGGCCAGCATATCTTTCTTTTTTAATCCCCATTATTTCGTCTTTCAACTTTTACAGCTGTCTTTTTGGTGTGGTCTAAGATAGATTCAGATGATCTGTTTTTACTCCAGAGTCACCTTGAGAAGGCTCCTGCGACACAGCACCACAGTTGTGCAGAAATGCCCCACCTGTGATGCCAAGTGAGCAGTGCTCGTGTTCATATCTGCACAGTGCAAGAGTGGAAATCGAGTACCAAGAACTAGATAAATCTCGAATACTAGTCTTGTAGCCTGTGTTGTCCATTTACACATTTCTCCGGGGACAAAGCGGGACAGATGGTTTTTTTTTCTCTCCCTTTAAGTTGGATGTAATAAATGACTGGTTTGCTAGAATTCTTCATTATTCCTAGGTGTAATACGTTTTGGAACATGAACTACTTTTCTTAATGTTTTTAATCCACCAACCTTAAAAGTAAATATTTTCCATCCAATTCTCTTTGAACACCCGTTATGTGTTTTCTTTTCATTCTGGCGTCCTAATACTGGTGGTCTCGGGGCATTTTATGGCAGGGAGTTTGGAACTTAAAGGAAAACTGGCTCTGATTGGCATGAATCTGTGGTTTTTTTATTGCAGCGTAGTTGACATCCAATGTTCTAGTAGTTTCAGGTACACAGCATAGTGGTTCAGCAATTTTATACATTATGCAGTGTTCACCACAATAGTTACTGTCACCATACACAGTTGTCACAATATTATTGATTGTATTCCTTATGCTGTACTTTACATCCCTTATTTATTTTATAGCTGGAACTTTGTACCTATAATTCCCTAATTCCCTTCACCTATTTTGCCCATCACAGAACCCTGTCGTGTATGTATATGTGGATGTGCACGTGCCCGCGCATACACACACACACACACACACACACACACACACACACACACACACACACCGTGGAATGTTACTCAGCCATAAAAAAGAATACCATCTTGTCATTTGCAACAACACGGATGGACCTGGGGGGTATAGTGCTAAGTGAAATAAGTCAGAGAAAGACAAATACCATATGATTTCACTTACATGTGGAATCTAAAAAAACAAATGAACAAACAAAAACAGACTCGTAAGTACACAGAACAAACGGGTGGCACGGATGTGTCTTTGAACCGCCGTAGTCCTTTCGGGAATTTCAGGTCCCCACCTATTTTGCATAGAGACCATTTGAATAAGCATTGCCTCACTCTTTGTTTTGATGTGTTTCCAGAATCCCAGGTTTAAAATGGAACAATTGCTACGCTTCAAGACATCTGTTGCTCCCCTAATTTGGGAGACGTGGATTGAGGAAAGAGCAGTTGCTTCTTGGCTCTGTGATCTGTTATACCTTAGTGTCAAATTGGACATACTTACTTACATTCTCAGCTTTCATGTTGTGACATTACTTCTCCAAGGCAGTGCTTTCAACAGGTATAAAGCTTCCAAAGGCTTTTCTGAGTCTGGTACCTCTTTGACATGTCTTATGCAGTTGTATCTGTAGGTCTCGTGACTGTGTTAAACTCCAGAAAAGACACATCATTTAGAGAACATTCTCTAGTGGATTGGTTCTAAAATTACACCTGCCTTAATTGGTATAAGCTGCTTGCCTTCTAATTGTGCTAATGCCATTTAAGTTTCACCAGAACGGCATTCTGAAGTTGCCCCAGACAATTGCTCTTCATTTTGTATCTGTAGCGATGATGATGCTAATTGGTAACATTCCACTGGACAGAGTTGAAGAATCCCGTTAGTATTTAGTTGTTCGGTTTGTGTAAAACTCTCTTACGCTCACCTCCAAAATCCGTGGCTGTTAACCTTTTTTAGAACAGTTTGTTTCTGAGCAACTCTGTTAGAAGATATTCTAAAAAGCAGAATCATTTAAATACTAAGTTTGAGCTGGGGGCAAAGAGACTTGTGTTACTAAGCGGAACCAGAGTTAATTTAAACTACTAATTCTGCTGAGCTCCTATGACACCAAGAGTTCCTTTCTGGCTGCCAGCAGGCAAATGGAAGTGAGGGTTTGAAATGGTTGGCCTTCTGGCCTTTAGTTAACCTTGGAAAAAGTTGAAGTCCAGTCTGATTTCATGACTTAATGCTGTGATATTCATTGACTGCCATTCGTCAACATTGTACTGTCAGGAAGGTATCTCTTCCAAGTGTCACACATGTGACTATCTACAAAATGGCTTCTATCATAGAGCAACACTGTAAGGCTTGACTATTGAGTGATGATTTCATTGTTGTCATCACTGTTACTGAGAATTTTTTTTTCCTTTCTTCTAGTACTCAGGAACACAAACCAGAGCATTAACGGGTAAAGAGGAAGAAAGATAATCTGTAGGAGGGTAAACCTTGGGGGAAGATATGTAACCATATAGGGAAAGAAGACTAAAGGTCATTTGGTCCAGATTTTTGTTTTGTTTTTTTGTTTTCCTCATTCTTTTTTTTTTGACTGCAGAAGTCTCTTCTGCTCTTCCGTGGGTCTCTAGAGATGGGGAGCAGACAACCCCACCAAGCGGTCTAAGGCAATGTGGTATAGGACAATGTGTTTTGTTTTAAAAATGCTTATCGCTTTAACAATCATTTATGTTGGGTTCTTCGATGATATCCACCAATTTGCTAATTTAATTTTCTTTAACATGTTGTTAACTAAGCCCTGCCCTCAAATTTTATTATATTTGAGATGATTGCTAGATGCCAGTGTCAGATGTAGCTCTTTCATATTAGTGAAAGATTGAGATAAGAGACACTATTACCCTAGTTCCTGGTGGTTAATACTTGAAAATATACAAATGAGGATTTTTAGAATCAGTCATTCTCCCTTTGAATTAAAATTGATTTGCCTACTAAGTGTGTATACAGATGTTCTTAATGGAAAGAAGCAACTGACAGAAAACTCCTTGAAACCAGGTAGCTGATAGCAAAGGCTCCTGGGGTATGTGAAGACCCGAGGGCGAGGAAAAGGGCACATGCCCTTAGAATCTAACAGCTCCAGCAGACCTGGATAAGACTTCAGAAAATAACCACCATCAAGCACTCCTCTATCATTCCCCAACTCATGTGCATATGTGAATAATGGTAGGAGTTTGAAGACAATTTTTCGATATCATTTTGAAGATCGGTCTTGATGATTTAAAATAGAACCAGTGTTCTTGGGACTTGGCACTTGCCCTGCGGCCCTGTTAAGGCTGTGGCTCCCCTGCTTCTGCATTGCACCCAGCAGATCCCGATCCAGTTCGTCTGACCCAGCCCCAGGCTCTATTCCATCTCTGTCTGAGATCGGCTAAATTCTAGAAGGGGGCAGGAAAGCGCCCTGCCATGGTAGCAGCATTACCAACTCCTCCATCTTCTTAGGGACTTTATTCTCAGCATCCAGACGTTTTCCCCCTGCTTGTCCCCTTTCCTTCATGAGGGACCTCACATTGATTGACACAGCTCTTTACTTTACAGCATCCAGACGGTCCTCATAAAACTTCTTTCTAGAAGGCCAGGGACATGAGAAAATTCCGAGTCAGAGGAGTGAGAGCTAGCACTTTGAACCTCAGCTGTCTGATGTTGCTAAACCTCTCTGCTGCCTGAGTGCATAAGCTGATAAGAAGCCAGGTCAGGAGGGATCCAGGAAGTGAGCCCTTCCCCCATGAACAAATGTGAGCACACGTATCTAGGACACAGGCCACGAGAGAGGCAGCATGTGGCCCACCGGGCAGGATGGTCAGCCCGGATTCTGACTCCGTGGTGAACTTCCAGGTGGTGAACCCTGCCTCCTCCTGGAACTTCAGGATCTGCTGAGTGGGCTCTATGCAGACTCTTAATACTACCATTCCAGACTCCCCTTCCTCTCCTTGTTTGTTAGCAGCCTTACACAGACATGCATCTGGGGGTACTTCTATGACTGGGGACTTTCCTCCGTGAAAATCCGTGACATCTTCACCTGGAACTCTGAAGGTTGGAAGAGAAAAGAGCTACTGAATGCAGTCAGTGAAGTCAATTTTAAATTAATTTTAAAGGAAACATACCCTACTTTGAATTTTCTGCATAGACCTAGTTTGAATTTCTACTTTAACTTGGGTGGAGGGGTTTTCGAGCAGAGGCTGAGATGCCTTTAAAGAAGGAAAAATATTGTGGAATGACTCTTATGTTACATTTTGCCAAGACTTTTAGGGGCAGAAGCAATGTCCTAAAAGGGTCTTCTATACTATTTCCATTTCCCAAGAAAGATGATATAGGTCTTTGGTTAAATTTCCTATGAAATAGGCCCCATTTCTCATTCTCTGTTGACAAAGACTAATGATACTTACTTTCTGGAAACATCCTTGCCAGAAAAAGAAGAAAAAGAAAGCAAGCTTTGGAATAATCTAAAATACTGATACTGATACTTAATGTTTATTGAACACTTACTATGTGCCCCATACTGTGTTACTTCATTTAGTCCTTAGTACAGTCTTGTGAAAAAGGAGGTAACATTATCTTCATTTAACAGATAAGGAAACTGAGGCAGAGGATAAGTAAGTTGCCCAAAGTCCCACATCCTAAATGGCAGACAGAGTGGAACCCCAACCCATTTTCTAGAACACTGTTCTACTAGCTATGTGGGCCCTTCCAGGTGAGGTGGGCTATGGGTCGGCATGGCCACCCCATTGCAAACTCCAGGGGGTGCCATGCAGGCCTTGGTTTATGAATAGTACCCTACCGTGAAGTTGTTTGCAGACTTCCTATTTCTAGCAGAGGATTCAATTATTCATTTTCAGGCAAAATTTTTGAAATTCTTTACTGGCAGTCCCACTAATTCATATGCACTTGCTAATTAGGGGAAAATATTTTTGCCAAACTGAAATGTGTTGTACCCCAGCTTTAAGACAGGCCACATTTGGGCCAAATCGTGCAAAAACCCCTTGTTGTTTATGATTAGAATAGCTAAAGTATACTTACCCTCTCCACTCTTTAGTTAAGACAAACCACTTAGCAGGAGAACAGAAGCTGTTTCTTTTATTATTTTCTTTTCCCTTGGCTCAAATTGCTTCATAACCATTACTCCAACTTTGAGTAAATCACCCTTATTCATTCTTTTCTCATAGAAAAACATTTGAAACTGCACATTACCCTCTGTTCCAAACAGTTGTCCCTGTTTACAGTCAAACTTTTTGCACTCAGGAGCAGCGAGGCGCTAAGCAAATCCCGAGGTATTTTTTGGCTGAAAATCAGCACAAAGAGTAGATCATGGAAAAAGTTGGATTCCAGCCCCAATGCCATCATGTTGAACAGAAGTGGAAGATGACACCAAGCATAGAAGACAGCTCTGAGGCACCTGGTGGGATGGGCCAAGCCAGGGAACCATGGGCCTATGCCCCTCGTGACTAGCAGTCAGTATGAGGACCGGGCAGGGATTTTTTTTCCCAGTACTTTCTGCAATAAAACCATTGTCCTGTTGAAGAGACACCACAGGGCAAGTTGCCAAGATGTCACAAAGCATGTGGCTGTAAGAAATTATCCCTTCATAATTCCTGCATCCTGACTTTCTGGGAGGTTTTGCCTTAGCTGGCCACACTGGAAGTTCTGTGTCCTGGTAGGAGTTCAGCTTACTGCTGCTTTTGGTATCCTGCAAATTGGCCTATGGGCATTCTCACAAGCAGATTTCCTTCCTGTAAAATTCCAAAAGTGCTGTTTTTAATTCATATGACCTGTGAATTCCTATGAATACAGCTATTCCGATGTTGCTTTAACCTTGTGTACCGTGGCACATATTTGCCTCCTGTGAGAATCCTCCCCCAGTTGACTTCCGTTTTACATATTCAAGGTCATGACCATATCTAAGAGATAGATAATCTTGTGTCTTTGATCCTAGGCTTAGAAATGTCATGACAGTCACTGCTTTAGTTCCATACTGGGTCCCTTGAGTGGCCTGGTTCAGCAGTGATTGTTTTCCTTCCTGTGCGGCTTAGTTATTGTTGGGGATGCTGAACTCACTTTTTCCTTCCCAGTACCTCTTGAAACACGGCCATCTTTCCCCACAGGAGAGCAAGCCCCTGCTGATAGGAAATCTTTCCACGTGCACATGCACACAGCAATTTGCCGGCGTGGATGGCTGCCAATGGTTTTCTCTAGTTGCGAGGAGTTTATTTTCCCTGGATGACACTGCTGTGCCACACAGGTGGCCTGCGACATAGTAGGCTCCTCATTGATAGAAGCTTCTTTCTGGAGAAGCGCCTCTGGTGTGCTTTGGGGCCCCATAGACATTTGTGACGGTTGACTTATGCAAAAAAAAAAAAAAATGATTTCATGTTGCATTGATTTTTGGCTTATTGTGAAGCACGGGATGTGTCAAGATTAGGGTATACCGTAGGCCCCTCAAGAGGTAATGGATTACCTCAGCCCCAGGAGGGCTGGCTGGCAGTTACATCAGACCTGGAGCCCACGGACAGTCCCTTAGAGCCACTCACCCTTGATTGGCTTGTTGAAGGATAGTGTTATGGATTCCCCACTGTGTACCCCCACTCTATAGGGCATGGCCTGCATCCCTGGCTAACTCTGTAAGCGGAGAAGAAAAGGCAACTCCCTAGAGCTGCACCTTAGGGAGCTATACCTCCCTCCCCACCAACTCCCCAATTCTGGCAAAATACTGTAGCCTTTAACCTTCTGTCTGTTGTTTTAAAATTGAAATTATATTGACTTATCTCCTTCTCTCTACGTGTGGTGCTCTCCAAAACCACAAAGCAGGCTCTCCAGGGGGCAATCTAAGTGCTACCTATGAAAAGATTTTTCACTAGAGGAGAAAATATCAGCATGTGTGTTCGTAGTGAGAGGGAGCATTGCTTTGAGAAACTGTCATTTAAATTGTGTATACTGGGTTAGGGCTCCTGGGTGGCTCAGTCAGTTGAGCAGCCGACTCTTGATCTTGGCTCAGGTCATGATCTCACGGTTCGTGGGATCAAGCCCCGCATCAGGCTCTGTGCTGTCAGTGCAGAGCCTGCTTAGGATTCTCTCTCTCTCTCTCTCTCTCTCTCTCTCTCTCTCTCTCTCTCTCTCTGCCCCTCCCCTGCTTGCACATACACATACTATCTCTCTCTTTCTCCAAATAGCTAAATAAGCCGAAAAAAAAAAAAAAAATACATATACAGGGTTTCGGTATAAACCTTTTTTCTTGTGTAGATCGATTGTGTTTAGGTGTGAAGCTCTGACTTAGGGGTCCCATCTTCTTGGTCTCACATCGCCTCCTGCTCCCGTCAGCTTGCTTTTGCAGTTGGCCCAGCTCCTGCTCTGCCGAGCTTCAGTTGTGGGGGATCCTCCTTAATGACAACCTGGGGCACTGCTAGGTGTTCAGTCATCATGACCACAGTGCACTTTCTGCAGCAAAGGATGTGCTCACAGAATTAAGATTTCCTTATGAGTTAAATCAGTTTTGTATTAACGGTCAGTTGGTAAGAAAACTCACTGAACCCCGGCATGACACTCGCTAAGCATTTTGGTTCATTGATCCTTCTCTCTAGATCCAGGAGTTTATTTTTCTTTCTTTCTTTTTTGAGAGAGAGAGCGCATGTGGGTGTGGGTGGGGGAAGGGGATGGGGGGGTGGAGAGAGAGAGAGAGAGAGAATATGAGAATGAGTAAATCTTAAGCAGGCTCCATGCTGAGCGTAGAGCCCAACATGGGGCTTGATCCCACGACCTGAGCCAAAATCAAGAGTCAGACACTCGACTGAGTCCCCCAGGTGCCCCCAGATCCAGGAGTTTAAAGTGGACAGAAATCAGAGGCTACCTGCAGGGAGAGGGCAGGCTTTGGTACCTAGCATTTTCATGCTTTAATAGGTGGGGGGGTCCCCGATATGTGCGGAGAATGCGTTTAGCCATCGACACAACACCCTCTGCCTCTGACCTATGGCATGGGGAAAGGAATTGTTCAGCAAGCTCTTCTGAGCCACATCTACAAAGTCCTCTTAAAGGCATATTTATTTAGTCTTTAGAAGGAGAATGAGGGTAGAATGGTAGCCGCCCCAGTTTATTGGGCACCGATTGTTAGGCATGGACCTAAGGGATTATGGATTACTCTGTCTCTTCCGAGAGCTGCTTACCCCTTTCAGGTGGCTGTCATCATCCTCCTTTTACAGAGAAGAAAACTGGGTGTTAAGGAAGTCAAGTCACTTAGCCAGGGTCACATACCTGAGCAGTGGAGAAGTGATACATACCGATGAGTCCAGACCATGAGCCCGGCCCTCACCTTGCCATGTTGTCTTGTTGGGTGATTGTGTATTCCCTCCTGCCTGGAGTGTTCCCTCCTTCCCATTCCAAGCCATCAGAATCTGTTCCATCTGGTAGGCCCTAGTCTCAACGTTAACTTTCTGGAAGCCCCTTTTGCTTCTCCTGGTGAGAAGTGATTTCCTGTTTTCTGTACCCATGTGACACGTGGTTGTGCTTCTGTGGTATGTCCCATTCTGCTGCATATGGGTTTATTGTTGTCAGATATGAATATTAAATGTTCTTGGATTGGAATTCTCAATGGATGGTTCTCTTGCTACTTCTTTGGTTTTGGGGGGGGGGCGGGGGGGGGGACCTGCTGTCTTTATCAGTGAGGCCTACTTTGGCAATTTCCGGTTCAGGCTCAACCTTTCCTTCATCTCTGAGCAATGATTGTTGACCTTGAGGGATGAGAAGATTTTTCTTCACTCTCAGGGTAATCATCATGAAGAGATCTTAAATGAAGGTCATGAATTTTCTGGTTGTGACTGTATTTGCCAGTGTGATTCTTTTAGAATCTTTAGTCATGACCAGGATAGGCTTTTTGAAATTATGGACACAAGCAACAATGCATGTTTCTACTCCTGCTTCCTCCCCAACCCTGTCGAAAACTCACAAAGAGCATGACAGCAAAATATGGGAAAAAAGGGGCAATTCCCAAGATTGCATCTTACCACCATTTTTCCAGGTATGGAAACAGGCTCAGGGAGGTGGTGCTCAAAGTTACAACACTCCCTGTCTGATAAAGCTTGAACTGGAATCCAGGCCCACCATGCCCACTGTGCCCCAAAGTTCTTTGTCCACAGCATTTGTTGTTCAAAGAGCAGCCCTGGAATTTTCTAGGTGGGATGAGAGAGATACACTTCGAATTAGTGTCTCCTGAACAAGCTCTCCCCTTCTTTGCCAAGGCTGACTTGATCAAATCGCTCACACTTTGAGATGAATTGCTCTTTTATTGCCTGTTAAGGTATTTTTCTCTCTCAAAATGTTAAAATTCAGCTATAACATCTGCCTTTTAAAGTGAAATTTCAGGGACTCTGACATTTACAGGGGAAGGAGCAATTACCTCAAGATCACACCTCATGCTTCTCAAATTACTTAAGTAGGAGACCTGTGCCTGTGAGTAGCACTGGTGAGCAATACATTCATCGAGCACTTTCCAAGTTTTAGGCGCTAAAACTAGGCGCTTTAGTTCTATTTCAGCTAATCCTGACCACACCTCCTCGAGATAAGTATGTTATCCCCATTTGACACATGAGATAAGGGAGGCTTTGCCCAAGGTCACACCCAAGTTTAGGTTGTCAGGGGAGCTGGGGTCTGTGGATTAGTCTATCAGTCTCTCGCTAGAGGATTTGTGTGTGAATTCTTGGCCTTGCAGAAGGAGCCCAGCCTCCTGGTGAGAAGTCTGAAATATGTTTGCAGCCTGATTGATGCTCAGAGTGCAGGTTGCCTCTCTCAAGTACTTCTCCTGTCTGCAATTCTGAGGAGAGGCTTGGAACTTTCTCAAGTGAAGGCTTGTCCCTTCCAGATGTTTGTTTGGGGTTGAAGAACAAGGAAAATTGTGTGAAACTAGAGACGCAACCGTCCCTGTGAAAGCATGCACTTCCTTCTCGACTTGCCGAACCCACGTTCTGGCTTCTTTTTATCTCCAGGACGACGTTGACAGAGTCAGCTCGGAGGGATGGAGGCCGAAAACCCTCTCTGACGGAGGTGACAGTCCCCTGGCCGGCTCCACCCAATAGCAGAGCTCTCTCTGTGGTGCCATTTCCTTGGCGTACCTCTCAGAGCACTTTCCCACTTGGTTCCGGAGTGTTTCCCATCTCGTCCCTACCCCATGGTGCAGATACTGTCTTCCTTGTACAGAACAGAGGCTGAGAGTCAGATCAAAAGTGGCAGAGGTCGGATGCAAAAGGCAGAAGTGGGTTCAAAAGAGAACAGAAAAGAAATGCGTTTTCAAATCTGGATTGCCTCCTTCTAGTCTTTTGGAAAGCCCCCTTACGCCCTCACCCTGGGATTTGGAAGGTCTGCCCCCACAGGCCGCCACCTATTGCTGCTACTGAGTGTACAGTCCTGATTTCCATTAGGTCTGAAGAGTCCTCCACCTATTAGACTAGATGTTTGTCACATTTTGTTTTCCCCAAAAGCCATTAGCAGTTTTGGTTTTTTGTGTTTTTGTTGTTGTTGTTTTTTGTTCTGTCTCTGGCATGCTCTAGTGTGTGTATTTGTTTTGCAAGAGTGAATTTGTAACTGTCTTCAACCCTGTCCACCGAGATTCCTAGGGATTAAAGGGAATACATCTTAAGGTGAAAGGGACCATAACTTTGGCAGCTGTGGCTAGGACATCTCGGAACTAAACTTAGGACTTAGGGTGACCGTGACAAATTGAAGAAGTCCACAGAATGATGTTGAACAAGGGCAAGTGGACAATATCCTCATGCGGGAAAAGCCACCCAATCTTGTGGGTATTTATATGACAATTACACGGTGCTCATTGCTGTGCTGAGTACTCTTCTGGGCCCAGAAAAGGCTGTAAGGTTTCCTCTACCTTCTAGCTATAATCTCTTTGGAGAGGTAAGACCTAAAACATGAAACAAATAAGGAACGAGTAAGCATCTCACTATAAGTGCAGAGTGGCCTTTGTAACATAGGGTGCTCAGAGAATTTGGCTTTGGAGTGAAAAAACTGAGAGGGAAACAGGTTAGGTAAGATCCCACCTCTGACCTAAGGAACCTTCTGTCAGGGCGCCTGGGTGGCTCAGTCAGTTAAGTGTCCGACTTCGGCTCAGGTCATGATCTCACCGCTTGTGAGTTCAAACCCCGCGCCGGGCTCTGGCCTGACAGCTTGGAGCCTGGAGCCTGCTTCAGATTCTGTGTCTCCCTCTCTCTCTCTGCCGCTCCTCCTCTCTAACTCTGTGTCTCTTTCTCTCTCAAAAATGAATAAACACTAAAAAAAATTTTAAGGAGGCCTGTCTCTACTGAGAGGTACACATGTAAATGATTAAAATATAGTGTCATCATGTAATGGAAATGGACCCCAGAGTAGGCAGCTGGAGGGCAGCAGTTAAAACCATAGACTAGAAAGACACTGCTGGGGTTCAAAGCTCGGTTCTGTCACTTATTGATTATGTGATCTTGGGCGCTCATTTCACCACCCTTTACCTTCATTTCCTTATATGTAAAGTGGGGAGTGATAACAGTATCTACTTCATGGGAGGTAAGATTGTGATAAGGATTACTTAAGTTCACACACACATGCACACGAGTTCCAGTACACGGCAATGCTCTGGCATTGGTGGGGAAGGAACCTTAGCTGGAAGACGGCAGGGCAGAGGTCAGCAAAAGTTGCACAATGCGTCCTCACCACAGGGTCTTGCAAATGTCCACGAGCCGTCCAGGCCGACGATGAGTAACGGCGCAAAATGACAAGACGGGTTGTAGGGAGCTACGGCTGGGTGGGTGTTCTTGTAACAGCAGATTGAAGTGGAGGGGAAGTGGGAGAAAATATGGCCCAAGTTGGGCTGTAAAAGAGGAATAGACCCTGGGTAGGATCGAAAGGGGTGCTTTTCGGGTTGGAGACCATGTCTGAGCAGAGGTATAGAGTTAAAGCTGCTTGTTCAAACAAATATAAGAGTCTGCAAATAAGGTCACGAAGGGGACATTTTCAGCAACGTGGCTGGTTGCTGAGACTTGTAGGGAAGTACCTCATGCTAAAACATGGAATTGAGATTTAGCCTTTAATAAACTGCGGTTTCCCCCATGTTACTAAGGAAAGCGACAATGTCGGGATGGAGCTGAGCGTGAGAGGAAAGAAATCAGTGACAAGGAGACAAAGCAAATCATAGGTCAAGGAGGGAGACTGGGGAATGTCAACCGGCTTTGCTTTGGCGGTAATGAGTGGACAATGATGAGAAGGAAGGGTGGAAAGGCTGGTATCTTTGCTCTTAAAAAAGCCCGGCTAACTCCCTGGTGTTCATAGCACCCCATGAGTGCTCTCTGCTTCTCTGACTCCGGCGGTATCAACGGATGTCTCCAGCGAGTGTTCAACTGTGTTGACCTCAGTGAACTATGCACAGGAGAGAGATTTTGACTCAATAGGGTGATGTCTAGGCTAAAACTCTTCCGAGTCACCTATTTTGGGGACCCTTTTGCTGAGAAGTGCTGATGCCTCTGACCTTGAGTTGAAGAAACAGCAGTGTTGTTATTCTGGTGGCCTTCTGTGGCATTAACTCTTTCTTCCAACCTTGTGTGACCCGACGACAGGGCCTGGGGATGGAGAGAAGGCACACTGATATCCAAATAAATCTTCTTCTTTTGAAGATTTTATTTTTAAGTGATCTCTACACCTGATGTGGGGCTCAAACTTACAACCCTGAGATCAAGAGTTGCACGCTTTAACCTGAGCCAGCCAGGCACCCCGACCCACCGATGCATCTTTATACAATATATACCATGGCATAGTTTTTCAGTAATTTAACAAGTGCCCCTTTTGATTTGTATCTTTTGCATTTCGTTAATAACTTTCAAATTTCAGAATAAATCACTGATTATCACTATAAACGGTCCTGATACATCTATCCATGTCCCCCAGAAACTCTTTTATACCCTCCTCTAACAGAAATTTCTTTTTTAAAAAAAATTTTTTAATGTTTATTCATTTTTGAGAGACAGAGACAGAGTGCAAGTGGGGGAGAGGCAGAGAGAGAGGGAGACACAGAATCCGAAGCAGGCTCCAGGCTCTGAGCTGTCCGCACAGAGCCCGACGCGGGGCTCGGACTCACGGACCACGAGATCATGACCTGAGCTGAAGTCGGACGCTTTACCGACTGAGCCACCCAGGCGCCCCTCTAACAGAAATTTCTTAGAGGCCTTTAAAGGGGACACTTTGAAGGAGTCCGTGTGGACGAATGAACGAACGACTTGGATTCTAACGTTGGCTCTGCCCCTAAGTAGCTGTGTGCTCTTGAGCAAATATTCCTGCTTCCCTGGGCCCCAGTCTTCCCATGTGTAAAACTGTGGGGGTTGGAGTAGGTAGTGACTGATGAAGATAGTAGCTAATACCGACTGAGTGCTTCTGATGCATGAGGTAGTGTTCCAAGTACTTCATCCAGTAACCCCATTGACCGCTGTCATCACTGACCCCATTTTGCAGATGAGGGAAGGTGGTTTAGGACATGCCATGACCCCAGGATTTGCAGTGATGTCATCCCACTCATGTACATTCCTACTCTGACCATACCAGGTTGAGCCCCTTCAGGGCTCCTGCGATGTGTGGAATCTGCTGAGGTGGCTGGCGGTGGGGAAGGCACATGCTGGGAGCCCTCGTTGGCTCCCAGGACCTTCTAGTCCTGCTGCTCTGAGAGCCCGTGGCTGCCTGGCTGGCTCTCACATCCTAAGGCAGAGCCACAGACGAAGGAGCCGAGAAACTCCATGCCTCTTCCAAGAGCTCAATTTAAAACGATTTGTTACTATGGACTCAGAAATGAATGGAAACAAGCTTTTTCTGGAGAAGGCAGCAATGGCTATGCAGAAAGTGAGGTGATGGGTATCCTCTAGCTGCGAAACAGTTATGGTTTATTTTTCTAAAAGCCAGCGCAGACCTCTGGATTCATAACAATCTAGATGTTTCACAGACTCAACGACTCTCCCAAGAGGCAATTCAGAACATAAAAGGATTCTGGGCAGTGCAGATTCTTGGTAGCATTCATGGCTGTGGAAATATTTGGAAGAGCTTAATAATAACAACAGTACTAATCATAAAATAACAATGGGATAACCACAGTTTTTGTTTAACATTTCCTGCTTACCAGGTCTGAATGACTGCTGAGCACATTAGACATGTTATCTATTTAAACCACTCATCAGCCCTCCGGAAAGTAAATCGGAGCCATGGAGCACAGAAAGAACTTGGAATCAGAGTGGTTTTCTTGGTGTCTGCCCAACTTATGTGACACTTCGAGTATTTCTTGTCAGTCACCTGGCAGTGATCTGGCAAGTTCCAGATTTCTATTGGTCAAACAGACGTACGCGTCTGGTTTTGAATCCAGTAATAGTCGGTGCACTTTCTAATGAAGCCTGTCAAGACATTAGAACTCTGGGGAAGGGGTGCCTGGGTGGTTCAGTCGGTTGAGTGTCGGACTTTGGCTCAGATCATAATCTCATGGTTCGTGGGTTCGAGCCCCGCATCAGGCTCTGTGCTGACAGCTCAGAGCCAGGAGCCCGCTTCGGATTCTGTGTCTCCGTCTCTCTCTCTACCCCTCCCCTGCTTGCGCACTCGTGCGCGTGCTCTCTCTCTCTCTCTCAAAAATAAATAAATGTTTAAAAAAAAAAAAACCACTTTGGGGAAGAGTCTTCTCGTAAAGAGTACAGACACAGGACTGCAGAGGTTTTGCTCTAAGATCATTTGTATTCCATGTTCACTAGAGACAGGAAAAGCTGCAGGGTTTGGGGGCCAAGTGGGATGGGGGCCGTGGCTTTGAGTAGTAAAAGGTGTTTGGCAATTTGGCTCCTACAAATTAACATATATAGCTCTGGGAATTTGTGGACATGGCATTTGTTTTTGCTGTTTCCCTGAGGGTGGCAGTGCAACAGACTAGCATACTGGGAGGGCTGGGTGCACGTGACACAGGGTTTCTCAACAGGAGGTGTCAGACGCAAGATGAGAGAGGCGGGTGCAGTCAGAGAAAGCATGTTCACAGTGATCACTGCTTGAAAGAATATTTGAAATTCCACATAATCTTTTTAGTAATGTTTATTTATTTTTGAGAGAGAGAGAGAGAGAGAGAGAGGAAGGGAGGGACAGGGAGGGGCAGAGAAAAAGAGAGAGAGAATCTCAAGCAGGCGCCTCACTGTCAGCGCAGAACCCCATGCGAGGCTCAGTTTCATGAACTGTGAGATCATGACCCGAGCCGAGATCAAGGGTCAGACGCTTAACTGACTGTGCCACCCAGGCGCCCCAAAATCCCACATGATCTTAAAAGAGGGCATGAGCTTTTCTGTGCTGTCCAAAAGGGGTGTAAGTTTAAAAGTAAGAAGCTCGAGCGATGTATATGCTATAATTATATACATTCATGTGAATTGAAAAGCTCCTAAATTAAAAAAAGAAAAAAGTTGTGTTAAAATGCATTTCGGTGTCATTCAGTTGTTCAGGTTCTGCCTCTGAGAAGCATGCAACTTCATCGCTTCCACCTTGACTTCTGGGATACTTGTACCTTCAGATTGCCAGAGAAAGCCGTGGGAGAGCACATTGTCTCAGCGCGTGGTCCTTCACGGAGGTCAGGGCTTGCGCTCCCCTGTGCTCCACTTACAAAGAGCAGCACTGATGTGTATCTCGAAGATAACTCAACCTGAAAACTGTTCTGACCTGGGGGGAGAATTAAGGGTGCTCTGGGGTCAAAGGTAGACGTCAGAGTTTGGAAAGGGCTGGCTATAGATTATCTTCTAATTACGCCTACTCAGAAATGTAAACGTTAGAAAAGAAAAGAAGTATCCTCACTGCTCTACTCTAACACAGAAATTGCCAGCAGGTTAGTTTTGCTAGTCCGAGCCCTTTAGTTAAATTCTGTAAATTATTCCCCTGCTTGGATTAAGGGTTGAGAACACATACAATTAATACATAAACCATCACAGTAAATCTGTCCTGAATTTTACCGAAATACGTTTTTGCAATACAGAATTTTGTGTCACCGGATTCGGTGTTGAACACTAAACACATATTAATTTCTAGAAGGTACCAACTGGATTGACAAAATAAGCATTTCTTGAGTTGATGCTGCAAGTGGGGGGCCATAGCAGGTGCTCCTGGAAATATAAAACACGATGGCTCAGTTCCTACCCTCACCTGGTTGTGTGCTATCAAGATGACAAGACAGGGGCGTCTGGGTGGCTCAGTCGGTTAAGTGTCTGACTCTTGATCTCGGCTCAGGTCATGATCTCATGGTTCTTGAGTTTGAGCCCTGCATCGGGGGCCGTGCTGATAGCATGGAGCCTGCTTGGGATACTCTGTCTCCCTTTCTCTCTTTGCCCCTGCCCTGCTTGCGCTTGCTCTCTCTCTCTCTCTCTCTCTCTCTCTCTCAAAATAAATAAATGAACGTTAAAAAAAAAAAAAAAGATGACAAGACCAACACCTGCAAAGTGTAAGACAGATGGAAAAACCACAGTCTGCAAAGTCACATAATTGTAGCAGTATTGATTGCTTGGTTTTATTTTAACTCTTTGATTTTCGCTCTTTACCCTCAGCATTTGATTACCAAAGAGCCCTAGACACTGGATGTTAGGCAGGCATGGGGCCCTGTGCCCTGTGGCAGGTTGTCCACTCTGAGTCCTGTACACTTGGATGATGTTGTTAATAAACTCATTTTTCAGGGGAACTTCACAGTTTAGAGTTCCAGGCCAGGCACAAGTCGGATACACAAAATAAAATGAATTAAACCAAGGAACGCTAACTGACAAAAGTTCATGGCGTGGTATAGTCAAAAGGACTTGGCCTGTGAGTCAAGGCTGTGGGTTTAATTCTGTCTCGGTCACTTACAGACTGTGGGACTTCGGTTAACACTTAATTTTCTCTGAACCTGCTGCTTCATCTTGCAAGGCGGCATGCTGATCACGTGACCCTAATGGGGTTCTTACAAGTATTCAGTGGAGTTCTATGAATGAAAATACTTTATAAACTGTAGAGCGCATTATAGATGTGATGATATTTTAATCTTACTTGTTACCTAAAATTCAGGCACCATTTTCTTCCTCCTGCCATCTCTCATGGTTATATAATAACTTTCCTTCATTCCTTCTTCTCTGCTTGTGTTTTGAGATCGTCCCTGAAAACACACCTCCATGAAGATGAGCATCATCTCTGTTACCCCTCCCGATCTTCCTGTCTGTCTCGTCCCCTCCAGGGATAGCTACTCTTATGATTTCTATCACACTAGGTTAGTTTCAGTTTTTGCAATTTAAATGAGTCAAGAATCAACACATGCCAATATTATGTTATTCCCGTCATTTAAGGAGGGACCCTGATGCGATCCCAAACTCGCTTGCTTTTTTTATTTACTATGTGATCTACTTAAAAAAATTTCTTATTACTATCCTCTAGCATTGTGGAAGGTGTTAGTTTCATATGTGTTTGAGCCTCAGGCTCTTTCTTTTCCCCAAATGAATATGTTAACAGATTGACACAGCGTGACAGCCCTTCCGACATGGTACTCTCCATATTTTCCCATTTCTCTCCCAACAACCAAGCCCTCATTCTCGAGTTGGTGGAGTCGCTGCTGCAGTACTGGAAGCCACCATCGGCTGAGCTGGCAAGTCAGAAGAGGGATGGTATTCAACCAGATTTGGCCGACGCTCAGTGTAGGCGTGAGGGTGTTCAAAGGATCCAGCCAACCCCATTAGATTTTAAGAGAGAACTACTTCGAATGGTCCTTCGAAGAGTAGAGCGAGTACTGCAGCGGCCAGATTCCCTGACGATCGTGTCTTCACTTGAGGTTACTTGGCATTGAGCCTCGCATATGGTCAGGGGCCTGAGCCGTGTTTGGGGGAGGAGATGAGGGAATTATCTGGCCCCCCAGTAATTGCCAGTGCTGCACACACTCCCAGGGCACCCCAACTGGGTGCCCAGGGCTTCCTCATGTAAGATGGTTCTGGCTCCTCAAGTGGGGTCTCCCCAGGACCTCTCCTGGGCAAAGGGTTGTGCTGGTCACAGGACTCTCTCAAGAGGCAGTGATTTGGTCTTCCATTGGTGTCTCCTGGTGCTGCATAGATTAGAGTGTTTAAATGAGGCTGATGGGGCACCTGGGTGGCTCAGTCAGTTGAGCGTCTGACTCTGGATTTTGGCTCAGGTCAAATGATCCCACGGTTTGTGGGTTCGAGCCCCATCTTGGCCTCTGCTCTGATAGCACAGAGCCTGCTTGGCATTCTCTGTCTCCCTCTCTCTCTGCTCCTCCCCCTCTCACACGCTTTCTACACCCCAGAATAAATAAATAAACATGAAAAAAAATTTAAAAAAATAAATGAGGGTACAAATGTAGACTGCCTCACAGTCTCTCCCTTGTTCCCGGAGGGGAGGGATGGCCAAGTGTCTCAGTGGCAGGCATGGGAATCAGTGGGTTGCCCTGCTCCCAGCTTTTTCTGAGCGTCTGTTCTCCTAGCTCCTGCTGATAAGATGGGGCACGGGGACATGGTCCTGTCCCCGTCACAGCTGATTGCATCAGTGAGGTCACCTGACCTGAGGTCGGCCCCTCAGATTCTGTCCTCCACCAGTTGGAAATCAGTATCCAGGGCTGCTTCTCAGTCTCGGTTGGATGTTTGAATCAGGAGGTGCTCTAATGGGAGGCTCTTGTCACTGGGTAGAGAGAGCTAGTTCCCCAAGAAGGAGAGGAATGCGGTAGGCGTGCAAGAGAGGCACTTCCCAGAGCCCTTGCTGTGGGGGGGGTGGGGGGGAAGGTAGCTCTCCTGGCTCCCGTCCTTGGAGTTACCTGCTGCTTGTGCTGCCCCTTACGATGCTTGCAGCCTTCCAGAAACCCCCCTTTTGCTCAAGGTGGCTTGTATGGCTTTTCCCTGTAGCCACACCAGCCTGTGGTTCACAATACATTCTGATTGAACAACACAAGGCAAATGAGTTGGAAGAACAATTCAGCAAAAATAACAATACCTACTGATTTCAGGGGGCAGAATATACCCATGGTGCCCGCTGGTCCACGCTGCCGGCGAGTCCGGGAAGTCCCATGGTCACAGTCACTCGCAGTGCGTACCAGGACTTCGGATGGCTGTTGGCTTTGGGGGCAAACATATGGTAAGATCCAGTGGCTTCCCCCATGCCAGGAAAGTGTGTCCTTGGTCATTAGCTTGTGTGCAGTACAGGGAGGTCTCAGCAGTTCTGGCCCCTCAAACGTTCCTTAAGGAGCGGTCAGCAGGCGGGTCACTTTCAGCACACACTGCCTGTCAGTGGGGAAGGATTGCTGCTGCTTGCTGAAAAGCCTAGTTTTCTAAAATAAGTTGCTGATGGTGACTTTCCGGGGAGGAGGGGCTTTCGTCTGTGGCTTCTGAGTTGGGGGGACCCAATTACCAAGTTGTCCTTTTCTGAAGTGCTAATTTGCTTCAGACCACAGCAGTCCTGTTTGTTTCTAAGCACAATGGAAGCAGTGCAGCAGCCTGGAATGCCACTGCCACGCTCGACTGTTGGTGTCTCTCCAGTCCTTTTCTGCCTGTCGGGTCCCCGTCCCACCTCTCCATCCCATGCCCTCCCCACAACCTGAGGGTGCAAAGTGGAGGTGCCCGTTGACGTGTCCTAGATGAGACCTGTTTGCTACAAAAGGACTCTTTGTGATCACACATAGTTGGCAAAACCGAGCGCAAGGTGTCACAGGATGTACATAGTTAATAACACAGCGCCAGGAGGGACTCCTCTGTTTGCGGGGAGTGGGTTACGGGGATGCGGTAAGGTGTTCACAAAGGCCTAGAACACCGGGTAAAATGCCAGTCACAAGAGATCTGTGGAAAATCCTAAGCACATTCACAGGAGGACGAAGAGATTACTGTCTTGGAGTGTCGGGAAAGGCGTCTCGGTGCAAAGGGCATCGAAGTTAGGCTTGGAAAGGCAGGCACGACCTGGCTGGGCGGCCGTGGGGCAGGAGGGCCGGGCACGTGGAACCAGCAGGCACCACGCAGGAGCGAGCTTGCCAGGGGCAGCTGTGTCATGTCAGGGGTAAAAAGTGGAGCTGTGTTTGCCCCCATCACCAGGACCAAGAGCTAATTACATAGCTTTTCCAAGGAGCTACGCACCCGTTTTATAGGGAATAGATTTCTGGTGCAATGCACCATTTACTAATAGCACCTTCTTAGATACTTTCTTTTTTTGCTTCCAACGTCTGTCAGGTTTTTGACAGAATCTTTGTCTATATGTGAAAAGTGGGAAGGTTGCCTGTACAGGTTTTATGAATTTATCTTTAACCAGCTTCACTGATTCTTAAAGTGAGCCAGGATGTTTGACTCTAGGTGAGAAAAGGTTGAGAGTGTGTTTGCCTAGGGAAAATAAGGGCATTGTGATAATAAAGCAAGAGCTCCTTCAAGTGCCGTATACCCCTTTAAAGAACCCAGCTCGTTTTCGTTGCAACCTCATTACACCGAACAGGTATTTCTGTTGGTCTTCATGTGACAAAATTATGTGACCTATCACTTCTTCTTTGGAGATCAAAAGAAAATACAACTTGGAGTCTGGGAAAATGGTTTCCCTGGTGCCTGTGTTGCTAACGCTCCTATTCATTCATGTATGAAAATCCAGGGAGATAATTGTCTGGGAAACACACAAAGCTTCCGGGACAATAGTCCGGATCAGAATGACTTTTCAGGCAATTCTGCCTTTCCTGCTGGCTTCCCATCCATAGGACTTCTGTCCCATGGTTGCCTCTGGAGATTCTGTGGGAGTACCCAGAAAGCTGTTTACCTTCTGTTGTCACACTTCCTAGAGCGACCCACTCCATTTTGGGCAATGCCTATTATTAGAAAGTTCTTCCCTGTATTGAGACAAAAATCTGCTCCTCTGTAACTTTCCCCAATACTGGCTTAAATATAGACTTCTGAGGACTGACCTAGAAACACAGGCACCACACCTAACACTGCTTGCAAAACAAATGCATTCAGAGCTCCAAACAAGTAACGTATAAATAATCTTCTGGGACACGACCCCATTCATAAGTTGGCGCATGCCCAGTAGTGGACACGGCAGGCGTGCGCCAGGAAAGGAGAAGGGAGAAGACCGATGCTCGCAGGGTCGGTGTGTAGAGCCCATGTGTTCACACCCCTGCCTTTCCCCACGTTTCCTGCATGTTGACAACTAGAAACTGCTTTAAAAACGCGTGGAGATTGGTCCAGAATGCTGCTTTCCTCACCATTCACCTTAAGAAGCTCCTGGGCGGTGTACAGAAAACTGGGCTTCTCTCTCTGGACCCCCTTCCTGGACCTCAGCCCTGGGAGCTCGCTGGTTCTGCTCACGCTGCCGCGGGATGCGGGGAGTCGTGAGGGTGGGGGGAGCTGCCTTCCAGTCGCACAGACAACAGTCTAACTCTGGGCTGTACCCCTTCTTAGCTCTGCGACTGCGAGCAAGTAGCCAAACCTCTCAGAGCCTCGGTTTTTAGAGCCTGTTTTTCATCTGCAAAACAGAGATCAAGAGTAAATGTGATGAAGCATGAAAGGAGCATGCCGTTTATCACAGGCATGTACACAGGTGACTGATTCCGGTCCGTGCTCTTGGTTTGTGAAGGACGGATCACCTCCCCCTCCCAGGCTGTGGGGCAGGCAGATACGTCACCAACCGCCTCAGCTGGCAACTCAGCCCACCGCTTTGGGTCCGCACTACTTTGAAAGTCAGTGTCTCGGACTTCCACAGCCTCAGAGTGGGTTCCCCTCATATATATATTTCAGCCACAGCTTCTTGGTGTTTGGGTTTCCCCCCTCCCCCGCCCCAGGGTAAAACCCAGAACACTTTAGTTTCCTAAACTTGTCCCAGAACGTGCTACAGTTTTCTGTTTGCATCTTGGATTCTTCAGATTGGCGGTCCTCGCGTAGATTTGTGTGTGAAGTGTGTGATATTTAACACTTCCGGCTCATCCCAGCATACACATCAGGATATTTAGTCCCCATCCTGGTTCGTTTAAGGTATGAAGCTGTAGCTTGGAGCAGAACGTGTTTCCGTTTCTATAGATTTGCGTGCTTGAGAGAGGAGAAATAATGGGATAGCCTTTAAAAATAAATCAGTTAGTGACTAGGCCTGCAGGGTTTTTTTGTTTTTTGTTTTTTGTTTTTTTAATTCTGGCCGCCAGATTCTCAGGGTTGAGAACCAACCTGGCATTGTTGCCAGCATGGATGACACTGGCTTCTGGGCTTTTCTTACAGAGGAGTTAGGGGCACAGGTCAGCTACTTAAGAGGATGTTAAGAGAAGGCAGTGGTTGCGGGCCAGGGCTTTGAGTGCCTATTCTGCCACTTAGTGGGGATGACCTCAGGCAAGGTTTATAGGATTATTACGAGATTGAGCTGGACAGAGCATTAAAGCACTTAGCAGCGTGCCTGGCACACAGTAAGCTCCTCCACCAACCGCCACCCCCCCCCCCGGCCGCCCCTCACTGTTGTACATTTTTTGAGAGACAAAGCGTGCTGGTATAAGCACTGCTCATTCTCTTGACTCCTAACCATCAATTATTGACCTCATGGAGTTATAGGATGTTAGAGCGTCAAATTACATTTCCATTAGTGGATCAGACCTAGCCATGCCCGCGCTCTCTCATTTAGTCCCCCTTGTGGTCACAAGCAGACGTTTGTGAAGCGGTGTGCTGGATCAGAAATGAATTGGCCAAGGAACGGGGTTTTATCTGAGTAAAGCTGCCTGGACCCTGAGAGTCAAGTCCACTATTTGGTTTCTTTAGTGCAGTGTCAGTGACCATAGGTCTTCTGTCCTTCTGTCCTCCAAAGCTCACACTGGCCTACCAGCCTGTCATCTTGTAGTCAATCACTTAACACATATTTACCGAGCACCTACTATGGGGAGGCGTTTGTCTTGGCTTTGGGGATACATTAATGAAACAGGCAAAACTCCCCACCCTCATGGAGCTTAAATTCATTTGGGGAGACAGACGAAGAGAGTAAATCAAATAGCATTTGGAGATGGTAAGTGTGCTGGAGAAAAATAAAGGATGAAAGGGCACAAGGAATGCCAGAGAGGCAGGGTTGTAGTTTTAAATCGTGTCGTGAGGGGAAGGGCTCGTTCTCACTCAGAAATGAGAGATCTCTGAAGTCCAGGCAGAGGAAAGAGCAAGTGCAAAGTCCCTGAGGCAGGAAGCAGGCCAAGAGTACTCTGGAGGAGCAAAAAGGCCCAGGAGGGCTGGAGCCGAGTAAGCACGGAGGGAGCCACTGGAGGTCCCATCAGAGGAACCAGGGAGGGGTGCGCCGGCTCCCGCTCTGCAAAGTGGGATGTGTGGAAGGTTTTGAGCAAAGGAGTAATCTTCTTGGACTTTGGTTTGAATAGGATAGCTCTGGCTTCTGTGTCGAGAACAGAGCATGGGGGCAAGGGTAGAGACAGGGAGAGATGCCAGGGATGGTGGCTGGGCCCAAGTGGCAGTGGTAGACATGGCAAAGTATCCTCTTTGTGCGTTTCTGGAATGACTGAATTATTTTCCTTTTTTTGCCAAGAACACGTGTTACCTAAAGTTAATTCCTGCGATACCCTGTCAATATCAGACATCTGAATAGTGCCCATGTCTCTTATTTGGTGGCAGTGTCACATATGTGTGCGACGTGGATATTTGAATATTGAGAGGAAGGTTAAATAAGTCACTAATAGAGATGAGTTTTTGTCTTCCCTTGAATCATCTCGGGGGAAAGTTCGGACCACCGAAAGACCACCACCACCTTACCATTTGTGTAAGAATCTTGTTATCGAACAGGTCGTTCTACTCATTTAAAAATGGGCCCTCTTCTGGCATTACGTCTCATCCGTGCCAAGTTCATCTGAAAAGAGGCAGGAGCTCGCCTAGCCCCTCAGCCCCCATTAACACAAAGCCAGATCGAGCACAGGCCTTCAGGGATTGCCTTGCTGTCTACATTCTCGCTTCTTGTTTGCTTTAGATGTGTATATATACATGTAGGATTGTTGGGGGTTTTTTGGTATTTTGAAGATGATATGTAAAAATTTTGCAAAGAAAATTTTCCCTTTTGCGCATAATGAAACTCCAGGAAAGCAAAACCTGTTCAACAACATAATCATGAGGGAGACCTGTGCTGTTCAGCCACAGATTGGCACTTAGAGTCATACGTATGGAGTTGCTGATAGGAGTAGTTTATCCACATTCGTTCCCACCCAGCAACTCCCAAGGACATGGCCACCGGAAGGGAGCTCAATTTGAAGACGAGATCACCACAAGATTCAGTCCGCGTTTATTGATCTCCCGCTGGGTGTTCACTGTGGGCACAGTGACTGGCTTTCAAATTAAAAAAACAATGGGAATCATCCTCAGACGAGCAGCGATTCTATTAAATGGGCATTAGGACAGAATGTCTGAACGACCTGTTGTCTTGTAAGATCAGACCCAGGTTGTGTGTGGGTGAGGCTCCGGTGGGTACAGAGGAGGTAACTGACCTTATTTCCTCCCACAAGACTCTGCAAATCATAATATATACACAATTAACAACACAAGATGGGATAAATGTGCAGTCAGCAGAAACTTTCTGTCAACGGGTATTAATAATATAGTTGCAGCTCTTGTTTGTAAGCTTACACTGGCATGCTCTTTTTTTTTTTTTAATACCTCTTCTTATTAGTGTGGAATTTGATCCATCTTTTCACAGCACTGGTCCGCTCATAGGTCCCAAGGAAAGGAAGCACAACACTTCTGCGGTTGCTCAGCCACCTGCTCATGACACTAAGGCTGTTTGTTGGTGTCCCTGGTGCTCACCTGCCTGTGTCTGTGTGTGTGTGTGTGTGTGTGTGTGTGTATGTCAACCGGGCCAACAGATTTTAAATCTGAGCGAGATCAACTTGGGGGTTCTGTGGAGGGGGTGTGGCACAGAGGGAATCCCCCAGACATTAAGCTTCTGTCACTTTAGCCACTGCAGCTGCTCCTGATTCCTAAGTACACAAATCTCCTCCTAAGTGGCTTCGCTGCCCCAATTCTTAATAGGCACTCACCTATATGCCATCTATTTATATATCTGGGTCATCCGTGCAACCAGAGGTGTGAGCTACGCCCAGACAGACTTAACCTCTGCTTTGTTCACTCACTTCTCTTACATGCTCCTAGAGGCTTGAAGTTGGAGGAGGACACTCCCTGTTGGCGTAAATCAAACACCCAAGTCCAGTGGTCAACACTTTCAGGGAGAACTCGACAATACTTACCAACGGGGGAAAAAAATGCCAAGAAGCTCAGAATAAGCTGCCCTTAAAATTTCTCCCTGATACAACGGAACGTTTCTCAACGTGTTAATAAGCATGAAGCGAAATTCTTTTTGGCTTCTGGGGCCTTCCTTTGTGGATTTGTTTTTTGTTTTGTTCTGGTTTGGTTGTTTATTTGTTTGTTGTTTAAGAGGGAGCAGACCTAAAGTCCAGAACCTTTTAGGCTGCCCATTCTTTCTCATTTCCTAGTAGGATATACAGGGTCCCTAATAACATGTTGGGACATTTCCTACGACCCTTTGTTGAATAGTGGAATTAATATAAGGTGGAACCAGTTGGGCTAATTCGAAAGGGGTCTAGTAATTGAAGTAGCAAAAGGCTGTGTGAGTGAAGTGGTCTTTACTATGATTTTAGCAGCTGTGTCACCTTGACTTCCTGTGATCGGCCTACCTCCACCATGTCTCCACCACGTCCGGACCCAGTTTTTAATTCGGGAAGGACTGCCAACAGTGATCCATTTCCACCGCTTCCTGGGCCCCTAGGACATTAGAGATTGTCCAGTCTCCAGCCAGCCACCTGCTTGGGGGCCCCTCCCCAGCTAGACTCCCGCAAGCTGAGTACAAAGCTCGGCCAGCACAGGCCCCGAGTGAACGCTGTTGACGAGCGTGGTCTGCACCCTAGCTAGTGGCAGGGCCTGCTGTTGGCCCCTCTGAGGGATGCTGGGCACCTCAAAGAAGCACGTAAAACTTTCGCACTGGAAGGGCTCCTGTAGGTGTTCCTGAGGCCAGTCCCGTCATTTCACAGAGAAAGAACAAAGGCACAGATCTGCGACAGGCTTGAGCTGGTGGTTGCATATTTAAGGCCTGCGGGAGGACAGGAAGCATTGTTTGATGGAATGAAAGCATTCCTGGAGCTGTTTCCTATGACACGATCAGCCGCTTCACTACGTAAGCGTAAGTGAAGAAAGGCCTGTGGTGAGCCCACCGCCAGAGCTGGAATTCCTGACTTTTCATAGGGCTGTTCAAAGCCCTTTTCATATTTTCAGAAGCATCTATGTAGGATCCGTTAGACAGTGTGCACATCAGACCCTGGCTGCTCAGTGATAAGATCCAAGCAGAAGCCAGAGTTTGTGACAAGTCGCTGTGCGCTCGTGACCTAACTCCTGGAATTTGAATTCTAGGAATCGGCTACAGGACGACACAATGTTGAAATATAAAATGCAATTGTAGCGGGCTTTACCGGGTATACAAAAGACTACCATGCCTGCCCGTTGGCGTACTCGGGGCCCGTGAACTGTGCTGGCCTTTTGTTTCCCAGAAGTGTTTAGAGAAGGAAGAAGTCCCTTTCTTCGAGTCTCCCACTTCTCCTGTTGGAAGCCCCCTTCACAGACTTGTGCATTCGGTTCTGCATCTCCTCCCTCTTCCCAAATTCCGGCACCAGTTCCCCACATTCTAGTGATGGCGTCCTTCCCACCATCCTCTGCTTCTGTTTCCTAAGACACAACGGTCCCTCAGCTGTCACTTCCGGCCTCAGCCCTGACTTGCCTCTGCGACTCTCTCCCAGACTGCAGTCGCACATCCACGGGTGCCTTCTGAATATTCCCTGCGGGGCCTTTGGTCACCTCAAATCCAATAGAAAACAGGGCCAGGACCGGATGGTCTCTGAGTTTCCTATTGGTTCGCAAACCCAGGTTTAACAAACCCGTGTTTAAGATCATCTCAGTTCTCTCCCTTTCCTCAAACTTCCCCGTCCGCTTTTAATGATCACCCTAATCTCCCCATTATGTAAGTCGTGTAACGTGTGCTCTCTTCCACACATACTGTAGCCGCAAAAGCCAGGGAGCAAAAGGGTTGAATTGGCTGACATACTCGCTGAGAGAGGAGCAGCTCAGAGCATATGTCTTCACTGCTCTCAGGATGACACGGGCATCGTCATATAAAAAGTAAGGCTTGTTGTCATGCTAGGGACCCTTATACATTTTTGAGCGTCTCTTTAAAACTGCGATGCATGACCCCCTGGGCAGCTTTTTCTTTCCTTGTCTTCCCCGGCAACCAGTTGTCACCTCGGAGAGCTGGCGGAACAGTAGGCGTGGAGTCCACAGATGAGCCGACTTTCCTACTCCCACTGCTGACGGTTTGTCAGTCACGGGGAGGACCTAATAAACTCTCTTGTGTTCCTTTGCCCAATGGGCACGTCCCTAAATAGATTTCAGAGTGAATAAGCACGACGACGTGGAGATTCTGATTTGGTGCATCACAACGTTAGAGCTGCAGGGAAGCACGGGACGTCAGGCTTCTCCACCTCCTGATCTTACTGAAGAGGGGACGGAGGCCCGGGAAGGTTAGGTGAACTGCCCAAAGTCACACAGCTGATTTGTGACACACGGTGGCCCCAGCCCTGGTATTCTGACTCCCAGCCCACAGCTCTTCCCTTCACCTGCCTTTTAAACATACCGGCTCCTCTGCGGCCCCTCATCTGGAGTGGGCTCTCCAGCCCCCTGGAAAACCCCAATAAATTCCGCCTCCTGGTCCAAAACAGTGTTTTCAAAAATACTCTGTTATACAATCTTAAGTTGTAAATGTGATGGATCCGCACCCTTACTACTTCAAGTTTAAAGAGAAAACCACGACGTGGTGGAAACTGCTGGTTTGTCTGCCTTCCTGTGTGTTTTATCCACATGCACAAAATCAGGTCAGAACACCTTCCAAGCCGTGCAGAGATGCCCTCCCCCGCAGCCTCCTCAGCATCACGCTTCAAGGAAGAATGGGCAGAAAGCACAGTTTGCTGGTTCCTTCTGAAAACCTAACTCCTGAGGACCCTATATTTTCAGGATTTAATCACTGTTTTAATTATTACTTGGAGTTTCTGTGCCATGTGGTTTTTCTGAGGTATAGAATCGTCTGGAGTGGGGGAAGAACATTTGACAATGCCTCTGCTCTGCACGGAGTCGCCAGGGGTGAATTAACCTATAAACCCCTAGGATGAGTGAACCTTGGCTTTCACCTAAAATGCTACCTAGCTGAGATTTCGGCCCACAACTTCTCCTGTGTGTTTCTTTAGGCTGGCTTTAGTTCCTGTGCTTTGTATCCCATCTGGCTTCTTAGGATGGGGTGTCTTCAGGGCGCCTGCGTGGCTCAGTCGGTTAACAAAGTCGGTCCAACTTTGGCTCAGGTCATGATCTCACGGTTCATGGAATGGAGCCCTGCCATCGGGCTGTGTGCTGCCAGCTCAGAGCCTGGAGCCTGCTTCGGTTTCTGTGTCTCCCTCTCTCTGCCCCTCCCTCCATCTCTCTCTCTCTCTCTCTCTCTCTCTCTCTCTCAAAAATAAGTAAACATTAAAAAAAATTTGTTGAAGGATAGGGTGTCTTCGAGAGAGCTTGTGCTTCTGTAAGTCAATTTTTCATTGTCTTTTCTTTAATTCCATAACACGTGGGTTCATGAGCCCCACCTACAAGAACAGATACACATTATTCCAACGGTGACACAAGCGTGTATTTAGCATCTCATACAGTTAAAGAAATAAAAAATACAGGGACTTTGCACCGTCAGACCCATACCAGGCACAGCCTTTCACGGTAAGACAGGAGCTGCTGCTGCTGCCGCTTAGTCAGAGGGCTGTGGTCTGTGTGCAGAAGAGGCAGCGGGCCCAAGTTCAATGCCTGTGGGCGCGTGAGAAACATAGAAGCGCTGTATCTCTGGCTCCTCTCTGAGGATCAGGACGCTGCAGGGACAATTGAGAGACTTCCCTGCATCAGCTGTGTTGACCTGGAGGGAGCAAAGGACAGTGCTGATCTCTGCCACTGCTACCCCAGTATCCACTTTAGGATGAAACCAAACCTCAGTAAGTCTCTTCCAGAGCCTTTTGGACACCCCGTGATATACTGGCAAACCTGCCCGCGGTATCCTTTCAATGTAATTTTAAGCTAACGTGAGCCTAGTTCTGATTTCCTACTTCTGATTTACCTTTTCTACTGCTACCATTATAGGTTTTTTGGCCTCATCGCCAAGCCTAAATTAGAAGTAGCGGGGGTACATCGCTATCTGTATATCTTGAGCTGCACAGGAAGCACACAGAATATGTCGAGCTGCCCCGGGATGCTAGGAGTGATATGAGACTGAGCCTCAGCCTGGCTACTGCCGGCAGGCGCTGGGCCTGCCCTCCTGGCTTGTGGTTGACGTGAGGGTGTATGGGAGGCGGCGGTACCTTCCCCAGGCCACTTGTGTGGGCTCTGATCTCCAGGCTCTGATCTGTCCCCTCTTAAGCCACACCGTTGGCTCCTTGCTAATGGAGTCTTCCGAGAAAGAAACACGACTTCCTTGAGAAAGCTAAAGCAGTGACACAATGATTGGCTTAGAAAGTTCAGGTCTCTGAGGTGCCCGGACACAGAATTGCTTTGGTGAGCCCTGAGCCTCGCGTGTGCTTGTAAAGGTACACGCAGGGGTGAGTGTGCGTGTGTGGGTGCTGACAAGAACCAAGGAGAAAATCACCCAGACAACGAAGACTTTTGCATTTGGCTTGTCTTTGTATGTTTCTTTTCCTTGGTAAGAAGCATTATTATCATAGGCAAAAAGAGAAAGCACTAGATTGTGTGTTACGGAGCTTCAGCCCTTTGCCGGTAGTTTTTTCCTTCAACAGCCTGGCACTTTCGTCCACCAGCACTGCCACCAGCAAGTAGGGTTTTACTCACTGCAGGGCGCACCGCAGCCCAACCTTCTCTCCCTTGTCCATCTCATCGTTTCTTCTTTGCCCTTAGCATTATGATTTCCCCGGATCACAGCACCTGCCTGGATTGGCATTCTTACCATTTCTGAGAGTTCCTAGCAGAGATTCAGACAGTATGGCAGGGAGATGGCTAACATGAAACTTCTTTCCCCTCCTCACATCCGCAATCGGCTGTGTATCCGTCCGTGCAGCAGACACACAGCTCCTGCCCTCGAGGGAGGTCACAGTCCTGGATGTGCACAGTAGGAGGAAAGGGCGCAGCACGACGATGGCATAAGTTCTGTGTAAGGAGGCTGGGAGGCGTGGGCACAGTATGCCGAACGAGCTTAGGATGTAGATAGGTAGTGATAGGAAGGGGAAGAATTCTAGGTAAGGGGATCATCACGAGCAAACTTTGAGAAGCAGTAAAGCACAGGAAGTACACGGAGAACAGCTCCATTTTACTGGAACTACACAGAGTGCAGAAAGACTAAGGAGGGAGATGCGGCTGCAGAGGCGGGTCCTGTTTGTGCAAAACACCTTGCATATGTGGGGCTCGGGCTTCCAGACGCAGAGCTGGTCACTCAGGGATCTTTGAGTGTGAGAAGAGCAACATTGGAGAAGGTCTTTTCTCTCTGGGCTGTTCTTAGATTCCTACCAGAGAGATGCTGGGTGGAGAAAGGTCTCCTTAGAGGGTGACTGACCTGGTCAAGTTCAAGATACTGGATGGCTTTTCTCCCATACAATGTGGCGCCCACAGTGTTGTGTTTCTTTGCGTCCATTGGCAGTCTTTAAGAGGTACCTCTGAGGTCTGCAAAAATAGCCTTTTAATTTTAATGTAATTTACATTTTATGAAGATTTTAATAAGTTGTTACCATAGGTTTTGCACCTTACGTGAGAGAGGTGTCCTATACAAAAGCAGTGGTCGCATTCTGACAAAGTACTTTTTGAAAGGAGGAAAGGGATAGAAATGTTGATACCGTTAGCCCTAAGAGCCAGATTTCTGTTAACTTTGATATACTGCATTCACTATTTGTTATGATGGTAAGTGAACTTGATGAAATGACTGGTCCCAGAAATCTAAGCTATCAGACTCTCATGTTTGGTCACTAAAGCCATCGCACCCCAATAGCGACTGGCGGTAGGTGTGTAGAAACGAGCTGCTCAGTGCATATCTGAAGCGTTACTGAATCTTTGGAGGCAGTCACGTGAAATAGCAAGTCTGTGGATGAGACTTATATTCAGCCTGAACAGTGACTGGCTTAACTGAGTTTTTAGTTTTGTTCAGAACATTTATGCTGTGACATCTACAACATTAGGCAGATAACGGTAGAGTGGGAAGCAGAGGCAGAGGTTTTTCTCTGGTTCCATTTTAAGGCCCCTCACAGTATTCAGCCGATGGAGCAGCTTTGTAAGTATATGACATTCAAAGGACTCTTATGAAGAAGAGGTTCTAAGACCCAGAGAAATGAAATCTATGTGTTTGGCAATGAATATTTAGCGTTTCCTCTGTGCCTGGCGCTGTGCTAAGCATTGAGTGATAAAAGCTCAGGCACTATCCTTCGTCCCTAGTGTTCACTGCACTCTTACCCCTAATGAGCGGAGAGTTCAATTTTGATTCTGGTGGATAAAAAGCATTTTATGTTTCCATTTTATGCTTCCATGTGGCAGAAGAGGCTGTTCACGGGAGGTAGTTTCTTTAGCAGCCACCAGGTGTCAGCAAAGGACTTGAAACTCTTGACCGCGTCTGCATTCTTGGCTTTCTTAACTCCCCGAGGCCCCCATTGGAACTTTTCAAAGGCAGTAGACCTGCACTGGGCCGCCTTCTCCTAAATATTAGTGTCAAATACTTTCTCCTCAAGATTGCATCACATTTATTCACCTTTCCCTTATAAAACTAGCACTAGTCCCTCGGTTTTTTTCTGATTTAAAGCTTCTAATTCGGTCTTTTCACAGTGATGGTTCTACAGAGTAGAAGGCAATCGGGGTGGGGGTGGGGGAATATCACCAGGCTCTTGCTTTTTCCACTCATCCCTTCCACCAAATAGAAGAGAAACAGTCTGATGGTGGAGCTTGGTGGATCCAGACTGCAGAAGGAGTTTTCAGAGTGTACAGGAGAGAGGCCCAGGCATCTTCACTGGCCCTGCCATCTGGTTCCTCGTGTAGCATGTATTTGGGACAGTGTGTTGATTGACAAGGGAAACCTTGGCATGGTGGGTATTGGTTTGTATCATACGGCTTTGCTCCCGTTTCTCATCTCATCACGCCTCCTCGCTGGGATGGCCAGGCGGGACAGGAAGCAGAGGCATTTGGTATAGGACATTGGGCGATAGGGTGGGACAAAACTGGGGAAGGCTCTCCCTGGACACCCGGGCTTCTCTCAAGCTTCATGCGGCGTCAGAAGAGGTGGCCGTTAGAGGGATGTCCGTTTGAATGAGCTGCTAAGCTACTGGGAAACTGAAGGAGAGACCAGCTGGGGAGATAGAGACAGAAAGTCAAGTGCTGGCTTTAGCCACTGATGCTGCTGGGTTGTGTGGCCTGCAGGGGAGGGAGAGTAAGGCATAGCATGTAGCCCCAAGTCTACCCCCTGAAGTAAGGGCCCGATTGATGCAAGGTTCTCAGTTTAGACATGCTGTGGGGATTTCCTTTGGACTGATCAGCAGGATTTGCCAAATCGCATTACAGCTAATTCCAGGAACTACTCAGACGCTTCTGTTGTTTTGTATTGACTAAAGCACTGTAAATAAGGAAGTGTATCCATAGGGATTCAAAAGTATTTTGAATGTTTTGCTTTTGTAGAGATCTTTGCTATAATAGTGAAAGAAAATCATCTTGCTCCTTACAACATCATGCGAAATGTCCTCAAAACATACCATATCCAGAGGAACCTGGCTAGCTCAGTCTGTAGAGTGTGTAACTCTTGATCTCAGGGTCATGAGTTCAAGTCCCACGTTGGACATGAAGCCTACTTTAAATTAATTAGTTAATTTTTAAAAATCGTACGAAAGCCACACATGCTATTGAAGAGGGTGGCTCGGCACTGGGCAGCGGCTCTCCCGGGGAGGGCTCTCACACCTGCATTGGCATGCATTTTTAATTCTCTTTAATTTTTTTACAAGTTTATTTACTTATTTTGAGAGAGGACAGGGGAGGGGCAGAGACAGAGGGGGACAGATGATCCAAAGCGGGCTCCACGTGGACAGGAGAGAGCCAGATGTGGGGCTCGAACTCATAAACTGTGAGATCGTGACCTGAGCCGAGGTTGGACGCTTAACCAGCTGAGCCACCCAGGCGCCCCGCGTGCATTTTTTTTCAAAACAGTTTTAAAGACAAAGTTTCTTATTATCAGCTTGACTTCCAGTTCATGTGATAACTGCCTGTGGGTCTGTGTAAGGGACAGGTCGATCGTACAAAACAAAAGGGTGTTTACACTGTGATGCCTTTGAGCCACCCGTCTCCCACATTTCCCACTGCTCCGGGGACTCCTGCAGCAAGCGCCACTTGCCCACGGGAACGTGAGTCTTCGCATCCAGGCCACATCGCCGCGTCGATTCCCAGCTTCACAGTTTCACGCTCCCTTCTCCTCCCTGCTCTTTTCAGATCACTGGCGTGATCCTGCTGGCTGTTGGAGTCTGGGGCAAACTCACTCTGGGCACCTACATCTCCCTGATCGCCGAGAACTCCACAAATGCCCCCTATGTGCTCATCGGGACCGGCACCACTATTGTGGTGTTTGGCCTGTTCGGATGCTTTGCGACATGCCGTGGTAGCCCGTGGATGCTGAAGCTGGTGAGTGTGTCACGACATAATACTGCTTTTTCGATTACTTTTTGAAACCACAGAAATCACACGAAAGTGACATGGCCCTTCTTGAAGCCACAGACAAGACCTTCATAGGTGTTGCCTCTAATCTTAGTCCAGACCCTTGTCTAATCCACCGTCTAATGCCCTAGAGGGCAAAACAACCCCAAACACAGCTTGGCACACACACGCAAAAAAGCCAGTTCTCGTCCCTCGAAGTGGGTGGTGACAGAGCAGTGGCCAGTGGTTCCATGAAGCCATTTATATCCTCATGGCAAGACGCCTTGGGTTAGTTTTGAAGTGTTCCTCCCAAGTCTCTTCAGGTATGTGACGTGCAGCGTGGGCAGGCAGCACCCCTAACATGAGCAGCCTTTCCTCTCCAAGTTCCCACTGGAGCAATACTTCCTGCTTCCTTGAACTTGGCCGTGCTTGGCTGAGTGGGCACACTCTTCTCCGAACCTGCACACCCGAGCTCAATGCTATGGGAGTCAAGCTAAGCCAGAGCTTCCCCGCTCGACAGAGGGTTGGCGCAGGAGCAGATTTTGACTGCCAGCCCAGCGCTGGGCACCTTTACTATAATAGGACACTCGGCGTGATGTTCCCCAAAGGGCAAGGGGCAGGCTGCTGAAAGGCTGTTACCATGATTCTCAACGTTCTGGTGGACTCATTGCCCAACTGTCTACCCCCTGCCCGTGCTCACTGCCTATGCTAATAAGAGTTCATGTTCAAGGATTTTATAGATAAAAGGTAGCAAGGGCCTCTCCTCAAAAGAACAATTTGTTTGAAGAGATTGATTTCAGATGTCTCATTTTGTGAAAGGGGAGAGTGGAGAGTCTGTCCGCGCCGTGCTGCCCATACTTCCTTGTTTAGCCCTAGATTAGAGGACATTTCATACCCTCTAGTGACAGAGATGGGTGTGAGGATGACTCTCTCCAAAGGAACCACCTTCCAAACTGGCACTGATCAGTCCCTCTCTCGACAGCCTCACGGAAGTAGTGTTTGATTCAGCCACTTCTGTCCTGCAGACCACGCAGGAGGTTGATGGCCTGGCCACCACTGATTCTTCCGGGTTGGTGGAAAAGCCAGAGCGAGGCCACATTGAGGCATTTCTGCTGCTGTCACCTGCTACTCTATGCTGGCCTCCCGAGTCTACCTTCTAGTACTTCTGAGAAGCACTAGGATTTCTTTCTGTCTGGTGTGATAGTCCTCAATTCTGGATGCCTGCTTAAATCACCTGGGCCGCTTTTGAAAGACACCTTCACCAGGGTCCCACCTTCAGCCAACCGAACCAGACTCCACAGCAGCGAGGCCAACCGCCAGTCTCTAAAAGCCATTTAGGAGATTCCATCCTACAGCGAAGGTTGAGAGCCTCCCGTTCAGTATAATGAGTAGCAAGGGAAGGATTAACTTGAAAGGACCAGAAAAGAAAGATGGCTAGGAATTCATCCGTCTGAACAAGAAGGGAGGAGACCTGGCCTACGTCTCTAGTGGCCAAGATGTAACCTCTTTGGGCCTGTCCCCATTTGGGAAAGAACAGCATTGGACTAACTCACCAAGGTTTCTTCCTGAGCGAAGGGGGATAGGAGAGGGGACACAACAATGGAACAGTTCTCTCTGGACTCTGCTGAAGGTGGTTTCAAACCACTCTGCCGTGTTCTCCTAACACGTGTGAGCTCACTAGCAGGTGAGCCTTTGGAGAGAACTTCTTGAGGTTTTGTTTAGTTTTTAGCTTTGGCCTTTAAAAGCCATCAGCTGGTGTGGGGAGAGCTGGGATGGGAACCCAGGGATGTCTCCTTCCAAAGCCAGGACGATTTCTACTACGGTACTTTCATCTCGAGAAAACTCGCCCCCTACCACCTGTATTTAGTGTGCGCTTTCCACAGTAGGCTTTTGGCCAGGGCCTTCTGAAGGAGAAGCAGCTGTTCTCTGGAAGCTCCTAGAAACCGGGAACTTCCCAGCGACAGGAAACCGCTGATCTGGCTGATAAGAGCGGAAGTCACTTGATTAACTGTCTGTCAGTCTAGAATTTTATGGTCCTCATTTAACCTCATTAACTGCAAAACAACTGAAGATAACTATTTCCACTTTATGGAGGCCCAGATTGGCTGCCTCTTTCCTAAGAGTTAGCCCACAACAAAGCTAGGACGTAAACCTACGAGGACTTCTGACTACAGAGTTGAATGTCCTTTCTCCCACCGGCCTCTGACAGTTACTTTCCCACAGGACTTTCTGGTGGATTCTGGGCCTGGTGTGAGACTCTCTCTAGAGTCAAATGTGTTTCTTATTGTATTTTATAGTAAGTTGAGAGACAGATGTCATGTCCATGGGGCGTTCTACTCATAACTGTGTTTGCTATTTTGTTTTATGTTTTTTAAAGTCTATTTATTTTGAGAGAGAGACAGACAGACAGACAGACAGAGAACCAGCGGGGGAGGGGTGGAGAGAGAAGGGACCGAGGATCAGAAGGGGGTCCTGTGCTGACAGCAGACAGCCCGATGTAGGGCTTGAACTCATGAACCATGAGATCATGACCTGAGCCGAAGTCAGAAGCTCAACTGACTGAGCCACCCAGGCGCCCCTGTGTTTGCTAGTTTAGTGGCCATGCTTTAAGTGTACGTAGAGACTTTTGTTAATATTTTCTACAAAACTGGCATTTTAAGCCAATATTCCCTCCTTTTAACATGTGCCACTAGCTGAGAAAAATAGTTTATGATCTTATGCACATACGTACTTTACAAGCAAGTAACATGACCATGTACAGTCGATCCAAATTCTAAAGCATCACCTAGGAGCATTCCAAACATTCCATTTTATTTTGAGATGAGAAGAAACAGATTGTAAGACATATGCCTTGTAGGAAAAGAGTCACTTCTCTTTCCTTTTATCTGCTTTTCAAAGTCACAAAAATGGAAACCCTTAATGTCTCATAAGTACCATGTAATTCATCCCTGAACTTAGGCACACGTGTGTGCACACGCACACACACTTAACTTGGGAAGTACGGGAAGCGTGAAATGAGTAAGAAGCACTAAGGGTTTCGGATGCTTATGGAGAGTGTTAGTAGTACAGCTTCTTTGCTTTTTAAAGACTAGCGACTCCACACACTGTGCAGAACAAGACCGGTACGGAGCCCACCGGCCCCTGCTGTAAGTGCTACATTCAGGCACGATCACCGTATCGAGGAAGAACGTTGACCTGTGCGCGTTCTGGTCTTTCTGTCAGGATGGGATCGGTACAGTCACAGAGGAAGGGGTTTGGAAGCCATTTTATTAGCTTTGCTCAAGAAAACTGGAGGGATTTGCCCACCTGAAGAGAAGCAGCAGGTTGGCACCATGGCCGTGTTCCCACATACGAAGGGCGATTGTGGAGGAGCAAGGTTGGGCTGGTGCTTCTAGCTCTTGAAAGCGGTTCTGACACCAGGGAGTAGAAGTTGCAAGGAGGCAGACTGTGGCCAGGAGAAAGAAAGCCTTTCCAGCAATTGGAACGGTGTGAAAACTGAATGGGCTGCAAGGGGCGCGTGGGTGGAGGGACTAGGCTGGGCTCACAGATGCTAGAGGAAGGGTGCATGCAGGTGCCGGCTGACCATCGTGACCGAGGTGGTCTGAAGGACTCCCGGACGGGGCAGAACGGTGTCCTGCGACCTCCAGAGTACTTTCCCACTCGACGATTCCGGCATCACAAGTAGTGCATACCTGAGTTATAAAAAGCCCTTCCAGATTTCTCCCGGTTGAGCCCAGTCTCCGGATGTGCTCTCCTTAGCATGTGTGGCCCAAAATGCTTGCGCATATTTAAACAGACACGTTTCTATATTGAGGCTCATGTGGGGAAATCTGGACAAGGGTATTTTTAAGCTTTTCCTAAACTTTGGGGAATATGAGGATTTGTGTGATTCCCTGTGATAAGAAGTTAGCTACCCCGAAGGAACACTCATTTCCATCCTGACGTGTCTGACTCTGTCCCTGTGTGCTTGGTTTTCAGTATGCCATGTTCCTGTCCCTGGTGTTCCTGGCTGAGCTGGTAGCTGGCATTTCAGGGTTCGTGTTTCGTCATGAGGTGAGTATACACGAAGTACAGAACTCACTGAAAGAGGCTTTGGGAGGAGGATTTCTGAAACCTCTCACAATGTGTAAAGGGCACATATGGGCTAGCTGGCATCTCCGGTGGTATCGCTGTTTTCCAAATGTCACTTAATATGGGCTGAAATGCCAATAAAAATCTAAATGCCGCAGGAATTTCGCCAAACTCAAAACCTTAGTTGTTGATCCTCTATTTCTTGATATAGCTACTGCCTGAAATGATTCTCCACCCGGTTTTAAAGCAAGTGACCTTCAAAGTAGATTAAATACTCCTTTTAAAATAGCAGCTTCAGCAAGGCCCAAGATTTCTGTGATTGCTTGGTATCCCCCAAACAGCCTGGGCTCCCCTGTCTCCTCCCCAGAGCCGTGGGGGCCACCCCCTGCCAACTGGGGGGGTAGAAACGGAGGCCAGATGTGAGGAGCCTTGCGGAAGGAGAGAAGGCAGTCGTGATCTGAAACCCCTACAGCGCTTTGTTTCTAATTCACATGTCCTATTTTAGACTTCTAAAGCTGGAGAAAAAGGATTTCGAATACTGTTTTGTGATCGTGATGTAGTTTCAAGGACACTGCTGGCTGTCTGGTATCATGTGTGGCCATTCTCACCCATACTCTCACTGTGGCTGCTCTGTTCAGACCATGGGGAGCCTCTCAGGCAGAGCTAAGACGTCCTCATGCTGTCTGTAGCCACCGTGGTGTCGCCTTTCAGACACGTATAGTGGTGATAGGTCAGGCAGGGCTGGTTCTGACAACCCTCTCCCCCCGCCCCATAGGCTGTTAGCACACCCTGTAAATAACAGTAAAGCCACAAGTAGATACGCACGTGTTAGAAAGGAAAAGAAGCGCAAGACAGAGGTGGAAAAGACAATGAGGCCGTTGAGAGTCTGGCATGATCTGTCCCAGACCCTGGTTCTGTGCTTGACCAAGTTCAGTTCCCAGTCAGCTGGCTTATGCACTTTCTGCCCCTTTCCCCTACTTGCTGTGGTTTTCCCCTTACCAGAGGTGCAGTCTCAGGTGTCAAGGCTGACTTCTAGAACCCATCTTGTGCAGGTGCCGTATCTGGAATTAGATTCCCTATTCTTATTCTCAGGTGAGGCGAAACCTGATGAAGTCACGGCCTCGGCAGCCCTAGCGGTACCCCCAGTGGGTGTGCGAACCCCAGATGCAGCCAAGCCCTTGCCCCCTTCCCCCCCAATATACTGCCGTGACTGGGCTCCACTAGGGGTGGGGGGTTCTCTCAGTGGTCCCTGATACCCAGTGCCTGGGCCCCCTTATCTACCTCCCCTCTGTGCATCTGAAACACTTAAGGGAGCTGGGGGGAGGGGGAGGGGTTGCAATGCCACTCTGACCACCGGCGAGTGGGTCTTCAAAGCGGCCCGGTTCTATTCCGTGTGCACCTGCCCACAACAGACAACGCAGGTGCAGTGACATGAAAGGACACAGCCAGGTGTGGCATCCACCATGGCTTAGAAGCTCCATGAGACTAGTGCCCACTGATCTCTTCTTTATCCCATGGGCATACCGTCCAGTATTTCAGCAAGGAGCATGCCTAGTCAAGAGAGCCGCCGTACTTAGCCCTAAGCTTCCCAGCAGGCAGTTATTGTCATCTGCTGTCCCCCCGACTCCAGAGTCATGTGGGCAATTGGGGGCAGTCTTACCCTAAGTGTGGAGTTGCCTGGTAATGCGCCTGAGACTCTACCTTCAGCAGGTTTCCAGGGGAACAGAGCTCGAAAGTTACCCCACAGTCAAATGCGCTCGCAGAGGAGGGGAGGGGTTTTGTTAACTACTTAGTAGTAAGAAAAGTTCATATCTTTTAGCCTCTCTTTTTGGCCCCTATAAGGACAGGTAAGTGAAAGTTGGTTGTGCCCTCCCCCTGTATGTTAGAACAGGGATCTGTTTCCCGTCACAGCCACAGCAGGCTTCCTGCCCTCCAGTGGCCTGTCCTTTGTTATTCTTCTGAGTAAGGGCAGGAAAAGTTATGGACAGAAGGGTGGGCATCAGTCAATTCGAAGACCGTAAGTAGAAAAAGCCAGGCCTGAGGTTGGCCGCTCACCCTCACAGCCCTCTCAGAAACTGGCCACTTCACTGGGTTCCTCTGGATTGGGGATGAGGGGAACGTTCTTTCAAATCCCTCAGCGAATTTTCTGAGGTCTTTTGTCTCAGGAAACAGGGCATTCCCTCCCTGGCCTACATTTATTCAGAAATTTTTTCAGAAGAGGTCATCTTGGGGTAGAAGTGGGCATGAACATGAGTCCATTTGAGCGGCAGTGGACCAGAACCGCACTCCCCCTTGTCTTCCATAGATCAAGGACACCTTCCTGAGGACTTACACGGACGCCATGCAGAATTACAATGGCAACGATGAGAGGAGCCGGGCGGTGGATCACGTGCAGCGCAGCGTAAGTCCCAGGGAAGGAGACTGGGCTGGCCACCGCCCGTGACGTCAGGCCTTCGGCCTGGGGGGCTGCTGGGGGTGGGGGGCCGTCAGCCTTTGCTCTTGACTCCCACTCTCCGGTCCTGTGTCCAAAAGTTCACACCCAGCACTGGTCCAGGGGCCAGTTATCCGGGCCATTGGTATCAAGAGGGCCCCCTGCCTGTGGCTTGCCTTTCGTCAGTATGAATTAGGAACACCCCAAGGAAAGCTAGCTTGCCCTGAAAATCTGAAGCCTCGAAAAGGAGGCAGTGGGTGTAGGCAGCCTTGCTGAGCATTCTGGAAGTGGTGTGTATAGGCTGGGTGGAGAGCTCAGATGAGCCGTGTTTACCAGCATGGGCGGTGTCGTGGGGTGGGCAGGGGGCCTAGGAGAAGCCGAGGGTCTGGCGGGAGTGGGAAGGCCCTAGGCTGCCTGATGCTTTGCAGAGGAGATGAGGAAAATGGCGGTCTCGTGCCTGGAGGTGCTCAAGCTGATGGCCCATCTGGAGCACCCGGGGAAGTTTTGGGTTTGGGGTGTTTTTTGCGTGTTTTGTTTTGTTACTTCAGAAGCAGTATTTTTTTTTTCTTTTTGGTATTTTGATAAAAATTCAAACTTAACAGAAAAGTTGCTAGAAGAATGTAAGGAACTAGCTACCTTTTACCCAGTCACTAATCCATTTCCACTTTTGCCCCATTTCCTTGAATACTCTTTATGTCTGGGGTTGGCACATCTTTTATGGAAAGGGTCATATGGTAATTAGGCTCTGAGTGTGGTACAGTCTCTGTCAAAGCCACGCGGCTCTGCTCTTATGGCACAGAAGCGGCCATATTGTGTAAATGGGCAGGCGTGGCTGTGTCTCAGTGAAACTTGATTTACAAAATCAGGCAGCTGGTGAGCTGTAGTTTACCAACAACAGCTCTCTCTTCCTCTGTGTACATCATTCTCCACCCTAAACCATTACTTACCAGTAGAGATCTTATAGATCTATAAGGTCTAAAAAGAGCTTTTTAGTTTTGTTAATGTTTATTTATTTTTGCGAGAGCGTGACCACGAGAAGGGGAGGGGTAGAGAGAGAGGGAGACAGAGGATCTGAAGCGGGCTTTGCACTGACAGCGGAGTCCGAACTCATGAGCCGTGAGATCGTGACCTGACCCGAAGTCGGCCGCTTAACCGACTGAGCCACCCAGGCACCCCTAAAAAGAGATTTTTAAAACCATTTTTGTCTCGGCTTCCCCATCAGTATCCTGATTTAGTTGATCTGTACCTTCAATAGCACCCAACTATTGATTTTGAGGCTGATCCAGGCCAGAGAACCTACTGCTTTGCTTTGTGGACTTGGTAAGGAAGCCAACACAAAATCGCAATCTAGGATTGACTTCCTTTTTCTCAGTCCAGTTGAGCCTCCCGGTGAATATAATAGTTAATGGAGTCTCAGCTCATCTGTACTCACCACAGCTGTGCCTGTTCACTCAGGGCCTCGGCCCGTGTTTCTCTTCTAAACGGTGCAGGGTCGTGAGGGAGGAGACTGCTCTGTCTTTGACCCGCACCCTTTGGCTCTTCCCCTCCCCCGTTAACAGCTGAGCTGCTGTGGCGTGCAGAACTACACCAACTGGAGCACCAGCCCCTACTTCCTGGAGCGCGGCATCCCCCTGAGTTGCTGCATGAACGAAACCGACTGCAATTCCCAGGATCTACACAATCTGACTGTGGCGGCCACCAAAGTTAACCAGAAGGTACACTTCCTGTCAGCCCTGACGGGATCCGTGGTGAATGTTTGGGGGAGGGCTTTTCGTTGTCGTTTCTATGGAACTGTGACAAACGGGTTAGAAATGTAGTCCAGGAGAGAGTGCGGGATCTTTCTGTGCAGCCCTTTGGAGCCTGGGAGAGGCACTCGAGGCTGTCCGCTCCTGAAGGAGTGAGCTGTGAGTCAGCAAGAAGCTACCAGGCGTAGTTAGGGAGGTTTAGCTACGGTTCCTGTTCACCCTGGTGCGGATGCCAGACAGGGAATGTTGCCTTTCTTCTTTCTGGCTGTCTTTCTTCTGCTTAATCTACCTTCTAAACATGGAATTATTCACAGCTGGGTGCCAGTCCTTAGCAGGAAGGGGGACTAGAGTTGACAGACAACATCTGCTCCTGCCAGGAGGGTGGCCTTTATTTTAGGGCGTTCTCGGCTCTAGGAAAAGAAATCAGCAACTCCGCTTCAACTCACTGTCAGAATCCTGACTCCCAAAGAAATCAGAGAGAGGGAGAGGGAGAGAGAGAGAGAGGAAAAGACAGGCTAAAAGAAATCTGCAAGGTAGCATGTACTAAAAATGAAGGAAATAAAATTTCAGTAGTCAGAGAAAAAAGGAAGACCAATTCTGTATCCCACTTCACAGAGAATATGATGAAGGCATGATAAAACTGTGTGAAGGGGGTCTGTGTTCTTAAATGTTTAGAGAAATTCCAGATAAAAAATATGTTTTGGTAAAACAGAAGGGAGGGGAAAAAAACACCCTATTGTTGACTTTACCTGCTGTTCCGCAGCCATCGGGTAAATTATCTTTTCTTACTAAGATAAAATTCTGTTCTTGCAAGGTCTTCAAAACTTGATGTGATCTGGGCCAACTACTGAATAATTCATAGAAGATAGCCATGTTCTCAAGATTAGAATGTTAAGAAATGGTTTCTATATTTTACCCATTTAATGTTGGTATTTGTAGCATAAATGCTACAGAGCATTGTTGCCATTCTAGAAGCTCATTCTGTCATTCTGGGCTTATTGCTTGCTACTGGTGTCGTGAGGTTAAGATGTTCAGTACTGACTGCTTCCACTTCCTGTCTTAGCTCAGAGGACATCTGCTCCTACTGGAATTTTCTTATAAATCCAAAGCGTGAGGCTTCCTTTGCCTCTCATCAGTAAGGTGACTTCTGGTTTCCTTGTGGACATCCCCACTGAGCCCCCATAGATGTTGTTATGCTGCCATTTTACGAAGCGCCGAGCATACCCAGCTGCAGTGGACGCTCCAATTTATAAAAGATAAGAAATGCTTTTGGCTGTGAGACGTTGGCATAGCAAAGTCTCAGGAGGTCGTTTGTTGAAGCAGGCAGCCATCAACCTGGATAAAGTCTTCCATTACAGCGAAATTTCCTTTGTGAAAGGTGGAGATCTACAAGTCAGGAAGGAGCATGGGCTCTGGAGTCAGACTCCAGTTTAAATTCTGGCTCAGCCACTTGCTGGTTGTGCAGCCCTGATCGAGTGACTTACCCTTTCTCCGTCTTCTTTTTCGCATCAGTAAAAGGGAGATGATGATCCCCCCCACCTAGGATTGATACGAGGATTGAGTGACATAAAGTATCTAAAGCACAGTGCCTGGCCCAGAGTATAGACAAGAGAAACGTGAACTGCGATGTTAAATGCTAACTGTGACGTAAACATCACCCTGATGATGGTGAGGTCTGTCTTCCACTACACCACACCGTGTCCTTTATTAGGAAAGATACCCCAGGGCCCCGGCTGGAGGGTCTTTTGTTACTATTCAAAAGCAAGTTGAGAGCCGTAGCCTGTAGTGCATCTCTGTGATCCTTAGAAAGAAAGATAGGGTAACATTTTTTCCATTTCATTGATAACCTACAAATTGACCTCACTCCCTGCCTCCCCACCCCACCTCCTGCCCCCGTCCTGCTTTACGTTTTCTTGGCCACCTCAAATACCTGGAAAAGGTGCTTAATTCCTCCGACCTGGCTTTCTCCGTGGAGAAAAAGTGAGTGAAAACTGAAATTTGTCTACTAAGTCTTATCAGATATTCCCATTCAATGCCCACACGAACCACTGAGATAAGTTCTTGGGTCTGAGGCTCAGATACCCCACCTGTAAGAGGCAGGAGATGGGGACGACGTGAAGATACTAATAGTATAGATACTTGTAAGTGTTAGCCACCCCCCAGCTCCCTCCCCCGGGAGGCTTAACTACTGCCACATTGTAGTTCTATGGAATCCTGTTGTCTAGAATAAATATATTCTAAATCCCTGTAGATCTTTTGGTGTCTTGAACCCTATGCTTTAATAGCACAGAAGGATGACTCTTGGCTCTTTCCTGGCAGCCTGAGAAACCTACCTTGTACAAATAATGGGCGGGGGGGGGGGTGAGAATAGTTAAGCAGGATGTTTATTGTTTTGTGTGAGGGATGGAATTTATTTTGGTTTTGTTAGCAGGATGTTGAGATAGCTGCAGGTTCACATGGCTAAACAGCATTGACTGAGCCCCTACTCCATAGGAATTCTTGACCTTTTTTAAGAACAAGAGGAAGTGAGATGGTTATTCTGGTTGGCCGCTACTGATACACCTCTTCCCAGAACCTGCCTGGGACGAGCTGTCTACTCCTCATATCAAACATCTGCCACTGACAGCTGTTTCCCACTGGCGACTGTGTTGATTTCGACATGCTGAGAGGGCAAGCAAATGACCTATTCTGTCTCTGGATGTTTCCTAGGACACTTAGCAGGTCTCTGTAGATTTATCTCACACCTGGACCACCAGGCTTTCATTTTAGGAAATTACAAGGGATTGTTGTGGGCGGGTAAGATCACGGTGTAGTGGGGACCATGGCGTGGGATACAAACACGGCCTGTGTTCTAGTACCACGGCAGTCCTTGTGGTCTGCCGGTCTGTGCTGAGATCTGGAGGATGGGCCTGTGGGTCCACGTGGTGAGTAACGGAGATGAGTCTAGAGATGGAAAGCCTTTATTTCCGCCTTGCCCTTACACTGTGGAGACAACAACAAAAAAAGCGAAATCAGTTCCATCCTTCTCATTTTAAGTAACCCCCTCCTCTGATAGGCTTCATTAATTTGCTTTCTTCTGTGGAGTGAAAAACCATGTGAGAACTTTTCTTCTAGAAGAGTACTCCTCAAGCTTTAAGGGGCATATGAAACATCTGGAGATATTGGTCACATTCATTAAAATTCATTAAAAATGAATAACCTGG